>NW_026262699.1:240799-1479380 GCF_021869535.1 Mytilus californianus
AAAATCTGTTGTTTGAGGGCATTAACTCCTATGAAGGATGCAAAGTGATGGCAAAAACTCATACTGGCTCGCTGGGCCAGGTGAGCTAAAAATGGACTTTTGTAGTAAATATTAATGGTATTATACTTGTTGTGATGCAAAAAATTATAATATATATATAGTAGGATGGTATATTTAACTTAATTTAAGCATATTAAGTTCGAGTTTTCAGTATGTGTAGTACCAGTATATTTTCCCACTGGTACTGTTACAGATAGTATGAACAGTAAGGCTGCATACATGTACAACTAATTCAAATATATCAATTTATTTTTTATTCTTCTTTTCATTTTTTTCACGAAGAATCGTACTCCACTGCTTACCATATAATCTGTCCATATGTCTATTCCACTTGTGTATACATTTAGCAGACTCCTTTGCCGATACATAAGTCGATGCTCCAGCCCCGACTAACACTGTCACCATCACATGTTTCATTGGTCCATAAGGTAACACTGAAGATAGTAGTTTTTGGCCAAGATGTACACCACCACATGCTGAAAAACATTATTAATGATAGTTAATAAAGCCTTTAAGGTAAGGGAAATTCTAATTGGTAAATTTAGTTTGTAAATAACCTATCAAACATAGTAATTTGGGCAACATCACATATGATATTTAAGAAAAGTAATAAAAACTCAAAGTCATCTATAGGTCAACATAAGTTTTTCAACAATGTGGTTTCTTAAAACATTTACTGGTCACTGATCATGATTATGAAAGGTTTGAATATTTTTTAATATATATCATTTCTTACAATAAAAACTAGAGGCTCTCAAGAGCCTGTGTCGCTCACCTTGGTCTATATGCATATTTAACAAAGGACACTCTCCAACATTGTAGACGAGAATAGAATTAATGACAAAAATCACTGTTTTTTTTTGTATCTTATATTGCTGATCATTGAAGTCTGTTTAGTTTCCCTCTATCTTCATGATCTTATTTAGCTTTTGCTCCAAACACAAAAGAGGGTAAAAAAGCTCCTATAAAGAGTAACAGTCTACTAATCATATAAGCAAAATTTGACTTGTTAGTAGGTCATCATTTTTCATTTTTGATTATTTAAGTTTCTATCTATTTATTATAATTTTTATCATATAAGGCAAAACACCAAAAAAATGGTAAAATTGTAATTAAAGGGCAATAACTGCAATAAGGAGTTGTCAGACAATTTCCACCATTTGTCTTAAATCTTTGTAGATCATGTCTTGCTGATCATTTTATGTATATTTAATTTCTTTCTATCTATTATAAGTTTTAAGATATAAGACAAAAACGCAAAAAAAATTGTACAAATCAGCATCAAAGGGCAATTACTCTAATAAGGAGTCAACTGATGATTTCAACCATAAGACTTATTTGTAGAACTTGTCCTTCTGATCATTTTTGCAATTCAAAGTTTCTATCTTTTATAGTTTTCAAGATAATAGGCAACAAGAGGCTGTCAGAGTGACAGCAAACCGGATTTCCTGCAGAGGTCGAACCCTGAACAGTTGAATAAGTATGGACACTACATTTAAGCTCAAAACAGTTCTGAATTTGGATTGTGATTGAATATTTGACACAGCATAGGTTTCTGACACAAAATGAATGTGGTCAAAGAATAGAAAAATTTGAAATTGGACATTTACCTATTATGGTCTAATATCCAAAATCTAAGTACATTGTTAGAATCAGCATATCCATGAACACCAAGAATTCAATTTTTGATGAAATTAAACAAAAGTTTAATTTAGGACCCTTTGGACCTCAATGTGGACCAATTTGATAAAGGAGCCCAAAATCTCTAAATACATGGTTAGATTCAGCATTTCAAAGAACCCCATAAATTCAATTTTTGTTGAAATCAAACAAAGTTTAATTTTGGACCCTGATTTGGACTAACTTGAAAACTGGGCCCAAAAATCCTATATTTAAATACAGGTTTAGATTCAGAAAGAACCCTATATATATATTTAATTTATGTTGAAATGAAACACGTTTAATTTTATCCATATACTTATTAATTTTCTGTTCAATGGGAAATAACTCAAACTGAATAAATGATATACAAATAGTTCTCTAAAATTAGATATGATTTATCCACTAAAAAAATAGTTCTCTAAAATTAGATATGATGTTATATCTACTTTCAAACTATAATAAAAAATCTAAATACCACTTAGATTCAACATATCAAAGAACATCAAGAATATGTTGGACCCTTTGGACCTAAATGTGGAGCAATTTGAAGACTGGCCTCAAAATTTAAAAAAAATCAAACAAGAGACCAAATGACAAAGAAATTAATTGTTAATTTCTGTTCAAAGAGAAATAACTCAAAATTCATATAATAATTAAATCCAAAATATTAAATATCTGCTTAGATTCAGCACAAAATTCAAAGAACCCAAACCATTCATTTTTTTCTATATTCAAAAATTGTTTAATTTTGGACCCTTTGGAGCTTAATGTGGACCAATTTGAAAACAGGCCCCAAAATTAAAAATATAAATACATGATTAGATTCAGCATATCAAAGAACACCAATGATCCAATTTTTGAAGAAATCAAACAAAGTCTAATTTTGGACACCTTTGAATCTTAATATGGACGGTAAAAGTGAAAATCATCAATATCAATCTTGACCTACCTTTTGTCATCAGTAACAACATATTAAAATTTGAAAAGCTTTGGTTGAATGGTTCATGAGTTAAAGCAGGGACACGACTGGAAACACCATTTTTCAATCTTTCAAGAACCATAACTCCTGAACGGTGAAAGTAAAAATCGTCACTAACGAACTTGACCTCTATTTTGTCATCAGTAACAACATATTAAAATTTGAAAAGCTTTGGTTGAACAGTTCATGAGTTTAAGCAAGGACACGACTGGAAACACCATTTTTCAATTTTTCAAGAACCATAACTCCTGAACGGTGAAATTGAAAATCGTCAATATTGAACTTGACCTCCATTTTGTCATCAGTAACAACATATTAAAATTTGAAAAGCTTTGGTTGAACGGTTCATGAGTAAATGTACGGACACTGTTTGGCAGCTGCCCGCCCACCTGCCGTACATCACCAAATTAATAACTGATTTTTTTTTACAATATCCAGTTAAAAATCGAAAAAAGTGGTAAAATTTGTCATTTAAGGGCAATAACTCCTACAGGAAATCATCTGACAGTTTTGACGTATATAGATAATTGGTAGAGCTCAACATTCTGAACAAATTTACTCTTTTCCGATTTCCTCTTTTTATAACAGTTATCAGAATAATAGACAAAACTTGCATTTTACCCCATATGTTTTATTTTTTGCCATGTCGGCCATCTTAGTTGGCAGGCAGGGTCATCGGATACATTTTTTAAACTAAATACCCTAATGATGATTGTAGCCAAGTTTGATTCTATTAGGCCCAGTATTTTCAGAGGAGAAGATTTTTATAAGATTACAAAAATTTACGAAAAATTGTTAAAAATTGACTATAAAGGGCAATGACTCCTTAAGGGGTCAATTGACAATTTTGGTCATGTTAACTTATTTGTAGATATTACTTTGCAAAACATTATTGCTGTTTACTGTTTATCTCTATCTATAATAATATTAAAGATAATTCCCAAAAACTGCAAAATTCTCTTAAAATTACCAATTCAGGGGCAGCAACCCAACAACGAGTTGTCTGATTTGTCTCAACATTTCAGGGCAGATAGATTTTGACCTGATGAACAATTTTACCTATGTCAGATTTGCTCTAAATGCTTTAGTTTCAGAGATATAAGCCAAAATCTACATTTTGCCCCTATGTTCTATTTTTAGTCAGGGTGGCCAACTTGGTTGGTGGGCCGGGTCGTCGCACATATTTTTTAAACTAGATACCCCAATGATGATTGTGGCCAAGTTTGGTTAACTTTGGCCCAGTAGTTTCAGAGAAGATTTTTGTAAAAGTTATTGGGCGACGACAGACGCCAAGTGATGAGAAAAACTCACTTGGACCTTTGGGCCAGGTGAGCTAAAAAAGCAGCCAAACTTCACTGATTTGTAATGTTTTACTAATACTACAGCCAAACTTCACTGATTTGTAATGTTTTACTAATACTAACTATAAAGTATTGATTTTTCTCATTGTTGATAATCATTGTTCATAAATTGACCTGTAATTGTTTACATTTTGTCCTTTGGTTTTTGGTAAATAGTATCACTGGCAACTATACCACATCTCCTTATTTTCATGTACTGTTTTGTTTAAGTGTTCCTTTTCTTTTAATTTTTATTCAAGTCATTGTGAACATAACAATAAGCTGTTCTAAAATATCATATTCAATTTACTTACCTGCACCTAATACTAATACTGACTGCCAGATAGCTTCCATAAAACAAGCATCTTTCTGTTTTCTATACTGAAAAATAAACATGATCTTAGTACTCAGTTGATAACCATAAAATAGAAAAATATTGAAATTGCTGATTTTCTCTCTCTTATATATTTTTCACGATATTAGAAAATAACAAAATATACTTGATTATAATTTTTACCGTTATGTTCTATTTTTAGCAATGGCAGCCATGTTGTTTGATCAGCAAGTGCATTAATAACAAATCTGATCACCCTTATAGATGATTGTAACCCTGTTTGGTTACAATTGGTTTAAGAATAGATTTCAAAAAGACTGACTATGATCCTTACAATTAAGAACCTTGTAATAATGTGTTATAGTGGATCAATGAACAGCTGGGCTATGGTCAGCAATCAGGGTTGATATTGAATTTTATCAATGAACAAAACGAGTGTGCATAATTACATAAGTATTCTTGGAGGTCTTTAATAGCCGACTATAGAGTATAAGTTTTCTCTTTGTTGAAGGTTGTATGGTTGCCTTTAACTGCTTACATCCACCTCATTTGAACTTTGGAGGATAGTTCTAGCATTGGCAATCATACCACATCTCCTTATTTTTATATTATTCATTTCTATTCCATTACATTTGGATTTTCCCTTTTATTTTTCTATACTGTGGAACTAGTTTGTTGAACAATTAGTTTTTAAATTATCAAAGTTTTATGCTAGTAAATAAATTGATTTGAATTCAAATATTTCATATTACAATAATATTTTATTTCTATATGAAATCTTAATATAAATATTTGACATATTTAAAAATAAACAAAATATTTCAACTAATGTCTTATCTAATGAAAATTCAATGTTTAAAATATTGCCATTAAAGGTATACTTTTTTACCATCCACCTTTTTAATCACATGTATAACAAAATTAATAAACATTTATGTACTACAATTCGTATATATGTTCTTTTGTTTCCCTTAAAAATATTTTTAAAATTGGGGCCAGATCAACTTGGGCCGGATTGACTTGGGGCAAGATTGTCATGAAAGCTTTTTTGAGAAGTAAAGTTCCTTACCTCTAAAAGAACTATTCTGATAATCATCAATATCATTTGGATGAGTTAAACACATTAGTTGGCTTGATTGTAGATTGAAAGGAAATTTAATGACAATAAACATGATTAAGATTCTCTTTTAAACTGAGTTTTACTGTGCGTATTGCTATGTGTTTCTTTATTCGACATTGGCTAGAGGTATAGGGGGAGGGTTGAGATCTCACAAAACATGTTTAACCCAGCCACAGTTTTGCGCCTGTCCCAAGTCAGGAGCCTCTGGCCTTTGTTAGTCTTGTATGTTTTTTTAATTTTAGTTCCTTTGTATGTTTTGGAGTTTAGTGTGACGTTCATTTTCACTGAACCAGTACACAATTTTATTTAGGGGCCAGCTGAGGACCACCTCCAGGTGCCGGATTTTCTCACTGCGTTGAAGACCCATTAGTGGCCTTCGGCTGTTACCTGCTCTTTGGTCAGGTTGTTGTCTCTTTGACATATTCCCCATTTCCATTCTCAATTTTATCTCATACAGATGATGGGGATAAAAATGTAGGAATAGGGGAAATAGGGGTAAAAAGAATTGGATATGAGTATTAAAAGGAATGCAGGACAACTTGGACCAAGTCCAATCCGGCCGACTAATAAAACAACTCGGACCATCTATGCAAACGACTCAAACAGTCAAAAAGTCAACTCGGACTGTCCATAAGGACAACTCAGACTAAGAGGATTTGAACTATATGAATGATTATAAATTATTAAATGTTATATTTTACATGGCAATATCATTATCTTTATTGATTTATTATAACTAGAGGCTCTCAAGAGCCTGTGTCGCTCACCTGTATTTACTGATGCTTTGGAAATCATGTAAAATAAGGTTAAAATCATAATTAATAGTATTAGATATTAGATATTATAATGATATCTAAGATAATAACAAAAAACTGCAAAATTTTTGTAAAATTACTAACTCAGGGGCAGCAACCCAACAACGGGTTGTCGGATTCGTCTGAAAATTTCAGGGCAGATAAATCTAAATCTGATGAACATTTTTGTCACCTGTCAGATTTGCTCTAAATGCTTTAGTTTCAGAGATATAAAACCAAAAACTGCATTTTACCCCTATGTTCTATTTTTAACCAAGTCGGCCATTGGAAAGCGGGGTCATCGGACAAATTTTTTAAACTAGATACCCTAATAATGATTATGGCCAAGTATGGTTAAATTTGTCTCAGTAGTTTCAGAGAAGAAGATTTTTGTAAAAGATTACAAAAATTTACAAAAAATTGTTAAAAATTGACTATTAAGGGCAATAACTCTTAAAGGGGTCGACTGACAATTTTGGTCATGGCAACTTATTAGTAGATCTTACTTGGCTGAACATTATTGCTGTTTACAGTTTATCTCTATCTATAATAATATTCAAGATAATAACCAAAAACTGCAAAATTTCCTTAAAATTACCAATTCAGGGGCAGCAACCCAACAAAAAGTTGTCAGATTTGTCTGAAAATTTCTCGGCAGATAGATCTTGACCTGATTATCAGTTTTACCCTATGTCAGATTTACTCTAAATGCTTTGGTTTCAGAGATATAAGCCAAAATCTACATTTTACCCCTATGTTCTATTTTTAGCCATGGCGGCCATCTTGGTTGGTTGGCGGGGTCATCGGACACATTTTTTAAACTAGATACCCTAATGATGATTTTGGCCAAGTTTGGTTAAATTTGGCCCAGTGGTTTCAGAGGAGAAGATTTTTGTAAAAAGCTAACGACGACGACGGACGACGGACGCCAAGTGATGAGAAAAGCTCACTTGGCCCTTTGGGCCAGGTGAGCTAAAAATTAATAGAAGCAAATAAAAAAATTCTAGGTTGAATTTTCTTTATCTATTTTTTAAATTCTTTATTTATTATTTTAAATTCATCTTGGACCTTCCATAATGCCAACTATAAAGAAGCATAAACAACAGTGTGTGCTATTTATATGTTAAACATGTTATATCTTACATCAAAGTACAAATGTATCCTTAAGTGTAGATTCTAAATTCTAATTTTGAATAAAAACTTCATTACTTCATTAAACAAACTTAACTAATCAGTTAATTATTTGTTTCATCATAATAATCAATTTAAATCAACAATCAATAATATAAATTTAATTATTCTAATTAAATGATCAAAAAAGTGATAATCCAATTTCACAAGCTCATTACAGGTCGTTGAGAAATTGGAGTATGCTTGGACTAATACTACAGTACTTCAAAATACTGCAGGATACAACATATATCAAACAAACAAAAAAAGAGAATCTATCAAAACATTACAGACATTATTTACTCATACCGCTTTCAAACAACAGAAATAAAAAATCTAGGGAGCATCACTCAATTGTCTATATAGACGTTTCTTCACAGATGGTCTAATTTGTCTTTTTCATTATTTATATACTCAAAATCAGCATCAAAACTTTATTCTAATATGATGTCCTTCTTTCGCTTTGGAAACAAAGCCATGTTCTAATTATAATAAAACATGGGCTGCACGTGATTGACGTCGCAATTGAAATTGCAACGTCAGTTGTATTTTGAACAACGCCGGAGATCGAAATGGATAGTTTTGTCGGTGTTTCTCGCTAGGAAATTAAATAAAATCATTCTTAAAGTAAGTTTACGTTTATATATTAATTTTTTGATTGTTCAACTGATTTTCTCTAGCGTTTTTGGTTCATGAAATCAAAATGGCTGCCTTTTGGATGTGTATTATAGGTCCGCTTCAAAGTACAAAAGTTCTAAATATTCCTATCAGAATCGAAATAATTCTATCATGCCATGCTTTATGCTCATTTTAACATGGGTAGGCATTATATTTGTCAATATTTTACACCTCGCTAACGCTCGGTATAAAGATATTCACAAATATAATGCCTACCCATGTTAAAATGAGCATAAAGCATGGCATGAAAGAATTATTTCTTAATTAGAGACTTCTCATCAGACAGTTTTATACTTAGTCTGAGTTGTCATTATAGACAGTCCGAGTTGTCTTTATCGACAGTCCAAATTTGACTTATTGATGGTCCAAGTTGTCTTCATAGATGGGCCAAGTTGTTTTTTTTAACATTTAACTCAAATTATCTTTTCTTCCGTATTTATGTTCTCTTTTCATATAAATATAAAACTGAATTTTCAACAATGTTTATTGTCATAAATAAATAGATATTCAAATGTATTGCTAATATTACTGTATGTATGTTTGATGTGTTGTATTTGTTGTAATTCTTGAAAATAAAATTAAAAAAAAAAAGTTGTTTTTTTTTGGAGACAATCCGAGTTGTCTCCGGGCCAACTTGTCTCACACCTATTAAAACAAGGCGAAAAAAGTGGGAAGTTTGAGTAGAAGTCAAATCGGCACCTATAGAAAAAGTCAAATCGGCACCTGGTTAAATCAACATCTGGTCAAATCTGCACCTACAAATGTATTTAAAGTCAATTCTGCATCCGATAATTATAGAATAACTAATCGAAGAATTCAAATAGAGAAAAATATTCAACGAGTGACCGAACAACAAATTAATTCACGAATGCCCGTAGCGCATGAGTTAATTATCAGTGTTGGTCGGTCACAAGTTGAATATTTTTCGATATTTGAATTCTTTGATTAGTTATTCTTTTTATTACATTGCCAAATGGCTTTTTTTAATGAAATTAATGTAGAAAATGTAAGGAACTATATCTTTTTTCTACGCATTCACAATTTGTTTTGATCCGACGTTATCGACGTCTTGACAACGCCTATTGTTGTATGACGTCAGAGAGTTAAATAACCACGTTTATTTCACATGTGAAATTATCGAATTTTATTTGTAATTCAATGCTACCAATGTAATAATATTTGATATAATATTTACATAATAGTTATTGAAAAACTGGTCATTATCGTGATATATGGACTGCCCACAGGAGCCGTAGGCGAGGTCATTATCGCTGTTACAGTCAATACCACTGTCATACGGGCAGTCCTTGTATCACGATAATGACCAGTTCTTCAATAACTATTATGTTTATTTCATTGAGGAACCATGTTTTTAAAAATTCTCATAAATTCAAATTGTTCAAAGCAAACTCAAGTTATTGTACGATTTCTATAGGAAAGAGTGAAGACCAGTCATAGTGATAACTATAAGTCACTGCCATTCATTTAAGTGCAATTTTTCAGTATATGAATACAAAATAAAGTTTTCTATAATTTTATAATTAACGAATCGCGATTGTGTTTTATTAAAGGAACATCACTCTAAACAGAGAAACCACGCCCCACTGGTCATTAACATGTAAAAGTCCGTTAACAACCGGTTTTCTGGTCCGTATTTTTCTGTTAAGACCGAGGATTTTTTTACTAAAGAATAAAGAATGTCATGTGGCCCCTTGTTATCCAATAAGAAAAGCTAATTCTTAACCATGTTAACCGATATGAAATAATTAACATGTTTGTTGTTTAAATGCTATACAGGTAGTTATTGATGTTTTTTCTTTAAAAACTTAAATAAAAAGACGATGAAGCCATTACCCAAGCTGTTGTTTAATCATGAGAAAATTAGAAGCAAATAACTTTAAGTAGTATTTCAGGAAAGTTTAAACACCATTAAACCATACTTGCCAACATTTCAAAATGCCCATGGTTTTTTTTTGTGCAAGATTGCTCTCATAGTCCCACAAAACATTTAAAGGAGCCTTCAATTTTATTTTTATGATGTTTATTTGCTTCTTCATACTTTTACAATCATATATCCATGGTAAAATTGATTGTTTTGCTTTAAACTGTGGACAAAAATTGCTCTTTTAAAATTTCCAATTGGGAGCCTCCATGGGGGAAATCCCCCCACAAATAGTGACAGTTGGCAGGTATGTTAAACCAAAAAATTCATAAGGGTTCCACGGAACCCAGTGTCTCGCCTACTTTTGCTGTTAATCGAGTTTGGTACAAATTCAAGATAGTTTAAGAAAGTTGTTAAAATTTTAAAAACTTTAACCACAGAGTGAATGTAATGTTAACTGGCAGAAAAACTAAGTCCATTTATAAGTAAAATACGGAAAACAAGGAATTTTTTTTTACAAAATTTACTTCTGGATACTATCTTATGATCATAAACAAGCTTCTGTCCAAGTTTGGTAGAAATCCTGGATAGTTTAAGAAAGTTATTAAAATTTCAAAAACTTTAACCATAGAGTGAATGTAATGTTTCCTGGCAGAAAAACTAAGTCCATTTATAAGTAACATACGGAAAAATAGATTTTTTTTTTACAAAATTTACTTTTGAATATTATCCAGTGATCGGGAAGGACGTGCGCCTTGCGCCAATTGCGCTTATCGACCAGAAATGGCGCATAGAGTGACAAATGTAAGCGCCCGCGTGGCGCATGATATTTTTCACTTCGTTTTGAAACGTTGCGATATCGTCAAATGGATTTTCGGTCGTATTTCGTGCCGCCATGTGTGAGTACACAACTGTGTAGTGTTTGCTCCAATGATAGGAGCACCTATATATTTTTGGGACGTCTCGGGTGTTTTCCTATGGTAATAATAGCAACATGCGGTATGACTGATTACCCAAAAAACGTATTTAACCATCATTCATGATATATTTTTTTATAAACAACTTTAAATTTGTGAAATTGGCTAGTGCAGGCGAGAATTCTTCTCTAATTATAATCTTTTAAGTAAGCTTGCTATTATTTCGATTGAAAAATCCAAAAGCCTTTTATGAATAGCATAGTATTTGTCTCCATAAAAGGGGCTTAACTGTCCTTGTCAATTTTTTTGGTCTTTGGCTCGTTTTGACATTTTGTAAACATGCCTTCAGCGAATTGTTGTTGTGTCATTTCAATTAACGTTGCTCTCTACTGTTATTCTTGTCATCGTGATGAAGTAATATAATAATACAAGTGCAGAGGAAATGCCAGAAACGTCCTCTAATACGGAACGTCTGGAATAAGTATGGTATCGACGAAGACCCAAATTTAATGTAAAAAAAACATGAACATGAACAAGGGAACAGTACCAGTTTTAACATTGTAAATAAAGGTTATCGTAAATATTGCCCGGTTTGGAAGAAGTTATTGTATATTCATTGAAATTGAAATTACAAAATCACAGGAACAATATCCATGATATTAATTAGAATCGTACTTGTAAGTACAGTGAAATATACACTTTTTTTATTTTTTTTTTTTTGTAAACGAATGGCCCACTCATTTGACAACATGGCCCATTAATTCTAAAAATGGCCCATTGAATTTATTTTTGGGGGGCCCTGGGCCCATAGAGAAAAAATCCTTCCAGATCACTGATTATCTTATGATCATAAACAAGCTTCTGTCCAAGTTTGGTAGAAATCCAGGATAGTTTGAGAAAGTTATTAAAATTTCAAAAACTTTAACCACAGAGTGAATATTTGTGGACGCCGCCACCGCCGATGACGATGACGACGACGCCAACGGAATGTTACTGAGGATCGCTATGTCTCGCTTTTTCGACAAAAGTCGAAGGCTTGACAAAAATCATGCAAAATGCTCAACTGGTTAAAACATGCATAACAAATATCAAATACCTTGAATACACAGTTGAATGAAAAAAATACATACAAATAAAACATGTAAATAAGTCAGTATTTCTGGACAATGCCTTCTTTATTTTAATCTTTGTGCTTAAAATACTGAAAAAAGATATATATTCAACATGGGTGCCGGATTGACTACATCGGTGCCGATTTAACCATGTGCCGATTTGACTATACTGGGTGCCGATTTAACCATGTGCCGATTTGGATTTGACTAGGAAGTTTAAGTGTTTATTTATTATTACAATACCTTCTGCTATTCTGTCACATATTGAGTGTTTGTATATATATGTATTATTGATGTGGATGTTATTCAAATGTGCACCTATAATTTATATAGACTTTGGTAATAAAGATATATTACAGTGAAGTGGACACAGGCGCTTGTTTCTATCCATGGGAAGGTCGACGACTTGGCCTGAAATGGCTTTTCAATGGTTTACACCTCTAGCTTGCTCTAATTTAAAAGGTTAACAGATCCAAATTAACTGGCCGTCTTGTTTGGAAATGCGCATAACTGCTGAATTTATTTTAAGCCAAATCAGTTAATTCTATTTTAAAACAGTACACATTGTTACAAAGGGGTGTCGGTTTCTTTACCCTCCCCCTTTTCAAGGCTTTTGTTTTAACTGGTTGTTTGACGTTGCCTATTGCAAATTTCAATGAATAAATCTTACTAACTTCTGCAAGTTTGGCTCTTTTTGCTGCATCTAATACTGTCATCTCTAACTTAAATGCCTGTAAATACTATTTTATCATTTTTCTACAGAGACAGTCACAATTTTTTTATGTAAACTCTAATGATGTTAAGTCAAAAGGTGTTCCGATATTGTGTTATCTCCCCATAGATTTCCCGCGAAAATTTTACAAATATATACATTTGACGTCATAATAAAATAAGATTCCAAATCGACGACCAATTAAATACTACTCCCCTCTATTAAATCGACGTATTTTTATTGTTATCGACAGAGACATATAATAAATATTAAAATTGTTACGTGAGGGTACCCAAATTGCACCTACTTTTGACAGTTTTTTTCACCTACGTTTTTTTATGATCCAGACAAAAGATTCCATTCTGTGTTTATTTTGTAGATGTATCCTTATTTACTATATAGTTACACCAATTCAATTTTGAATTCATATTGAATCATAGAAAAATGGTTTTGAACCGACCTCCAAACGATCCATGATTCTGTAATGAGGAGTATCCAAATTGCATCCATGCTTAAATTCCATGCCAAGAAATCCTCGCTAAAAATTCCGTTGGACCTCCTACGGCACCTATTAGTAGTTAAAGATTTGATTTCATTCAACAAATTAATTTATGACCTGCAAGTACGTGTCGCTTAGAACACGGCCATATACCAAATGGTCAATATTAATCATCCATGTAATTTGCTCTATGGGATGTTTGCAAAATTTCAACGGAGGCAATTTCTTGGCATGACGAGACAGCATCTCAGCGATAAAAGAATATGTTTGAAAGAACTATGCACTTGGCTACCTTTTTTTCTTCAATTCGTTTTTAAAACGTCATGGCTTCTTCAACTTGAATAATAGAAAATAAAACTATATATCAAACGAAAACTGGATAAAGTGAGAAACAAGTTTCTTTCATTAGTGAAAATTACTGCTTCATTGCTTATCTCAGAGTTCGACCCCTACATTTGGTAGCTTGGTTCGACTCCAATCTTAATTGACTAGGATTGACAGTTTCCTTGCCGAAGGTCAGTGGTTCTCTCCGGGCGTCCCAGCTTTCTACACACAAAAAAGCTGGTCACCATGAAATAGAAAATAATGATAGAAGTGGCGTTAAAGACCAACAATGAATACATCAATCATTATATATCTTAGACGTTTCAAACACATCTCGTAGATTTTTTAAACACGAATCTATTTTTTTTAAATTGAATTTGACAATAGCAATTTTCCCGCATCGTATAATGGTGAATCCGCATAACACTGTAATATGTGCCGTTGGACATGAAAAAGCTTAACCTCTAATAATTTTGAATAACTAGGAGAATAGATGAATTTTAAAGCAGAACTATTTTAATTATTTGTCAGCTATTTTAGGGGAAAGCAATAAGTATTGAGCAGATATTTAAGATTCCCGAGGATAAGGCAACATTAAAGGGACCTGTCTTTAAAGGTTGGTGTGTCCATCATATTACATATGTGGCAACCTTTTGTTTAAGGCTTAAAACAAATTAAACTTTTCAAAGTTATTCAAGTTCCATTACTAACTTAATGTCGACACCTTATAATGTAGAATATCTATTTTAAACAGAAAAGGGTAATTTCTATGTCAAAAGATTGCAAAATTTCTGAGAATGAATAGAACAGTCCCTATTCGAATGCAGCATTTGCTAACTTAGTAGACATGTCTTTGACAAGCAATACTTTGAACCACTGACAGTGTCTTTAACGATCCCATGCGCAAAAATGACAAAATTGAAAAAACAGAGTATTGTCCCTGCTAAACTGAAGAGTGTAGGTTTCAGCCGGAGAGTTCCCGATGAAGACATTTTTTTTTCAGTTAAAAAATTTGAGGTACACATGCAGTCTACAAAATGAAACAAAAGTTGAAAATATGATGCTCGTCTTGGCGTATACTCAAAAATGTACTTATTTGGGACTGCTTAGACATGAAATGATGTCACAAGACACATGCGACCAGTAACGGCTTTTATAGAATGAGTTGCCCCTCAATCATACACCTTTGACACATAGTCCCACAATGCCCTAATGTTCTAAAGCAAAATAAAAAATATCTTAAAATCCACTATAAAAGAAATAACATAACTAATAATTTTAACCATAAAATTTTATATGAAAAAAACCCACTGATATTAAAGTTTACATTCATTACAAATGACAGGAACTATATTTGTAGACAATCGATTACGAGCGACCAAACAGGTCATTTTTGAAAATCAGATCATTTCGTCTTTTTCTATTTAGTTCTTTGAGTCTCTTTTTTGCTTTTTTTCCACTTTATTATTCATGACATGAAAGTTTTAACCTTAACTTCATGTTCTAAAACATATACGTGTGCATTGTGCTTCAATGAAAAAATATGGGGTAAACGTCAATGAGACAGCCACCTAGTGACAGAAATAACCGAAAGACATGTGCTCGGTTTGACGGTAAACCAGATATATGCGAGATTCCCTCACGTGATAAAGGAAGAAAGATCATTCACAATTTGTCTTACATTTGTTTTTCTCTCTTTTAATTAAAATAAAAAAAAAAACTTTCGAATGTTGAGTTCATAAGATAAAAATATTCCCTGTGGAACCCCCCTTTCTTTTTTTGGTGCTCTCCAATTTCAACCCCCAAATAAGGCTTTCCAATCTAATTAAAATTAAAATCTTGCTTTCTAACCAATCTATTCATGTACCGGACCGGGAACTTTCTTTATTTAATAAGAAAATCTACGGTGCCGTTATATAAATGCATGTTGTCTGCTTGGAGTCCCCGTCCGAAAAGAAAGAAATAGCCTAACTCCAAGATACTACATTCCTGCATCACGTGATTTTTGCCACGTGGAGCTTACATTAGAATGAATACCGAATATGGAAAGTGAAACTACAGTTCAAAACATAAAGTCCGAAAGCACATAGAAGAAAAAGAAGGATTTTTTTTGGCAAAAGGTGCCGGGGTAATCTTCTCTGTGTTCATAATATACACGAAATATTTGCCACTGCCCCTTGTCTGTTCTATAAATTGTAATCCTGAGTTTTCTATCTGTTACATGCCAAGAAATCCTCGCTAAAAATTCCGTTGGACCTCCTACGGCACCTATTAGTAGTTAAAGATTTGATTTCATTCAACAAATTAATTTATGACCTGCAAGTACGTGTCGCTTAGAACACGGCCATATACCAAATGGTCAATATTAATCATCCATGTAATTTGCTCTATGGGATGTTTGCAAAATTTCAACGGAGGCAATTTCTTGGCATGCACATCCTTAAAAATCGAATAATAGACGTTTTGTTTTATTTCTTCAAATATTTAGAACAATTTGACATTAGTTCATGCTTACTATTCATTTTTAAAGAAATGGATGCTTGTAACATATTTTATTTGCTCATTTTTAAAAGATGATTTTTTGTGAACGTCGCATGGCGACGTTTCCGCAGATTTTACATTTTTCCAGTGAATGCTTCATCTGTTGATATATACTGTGAACCTTTTGTGTATATTTAATTATATTTACCTATGTTAAAAGACGTGTATAATGTCAAATCATGAAAATACAAATTATTTAGCATCAAAGAAAACTTGTAAGATTTCCGCGGCTATTTTTGTTGAATAGGTGCAATTTGGGTACTCGGTGCAATTTGGGTACTGTGACGTTATATCTATTATATTTCTCTGTTCTCAAATCGACGTCAAATTTTTTGCTTCTCTAATCGACGTCCTTTTCTACGGACTTGCCGCATGACACATAGGTACTTGGGGACAGGACAATTTTTTGTTTGGCCCTCCCCATTTTTTCCAACATAAGTTATTTATTCGTTTTCTGTTAATTTCAATCATTTTCGCGTTTTTCTGTATTATACGAACATAAATATACTACAAATAACTAATATTTGCTATTTACTATCAATTCGAAGTTTACTATCCATAGTGGTCACTGATATATTATAGAATTAACTTTTCAGAGGAAAATTGTGGATTTACTGTGACCTTTAACTCAAAAAGTTGTTTAGAAATATAAAATTTTAAATCTTGCAGAGTTCGAATAATAAAGTCTAGATGTTCCTGCCTTGGACAGGCGCAAAAATGCGGCGGGGCTAAGCATGTTTTGTGGGATCTCAACTCCCCTATACCCTTAGCAAATGATGAACAAACAAACCCACATATATACGCACAGTAAAACTCAGTTTAAAAGAAGTCCACTGAAGTCCGATGTTGGAATAAGTAACAGAAGAAACTAAGCAAAATTACAATGATCAACATAAATGGGTCTCCTCACGGGGTTTTTGATTATATGTGACTACTTGGCCGTTTCTATAGTGATTATTTGATTACCAGACCAAGTATTTCATGATTATTTGATTATTTGATAATTTAGGACTGTATTTTTGATTATTTGATTATCTTGTTTTAAAAATAGTTAATGATTATGTGATTATATTGGCAAAGAATTTGTGATTACTAGTATGTGATTACTTGGACACCCCCATGAGGGGCCTCATAAATTAACAAAGAACTACTAGCAGTTCCTCAAATGCCAGCTCAAGAGGCTCAGTAAAACTGAATGAAAATCAAGCACAATCCCTCTCGTTAGGGGTTTAGTATCATGCCATAATAAATTATACAAGAAGAACATATAACCCGTAACGGTATCATGTCAACAAATGGTTTTAGAATAAATGTGTTTATTTACGCTTGAATGCAAAGACTCTATGAGTGAATCAATATTAATTCCAAAAAATGCCATCTTTAATGACTTGACAACAGTATAGTAGCTATCCCCCTTCTGAATAAGTCTGTTTAAAGACCTTAGATTTGGTTCACTTTTGAGGTGAATGACGACATTTTTGTGTTTTGTATAGAATATTACCATCAAGGATGGGATGTGAAATACCTGACCGTATAAGATGTCCACAAGTAAGAATAGACTTGAAGCCTTGAAGATGTGTTGCGCTAAAGAACTAGATGAAACAATTTCAGAATTGCTTATACAAATTCTTGATATAACGGCAAAGCGTTAAATATCACACTCGGTTAAAATAAATCAAAGAAGCCTTCATGCACACAGGTGCATGTAGAGTAAACAATTCAAGATTTTGATTCAAAAATATCTATTTCTTAAAGTTTATAACGTAATTAATGAACTATTCAAAAGTGCTTTTACAAAAATTAATGATGGAAAAAGAAATTTAAATAAATCCCTTAAAACTGAATGTTCTTAATCAAATTACTAGTGGCAAAAATGAATTTCCCGTTATGACAAGACATCACCCAACTTCCCTTTTCCTTCAAATAAGTTAGTTGGCAGATAAAATACCGTAGCAGTTGACTACAATTCTTTATGCCCTGCCCCAAGGGTCTGTGATTTACTTATCATATGTGATTTTCGTTCATTATTTTGTATATAAATTAGTTTTCTCTTTTGGATTGTTTTACATTTGTCATTTCGGTAGCTGAAGATGCGGTACGGGTTTTGCTCATTGTTGAAGGCCGTACGGTGATGTATGGTTGTCAAGTTCTTTGTCATTTGGTCTCTTGTGCAGAGTTGTCTCATTGGCAATCATACAACATCTTCTTATCTTTATATTTAAGCATATCATTTAGAAAGATTATATTCGAATTACCGTAGATTTTTATTAATTTCGCTTCAGTTAGCGAAACAATTCAGCTGAAATTAGCCCTAGTATTTATTTTCGAATTAAATTGTACTTTGTGCCTATGAGACTGTCCTATATTTTACACGTGTCAAAAAAATGAACAACCTGTAGTTATAAGATATCATTTTGACCGACCGGCATTTTTTCCAAGAAAGATTGTTATAAATAAATTTGAGATAAAAAAAAAATATCAGCTGACGAAAATTTTTCTCATCATTATCCCTGGTTGAAGTCAATTTTCATATGTATATTTATATATATCTATCTACAAAA
This sequence comes from Mytilus californianus, assembly GCF_021869535.1. Classification (NCBI taxonomy): domain Eukaryota; kingdom Metazoa; phylum Mollusca; class Bivalvia; order Mytilida; family Mytilidae; genus Mytilus; species Mytilus californianus. The sequence goes on from NW_026262699.1 coordinate 259,485, forward strand.
CACGATTATATCTTTCACCAGAAACTTATACTTGATATTGAAACCATTTCTAACGTTTCAATGAATTTAAGAGGGTGATCTAGCAGAACCATGGGTAAGACTATTTACTTTTTAGTATGCTTGATATTCTGAAATATTTTTCCTAAAATTGTATTATTTCAATACATTCAACAACAAGTAATTTTTGGCTTTTCGATCTAAAATAAAAACAAAACTATCATCGATATTTTTCATATCGGATCCGCATCGGATATAGAAAACTTTGCACTTTTTCATCTGTTTCATATATAGTTTTTTTCCTAACTGCTAAAAAAACTCATTTTATCGGGATTTCTATATAAGTTGAAAACTTGACTAAATCAACCTGTGTAAGATATTCCAAACTTTGACAATGTCAAGTCAACTTCGTGATGGATCAGGTATAGAAGAAATGTCCTACAGAGGTGTTGTTTATTTATAAGGAAGTGATTTTGTTGTAATTTGTGCTGTGGCTCATATAATTGAGGCTATGTTATTCTGAGTGAAGATAAGATATAGCCTTATGAATTTATTTCACTTTTAAATGATGGAGAACTTTGATGCCAGCTTTATAAATATGGAAATAAGGAGAAATAGTATGATTGTTAATGAGACAAATATCGGGTAGAGTCCAAAGGACGTGAGGGTAATCAACTATTATAATAATAGGTCACCTCACGGCCTTTGACAATGAGGAAAATTTATACCGGAAAGCCGGTCAGCTGATAAAGGCACAGACGTGACAAAATGCGAAAAAATCGAAACGAGAAAACGGCCTCATTTTCCACTTAACAATAAACGAAAATAAACTTTTACATACAGACAACTATATCAACCAAAGACAATCAATAAAGTATATGCCCCTAACTTGGTACAGAGACATAAAGATTATTGCGAGGTGAAATATGTCAAGTTTTGAGCGACCAACCCAACCCTAACCAGGGATAGTAGTGTAACAGCACAACATAAGAGCAAACTGTAAAATTTAGTTACAAATGGCTTGACTTATATAACTTAACATTGGAACGAGGCACATACAATGACTAACATGAAAGCAAAAGACACAAAGTACCGATATAAGAGTACACGAAGTTACTTGTATAGATATAATATTAGCAAATGCTAGTTTTCTAATGATAGAACTTCTATCTCAAATCACATCATGTCACCTTCTATTACGACAACAATTAAATTCCTAGGTCTTCCGATTTCATCTCGTCAACTTTTCTGATCATCATTCTTTTTAAAATTATTTCCCTTGATAAATGATTTTGTTCTTTATATGCCCGAATGAGCTTTTGCATCACTTTGCGTAAGATTTCCTTTGTATTGTTTGCTGGTCAGCGTTAGAGGACGACCATTTGATATTCTGTGGAAGGGGATTGGGAGGAGATTGCTGGAAGATTTTTCGGCTTGACTATTCGTTGTCACTTGTTGCTATATATACGCATGTTTATTTTTTTACCGCAGATTCGACACGCGAACATGTTTTTTATTTTGTACACGGTTGAATCCTGCATTTTGTGTTGCATAATCTTCATTTTCCCCTATCTTATGCAAGGTTATCTATTTCTGAGCTCTTACCAGGCCAGGATATTCATTTTCAAATATCTTCCATCCCAACCTCACCAGAAAATCAAAAGGTCGTTCCCTTAGCCTTGTCTGCAGGAAATTAAAACTTGACAAGAAGGATTACATTGGACTTCCTTCACTTCATATATGTGGGGAACAAATCAAGATAGCTACATATATTGGCATATCCTTTTTAAGATTGGGCTTCGTGCACATTCCCCACCAGTGATGCTGACCTCTGTGATACTGATTTTAACACTGTAATCCGATCTTTGAATATGGTTTTATTGGTGAAAATATTGATTTTGTTTTCAGTAAATTTAAACCAAATCAATATTATTGTTATATGCATATACATATGCACATTCACAAATCTCCAATCTGTCGATACCTGTATTTTGGCATTGCACGAGCGAGGTCATGTTTTTCTCTGAATTTTAATGACGTCTTTACACTAAATTCATTGGATGCTGGATGTGTACTGATTGACTAAGATACGTGAGTTTTTATTAGATATAAGAAGATGTGGTATAAGTGCCAATGAGACAACTCTCCATCCATATTAGTTCTGATGGTCTTTGACCTAGCTGTCAGTAACTGCGAGTTCTCTCAGATCTGTACTTTTTTTTTGTTTTTGTTATGCATGGAAATGTATAAGTACCCTGCCACAACCGGTCTGTGTTTTGTTTCTTGTTTTTCTGCTTTGCATATATTAATATGATGAGTTAAACCCTTTCAACTGATGTGTATAGTTTGTTCATATGTTGTGATGTTACACCACTGTTCCACGTTAGGGGAGGGTTGGGCGCCTGAAAACATGTTTGACCCAGCCACATTCTGTATGTGTCCCAAATCAAGAGCCTGTAATTCAGAAGTTGTCGTTTGTTGCTGTTTGTCATATTTGTTTTTCGTTTATTGTTTTGTATTTCAATCAGTACTCTCATATGTACACGTAATGTCTGTTTTGTTATGGGGATGAATAAATACCCTGCTATGTCCGGTATGTGTGCCTGTACCAGGTCAGGAATATGACAGTTGTTTTCCATTCGTTTGATGTGTTTAAGCTTTTGATTTTGCCATTTGATAAGGAACTTTCCGTTTTAAATTTTCCTTTCAGTATTTTTGTTATTTTAATTTTTTTTTATATGTCATTTTGCTTTGAATCGATCTGATGAGTTAAGCCCTTTTCAACTGATTTTTATAGTGTGTTCTTATGTTGTATTGTTACACTACTGTCTCAGGTTAGAGGAGGGTTGGCGCCTGCAAACTAGTGTAACCACGCCACATTCTATATATGCATGTCCCGAGTCAGGAGCCTGTATTTCAGTGGTTGTCGTTTATTGCTGTATGTCATATTTGTTTTTCGTTTAATGTTTTGTATATTTTGATCTTGTGTTGTTCCGTAGCACCACTACCCCAAGTTATGGTAGGGTTGGCGCCTTCACGCTAGTTTAACCCCACCATGTTCTGTTTGTGCCTGTCCCAAGTCGGGAGCCTATATTTAAGTGGTTGTCGATTTTTGCTGTATATCATATTTGTTTTTCGTTCATTATTTTGTACATAAATCAGACCGTTAGTTTTCACGTTTGAATTGTTTTACATTTGTCATTTCGGGGCCTTTTATAGCTGACTATGCAGTATGGGTTTTGCTCATTGTTGAAGATCGTACGGTGACCTATATGTGTTAACTTCTATGTCATTTTGGTCTCTGGTTGAGATTTGTCTCATTTGCAATGATACCACATCTTCTAATTTTTAGATATAAGCATATTAATATATCAAGAAATTTTAATGTTCGAATAACCATAGATTTTTTATTATTTTTGCTCCAAGTAGCTGAAACAAATTCAGCTGAAATTAGCCCTATCTTTTCATATGCATATAATTAAATTGTACTTTGTTCCTATGAGGCTGTCCTATATATTATGCGTGTCAAAAATGAACAACCCGTAGTTACAAGATATAATTTTAACCGGCTTTTTTTCCAAGAAAGATTGTTATAAGTAAATTTGAGATAAAAAATATCAGCTGACGAAATATTTTCACATCATTGTCCCTGGTTGAAGTCCATTTACATATGTATATGTCGTGTACATGTTATTATTTTGTACAAGTAATTACTTGTACAATAACTTTGTACGAGTAATTACTTGTATGATGCCATCATACACGTTATTACTTGTACAGATATAGATGTACAAGTAATTACTTGTACAATTTTTGTTGAGAAAAAGATAATAACTTTTACAACCCACTATCTTTATGTTATATTTGTTTCTTCCTTCTGTTTTTTAATGTTTTATTCAAAACTCCTTTATTTGGGTTTGTTAGTTTGGTTTTGTCATTAATTTTGTTGGTTTTTTTTTCTTTTTTTTTTTTTTTTTTTTCTTATTTATTTGTTTTTTTAATTTTTGTCTAGTTGACATCATTCAGCGTATGTATTTTTGAAATTTTTGTTGAGAAAAAGATAATAACTTTTACAACCCACTACCTTTATGTTATATTTGTTTATTCCTTCTGTTTTTTAATGTTTTATTCAAAAACTCCTTTCATTGGGTTTGTTATTTTGGTTTTGTCATTAATTTTGTTGGTTGTTTTTTCTTTTGCTGTTAATTTTTCTTATTTATTTGCTTTTTAAATTTTGCCTAGTAAACATCATTCAGCATAATATGTATTTTTGAAATTTATATTGTGTTTGTTTTTCTCTCTTTTTTCTGACACAGTCAGTATAATTTCGTTTTGCGACCCATCTGTAAAGGACGTTTCACTATGGTATTAAACGGCATGCATGATGTCACGAATCTTTACTCTGATCGGACGAAATAATGGAATTGAACAAAAACCGACAAAAAATGATATACGCTACAATAAAAGAAACATAACGGACATAAAATCAAACTTAAAAATATTATCCAGATGAATAAAAATAAATTTAAGTAAATAAGGTGGCACGGTAGTATTTACATTTCGGAAATTAGGTTGGACAATAAATACAGTATCTACAGAACATACTTTCTCAAACTGAGGGATGAATCAGGTGTAGAAAAATATGAAATAATTTTTCAAACAGGTGAAAATGAATTTTTGGGATTTTTTTTTTATTTTGTATTCACTGCATGATAAAAGACATAAACGCACTAATAACCTTTAAAACAGGTTTCTTACAATAGCAAAAAAAGTAAACGGTCATCAGTCATATTCAAATTAATTTCTGAATATGATAATGAAAGTACTTCAGTTAACTGTGTATATAGAATTGTGGGCAGTATTAGAAAGTGGTGAAAATTCTAAATAGGCTACTATTATCCCTATGGGCAAGGAAATACTACAGTGCCACCATTATCACAACTGTCAATCTGTTTGGATTTTGTAGGCTTAGCATGAGTAGGTTAATATATATATCACTACCAGGTTCATTAGATCTATCAGGTCATTGTACTGATTTGTTGTGAACATCAAATAGCCAAGGTAGAATAATGATTTGTACAAGTTATTATCTTTTTCTCAAAAAAAATTGAACAAGTAATTACTTGTACAAAATAACAATATGTACACAACATATATATATCTACAAAACACATTTATATCTTTCACCAGAAACTCTTGCTTGATATTGAAACCATTTCTAACGTTTCAATTGATATAAGAGGGTGATCTAGCAGAACCATGGGTTAGACGATTCACTTTTTAGTATGCTTGATATTCTGAAATATCTTTCCTTAAATTATAGTATTTGAATACATGAAGCAACAAATCAGTTATTTGCTTTTTCAATCTAAAGTAAAAACAAAACTATCATCAATATTTTTCGTATCGGATCCGCATCGCATATAGGAAACTTTGCACATTTTCATCTGAATTTTTTCCTTAACCGTTGACAAAAAAAAAACTGATTTGACCGTGAGTTAAAAACTTCAACAATGGTTACTTGACCAGATCGAACTGTGTATATATAATACTTTCCAAACTTTGACAATGCCAAGCCAACTTCGTGCATGATGGATCAAGTATAGCAGAAATGGCCGAAATACCAATATTGTCCTGCCAAGGTGTTGTTTATTTATAAGGAAGTGATTTTGTTGTGATTTGTGCTGTGGCTCATATAATAAAGGCTAAGTTATTCTGAATGAAGATAAAATATAGCCTTAAGAATTTATTTTACTTTCAAATGAGGTCCTGGAGAACTTTGATGCCAGCTTTATAAATATGGAAATGAGAAGAAATGGTATGATTGTTAAATCTAGCCTTTGTCAGTCTTGTATTATTTTTAATTTTAGTTTCTTGTGTACAATTTGGAGTTTAGTATGGCGTTCATTATCACTGAACTAGTATATATATTTGTTTAGGGGCCAGCTGAAGGACGCCTCCGGGAGCGGGAATTTCTCGCTGCATTGAAGACCTGTTGGTGACCTTCTGCTGTTGTCTGTTCTATGGTCGGGTTGTTGTCTCTTTGACACATTCCCCATTTCCATTCTCAATTTTATTGGTCACCTCACGGTCTTTGACATGAGGAAAATTTATACCGTAAAGTCAGCTAATAAATGTCCAGACGTGACAAAATGTGAAACAATCAAAACTAGAAAACGGCATCATTTTTCACTTAACAATAAACGAAAATAATCTTTAACATACAGACAACTTTATCAACCAACGACAATCAATAAAGTATATGCCTCTAACTTGGTATAAGCTGGTTCTCGGCTGACTACTACACTTTGTTCTTAGGTTTGAGTGTAGCGTAATACAAGCGGATTCCAGTTTAAACTTGGTACAGAGACATAAAGATTATTGCGAGGTGAAATATGTCAAGCTTTGAGCGACCAAACCGACCCTAACCAGGGATAGTGGTGTAACAGCACAACATAAGAACAAACAGTAAAATTTAGTTACAAATGGCTTGACTTAACATTGGAACGAGGCACATACATTACTAACATGAAAGCAAAAGACACAAAGTAACGACATAAGAGTACTCGTAGTTACTTAAAATTGAGAATGGAAATGGGGAATGTGTCAAAGAGACAACAATCCGGCCGACCATAGAGCAGACAACAGCCGAAGGCCACTTGTATAGATATAATATGAGCAAATGCTATTTTTCCAAAGATAGAAATTCTATCTCGAGTCACATGTAACCTTCCATTACGAGAACAAATTCCTAGGCCTTCCGGTTACATCTCGTCAACTTTTCTGACCATCATTCTTTTTAAAACCGTTTCCCTTGATAAGTGATTTTGTTCTTTTTATGACCGAATGAGCTTTTGCATCACTTTGCGTAAGATTTCCTTTGTATTGTTAGCTGATCAGCGTTTGAGGACGACCATTTGATATTCTGTGGAGGGGGATAGGGAGGAGATTGCTGAAAGATTTTTCGGATTGACTATTCGTTGTCATTTGTCGCTATACATGCTTATTTATTTCGCGGCTTCGACACCCGAAAATGTATTTGCACTTTTATACACGTTTGAATCCTGCATTTTGTGTCACAGAATATTAATTTTTCTTCTGTCTTATGCAAGGTTATTCATTTTCTAGCTCTTACCAGGCCAGGATATTCATTTTCAAAAATCCCCCACACCAACCACAACGCCACCCGAAGATCAGAAGGTCTTTCCCTTGACCTTTTCTTCACGATATTAAAAACTTGGCAAGAAGGATCACTCTGGACTTTCTTTCACTTGATATGTGGGGAAAATCAGGAAAGCTACATATATTACCATATTTAAGATCTGTCTTCGTGCACATTCCCCACCAGTGACGCTGACCTTTGTGATACTGATTTTAAAAGAGTTATCATTGATAACATGAACAATTCTGTTTAAAATTTCTAATATTGACTGACAATTAAGGCATTTTCCCCGTGTACTCATATTAAATATTAAGAATCAAAGTTAAAATGTGAACATATAGTCAGGTTTTAAAAAGAAAGAAACATTGAAACATTTTTTTTCAATAAGAACTTTCGCATAGCAGAATATTCGATCTGACTTTATGGCAAGTTGTTTTCTCCATAATAGATTTATATGCTAGAGGTATAGGGGGAGGGTTGAGATCTCAAAAAACATGTTTAACCCCGCCGCATTTTTGCGCCTGTCCCAAGTCAGGAGCCTCTGGCCTTTGTTAGTCTTGTATCATTTTTAATTTTAGTTTCCTGTGTATAATTTGGAGTTTAGTATGACGTCCATTATCACTGAACTAGTATACATATTTGTTTAGGGGTCAGCTGAAGGACGCCTCCGGGTGCGGGAGTTTCACGCTGCATTGAAGACCCATTGGTGGCCTTCGGCTGTTGTCTGCTCTATGGTCGGGTCGTTGTCTCTTTGACACATTCCCCATTTCCATTCTCAATTTTAGATATAATAAACGTAACAAAACATAACGACCGAATGCCACTTTCGAAAACGCAGATTGAGTACCTTGTGTTATATATACTAGTATAGCGATAATGGTACGTAGGTAAAACAATATTTAGAGATAAATTTTCCACTGACATGCAACAGGGTTTACTTCAAAATCGAATTCTAGCCTAGGTATGACTATATCTTATATTTTGCAGAGATTAAACTGAATGATACAAGGTTATGGAAGAAGTTTGTAATCATGTCTGCCTTTGTAATGGTTGCTAGATCGGAATTACAACAAACAACACAGTTTAATCAGTCTAAAAATGCTACATGCAAGTTCAAAATTTTGAATCCGGAATGGGTTAAACAAAGGTTTGACCAATTTATAAGTGTTGAAAAAGCAGAATTAGTGTTGTTTCACATAGAAGTCAACAAAGAGTTCTTGAATGACACCAACTTTGACAACATACACGAGAACGGGCTTTTAAGATGGATATGGATTTCTGATTATAAAACTGCGATTCTATCATATCCTGTAGACTTAGACGGACTTACTCTCCAGTTAACAAAGTCAGTAGAAAGAACAATTCATGTCTATCTCAATGCATCTTCAACTAGTATATCAAACTATACACAATGCTTTTTATCACTTTACCAAACACTTAGCGACCAGATTTTATATAAAAATAAAACCGACTGGAAATTTTGTCACAGATATTTTAAAGGCCAAAATTGGAAACATGCAATGGATTTTTTCCTAGGATCCTGGCTAGGGTATGACTTTGAATGTTTTAATACATTCTGTTCGGACATAGAATGTGCAGATATTGTTAAAAAGGGAACAGTTAATATTGTAATTAGTATATTTATTTTTTTGCTATGTATTAACTTGCCTTTATTTTACCTTTTTCTTCCTAAAAGACAATACATCTCCGCAGACCATTCCATGCATTACTATGAAGGTGATAGTCCTTATAGTTTTGCTAGACTTTTCTTACATTTAAATGAAAATACTCAGAAATTAAACAACGGAACAAAAAGCAAATTATTCTCGGAATGGATAGACATTTTGAGAGAAGACAGTCGTTTTTTGAAACCAGAGGCTAAAGTTGTGACGGCTTTTTATTTTGTTCTCTTAGGAGAATTCCTTTTACAAGAGTTGTATCTTAGAAAAGCAATTGTTGATTTTGATAATTATCCAGATATTTACCATCCCATGTATTTACCTTTTGATAAAACTCTATCAGACCTCAAATTCAAATACAAAGTATTAAGCATTTTACCTTTTACATGTTCTTTTCTTTATCTTTTACCAGTATTGTTGGTATACATGTCGTATTATGGACAATCAGAAAACACTTTTTTCTCTCTTAACCCGATTGGGATAAGAGAGTTTCCTGTTCAACAACAAAGCAGTTCTATTGAATATACAGGATACACTCAATTTGCAATGAAGTTTCTTACCCGAATATCTTTCTTTTTCAAAAAGGAATTGTGGAATCATACATTTTTAATGCCGTCTTTTATTGATGAACGTCGAACGTTTGTCAAAGTATTGATTTGCCCGCTGTTCTTTGCAGTGACTATTCCGTTGAATATAATGCTATACATCGTATTTCTTTTGTTTCCTATTTTTCACTTTATAGTTGACTGTTTCCTGCTTTGTCCTTTGAAATATATCGTACAGAAATTAAAGCATCTCTCTTTTAGACAAAACGTCTATTCTTTTTTTTTGCATATCTTTATTTTTGTATTGCAGTATGTTATTTTGCTTCTGTATATTATTTTTGCATTTAGGCCATATTTTCTCTCTGTTACTTTGTTTGTGTTTAAACTAACTGTGTACACTATTTTTGTCGCTGGACCTCTATTTTCAACATCTCAAACTTCGTATCAGTTTTGGGCAATATCTCTTGCTGTTTTGGTTTATATTTTAAAATACACGATGACATTTAATTCGAATTACAAACAATTACTCAACAATTTATTAGAACTAAAAAAAAAAATTGACGAGGAAGCCAACTTGAAATCGAAATCAATTGAAGTTACTAATAATTCTAAACAAAACGTGACACATGACAATTCAATTAAAAATGAAAAAAAGTGTATATCTATTGAATTGTTTGACAAGATAGCAAGTGATTTCATGCCATTAAAATTGCAACTTTTGATCTTATTCCTCAAGCTTTTCTTTACTGGGGTATTTTTGTACGTAACGTTTGATAGTATCAATAAAGGTGGAAATGCTGGCTTCTTTACAACTCAAATACCATTAATTATTACTGTTGTTATGCCTGCTATAGCTGATAGACTTTGGTCACCGTCAAATATAGATGATATCAAGGCAAATGAGGATGATATCAAAGTTAAGATATCAAAACATGAACCCGAACCTGATAACAGAAACTCGGATGATGAAAAAGTTGATAAAAACTGTTTTTCAAAATATTGTTCGCTGATATGTCCTATCTTTTATACTGTGAAATGTATTTTGAAATCAATATTTTTTTGCCGGAAAGAAAGTGATACCGATAGCGAATTAAAAATAGTCATTTGCCCTAGTGAGATTAATTGTTTTCGAGATGCTTTGCAAGCCAAGGGTTATGATCGGGTCCCCTCATCTTCTAGTTGACCTAATCGAACCCCTTGGCTAGCGAAGATGCATCAAAAGACCAAATTATATGCATACCCCGAAGTAATATAATACCGTTTTAACACTCTTTTTTTGCTCTATAGTCGAGTGGCATGATGATAGTAAACATGTATATGCAGAGTACAAATGCGGCATGTTAGTATTCATATGGTACAAATAACTGATATATATTGTAAAATCGGGGATTTGTGATAATGAAGGGGAGGAACTATGTGGGCTCAACACAGGGTCCTGTCCTCAAGCACTTTTGAATTAAAACCAAAAGAATTTTGGAACGTTTCAAATAGATTTAGCTACAAAGTGAAAATAGTCAGTTTGCATGAATTAATTTTTTTTGGTTATTTTAGAAAACTTAGCCAGGATGGAAATGCAAGCGAAGATTGAACTTGAAATTTGATGCTGCAGAAAATACGCTAATGCATGATATTTCGAACAGACCTATATAGATGATGAGTAAATTTTATGTGCTATTAAGAATTTAAGAAATTCAGAAGCACTTGGTCTTGACGGGGGCGATGTTACAAATGAATATATTAAATCCACATCAGATATGATCATCCGTTTTCTGTTTACACATTAACTTTTCTTAAAATTCAATATTAGATAATGGTCTAAACCATATGGTCATTCAAGCTATATACTCGTATAGGGCCATCACCCCAATATTAAATCTTGGCAAACTGTCCTGAATACAAGATTAACAAACTTTGCCGATTATATAGAACTAATATCTAAACCACAGGCGTGTTTTAGGCAAGGCTACTCAACCACATATAACATTTTTTTGCTTGTATGCTATGATTCAACTTACTTGTGGATGGTAGAAAAGTTCTTTTGCACCTTTATCGATTTTTAAAATGGTTTTGTACGTCAATGGGAAAATCTATCTCCCTTTTTTTTTTTTGCATTTTTTAAAATGACTTATAGAAAGGTTTTTCGACGCAAATAAAGTTTCAGGATAAGACCAGTTTCAATTGATGTGAATCAAAAATTGAGTGTTAAGTAAAGTATTTTTTTTATTGTTATACCGGTATGCTGACGACACAATTGTATTAGCCGAGAGTTCAGAAAAAACCCAAAATATTTTAGAAAATTTGAAAAACTACTGTACGAAATGGAAACTTAGCTCCCAGAAAACAAAAATTGATATTATTTTTAAAACGTAAAACTAGGCTGAACTATGATTACGAATTATGTTGTGCCGGAAACATTAAGTGTAACGACGATTGCCCTTAGTTTGGTTTAACTTTAGAATTCAATGGACATTTCTTTTAAGCAAACAAAAATCTTTTAAGCAAGAACAAACTGTGTATGCCTGTCCCAAGTCAGGAGCCTGTAATTCAGTGGTTGTCGTTTGTTGCTATATATTATATCATATTTGTTTTTCGTTCATTATTTTGTACATAAATCAGGCCGTTAAATTTCTCATGTTTGAATTGTTTACGAGTGTCAATTCGGGGTCTTTTATATAGCTGACTAAGCGGTATTGGTTTTGCTCATTGTTGAAGGCCATACGGTGATCTATAGTTGTTAATTTCTATGTCATTTGGTCTCTTGTTGAGAGTTGTCTCATTGGCAATCATACCACATCTTATTTTTATATAGATGCAGCAAGAACATCTTTATTTTTTAAGATGTACTAGACATTTGAACATTCCAGTAGATCTTCAGTTAAAATTATTTGACAGTTTCGTGTCACCTTTTGCTACATGCCTGAGGTTTTGGGCTTCGATAATGTGAAGGGTATCGATAAAGTTCACTTGCATTTTATAAAGAGATCCTGGGCATCCGTACTAGTACACCAAATTATATGATTTATGGGGAAAGTGGGAAATATCCTATATTTCATATTTAATAGAAACTTAGAATGTTGAACTTCTGAAAGAAATTATTACAAAACCCAAGTAAGTTATCAAGTATATTGTATAAATTATTGTATACATTACATGGTACTAATAACTTTAGCTTTATACGGATCGATTGTATTAAGTCTAGATTTATAATATACGTTTATCTTATATATATATACGGAATGGTCAGACCTACGTCGTTCGGGTCAAGTAGGGTCATCCGAGCCGTGCAGACTGAATGATATATGCCGACTTGCTTGTTCAATAACTATAACATAAAATATTATTAATGGTGAAACAAAAGTTATTAGATACTTTCTACCAGACTGTTATAATGATATGGGAAAATCTACTAGAGGTGACTTTTATCTGTGTGTAAAGAAAGAATTTTGACTTGAAAAATATCTGTTAAAACTGAATAAAGTTATTCGCTTCACAATATGTAAACTAAGGTGCTCAAATATCAAATCAAGTTTATGAGATGGGTCTGTACATTCATGAAACATACTACATAGGATTTTTCATTTGTGTAAATTGAATGATATAGGAAATAAGTACCACTGTTTTTGTATGTAGCAATGTTAAGTTACATTTCTTAGAATAAAGAACACCCCAATATATTATACACGCTACCTGTAGACATATTAACTGTATGGACTATTTTATTTAATTAATAGGTCTTACAGAACATATAGCTATATTTTTATGAAATTAGAAAAATATATTTTAAATCAATATCTGTACTGTTTTGATAAACCATATATTTATAGTTTATCTAAAGACATTTGGTTGTATATATCATCTGCCATTTCACATGAATATAAATATTTAACACTTTATGTGTCTGAGAGATTGTAATAAAAAAATGAACTTTTGTCTTTAATAGTCGAAGTACAAATGTATAAGTTTTTCTAAACAAAAAAAAATGTTATTGTGTTAGTGATTATAAGGAAAGCATGTACTAATTGTTTTGATACTTAAATTGTTAAATATTGGTTGCATTTAATTCATGACCAACCTATTATTATTTATGATGCGTAAACAATTTTATGTATTGATGCTTCTAATGGCCAAAAAATTGGCATAATGTGAGAGACCTTTTGTTAAGTTTAGGTTTAATTTATATATGGATTAACCAAGATAACATAAATGTATCATTTGACTTTTAAATTTATTAAATCTCGTATCAACGATCAATATTATCAATGCTTGTGAAAAACTGTCTATCTATAAATATTTTAAATTAGATTTTTGTATGGAAAATTATTTGCAATAAGATTTTAATACCAATATGCTTACCAAATTTCGTAGTGGAAGCTTAAAATTCAATTTAGAAACAGGTTGCTATGACAATATTCCTAGAAACAATCGTATTTGTAGATGTTGTGAAATTAATGATATTGAAGATGAATACCATTTTGTGTTGACTTGTACTGTATATAGAACACATATATGTTTTTTTGTTGCCAAAATATTATTGTCCATGGTCAAATACACGAAAGCTAATTTTGGTTACAAGCTGGGTCAAAAAGAGTAAAAAAGAAGCTATGTAATTATTTAAAGGCGGCATGGAGATCAAGATAGCAAATTATTAGTTAATATGTTTTCCGTCATATTTGTCATATATGTATATACTTCGTTATTTTTCTAAAGCAATTTTGTTTTTAATGCAATAAAGATTCAGTCATTCACTCATATATTTTTACTCTTTCCAAAAATAATCAATGGCAAATTAAGGATCAGTGTGACTTTGAAAACTACCTACTCAAGAGGATGTGTTTATCAGATGTGGATTCTATAGTCTAAGTCCAAATATATGTTATAGTACATATAATATAAGTCCCTCACATCACTATGGTATTAAACACACCCTCAACACAAAAGGGCGACTTTACAAAAAGTTGTCCACCTTTGGCTGATAATGATGAATAGCAAACGTAGATACAAATACTTACAACTTCAAAGTACTTAACAGAACATCAGATGAAAACATATTTAATTGTAATAGTTTGTTGATGTCTTGCCCGGTTTTGGCTATAGTTTGTGTCCTTTTTCGGTTTCGCCAGCTCTTCAATTTTGAAATAGGTTTTGGATTTTCAAATATGTTTGGCACTGAGCATCACCAAAGAGACAATTATTGTCGAAATGCGTATCTGGTGCAGTATAATTGGCACCTGTAATATCAATATTTATCTATTAACTGCCTTTATAATTATAATTCTCATCAGCATTTAGTAATCTTACCAAACATATTTTACAAGATATCTTAGTGTATGAATTTACGCAACATTTCAAAGGACATTGAACTTTTGTTTTTTTACTTGATATGTGTCTCATCTCACTAGATTTTGTATTTGGTATTAGATATTTCGATGCAAGAATTGCAGGTTAATTTGCAGGAGACAATTATTCTATCGAAACCTGGTGGCGCTCGATACGGAGTGCAACGATTTGTTTGATTGGTTTACTTCAAATGGATTTACGAATTTAGATATTCTAACTGCCGTTGCCTCTTATTTGCGACCAATTATTTGTAGGTCGCCAAACGGCTTCACAAACAAGCAAACACCATATCGTATAAGTTATAAAAGGCTGCGGTATGAAAAAAGGATAAAAGATAAAAAGAGACGACTATCGGCTTGATTTATATTACAAAAAGGAACACAAACAAATATTGCATACCGACAATCACTGGTTTGTGGCATTTGTGACAGGTTTGAACGCTAAACCCTCCCATTAACTAGCTGGGATAGCGTACCAGCACAACATAAGAACAAACTTTGAAAACTGTGCAATTGCAGGGAAAACATTTGTCAGTATGATTCTCGATTTTACTGGATTATTTTATTATTATTTATTATTCTTAATGATGCATATGATAAGTAGAAAAACTGTATAAAAGAGGGACGAAAGTTACCAGAGGGACAGTCAAACTCATAGATCGAAAACAAACTGACAACGCCATGGCCAAAAATAAAAGACAAATCGACAAATAATAGTACAGATGACACAACATAGAAAACTAAAGACTAAGCAACACGAACCCCACATGATAATATAAATGGTACTAAATATAAAGCCACTATCAATACTTTACAACACAAAATATAAATAAGAAGATGTGGTATGAGTGCCAATGAGACAACTCTCCATCCAAGTTACAATGTATAAAAAGTTAACAATTATAGGTCGAAGTACGTCCTTCAACACGGAGTCTTGGCTCGCACCGAACAGCAAGCTATAAAGGGCCCAAAAATGACTAGTGTAAACAATTCAATCAGGAAAACCAACGGTCTAATCTATATAAAAAACGAGAAACGAGAAATACCTATGAACCACACCAACAAACGACAACCACTGAATAACAGGCTCCTGACTTAGGACAGGTGCATAAAATGCAGCGGGTTTAAACGTTTTAACAGGCGCCAACCTTCACCCTAACCTGAGACAGTAGTGTAACATTACAACATAAAAAGACACACTATAAAATATTAATTGAAATGGCTTAATTTGATCAAAAAGACATTTAAACAAATACAAGTAAATATACACTGAACGAATAAGTTTGATCTATGACACAATATAAATACAATATTAAAACATTGGTGCCTATGTAACATAGACTTTACAGGTAGTAATAAAAAAGATGTAGGAAGAGTGTAAATAAGACAACTCTTACCTGGAACAAATGGCGTTAAGTATATAAACGTTACAAAAAAAAACAACGTTCACAGGTAAATCTAAAATTAATAAATTTGTTGTAAAATTGAGTACGAGTACAGAAGTGAAAATTTATTGTCATACTAAATACTTATCAAAGGTGGTACATATTACAAATAGTGAGACGAGATATAACACAAAATAAGTAAACATTTAATTACAGAAATGCATTACAAATTGTGTCAACAGGTCAAATTAACACGAAAGTACGATTTGAGAGTTCTTGCAGTTACTGAAAGCTAGTTAAAAGCCAAAATTAATTAACAATAAAAAATCATGCATCAGAGACTAAAATCAATTAAAACACATCCCAGAGATTTAGTGTTTTAACGCCATGGACAGTCAAAGAAGACATGACTTGTGCTATGCCAAAATGAAAGTATCGACAGGCAGAAGGATCGATAGGATTTAACCTTGTAATGAATATGTATCATGTTATATATAGATAAAGAAATCTCTCAATAGAACATTAACATGGATGTGTATTTATACATCCAAAAAACCATTCGAAAAGAATACAAATTTAGCTATGTTTTAATTTGTTGATGACAAAATCGATGTTAGTGCCAATGTAAACAATATTCAAAGATCTTATTACAACATTAATAAGATAACCTTTACTTATAAGTTTGTTTAAAGGTTCGATGAGTTTACACGGATCACATAGTGATTTCCGCGCTTTTAGTACAATATTACCGTAAAATTTAGGATGTGAAATACTGTTTTTAATAAGTTTTCTACAGGTACAGCTAAATTTACTAATCAAATCTTTGTATCTATGAAAGAAATAAGTAAATGTTTTAAGTAATTTATGATACCGAATCCCTGACTTAATAATTTACCAGTGATGCATTGATTACGTTCGTTGAAATCTATGACATCACTACCCACACGTGCATAACAAACGAGTTGGGATATATAAACACCGCATGATGGAGCCAAAGGAACATCGCCGTCTAAGAAAGAAAAATTAACAATAGAGAATGAAAAATCGTCTCTTATTTCGCAAATTTTAGTATGGAGATTCCCTTTAGAAATTTAAATATCTTAATCTAGAAAGGGAAAACTACTGCTGCTTATGTTTGAAATATGTTAAAATATATGAAAATATGGTAAAATATATAAACCTTCTTGAAATTCTTTTATTTTTACGTAAATAATAATAAACTTCCGCTAATATGTTGTCTATGGTATTGTGATAAGCAAACAATTGTGACTTTACAACATGAACAGAGTTCAGGTAAATAGTTTTTGCGTAAATTAACAAGATGGTCTTCTGAATATTATTTTGATGTATTATTGAAAACTTTACATGTTTTTGTTCAATTTTGTAACGAAAGATATCACAAACATACATGTATTAATTTGTATCTGATAGGACAATCTTTAAAATACTTCCAATAAAACTTTGGTTTTTCGCAAGAATGTTCTTATAATTACTCAAATTATTTTTGAAAAGATTGGAAAACTTTTAGAAAAAAGCTCTTCTGTGGAATAATTATCTAGGAAAATTGCCTTATCTTCTTTTCTTTTTGATTCGGAAAAGTTTGATTATACTCGTTTATTTCGTTATAAAGAAAAATAAAAATATTTCTTTTATTGTGTCTTTTTTTAAATCGTCTAGTGCAACCCAGGATCCTCCTAGTAGAAACGTAAAATTTCTTTTCTGAAACTTTTGTCCAATTTATCATGATTTCATAGGAACGGTTGTTAATATTACATTGATTTTTGTAAGCTGAAAAGTCTAAGTAGAGTTCATTTTGAGATAATATAGAATTTGCACTTAGTCTAGCCTATCCTTCCTATATTCGCTAAACAAAACAAACAAGTCATGAGCCTGTGTCGCTCAACTGCGCATTTTTGAATGATAATGATTAAATGCAAAAATAATATTTGTGTTGAATGGAAACTTTCGTGGCCAAAATCTTGTATTGTTGATAGTTTTTTGCTGAGCCATGTTTCCGTATATCTGTACAACTTCTACTTATAGCTAGCAATAAAACCTCCCACTTGGCCCGAGAACACAGTTATTTCGTAGTGCATTTCTTTTAGACAATAAATTCAAATTAAAAAAATCGCACCTGCTCTATCTCAAATTTTTTTTTTACAGTGTAGTCTACCACTATTGGGACAAATAATATCAAAATTATAGAAAAGTCTACCAGATCTAACTCAAAATATTGACAATTCTATGTTAACGGGGTCTAAAATTCAGTTTGACAGCTTCAGACATACTAATTTTTTACCTTTTCTAACTGGACCAAATCACTACTAAACATAAAGATTCAGCACCCAAAATTTTTTAACATGTAATTTCATCCCATTACTTAATATTTCATGCATAAAATATTAAGAAATAAATTTGGTACGTGTATGAGAAAAATTTGCAAGTTATACACTGTCCACACTAGGGACTAAATCAAAGGACGATAACTGTGTCCTCGGACCACTTGTATGATAATAGTAGTTGTTTATATTTCCGATATATTGACCCAAACAGACATAATTGGTTAACGTTACAAAAATGTTAACTAAAGGCACCACGTGTTGGTAGCATAGTGAACGGTAAACGAATATTTTACTAAAATAAGATTACAAAAACAAAGTTAAATTCTTTCAAATCGAAGACTTTTTTACAGGAAAGAAGGAAAAATTGTTTATGATGTTTATGACTACTATTTAGATGCATTTCAACAGAACACAAACTCTACGAAAAACAAAAAGTATCTATGTGACTTCTGAATATCTGGTAACGATATATATGTCAGTACAGGAGTAATACCTATATACTATAGAAAATTATATAAAAATGTTTGTAGCCCCAAAACTCTGTCCAGATATGTGTCATTAACATGTGCGACTACCCTTAATATCCCCTTCCCCTTTTGCGTTTTTTTTCAGGACACACAATAGAAGTATAGAATTTTCACGAAAATCTAACGTCTTGGTGACACTTGGTGGTTTTGGCATGCACATGTTCCGCTTTTTGCTTCAAAATAAACGTAACTTTAAAGGTAAAAAAATCTCGTTTGGAGTGTTTTACATTTTGTCATGTCGGGGCCTGTTAAACTCGCTATGCGGAATCGCGGGTTTTCATTGTTGAAGGCCGTTCGGTGACCTATAGTTCCTAACTTCTACGTCATTTGGTCTCTGGTCACGTCTGGTAGATAGATGTCTCATTGGCAATAACACCACCTCTTCTTTTCTTTTTTAGAATACAAATGAATTCGTTGAACAATTTCAGTAAAACGTAGAAAATCAAAATTGCTTTGAGAAATGAAATGTGCATAGCCAGATTATTCAACTCCTATCTTGTTTCTATATCACTTCGTCCTAGATTTCACTTGTATTAATAATGAACCACACGTTTTAACCGAAAAGATATTATTTTATTTTATTTTTCCAAGTACAATTATTGTAATTCATAAAATTGAAATGTAAAATATCAGCTAACAAAAAAATTCTCATCTTTACCCCTGGTTGAAGTCCATTTACTTAAGGAATGACTGTAATATTTTTTTCTGTTTATGAAGAAATAACATAAAAAATGTGGTGCACACTGAATAACCAAAATAGCGGGTTATTTAAAAGTGTGCACCACATTTTTTATGTCATTTCGAATAGACAGAAAAAATATTACAGTCATTTCTTATAATTTAATTCTTAATTCCATTTTAAACCGGAGTAAATAATGAAAAAACGTTGATGACGTCAAGGTCACATGACAAGATTATGTCTATGAGCTGATAAACAAAACAACGTCAGCCAATCGGAAGACGCGTTACATCCAAAATTAAATTATTTATGTATATAAATAAGGAAGGTATATATCTCTCGCCAGAAATTTATGTTCTGTTGAAACCAAACATTTCGACTGATTTGAAAAAGTGATTGAGTAGAACTATGGGTAAGACGGTTCATTTTTCATTCACGAAGTACCGTGAATTTTTATAATGTTGAATCACTTCTTTCCTATAGTTGTGTAATTAAGCTAGTTTCTCCTCCTATCTTAAAACAAAACAATCATCAACAATATTTTTTGGTAAAAACCAGATTTAGGAAAAAAATCTTGCGCATTTAAAACCCAGAAAAGCGGTTCGGACGCATACAATTCTTAGTATAATTTTCATTTTCTAGCACTGGTGGACTATTAGTAGGTATCATCAACTCAGTAGTCAGTACTGCTCCGGTTCTGACATGATTTATGATATACCTTTCTTGAATTCATTTGTATGAAACTAATGTTCCAACTATCTCCAGCAAATTTGACCTTAAATGGATTTGGCTATTATTTTTGTGTCCTTTTTTTTTTGCCATATAGCTCTTCACTAGTTTCGGGACAGTTTTCTTTTTTTTTGTCTTTGAGAGTTCCTGCTGAAGGTAAATCCAGGAAAACGCTTCGGACTCATTACATTTATAAAGGGTTATGGACATTTATGATCCGTATCTTCCGAATTCATTTCATCGGGATTTAATTCAGTAGAACGCATAATGTAAACTTAAAGTTTAAATAAAAGTAACTTGAAGAAATTGAACTGCGTAAAATTTTACACAGTGACAATGACAGTCAACCTTCATGATAAATCCAATAAAGGATATCACAGATAGCAATGTTGTCCTACGTAAGATTGTTTAGAGCAGTGTTTTTGTCTTCATTTTGTGTAATATCTCTTAAGGGGGCATTAGCTACGAGATATAGAAAAAAGTTGTTCAATCATTAATAAATAGGGATGTAATAATTCGCTTTTAACAGCCAGTTTGGTTCAGTTTTGTCAAAATAAGCAAAGAAACATTGGTAATGAATTATTCACTTGCAAGTGAATAATTCGACCTCATTGAATCCGTTTTCATGTGAACTTCAATTGAACCCCTTAGTTAGAGATGAAATAGGCGTGTTCAGCTATCAAAAAGAAAAGAATGTCAACATTGGAAGTGAAACAAGGGTAAAACATTTGGTTGACTGATTCGATCTACAAAAGTCATTCTTATACAGGTACAAACGATTATTAACATATTATTTAAATCTATAATATGAAAACAAAAATTGCACGAGTTCGCTTTCTATTTATATCTATGTTTATTTTTATATCGGGTTATATGACTGTCGGCAGTTTTCGGAGGTCACCTCGATGGTTAATTCGATAGCGTCTAGATTAAAATACACACGAAATGCTGATACATATTATCGAGTCCGTGCATCGTAAATTGTTTATTTTAGACTATTTATTATTTGGATTTACGTTTTAGTATGTTATAAATCAGATATGAAAACTTGAGTCCAATCGATGAACATGAATTTTGACACCCAATTTTAATTTAGTAAGGCTAAGTTATTCCGATAGAGCAACAAAGGCAAGATAAAATCTCGTGAAGTTCAATTTAAGTTTCTGCTCTGATACCAGTGTTGCAAATAGACATTATGTTTATATATGCGAATTGTCTATATAACAGGTAATAATATGACAAAAAATAATATTTGTGTACGTCAACTTTAATGAAGTGTCTCTTTTCTCACATAATAGAATGTTCGTATATGAAATACTCCCAAACGTGTCCGATACCCCAAAACGTGTCTATTTTGCCAAAAAGTGTCCTTAAAATTCCAAATCGCACAATTGTATCCGATTTTACATCCCCAAATGTGTCCGAAATTCACCAAAATGTGTTCACTTTGAAACGTCTGAACGTCTCAAAATTCTTAGCGATAATATGTCCTTAGTGACGTCATCAACAGGATTGATGGTAATGCAATTATGCAATACTAGATCGATAGAATTTACGACATTGGTATAATATATCAGCCAAAATTATAAATTCCTGAATGAAATCTGGTTTCACACCTGTCCCAATTGAAGGAAACAGTTCAAATTGTTGAGCTTCATTCTGCCTAGTGTCCTACATAACCATTGCGTATGAATATTAAATTAATATTATAATATAAAAGTATTAAATTATGCAATGTCAGTTTCTGTGCCCGAATTAAAATGTATGTGTGTAAATGGCACGAGAGGAATCGTCGATTTCCGCTTAATTAATGTTGTGGGCATGTTACCCTACGCGCCACGTAGTTGGCGCTAATATTCTACGGTTGACTGAAAATATGAGCTTAACTTTCATCATATTATAAAGTAAGACTGTTTTGCATTGTGTGCATCCCACCAAAAGTTTCACCAGAATTCCATCTGACTGTCAATGACAAAATCAAATGTCAACTTAAGCGTGAATTTATATTTTGCAGGATTTAAACTGAAGGATGTAATCGTTTCTGCCTGTTTCATAGTTGCCAGCTCGAAATTACTAGAACAAAAAACAGAGTTTACTCCGTCTAGTAACTCAACTAAAAATATTAAATGCGAGTTCAAAATTTTAAACGAATGCTTGACCAGTTTGTACTTGTTGAAAAAGCATATTTAGTGTTTTTTAACATAGAAGTCAACAAAGAATTCATAAATGAGACGACTTATGACAACATACACGAGAACGGTATTTTAAGTTGGATATGGTTTTCAAATTTGAAAACTGACATACTGTCATACCCTGTAGATCTAGATGGAATTACACTTCAGTTGACAAAATCATCAGAAAGAGCAATTGACGTCTTTGTCAATGCAACTGTTTGTATACCAAAACTTAATCCATCAAACTATACAATATGCATCTTATCACTTTACAAAACGCTTTACGACCAGATTTTAGATGAAAACACTACTGACTGGAAATTTTGTCACAGATATTTTGAAGGACAATATTGGAAACATGTAATGTATAATATTCTGGGATCATGGCTAGTCTACGACTTTGAGTGCTTTAATAAATTTTGTTCGGACATAGAATGTGCAGATATTGTTCCGAAGGGAATAGTTATTGTTGTAATTGATTTATTTATTTTTTTGCTGTGTATTAACTTGCCATTATTTTACCTTTTTCTTCCTAAAAGACAACACATATCCGCAGTTCATGCAATGCATTATTACAAAGGTGATAGTCCTTATAGTTTTGCAAGACTTTTTTGACATTTAAATACAAATACTCAGAGAGTCGACAATGACAAAAAATACAAATTATTTTCTAACTGGTTACGCGTTCTAATAAAAGATAGTACTAATTTGAATCCAGAGGCCAAAGTGTTGTCGTTTTTCTATTTTGTTCTTTTTGGCGTGTTCCTTTTACAAAAGTTGTACCTTAGAAGAGCAATTGCCGATTTTGATAAATATACAGATATTTATCATCCTAGTTATTTATCATTTGATGCTGAATGGAACAATAAATTACACATAGCGTGGGAAGCAGTTCTTTTTACGTGTTCTTTTATGGGTTTCTTTCCAATATTGTTAGTATACATGTCATATTATGGCCAGTCAGAAAACACTTTTGTCTCTCTCAACCCTATTGGAATTATAAATTTAATAAAATAGGTAAACAACATGACATGCAGTTCTTTTAAATATACAGGATACACTCAATTTGCAATGCTATTTCTTACCAGAATATCTTTCTTTTTCAAGAAAGAATTGTGGATTCATACATTTTCAATGCTACATTTTCTTAGGAACTGTCCTACTTCAGTTCAAATATTTCTTTGTCCGCTATATTTTGCATTGATTATTCCGTTGAATATGATACTTTACATTCTGTTTCTTTTGTTTCCTATGTTCCACTTTATATGCAACTGTTTTCTGTTTTGTCCTTTGAAATTTATCGTATCGATATCAAAGTTTGGCTGTTGCGGCGACGCCAAATACTCTGCGTTTCGGATAGTGTGGGCATGTTATTTGAGTGTATTAATCGTCTGTCTTTTAAATCAGTATGGAGTTTTGCTTGCTTATTTCTTTTTTGCATTCAAGCCATATTTTCTCTTTGTAAGTCAGTTTGTTCTGAAACTAATTATGTACACTATTTTTGTTGCTGGACCTCTATTTTCAACGTCTGAAACGTCGTATCAGTTCTGGGCAATATCTCTTGCTGCTCTGGTTTATATTATAAAATACACAGTGACTTTCAATTCTAATTACAATTTTTTACTAAAGAAAATATTAAAACTTAAACAAAAGGCGGGAGAAGAAAGACCTGGTTGTACCAACATGTCTGGTATCTCGGACACTGATGCCAATATTTCCAGATCAGATAATCTACTGCAAGATGTTAATTGTACAATGGTTAATAAAAAGATGATATCTATACCTGTTGAATTGTTTGATCAGGTAGCAAGAGAGCTCATGCCGTTAAGAATGCAACTTTTGATCTCATTCCTTAAGCTTTTCTTCACTGGGATATTTTTGTATGTTACATTTGATAGTATCAGTAAAGGTGGAAATGCTGGCTTTTTGACGTCTCAGATACCATTAATTGTACCTGTCGTTATGCCTGCTATAGCAGAAAGGATATGCTCGCCCTCAAATATAGAAGATGCTATCAAAATGAATGAGGAAGAAATCAAACTTCTTATAGTGAACTATAAACCAAACAAGGTCTTCAGTGATAAGAATGTCATCCAACATTTGAAGCACTCTTGTCTAAATTGTTTCCAAAGATTTTTGTATCCTATCAATTCTCCACGATGTTCTCTTTTTTTTTCTCCTTATCTTTTACACTTTGAGATGTAGGTTTACATCCTTATTCTTTTGCTGTAAAGAAAGTGCAGACGAGATCGATGTTGAGTTTTGTCCAGAAGACATGAATCGTTGTCCAGCTGGCACAGATATCAAAAGTTACGATTCATTGTAACTAAGTTATAATAATTAAGTTATGTATTATGTATAAAGGAAAGCCACAGAGCTGGTATATGCCATTCTTGTGTTTAACATGGCTGTCTATGGATAAATCGATTATGAGAAAATCAAACATTTAGTTACAGATGATATTTTAGATATAAAAAAAATAGCACCAACATATTTTCTTTACATGAACTTATGCATTCAAGTTATTGAATTGTTTATTGAAAAGTCAATAACGTCTCAAAGTACACAGTTCATAACACTCCTGTTTAACATATTTTTAAAATTGAGAATGGAAATGGGGAATACGTTAAAGAGACAACAACCCGACCAAAGAGCAGACAACAGCCCAAGGCCACCAATGGGTCTTCAACGCAGCGAGAAAACCCCGCACCCGGAGGTGGTTCTCAGTTGGCCCCTAAATAAAATTGTGTACTAATTCAGTAAAAATGGACGTCACACTAAACTCTAAAACATATAAATGAACTAAAATTAAAAAACAAACAAGACTAACAAAGGCTAGAGTCTCCTGACTTGGGACAGGCGCAGAAATGCGGCGGGGTTAAACATGCTTTGTGAGATCTCAACCCTCCCCCTATACCTCTAGCCAATGTAGAATAAAGAAACACAATGCAATACGCACAGTAAAACTCAGTTCAAAAGAAGTCCGAGTCCGATGTTAGAATAGGTAACAAAAGAAACTAAGCAAAATGACAATGATACATAAATTAACAAAGGACTACTAGCAGTTACTGACATGCAAGCTCCAGACCTCAATTAAACTGATTGAAAGATTATGTCTTCATCATATGAAAATCAAGTACAATCCCTCCCGTTAGGGGTTTAGTATCATACCATCATAAAATATATGAGAAGAACATAATCCGTATCATGCCAACATTTACATATTTTAGTGTGTATATTTTTAGTGTTAAATTCGACACAACGATTTTATTTGGATATCACGTGTTTAAGTAGTTAAACTTTTTTTATTCTTGAAATAATTTTTGAAATTTCTAATTACTGAATAAAATGCGGGTGCTATTTTTCAAAAGTGACGCACATTTCACAATTTCTTTTATTGAATGCCCATGGGTGATTTGTTTCTTTTATGATGTGCTTGTGTCTGTGAAGTATACAGTCGAAACATTTGACAATGACAAAAATATTACGTGAAAGTTTGAAATAGCTTTTGGATTGGGTAAGGCCGGGTAAGAACAGAAACGATACTTTTTTTCCTCAAAGGCAAGTTGATAAAATGTCTAAGGTTCTATCTCTCTCAGATCATTCGGTACTGACATGATTTATTATGTGTGTTGTGTACTACTGTTTGTCTGTTGGACTTTTCATTTTTAGCCATGGCGTTGTCACTTTATTTTCGACTTCGAGTTTGAATGTCCCTCTGGTATCTTTCGCCTCTCTTTTATTACACATCTTTCTAAAATTGTCCGTTTTCAATTTTGAAATTCTATAAGAACTAAGGTTTCAACTCCCTCAGAATAAGTTTACCTAAGGTGGATGTGGCTATTTTTATTAAGCCACTTTGGGTCATATAGCTCTTCACGTGTTTCGGTACTTATACATCCTTGGCCTTCAAGTATTTTGCTTTGATCGTTTCAAATGAAGGTAAATCCAGAAAAGCAATTTGGAACGTTTATTAATTTTCATTTTTCATTTACCATGTACTGGTATATATTATGGCTATAACGCCTTCATGTGGAGATAGTTAAAAATGATGTGTACTCCATTCGTGCTATTGATTAATTCGTTGTATACATATTGACAGTATGCTTACTTTTTCAGACAGATAATTAATATGCAAATGTATTCTATCGTCACAAATCAAATTGTATAAAAATAAAAAGATTCGGTATGATTGCCAATGCGACAACTCTCCACAAGAGACTTTTCAACTGTTTAATTTTTCCGAATATTGCATGTTTCATCTTATTTGTATTAAATTTTTGTCAATTACAAATGTAACAACCCTTCAGGGTATAAATGTGCACTTGGAATGAGGTTAGTTGATTTCTGTAATTAAAATCTGAAAGAATTAAATGAGTTTGTGTTTAAATTTCTTTACCAAATGGATTATATGAGATATTGCCACCATTTGGTGTCATTCGTCGTCCGCCATCGTATTTTGTTTCTTTCAAAAATCTTCTCCTCTCAAATCACTGGACAAATCCTAGCCAGACTTTTCCTGAATTATTCTTAGATCATCTGGTATAAAGTTTTGTTTTATTCACCCAACAAATTACCAACACGACTGTTTCAAATTATTCTATCAGTAACCATGATCCAGTATGCATTTCTCACAAAAGAGGGTTAAAATCGAAAAGGAAATGCCACGAATGTATTACGTACATGTCTACTAAACATTTCGCTGAGAATAGTTTTATCAATCACATATCACAGTGTTCATTTGATAGTTTACTAGAAATTGATGATCACGAAGAAGCATTGTTGTCATTTTTACATACTTTTACTGAAGTATAAAATCATCATGCCTCACTCTACAAAAGAGAGTAAAACGTTGGTATCAAAATGAGTGGATGAATGACGAAATTCGAGATAGCTCGATAAAACGTGAGTTTTATCAGAAGAAAAAAGATATGTATAATTATAGACTCTGGAGAAACAAAGTCAAATATCTCATTGAAAACTCATAACAAAATTATTATACCAATATTATAGAACACGAAGAAGGCAACTGTAGCAAATTATGGAAGCACTTGCGGCATAATGGCAGCGGAACCGACATTCATACCGACATTCAAATCATAAGTGATTGTACCAAAAAGTATATTATAGATCCAAAAAATATTGCTGATGTAGTTAATGCTTATTTCACAGATATCACAGATAGTCTTAATAAAAATCCAAACACCAACAATTGATGTTCTGACATACTTGATGATTTCTTATCGGGTTGTGTACCAAATAACGTGTATTTTTCTGTACCACTTATGAATGATGACTTTGTGTTTTACAGCCAAAAACACTAGATGAATCAAAAGCAGCAGGTCTTGATACCATTAGTGCAAAGTTTTTAAAAATGTCTTCTCATGCTATTTCACTTTCACTTTGTGACATTTCAAAATAAATGTCATGCGTCCGAAGCGCTTTTCTTGATTTACCTTCATCAGAAGCCGAATAATTGAAAGCCAATGATGTTTAAGAACCGAAACAGCTGAAGAGCTTTATGACCAAACGGGACATAAACAAATAGCCAAAATCCATCAAAGGTCAACTTTGCCTGGCTTAAATAAAGGCAACAGTAGTATACCGCTGTTCGAAATTCATAAATCGATTGAGAAAAAAAACAAATCCGGGTTACAAACTTAAACTGGGGGAAACACATCAAATATAAGAGGAGAACTACGACACAACAGAAACACAACATTAAATTGTAACACACACAGAAACGAACTATAATATAACAATGGCCATTTTCCTGACTTGGTACAGGACATTTTAAGAAAAAAATGGTGGGTTGAACCTGGTTTTGTGGTTTTAGTCATACCAGTTAATAAGAACAAAGGTTCAAAACATGATATTTTTAATTACAGACCAATTGCAATTTTACCACTAATTTCTAAAATCCTTGAGAGACATGTGAAGACACACTAGGTGAATTATCTTAATAAATACAATTTATTGTATCTTATGCAGTCAGGCTTTTGCACAAAACATTCTCGTCAGACTGAGGTTTTTTTGATAAATGGCTAAAAGCCATTGATGATGGTGACCACGTTGAGGCAGTTTTTTTTCGATCTACAAAGCTTTGATTTTCTCAACCATGAACTACTTCTTCAAAAATTAATTAAAAACAAATTTTCATATATAATTCGCTACGCTGGTTTACATTATATTTTGCTGACAGATTCCAGATGGTATCTATTCAAATACATTTTCAGATGATCTTCCTTTATCTAATTATAATCATAACAACGATTTGTTTGCTGATGATAGCACCATATCTGTCATTGGACAAAACAAAAGTTGCATCACTCAAACACTCAAAGTTTTACAAGATATTTTTCGCTGGTGTGATGACAATAAAATGGCTGTAAATGAATCTAAGACGAAATACTATGTGTATTAGCTCTAAACAGAAGCCTTCTGTTATATCAGATAAATACATGGGCAACACATCAAAGAAAGTACAAATGAAAATGTTCTAGGTATTTTTGTTGATGCATCTCTCTCTTGGTCTTCTCATATTGATCATGTAATAAAAAAGTCAACTCTTCTTTAGTGTTACTAATTATATATATAAAGAGAATAAAGAAACACAAAGAGAGACAACTGTTTTATAATGCTTACGTTTGACCGCATTATTGTTGAATTGAGTATTGTTGTTCAATATGGGGAGACTGCAAAAGAGGGCGGCAAGAATAATTTTAGACGAAATTGATTACAGCAAACCTTCTAGCGAATTATTACACGAATGTGAAAAGTAAAATAACAAAAATACCGAACTCCTAGGAATATTCAAAACGGAAAGTCCCTAATCAAATGGCAAAATCAAAAGCTCAAACAAATCAAAGGAATGAAAAACAACTGTCATATTCCTGACTTGGTACAGACATTTTCTGATGTAGAAAATGGTGAATTGAACCTGGTTTTATAGCTAGCTAAACCTCTCACTTGTATGACAGTCGCATAAAATTCCACTATATTGACAACAATTTGTGACCAAAACAAACAGACATAATAGGTAAAAATGTAAAAATAGGAGTACAGCAGTCAACATTGTGTTATAATCTTAATCACTATAAAAACAAACAAATATGTCAACAAAGAAAAACGAAGAGGTACAGAGACAATTGAAAGCAAATAAGCAAAAACGAAAGACAAGAATACAAAAATTTACCATACCACAATAACACATTGACGGGATGTATAAGTACCGAGCCACATCAAATGGATATTAACAAAATTAGACTAAACAGTAACAATGACATTGTGCTGATTACAAAGAGATTACATTAGCATAAATCGTTAATAATTTATAAGGCAAAAAATGGTTTAGCTCTCTTGCCGAGTCTTATTGTATCAGCTTCTGCAAACCAAAAATATGATACGAGATTTTCATCATCTGATAATTTTATAATTCCAAAGCCAAATACAGAGTTGTATAAGTCTAGTTTCTCGGACAGTGGACCAACAGTTTTGAATGCTCTTTCAAGTACAGTAAAAGAATTGTTCCAATGTCCCCCGCGATGCACATATTTTATAAGAGAAATGAATAAATATTTCAAAGGGGCATAAATAAAGGCAACAGTAGTATACCGCTGTTCGAAATTCATAAATCGATTGAGAAAAACAAATCCGGGTTACAAACTTAAACTGTGGGAAACACATCAAATATAAGAGGAGAACAACGAGACAACAGAAACACAACATCAAAATGTAACACACACAGAAACGAACTATAATATAACAATGGCCATTTTCCTGACTTGGTACAGGACATTTTGAGATAAAAATGGTGGGTTGAACCTGGTTTTGTGGCTAGCCAAACATTTTTAACATAACTCTTTTAAAAATAATTGAGTTACTGATCAGCACTGATTTCCGAGCTTGTCCGAGATATTGATGATATAAACAAATGAAATAAGTTTCATAAAAATCTGACAGGAATTGTAAACATGAGTGCACTAACAATGCAATTTTCCATATAATTGATATTTCCAAGGGGCATAACTCTTTTAAAAATTGTTGATCGGCACTGATTTTCGAACTTCTCCGAGACATTGCTGATGTAACCTTAAAGTTTTATAAAAATTTGGCAAGAATTGTAAACGTGAGAGCGCTTACAAGACTGGACGGACAGACGGACGCCCGGTATTTCTATGTCCCCATGAATTTAGAATTTTATTAAAAACATTATTTTTTTAAATCGACTTTTGACTGGTTTTTTTTTCAAAACATGTTACTTTTAAAATTTCAGAGCAATTTGCAAATTCTATTTTTCACATAAAATGACAAATGTTTGGCGAAAATGTACATAGACGATTAAATATCGAAAGCTTTAAAGGATAAAAAAAAATCTAACAAATGCTCAGCATGTTAAATCTGATCTAAGTTGAAGCGCTTCGGACGCATAAAATTTATAACGTGTTGTTTTCATTTTTGTGATAGAGGACTCCGGAGTTATTACAATTAAATGATGATTTTCTAAAAAATTTCTGTCTCTGCTTATTATCTAGAAAAACTTTTTAACATACGTAACAGACGGAAAGCAACTGAAAACAGCAGAAATGACCAGCAGTAAGCATCCAGATAAAGTATTTAAATCAATGACTGAATGCATCAAGGGATTCCATAGAAGAGTTATTGCCGTTATAAATGAAGACTTTGGGCAAATTTTAATTAAATATTTTTAGAATTTTACGCTACTGTGTAACACATTTCTCTATTCTAGATGATATAAAGTTAGGAGATGTGGTATGATTGCCAAAATAGACAACTATCTACCAGAGACCAAATGGCGTAAATGTTTGCAACTATAAGTCACCATATGACCCCAACACGCAGCAAAACCCATCCCGCATAAAAGCTAAGAAAGGCCCCGATATGACAAGTATATTTTAAATAAATTTCAAATAAACGAACGTTTTCAACAAAGATTGATGTAGAGTAAAAAATCGGATTCGAATGTGATTTGATTCCTGTGGTTTTTTTTTACTCATTTATTTTGATCACTTTGTAGATTTTCCTTGTCTATAAGCCGTTCAACAAAATAGTTAAGAAATGGGGGAACAACGATCTCTTAAACTTAATCGATCACTACTATGAAACAATGCAATTTTAAGAATAATGATCGTGTAACGTTGTTTTGCTGGATCCTCGTCCGTGTATTGCGGAATAAATTGTTACTATTAATGGTTTAAAAATCATCTCAGCATTATCAAACAAACCAATACAGGTAACTTTAATGAATGATTATCTGTGCTTTTTGAGATGGTCCCACTATAGCCTGTAGTGTTATTGGTATTTAACATCAGCATCAAAATCGTATTGACTTTCCTAACACGTCTATTTAGGTTTATCCTACTTTCCGTGAAAAGACTTTTTGATTTTCTTCTGATTATTGCGTGAACCCCCTTAGGGGTTCACGCTAATATATTGGCGAGTTTTGGATGTGTCTTTGGGCCACTAAATATCTCTCGGCCGGAAGTCGGAATAAAATTCTCGGAAAGTCTCGAAAGTTTTCGATCATTTATACAGGTAGTTATCTACGTCTTTGATACGGTCCCTCTATGGCTTGGCTGCCATGTTTGACATTACACCATCAAAGTAAATTGGAAAGTAAACAATAAGGCTAGGTTGCAGTCAATAAATCGTTTAACATTTGTTTAAATATAAGAACCTTTTTGCCTTTTCACAAAACATATGTGTTTTAATAATGTGAATGTTTATATATAAGCGCTTTGATGTGAAAGTTTCTAAACAAGTATTATGACAACGCAATTATATTAGTTTTAAAACGACCCCTGTACACTGTGTGTATCTAGGTCAATTAAACTAATTATGTCTGAAGATTTAACCACGTGTGTATTTTCATCATAGACTAAGGAGAGGGTGTCTTCCCGATTGTCCCACTTTTGAAATTACAGGTAAAAAAGTAATGAAATTTTGTGGGACAATCGGAAAGATGTTTGTGGGACAATTGGGAAGTTTAAATGTAGGACAATTGGGAATTGTTTTGATAGTAATTAAATTGATTTTATAGTGTGTAGCAGGTAATAAAAGATAACTAACCAATGTAACTTATAAAATAAGAAATAAACATGAACAAATAATAATATTAACATATTTCTTTTTTGCCTATATTAGCAAACACAGACTATAATATATATTTAGTCATAAAATAGCACATATCATTCACTTCTCAATTCTACATTGATATATAATAAAAAGAGTTTCACTTAAGCACACATAATAAACAGCTAAATACAATAAAGTACACGCAATAAACAAATTAATTCATTAAAGCACACACATGACACATGACACGAAGAGCAGATACTATTAAGCACGCACAATGCATAAGGTACAACAATAAAGCACACATGATTCATAACTTAAACATCACAACGCATCATATAATTGCAACAAACTTAGTCAAAATGTAACAAATAAGTCAGAAGCAATGTCAGCATACTGAAACACAATAACTTCGCTATTCTAAGATTATTGGTCTGAGTTCCTGTAGGCATTGGTTGACTTATTTGTATTTTGTTCTATATGTTGGTCCTACTCCCCAATCTTGGTACTGAATGATAGTCATTTCATTTCCTGCCTGTTCTTCTTTAAGATATTTCAGTAGCTTTTATATCATGTTTGGGTGTGGTACTTAGATCATCTTCTTCAAGCTACTGTGACATCCATCGAGGTGGTTTGTCGTCCTTGGTCCTTCGGTTTGGTAATGGTTCCATAGCTGCCTGTTGCTTTCAACCCAGTATGTTATGACGTTATCCGTAAACGAAGTGATGTTTGCTGTTGAGTCCAAATTTTCCAGGTCTTCAAGTGTATGGAACCAGACGTCGTCTTTTTCTGTAGGTGGTACCAGAGGAAGAACTGCTGCCGATCGTATATGTTGATGAATGTCTGGTTCTCCTTTATAGTTAAGAGACGAGTCTTGTTTACTGCACTTTTCGCCAAATACACTGAGTATAGTGAAACAAAATGTCCTTCAATAGTTGTTCCTGGAAAGGATACTCTGGCAGAATAATGAACAGCAGCTTCGTAATCAATGAAGAAAGTTGTTGGGTTTAGGTTAATCTGACGTTTTAATTTAATTTTAATTTAATAATATTTTATTGTATTAATCAAGCAATAGGATTGGACACAAGTTATTTCAACTTATATTAAGTCCTCTCCTTACATATACAATACACATATATGATGACAGCAAACACATACATAGTATAGCGACAGCTATAAAGGAAGGAGTCACACATTGGCTTGGCAACAAAAAAAGCAAATAGGACAGAGAGAAAAAAGAAAGCTGCTGACTTAGAACGTTAAAATCTTTTTGACTGTTAAATGAAATAACGAACTTTATCAAAAATTTTAGAGTTAGTTTCGTAATTATATGCATCTTTTCCAAACAATAGCGTTTCAATATCAATGTGTATGTTCATATGTATAAGATCATTAACCAGAGATATTCTTTGGTTATGATATAATTGGCATTCTAGAAAGCAATGGATGGCATCTTCAACAGGAGACCCGAAGGGGCATTTAGAATCATTGCATGTATCATTTTTAAATTTATTTAAAAACTTTAATAAAAAAATATAATTAAAAATACAATACTGATATTTGTTTTACAAATAAGAGTAACATTATATTTTATAACTCAGAAATTTTATATTATTTCATCAAAAGTGCTTTAATGTGATGATTTAAAAGATCATATTTTAATTCTTGATTATTTAGTAAAACAAACAACAACTACCTTGTTTATTTAAGAACATTTTACTTCATAAAATAATGTGGGACAATCAGAATTTTTCATGTGGGACAATCAGAACTCTAAAATTTTAAAAAGTGGGACAATCGGGAATAAACCAAGGAGAGAACATTCTATTTTAAATGTGTATATTAGATCGGAAAACATAAAGATAATATTATTATCAAAAGTATTCAATTTAATTAATTCAATAGAAATCAAAGAAATATATACAAATTATATACTGTATTTATATTTCTGTAGAAACTAAATATTACATTGAAGTCAGAATATTTTCAGAGTTGCAATTAAGAAATAAGTATGTATATGACAAGATACTCTGCTTTGGTATTTTTAAATATTCATTTGTAAATGAAACATGCATAATTATTAAATCTGAATAAATCCTTGCATCATACAAAAAAAAATGTTGATAAACAATAATAATTATATTTCTACGTTAATTATTTCCTACCGTTTTAGTAAGGTTTTATAAGTAATTGTTATTTATTCTTTTGTATTGTAATATATCCATAAAACGGAAAGTAAGATAAATAAATTAAATATTTAAATTTTAAACGGTCGCGAATAAAAAATACTTGTGTGTTTTCAATTCACAAAGATTTTAAATCCTTGCAGCTCACAAAAAAACGTAGTGATAATTTACAATAATCATAACAAAATTTAATTAAGTACTATCATAATGTTAATTTTTTGTGCTGTTTTTGTATGGATTTATAAGTCTTTGCTTATATTTTGTATAGTAATCTATTAATATAGTGGAATGGTAAATTTAAAAATAGATTCATTTGATAAATAAAATGTCCGTCCGTAAATACTTGACGTTTGTGTTTATTGATACTACATGTATATATATTCAAAATTTTCGGAAAAAAATTACTAACAGGAACGTAAACTATGTTTATTATAAAATTTCAATTCTATTTTTGTTTGTTTGTTTTAATAGTTTAACCATATAACATCTACATATTTGTACTATGGTATGGTTTTGAAAATTGTATTCACTGTGTTGCCCAACTTTCCTACACGCCTTGATCCATTCACATTATAGATCACATTTCAAACGCACACTATCGGTTTGCGTTCTCAAAAATTCCAATAATACTAATTTCACTCGTGAATGCGCATTTTCGTTTTTCTTATCTAAATTTAGGACACGGCTGTAAGAGATTGACATGTGACTTTCATGCACGGTCATCATTACTTACGGTATTCTGACCTCTAGCTGTTTCTCTTTTGTTTCTTTTTTGAGTCACTGTCCTATAATAAACTTTGACTTTTTCGAAAATCTGAGGATTGTCTACCCAAGGAATATATTCCTGAACTTTGTAATTTATTCGGCCTTTTAACTTTTTTCGTTTGAGTGTCACTGATGCTTTTTTGTAGTCTGGCGTCTGGCGAACATCATTTTAATTCTGGTATCTTTTTATATCTGCATACCTTTTTATATAAATTGGTTATTTTGAGGGTATGTACAGGTATTCATAAAATTTCTGAATTAAGATATTCTTCGGCAGAACCAAGTTTCCCTGTAGAATATTTGAATTGATTTAAGTAAAATCAGGAAATCCTTAAAATTTGAGATGTTTTATTAGACCAAAAAAGTCTCTTTATAAGATGTCCCAATCAGTTGCATGACCCAGGTTTCATTGCACATTTTTTCGAAATGGGAAGAACTGTTGATTATTGATACAACAGAATGGTCAGAATATTTCAGGATAACCAAAAAATCATGTAGAGATGTTTATTTAAGAACTTTTCAATACAAATTTTTGCATAGAATCATAGCAACTAATACTTTTTTATACAAAATTAGATTGAAAGACACCAAGATGTGTACTTTTTGTAAACTTGGTGAAGAAACCATTGAACACCTTTTTTTTGAATGCCCAATAACTTTTCAATTGTGGCAGTCTTTTTCAAATGCAGTAAAACTTTTTTTTGTAAACTTTGTTCTTAACAAAGAGAATGTGTTTCTTGGTTGCAAACATGAAAGTTTATTACTGAATCTGTTAGTCATAATTACAAAAAACTATATATACAAATGTAAATTAAATGAAACAAAACCAAATATGGTTGGGTTAAAGAATAGAATAAAGAAATACCAATTTCTTGAATATTATATTGCAAAGAAAAATAATAGAGTCCAAGTGTGTGAAAAATTTTGGTCTCCTTTACATGTAATATTTAATTAATTATTGTTTCATATAAGTGAGAGAATAAAATATCTATATATCATGAGCAAATATTTAGCCTTGTTTTTTTGTTGTTTTATTTTTTTCTTTAAAATATTTTGTTTTTAAAATGTAAGTCAAGATACATCATGTACATATTGTAGCAAAGCAAATGAGTGAAGAGTATTTGTATTGTATGAGAGAAAGTCAGAGAGCGAGAGAATATAATCAAATAAAATTTATATGTAACCTTAAATACTACATGTATAATTATAAAAATCAACTTGTCAGTGATATATATTGTATACTGAATTATTTTTTATATGTAACCCCTTGATACCCTTGTCAGGTGGTAGTGTAGGGGTACATGTATGTTAAATCCTGACTATTGAAAAACAAATAAAAGATAAAAAAAAGGTTTCATTGCACATGGAAACCTTATCTATACAATTAACATCTACCATGAGTACAGACAGCTTCAATAACGAGTTGATAACATGAAGGTCCATGCCGGAAGCAAAATATAAAGATATGACAGATAAAATAAATGCATGCAGAATTCAAGATTATAAAGCAAACTGAGTGCATAAATTTATATTGCGATTGGTTTGTGCAATTTGCATAAGTCATCCGGTTTGTAGATATTGGGATTTGCAAAAGGGTTATCATCGGGAAAATTATATACATTCCCAAGTACTAAATGAAATAGTCTAACTTTAAAATGTATATTCAAATAGTAAATGGAAATATACACTTTCAACTGTCTTCTTCTAATCACAGTCAATTATTTCAATTCAAAAGCAAACACAAATTCAGCAACAATCTTTTGGTGACCCGGCAGTCAGCGGTCTTAGGTTCACGTATTGCTTTTCTTTTTTTTAAAGAAAGCAACTTGTTTTTTTTTCATCCACCACTTTTGTTTCTGAAATGTTGCTTCTGTTTTGCAACATGTAGAATAGATATATGATCATCTATTTGTCCTTTTTGGTTTATTACCTCCTCATTTTGTAATAAGATTTAGACTTTCAAATATTTTGGCCTCGAGCATCACTGAAGAGACATTTATTGTCCAAAAGCGCAACTGGTGCAGAAAAATTGGTATCTTTGAATTATTACTACCACTAGGTCGATACCTTTGCTGGTAGAATGTTAGTCTGTGATATAAAAAATTATGTTACAAAATGTTTGAAATTATTTGAAATTAAGAAATATATCTCCCTCATGTAAAACTCATGATTCCTTGCCCGCCTTTGGTTATACTTTTGTCTTTTACAAAGCTCTTATTTTTTTGAGGAATTTTGGATTTTCAAATATTTGTTCTCGGGCATCACTGAATAGACAGTGCACAAATAAAGGTACCGTCAATGTTATTAATATATGATACAAATAAAAGAGTAATTGCTCTTTTGACTCATTCTTAACCGAACACTTTACGATAATGGAGTTATCTCTCCGACTATTGATTTTTTTGTTGTCGCGTCTCCTCAGGAAGCATAAAAGTTATCACTTGATTTTTTTTCGAAAATTGTTCCTAACTTCCTTAGGATAATCTGTTTTATTTGGACTAAAGCGATCCAGTTATACATATATTAAATATCGTTGACCAATTTCAAAGTTTTTGCTCTTATCGTGGAAACTGTAAAACTTACAGATAACTTAAGCTTATGAAAAATCAGCAAAACAAGATCTACAAAATGGCAATATGATAGACGTCAACAAGCGATTGTTTATTAGAGTTAACTTACTTTATCGGTGGTTTTTATTATCAATCTGGAAGTGTTTTGATATTTCTGATGTACACTCTGGAGAACAACTGTACAGAGCATTATGAATAAACAAGTAAAATGACATCTGCAAGTTATTCTATTGGCCTTTGATATCGCAATGACCTCTAAGTGGAGGAAGTTTTGATTTTGGAGGTGGAGGTAGGGCTTAAGACTCTGTTATTACAGCATTTACAATATGATATAATAAGAGTTATACTCGATGTTTATCGTGGGTTTCTATAATAAACTCCAGCGGCTCTTTTCACAAAAAAATCTTAAGAGTAAAAATACTCGCAAGTCATACACATTTCAGTATAACTTACGATCAATTTTAATCGTAAGATTTTTTGTGAAAAGAGTCGCTGATGATTACGATTGATATTTTCCCGCGGTTTTCTCTTTTTTAATTTAACTTAGTTTTCCCGGTGTTTTTTTTATGTTTACAAAGATAACATATAATTTGCATCTTTTGGGAGTGGTGGTGATTTTGGTTGACAGTATCTGCTTAATTAAGAGCTTGTTTTTGTGAGTTTGTTGTTGAATGCTTCTTACCTGCTTCAGTGAGTTTAGCGTGCTCAGCTTACTTTTTTGAAGGCTTTTGTTGCTGCTGTACAAGTGAGGAGTATGGCTGCTCCTACTGCTTACTCAGCATTGGGTGAATTTAGTTCCATAAAGGCTCTTGTTTGCTTAAGTCGTGCTCATTTCAACGTTTTAAGGTTTTTTGTTGCTGCAGCTGCTCTAGGGTGGGATATTGCTATTGCTGCTTCTGTTGGTAGGGCTGACGCTCGAGGAGAGTCGTTTAAGGAATGTTATGAACGGACAAATGTGAAATAAAATTGCAATGCTTCGATGAACGAAAAATAAAAATAGCTTACTTGTTGCTTGTTTAACAATTTGTAGAAAACACGGTGAATAATGTGCTCCGAAATCGCAAATACGTGCAATCTAAATTGCAAGCACTATGCACTTAATTAAGCCTTCACCACCTGCATCGATGGGGTTTTGATGTTGCCTTTGTAAATAAAGAATGAATACATGTAGTGAATAGTAGAAGTATTTAGTGAGGAGCGATCGGGAGTTAATGAATGTGGTGTTTCTTCAGGTAATTTACAAATAACAAAGTAGTATTCTTAAGTGGGAAAACAACGAATATGGTCTTAGATTGCTTCGTCTTCATCTTCAGGCGGTGGTTAGTTCAACTTTTAAGCGCTTCATCCAGTAGAAACTTTCATTTTTCAACGGCACATGTCCACGATTCCATGGGCTCGTTATTTTCTTCGTCCTTGAGACGTCTGGCAGTGTTTATTCGTCCCGTAAACTGAATATCTTGCCATTTACTTTGATCCGAAATCATGTGTAAATATATTCTTCAAGGCGATTGTCTGCGCGTCGTTTTCATTTTATAATTTTTCAGGTCTGTCATAGTTTTTTTTTTTTCAGAACCAATGGTTCTCATGAGTCAGTGGTTTTGGATCTATTGTCAGTTCTTTCTTCTGTTCATCACTCCTCTACTGATGAAGCTCGATATTTTTTCAGAACCAATGGTTCTCATGAGTCAGTGGTTTTGGATCTATTGTCAGTTTCTTTCTTCTGTTCATCACTCCTCTAATGGCGACTTCATCGTGGACGCGTCTGATTGTTATTTACTCATTTCAGTGTCTGTCTCACTGGCTTCTGTGATATATACCATTTCTGTCGATGGAGAATGACGTTGACGGTTTATTATATTATATTTATCATATACTTGTATAAAATATTACTAAAATTTTACAGTTCAATAACATTTGAAAATATTAAAAGGCTATGTAAGGATTACTAGGTTTATTGACCAGATTCCTAAGAATTTCCTCGGCGGGCTGATAAAGGTACCTTTTTATTGACTGCTTCCGGAATGTTATCACATGCCTTTCCGTTCATTTCCGTGACGTTTATCACATGCAACCTCGTGCATTTCCGGAAATTGGTATGAAAACGACAATATAGTGCGGAAAACTGCAAGTGATTTGAGACTTTTCACAAAATGGTTGTAAAGCAAAACTGAATTAAGATTTAACATGTTTTGAAAGACATAAATGAGATGCCAGAAATTGTTCATTACAATTTAAAGGAAAAACTATGCACATGTTCTCGGGGGCAACCATCACAGGAAAGATGACAATAAATTTTTCAAACTAAAAACATGATAATTGTTGTGACAAGATAAATAGAATGCTTGTAATATCAATAAAAACAATTAAAGTTAAGAAATTTGAATTTGGTTGTCTGTAAATTATCATCTAAAAGTTCAAAGATAGACAAAATTTGTATAGTTCTTGTTTGTATTTCTTCTGCTGAATTATATGATAAAAAGATCATTACATGTCATTTTTCATATCATACCCTTTATTGGCCCTCGTTCTTGATATCAGCCCTCGAGCCTGCGGCTCTTGGGCTGATATCATGACCTAGGGCCGATAAAGAGTCTGATATGAAAAATGCCATGTAATAATCTATACTTATTATATACTTAATAGTATATACCGGTAATTTATATGTGTAATACAATCGATGGCAACCATGCTGTATCAGCCATCTGTGCTGATATCGATATCAGTCACGGTTGCAAAGGCTTTATCAAACCCTAACCTGTATGAAGTCACGTAAGATATCAGTCACGGTTACAAAAGCTTTATCACACTCCTAATATTTATAACGTCATGTCTCGTGAAAAAATACATTAGAGATATTAGTCGACTTGAGGTACATGTATATAATAAAGTGTTTATGATTATGATATGGCTTTTTCAATATCACACACCGTATCAACCCTCAACTAATATAATCCCTCGAGCAGAGCTCTTGGGATTATATTGGTGTCTCGGGTTGATACAGGTGTGATATCAGTGAAAAAAGCCATATCATAAACACTTTATTATATACATGTACCTCAAGTCGACTAATATCTCTAATGTATTTTTTCACGAGACATGACGTAATAAATGTTAGGAGTGTGATAAAGCTTTTGTAACCGTGACTGATATCGGTTACGTGACGTCATGTTAAAATGGCAAAATGTTAACTATACAAAACATTCAAAGTCGATGAACAATTACTGAAGGTTCATGATAAAAAATCTCCATGGAAATTATATATGCTAATGATAATAAAACTGCTAACCAAATATCATTGACATGTCATAAGTGCTTATTAATAATCTCAATGGAATTAAGACCTGCTGATACTAACGCAACTTCATATGGAATAGCATTGACTCACCATTGATGGTTGCATGCCCTCCAACTGACCTAATCTGAAACTTTAACATTTCAACTAAGCAAAAGTTTCAAAGTCAATAGACCATAACTGAGGGTGCGGAACATAATAGTCTCCATTGAAATGAGACGTTTCAATGCATACAACTTCATACCAAATATCATTGAAACATAAGTGGTTCCCCTTTAACTGACCAAATCACAAAAACTGAATTGTTGCCACTGCCGCCGGAAACATTACACCTAAATCTCGAGTAAGTCGAGGAAAGACAAAAATGAAGAAAAAAAATATTTTCAAAATATTATTTAAATAACATTTAATTTAATTAGCAATGTTAAAAAATACAACCCCAGACTATCTAAATATTAACTGCAAAAGAAAAACCAAGTCTGTTTATCAGTTAATAAGAAAAAAATAGGAAAAGGTATTTTTAAAGTATTAGCTTTAGACGTTATATATGAATGGCTAAAAAATGCTTCTGCTTATTTTTCATAAATATCAAAGAGTGGTTGACAAAGTTATTGATGTCAAAAAGTTATAACTCTATACTGTGACATTAAATGTTATCAAAATTTGGTTTAAATAAATATGTCTTAATCAAAGTTTAATAAAATAAAATTAAAGCTTGACAAAATTATGAAATTAACTATACAAACTGAAGCTAAATGTTGACGCTAACACCACTGACAACAGAATAAAGCATAACTCTGTCTCTCTTCCCCGACAAAATATTGCATGTTTGACAAAAAGAAGATGTTTGGTTTATGTCAACAAGACAGCAACCCAACAAAATTCTATAATTCTCTCTATACACAAAAATGTTTTATTTTAATGAATTATAATCTATGCAAAATTGCACACTAAAAGCTTGAAAATAGCACATTCACAGATACTTTTGATTGCATTTTTTGAAAAAAAGCATGGTAAAACCTACATTTTGACA
Source organism: Mytilus californianus (assembly GCF_021869535.1). Classification (NCBI taxonomy): domain Eukaryota; kingdom Metazoa; phylum Mollusca; class Bivalvia; order Mytilida; family Mytilidae; genus Mytilus; species Mytilus californianus. The sequence goes on from NW_026262699.1 coordinate 301,981, forward strand.
AAGTATGATAAAATAATACCATGGAAATATTTAGTGATGATCCACCTTAAATTTTTAATGATACATTGTTGCACTAGAAGTATTCGTTCACTGCAAGTTATTTGGTAAAATAAATTCACTGAACTATATTTACGTACTTATGCCAAAAACTAACTTGAACTTTATCTTATTTTAGAAGGTCGGTAATGTTGTCAATTCTGTACAAACACAGCAATGGCAACATAACTATCTTTAAAACACAAAATATTGGTAAAAATCATAATTTAGGAGCAATAACTCCAATAACAAGTTGACTGAAGATTTTGGCCATTAAAATTACTTGTAGATCTTGTGCTGTTCATTTTTGTTTTTCAAAGTTTTAACCTATCTTTCGGATATAAGGCAAACACGTAAACTAGAGGCTTTAAAGAGCCTGTGTCGCTCACCTTGGTCTATGTACATATATATCAAACAAAGGACTCTCTCCAACATATTGTAGACAAGACTAGACTTCATGACGAAAATCTCTATTTTGTTGATCTTGTATTACTGATCTTTTAGTCTGTTTAGTTTCTCTCTATCTTCTTTAGTTTTTGCTCAAAACACAAAAGAGGGTAAAAAAAATCCTCATTTAAGGGCAATCACTCCTATGAAGAGTGTTTATTTATCTATTATAACAATTTAAAACATATAAGACATAACAGAAAAAAACATGTTTCTCTCTAAAATATCATAGCTAACATGATAATAGGCAAAAATGAAAAAAAAAATGGTAAAATTTGTCATTTATGGGCAATAACTCCTATAAGAATTTGTCTAACTGACTTGACGTATATGGACAATTGGTAGAGCTCATAATTCTGAGCATTTTTGCTCCTTTCAGATTTTCTCTATTAATAACAGTTCAAAAAATAATAGACAAAATTTGCATATTACGCTATGTCTTATTTTTAGCCATACCTGCCATCTTGGTTGGCAGGCAGGGTCATCGGACACATATCTAAAACTACATACCCAAATACCCTAATGATGATAGTGGCCAAGTTTGATTAAATTTGTCTCAGTAGTTTCAGAGTAGATTTTTGTAAAAGATTACAAAAATTTACAAAAAATTGTTAAAAATAGACTATAAAGGGCAATAACTCCTTAAGGGGTCAATTGACCATTTTGGTCATGTGACTTATTTGTATATCTTACTTTGCTGTACATTATTGCTGTTTACATTTTTTCTCTATCCATAATAATATTTAAGATAACCAAAAACTGCAAAATTTCCTTAAAATTACCAATTCAGGGGCAGCAACCCAAATACTGGTTTTCTGATTTGTCTAAAAATTGCAGATTTAAGCCAAAATCTACATTTTACCCCCTATGTTCTATTTTTAGCCTTGCGACCATCTTGTTTGGCGGGCCGGGTCATCGGAATCATTTTTAAAACTAGATACCCTAATGATGATTGTGGCCAAGTTTGGTTAAATTTGTCTCAGTAGTTTCAGAGTAGATTTTTGTAAAAGATTACAAAAATTTACAAAAATTGTTAAAAATAGACTATAAAGGGCAATAACTCCTTAAGGGGTCAGTTGACTATTTTGGTCATGTAACTTATTTATATATCTTACTTTGCTGTGCATTATTGTTGTTTACATTTTTTCTCTATCCATAATAATATTTAAGATAACCAAAAACTGCAAAATTTCCTTAAAATTACCAATTCAGGGACAGCAACCCAACTACTGGTTGTCTGATTTGTCTAAAAAACTGTTATCGCAGAGATATGTCTCGCCTTTTTGATATTTTGATAAAGCAAATGTTGAAATTAAAATAGCAATACTTTAACATGTAAGTTATGCAAATATTCAAAGTCGATGAACCATGACTGAAGGTACATGGCTAAACAATTTCCATGGAATGAGATGTGCCAATGCTAATACAACTACATACTAATTACCATTGACTAACATAAGTCGTTCCCTTTAAACAAACCTAAACACAAACATTAACTTGTAAACTATGTAAAAGTTTCAAAGTCAATGAACCATGATCAGGGGTGGGGCTATATAATCTCCATGGAAACGATACTTGCAAATGCCAATAAATTTGCATACCAAATATTATTGACTAATTAACATTAGTAGTTCATCTTAAACTGATCTAATCACAAACTAATACATGTAAACTAAGCAAAAGTTTCAAAGTAAATAGACCATGACTGAGGGGGCGGGGCCAAATATTCCCCATGGAAATGAGATGTGCAAATGCTTATACAACTGAACACCAATTAACATCTGCCTATATCTACCACTAATGGTTCCCCTTGAACTGACCTAATCACAAACTAATACATGTTAACCTAGCAAAATTTTCAAAGTCTATAGACATGACCAAGGTGGCGGAGCCAAATAATCTCCATGGAAATGAGATATGCCAATGCTTATACAACTGCATACCAAATATCATTGACCTACCACTAGTGGTTCCCCATAAATTGACCTAATCAAAAACTAATACATGTAAACTATGAAAAGTTTCAAAGTCAAAGCCAAACTAATACATTGTTGACGCCGCCGCTGCCGCCGCCGACGCCGGAAACAGCATACCTATGTCTCGCTTTTTGACTCCGTCAAGGCGAAACAAAAATTGCAGATTTAAGCCAAAATCTACATTTTACCCCCTATGTTCTATTTTTAGCCATGGCGGCCATCTTGTTTAGCGGGCCGGGTCATCGAAATCATTTTTTAAAACTATACACCCCAATGATGATTGTGGCCAAGTTTGGTTAAATTTGGTCCAGTAGTTTCAGAGGAGAAGATTTTTGTAAAAGTTAACGACGGACGACAACGACGACGGATGCCAAGTGATGATAAAAGCTCACTTGGCCTTTTGGCATTAAAGATCAATTACTCTAATAAGGAGTCGTCTGATGATAACCGCCAATTTGACTTATTTGTAGATCTGGTCTTGTTGGTTATTTTAACTTTCACTCTATCTATTATTGATTTCAATAATAGGCAAAAATGACAATAAATGGTAAATCTTTTTCATTTAAGTATGCTGCATTTGTTTGCACCTGTCCTAAGTCAGGAATCTGATGTTCAGTAGTTGTCGTTTGTTGATGTGGTTCATAAGTGTTTCTCGTTTCTCGTTTTTTATATAGATTAGACCGTTGGTTTTCCCGTTTGAATGGTTTTACACTAGTATTTTTTTTGGGGCCCTTTATAGCTTACTGTTCGGTGTGAGCCAAGGCTCCGTGTTGAAGACCGTACTGTGACCTATAATGGTTTATTTTTATAAATTTTGACTTGGATGGAGAGTTGTCTCATTGGCACTCATACCACATCTTCTTATATCTATGTCTTGACGTTTTGGCTTAAAGACACAATAGGTAGAGATCAGTATTTGGAAGATTTCTGTCCCTGTCAGATTCTCTCTATTTATAGCGGTTTTCAAAATAATGGACAAAACTTGCATTTTACCCCTATATTCTATTTTTAGCCATGTCCGCCATCTTGGTCATCAGAAACATTATTAAAACTATGATGATTTTGGCCAAGTTTGGTTAAATTTGGCCTAATAGTTTCAGAGAAGATTTTTGTAAAAGTTAACGGACGATATGACGACTGAAGACAGACACCAAGAGATGAGAATATCACTTGGCCCTTTTGGTCAGATGAGCTAAAAAAATATTGTTTCAGGGACAATAACTCCTAAACAGATTAACAGATTTTTTTCTGAAATTTTTAGGGTAGAAACATCTTGTCGTGCTGATCCATTTCTGTTCTTTACATATGAATATATACCTGGTATAAAAATAACTCCGTATAAGATCTTCTGATTTATCTGAAATTTTTCAGGTGAATAGAATTGCTGGACTGATGCAGATCACTTTTGCAATTTACACTTTTAACACAATCCCTTATTTATTTGAAAAAGTAGAGAAGAACTGCCAAGAGTTTAAAATCACCATTTCAGGGGCGATAACTCAAAAGTAGGTTGACAGATTTTTCAAAACATTTAGAGTCCATAAAGCTGTTGCGCTGATAATTATAGCTTGTAAGTTTTTTTCTCTCTAAAAGCTATAGTTTCGAGATTTAAGTCAAAAACTGCAGTTTGAAGCTTATTTTCTATTTTTTAGCCATGGTGGCCATGCTGGTTGATCAACCTGAACAAAAACAAAAAAAATATAGTAGGTATACTTTAGATGAAGCAGACACATTTTGGTTTAAATCCATTTCGCATTTTTTTATGAAAATATATTTAAAAAATATCTGGACGATTTAGATTTGACAAACCGTAATGTTGAAGTTCAACTTGAAATTGTTGCGCTGTATGTAAGACACAAATGATGCCCCTGCCTGACCATAAGAAATTATAAATTCAACACTTGTATGGTGGTCTATCTTTAATTTTTATTCTGAGTACCAAAAAAATAAAATGCTCCGCTGTGCGCAGCTTGATACGACCGCAGAGGTCGAACCCTGAACAATTGGGGCAAGTATGGACACAACATTCAATGTTGATACAGCTATAAATTTGGATTGTGATTAAATATTTGACACAGCATAGGTTTCTGACACAGAATGAATGTGGTCTAAGAACTTAATTTTTTTTAATTTACCTATTATGGTCCAATATCCAAAATCTAAATACATGGTTAGATTCAGCATATCAAAGAATCCAAAGAATTCAATTTTTGATGAAATCAAACAAAGTTTAATTTTGGACCATTTTGACCTCAATGTGGACCAATTTGATTACGGGGCCCAAAAATCAAAATACATGGTTAGATTCAGCATATCAAAGAACCCCATATATTCAATTTTTGTTGAAATCAAAGTTTAATTTTGGACCCCAACTTGGACCAACTTGAAAACTGGGCCCATAATCAAAAATCTAAACACATGTTTAAATTCAGCATATCAAAGAACTCCAAGAATTCAATTTTTGTTAAAATCAAAATAAGTTTAATTTTGGACCCTTTGGACCTTAATGTAGACCAATTTAAAAAATGGGACCCAAAATTAAAAATCTAAATACACGGTTAGATTTGGCATATCAAAGAACCCCCATAATCCGTTTTTTGATGAAATCAAATAAAGTTTAATTTTGGACCCTTTTGACCTCAATTTGAACCAATTTGATAGCGTGGCCCACAAATAAGATTCAGCATATCAAAGAACCTCATATATTCAATTTTTGTTGAAATCAAACAAAGTTTAATTTTGGACCCCAATTTGGACCAACTTGAAAAGTGGGCCCAAAATAAAAAATCTAAATACATGTTTAGATTCAGCATATCAAAGAACCCCATATATTCAATTTTTGTTCAAATCAAATTAAGTTTAATTTTGGACCCTGTGGACCTTAATGTAGACCAATTTGAAAACTGGACCCAAAATTAAAAATCTAAATACACGGTCAGATTCGGCATAACAAATAAATAAATGTGGTCAAAGATTTTACAAATCTAATGCGCCATACTGTGCAATTAAAGATTACTTCTTGAAATTTTTCAATATTTGAAATTTGAAAAATGATAATATTTGAAGAATAATTCTTTTTAATTTCTGAAATCTGAAATGAGAAAAAATTTACCCCCCACAATTTCTTTTTACCCGCCCCCCTTTTCCCCAAAAAAATTCTTTCCCTCAAGATATGGTCATAATCTCAATTCAAATTTCCAATGGAATTTGCAACCATAATTACCCATTTAAATTTACCATTTAACTTAATATATTTTATAATAGAATTTAAAATATGGTGTGAAATCTTTCATATGGATTTTTTTGTAAGAAAAAAAAGATGCAACATTTGTAGATATTTTTACTGGTCTTCCTTTATAAATATGCATTTCTTTAAACATAATTTAAAAGCAGTGTTAGGGAAGTAATCAAAACGTTGTATTTGGATTACCTCCCTTACACTGTTTTAAATTGTCTTAATTGTTCATTAACCATTACTTTATACATAATTTAAAAGCAGTGTAAGGGATTGGATTACCTCCCTTACACTGCTTTTAAATTGTCTAAATTGTCCTTTAACCAGAAAACCCCTTGTTTTTCCCCTTTTTTTGCCCTTAATTACTAAATGGTTTGAGCCATAACCCCCCAAAGTCAATCCTAACCATCCCTTTGTTGTATGGAAGTTTGTGGTATAATTTCAGAGAGATTCATACACTTTAACACAAGTTATTGTCTGGAAACTACAAAAATGCTTATTTGGGCCCCTTTTTTGGTCCCTAATTCATAAACAGTTGGGACCATAACCCCCAAAATCATTCCAAACCTTCCTTTAGTGGTTATAAACCTTGTGTTAAAATTTTATTGATTTCTATTAACCTATACTAAAGTTATTATCTGGAAACCATCTGTCTTCGGACGACACTGACGACGACGACGACGACGACGACAACCTGATACCAATATACGACCAAAAAATTTTTAATTTTTGCGGTCGTATAAAAAGTCAAAATACCTGGCATTTGAGAATATTTGAAAAAAAAAATCAAAATCCTGTGGACATGTACACACAACCTGTAAAATATAAGGGCTGTACCTCAAAAACTGTAAGAGGAGATAGCTGGACAAACCATGATCTTTTCATGCAGCTAGTACCCAAAATTGACTAAGTCCAAATAGCTGATATTTTGAGAATAATTGAAAAAATCAAAATCCTGGAAACATGCACAACTCTATTATGTGCAGAAACATCCTACAAAATATTAAAGCTGTAGCTCAATCAAAGTGATGGAAATCACTCATGGAAAGATTGGAAGAGTAGTTCGAATAATCTCAAATTATATATAAGTATGGTGTGGACAAAATAGAACATTAATATTGCATACATGTTTCTCTTTTTACATTTGATCTTTACAAACAGAAGACATTACCAAATAAAGATTCTTCTAGTAAAATTTATCAATTATCCTTGAAGGACATGGAACCAACAAGTTGAAACAAAGGTATAATATTTTTCTCCCTAAGAATTGCTTATTGATTTTGGAACTAATTATTATGATTATATGACACTGAAGATTAAAAATTGTAGGGTGTATTCTAATTTAATTTATAATTTAATATTTTCCAGAAAAGGGCATTGAAAATGTACTTTTTCAACATAAACAAATTAAAAAACTTATTTTATTGAAATGAGGATAATTTCTTCATTGCAAAAATACACTTCCTGTATTCAAATGACTAATATTGTTCAAAAAAATTTGATGGGGTATAAACTAAAAAAATACTGGTTTGCTGAGTTAAGAGTTTTGAAATTTTACTTACGGTTTCAAGTCAATCACTGATAAGTGTAAACTGAATTCAGATGATTATTGCACAAATTTATCAAGTAAAATATATACCTTTTTTGAATACCTTCTTTATATTAAGTTTTGATAATTTGTCTTTTCTTTTCTTTTGAAAACAAAATTCTTGTTAATCCTTAATCATTTATCTTTAAGACATAATTTATAGAATCATTTTATGTAGTGTAGATCAAAAGTAATAGGCAATGAATAAATCTATCATTTCTATATACATGTATCAAACATCTAATATACATTTGTGTATTCAATAATGAGGTCAAATATTTGTATATTGAGATGTATAATGAAGGATCTGCTTAATTATGTAAGACTGAGGTTGATAAGTAATATGGTCAAGATGATTGGCATTTAAGAAGGTGGGACATTCTAAGTTAGGCCCCACCTTGTATCTGATTGTTTGGTGATCTTGGCACTTGTCAATCATGCTGGTAATGTATCATTACTCTTACCTACTTAAAATGAGGAAACTAGCCTGTAAATTGACAAAACTAAAGACACTCATACTTGAATAAACTGCTCAAAAGATTTAACCAAAATTTTTCACAGTTCAAATGTGGATATGTACATATAGGCATGAGAATAACAGGGCACTTTTTTCAGTGTGTATACATTCTGTAGATTTAGTAGCTAACCTGTGCTACTTCATGTTTGGGAGGCTGGTGCCTTAGGAAAGATTTGGAACAACAGTTCCAATCTTTCCAAAAACTGTAGGAGGAGATAGCTGAATGTGTCAATATTTGGATGGACGAACGGACAGACGAACAAACGGACAGACGACAGATGCAAGATGATGAAAAAAGCTTGGGCCAGGTAAGCTAAAAATAGGTCAGTCTAATGAACCATGCCAAATGGACATGTGAACACAATATTTCCCAATAAAGTTGATCTATTGAGAAACGAACCAGAGGAAGGTTTAGTGCTCACAAACATATTTAGCCTTGCCACATTCTGTATGTGAGTGTATGGTGGATAGTTGTCTCATTGGCAATCATACCACATCTCCTTATTTTTATACACATGATCATCACAGAATGGCTCTCCAAAGAACAATGAAAATGAGGTCAATGTTAGACGATTCTGGTCAGCAGACAGTAAAGCTTACCAATTACCATGAAAATGAAGTCAGGTGATCCCTATCTGAAGAACATAAATACCTTGCAATGATTCTGTATACCAAATATAGATGTCCAAATATCCATAATAAACTGTTGACACAGAGATATGTCTCACCTTTTTTCTAATTTTGATAGCATAATGAAATTATTGAATCCAAATGGCAATATTTAAACATTCAATCTATGCAAAACATTTAAAGTCAATGAACCATGATTTATGGTGCAGGACCAAATAACCCAATGGAAATGAGAAATGCCAATACATATAAAACTGCATACCAATAATCATTGACTTCTCATAAGTGGTTCCCTTTACAATAACCTGAACACAAACTTTAATTTGTAATCAATGATGTAAAAGTTTCAAAGTCAATGAACCATGCTGAAGAATGGGGCCATATAATCACCATAGAAAAGAGACTTGCAAATGCTAATACAATGCATACCAAATATCATTAACTTAACATTAGCGGTTCCTCATAAACTGATCTAATCACAATCTTAAACTGTAACCTATGCAAAACATTCAAAGTCAATAGACAATGATAGACCGTGACTGAGGGGGATGAGCCAAATGATTTCCATGGACATGAGATGTGCCAATGCATCTTCATACCAAATATCATTGACCTGCCACTAGTGGTTTTTCTTAAACTGATCTAATCAGAAATTAATACATATATAGAAAGCAAAAGTTTCAAAGTCATTAGACCATGACTGAGGGGGCGGGGTTTAATAATCTCTATGGAATTGAGATGTGCCAATACTAATGCATCTGTATACCAAATATCAATGACCAACCACTAGTGGAACCCCATAAACTGACCTGATCAAAAACTAAAACATTGTTGACGACGCTGTCATCGCCATCGCCAGAAACAGCATACCTAAGTCTTGCTCTGTCAAGATGAGACAAAAACTGAAAAATCATGCTAAAAATGTATCTTAAGTGACCTACAGGAATATGACAAGAACAGATAAAACATATTATAATTCTTTAAAATACTATCACAATTACAGATATCACAAACAAATATGTAAAATATATCACATCTTATCAAGGAACAGTTTTTTAACTGGTAAATGTCCGCAAGGTGAATGTGTACTATCATATATGGATGGACTAAACAGGTCACATGAGTAGTTAACAGAATGTTTATTAGTAGAGTTATTCCCCTTTATAAAACTTGATTTATAACTGTTGTCTCCCCTTTCAGATAGTTTAGAACTTGAAAATGAAAACAAAGAATAACTCTGAGAAAATAATGCTGGTGAACTTACACAATTGTCATTTTTTGCAAAATTTTCAATCTTTTCTGAATGAGATATGTTTTCTTTAAATCTATCAAGGTCATCCTCAAAAGTTTCAGAGAAAATCGAAATTAAAGATTTATTGTTATAAACTTTGCTTTCAGCTTCATCTATTTCTGATTCAATAGGTGTAGAGGAATGGCAGTTTGATTTCACTATATTCTTTTGCTTTTCTAGCTGATTACAGACAGTTGGAATTCTATTGTTTAACTGAAGAGGCTTAGGTCTTTTGAAACATATATCTGGACTTGGTGAAAATAAATCTTGCGATAAGTCAACATGACTATTTGAGTAATTTACAATCGGTGAATTTTCTGCTGCAGTAATGATATTAGAATTTATGGTTTGGTTTGCTGATATCTCCTTTTCTGGAATGTTTTCCAACCCTGTTTTTAAACATGATTTTCTTGATTCCCCGTTATACACAGCAGGATTAGAATTTATTTTCATTTGGAGGTCAATCAACTGAACAGAAGTTTGATAGCTCAGCCGTCGTGAAAATTTAACAGATTTCTTTGAAGAGTCTTGTCTTTCAGGTCTTCTATTTTCCTGTTTTTCAAATTTATTGTCCTGATTTATATTTTCAACAAGATACCCTATCAAACTCTTAGAAACAGCAGATGTTTCCCCGAACAAATCTTCAGATGCATTTAAGTAAAGTGATTCTGAAACAAGACTGTGTCCACTCTGACAATGATTATTCATACTATCATAATTAACTTGTTGCTGATCTAGAATGTGCTGGCTTTCACAAATGAATTCCAAAGTGTTTGCCTCATCTTCATGTAAACATTTATTTTTAGTTCCTGAATGATCCAAATTTTCTCTGAATTCTTTATCATTATGAGTAATTTCAACTGATTTTGCAGGAATTTTATTTATTTGTTTCCAATTATACATAGATATGTTGGGTTTTACGTTTGCCTGCAGATTTTTGTCAAATTCATGACTAAGATCTTCAATATCAATATCCTTCAATTCTGGAGCACAAGAAATTACATCTTCGTCTTCAAAAGACCTTTCGAAATCATTTTGATCCTTCCCTTGATTATGGTGTTTATGGACTTGAATGGAAATCTGCCTGTCAGTTCTAGATCTATTACTAGTATGTTCTAAAACCAATGTTTGAAGAACCATATCATTTCTATTAACTTCACTGCTTCCACTGACTGAGGGTTGTTTCTTTTTGGTTTTACTTTCACAAGGCTTGTAAATGAGCTGATCAAATGAATCTTCAAACATGTCGTCAAATATTTCTTCCTCTGTTTCGAGTTTAAATGCTCTTGACTTTGTTTCTTGATTAGTGTTAAGGGTTTCCTTTTTTATCATACGATTCGAATTATCCAAGTATAAATTTGAATTTGCTTCAGCTTGTAAGTTAAGTTCTGTTTTAGATTCCTGAACTGGTACATCATAAATGGCCATGGGTTTTCCTTTTGTAAGATGAACAGAGTGTTTGAAAGCTTCATTTGCCACTTGTGTAGAACCAACATCGTTTTGGTTTTCAGACTCAAAACTTGAATCATCAAATAAATACAGCTCTAATTCTTCGGAATCTGGCACATCTTCTGGCAAATCTGGTACTTTTAGATTCTGCAGTACCATTGATCCTTCTAGGCTTCCATACATGTTTGTACTGGGAGATTTTAAATTTTGATTCTGCTTACTTCCCAAAATAAGGTTTGTAGATGCAGTATATTCTGTATCATTACAGACTTTCAAATTAGAGTGTCCTTTACGTGAAATATGACTGATAGAATTATCATCTTGTGAGAAAAGTGGTTCTGAGTTTGTACAAAGTATTTCATCCATTTCTGAACTCAAATTGACTGTCTCAAGATTATTTTTGATTTTACACCTTTTGTTTCTGAAGTCTATGCTAACAGGACTCTGGTAGGAAGAGCTTTCATCTTGTGTGAAAAGCGGTTCTGAATTTGTACATAGAATTTCCTCTTCTATCATATCCTGAGTTTTTGGACAGTTAACTTTTTGGTCTTCAACTTCATCTTTCTTTAGATTTGTTTTTATCATGTCATTATCCTTGCAATGTTGTCTAATTTTTAATGGGTAATCTTCATGTAATCTTAAATCAGAATTTCCATCATCTTGTGAGAACAATGGTTCAGAATCTGTTTCCAATTCCTTGTTTATGATTCTACTTACTTTCAATTCTTTGTCAGAAAAATTCAAAAATTTTTGCTTATTATCTCTCTTAAATAGACAAACTTCATCAGAAAAATTTTCAACAGTAAAAACATTTTTAGTTAAAGCTTTTTTAGATGAACTTCTTTCAGTGCCTTCTGATTTAGAAACCTGTAATTTTTTTGAGGAATTACAACTAGTTTGAGACCTTCTACAGCTTTTACCATTTCTATTCTTAGATTCTGATTGAAAAGAAGACTTCTCTATATCAGACATTTCACAACTCAACAAAGCAGTTGTCTGACCTAGAGTTATAGAACTTTGCTCGCTTGACCTTGATTGTTGTGAGGAATATGTTCCCATATTGGAATATTGCATTAAAGATGTACCAGATATAGATTTATCTGATACATGTTCTTTGTTTACTGTATCCTCACTGCCATCTTTAAAGAAATTTCTAATAATCTCATAAACTGTCTTTGTTTCTCTGTTGATTGCAGAAATCATTTGGAATGCCACCATATTTGAGCTATCTTCCTGGGAAAACATGGCATTCTGACATGCAGTACGTTTTTGCATTATCAAATCATCTAGGGATATTCTTTCCTTCCCACCAACTGCAGTCGAAGCTTTCACACCAAAGTAATAATGCTGTCCAATAAAACAGTGTTTTAGTCCTAGTAGTAGAATATCTTCTGAGTTACCATACATACTTTCTATCTTTCTTAGAAACCTATAAAACAATCAACACTGAAAGTTAATGGAAAATAGCAAAATATTTAAAGATGGTAAAGAATACATTTTAATATGACAAAAAATCTTTGCAATTTTTTGCATAAATTTGTTATTTCTGGAAAAAATCTGTCCTACAAACAGGTTGGGACAATTTCAAGTAAGGGCCATTTTAACAAAAATTTCAAGATTTAATTAAGGTGGCTGGGGCGTCTTAATTAAAATTGATAGAATTTTTTGATAATTTGTCAAAATGAAGTTTTTATCATGCTTTTCTCAAAAATAGAATAAAAAGTATGGGTCACCGAACTTTTTTTCACGCTAGAGGTTGTGCAAAATTGTCAGATTTTGTATAGATTATGCATGGAAAATCAAATTTTGTGTGATAAAAAGAAAACTACTTGATAGAACTTTATGATAAATTGTGAGAAGATAGCTCTTATAAGATGCGTTCAGATAAGAAAAAGAAAAAATGGGGTCACCGAACCAGTTTTCTTGCTACATATCAAAATATGTAAATTCACAACACTTTCTATTATAAAAATTACTTTATCTGAGTTATCTCCCTTTATTGGGCAAAGTTGAAAAAAATCTAATCAAACACAAATAAGGTGTTTTTGAGAAATTACAGCCGTAATTATGATAAAACACACAATTTTCTATATTTACATCAAAATAAAATTGAGAATGGAAATGGGGAATGTGAAAAAGTCTTTTACATAAACTACATACTACTCTCAAAATTTGCACATTTCATGAAATATCTAGACCAACGTTATCTGCTACTTTGAAATCCAAGATGGAGGAAGACACCCGAGCCACCTTAAGACCAGTTAAGGGCATACGATGCAGTTACAAAGGAGGTAATGACATTGCTAACGTAAAATGTTATTTTTGGCGATGTCAAACTGCGACATATCGGTAAAAGATGCATTTTTCGAGTGATTTAAATCATTTGTTTGAAAACAAGTACATGGACCAATCTTTTTAAAATGACATTTGACTTGAAACTGCTTGAAGATTATTTCTTCTAATTTTTATGAAGAAATCATCGATGAATTTTTTTAAATTAGATAAATATACAGCAAAAATTTTCGTTTTTTTCTAAAATCATGAAAATTTAATATAAATGAATTATATTCAAAGAATTGGTACAAAAATTAATAGTATACTTTTGTAAAGAAGATATTGCAAATCATTTTACAAAAATCTGGATGTGTTTATCTTTTGAAACAAAAATGTTAAGGATGTCTGCAGCTGTCTAAAGGATAGAAATGTTCAAGAAACCGAAATTTTAGGTAAATGTATAAAATTTTGACCCCATTTATCTCTTAATTTAGCACATGAAGCTATATTTTTTATAACGAATTTGAATAGACTAGGTGAAAAATAGCTTGTGTTCAAATTTTCGTAAAACAATCACCATGGGATCAAAACTATCGTTTGTCCTTAAATCCACAGAGTGTAACATGTCCATAAATGAACTTCAAAGGTTCTTACAATACTATGCTTACTTCTAAAAAGATTACACATTTTAAATGCCTGAAAATACCTCAAAATAACAATTTTGTCAGATTTTGCCAATTTTGAGCATTTATCTATCCTAAAATGTTTGTGTATATTAAAGAAGAACATTCTTAACCAAAATTGAAATTCGGTTAGGAATTACAAGCTTTATATTGCCTTCCACATAATAATTAAGTCGTTTTTGTTAAAGATGGCCAAACAAGGTGCAAACTTTCTCGAAACATGTAAAAATTGTAATTTTAACACGCCTTCAACAGCAAAATGTATTGCTGATTACATTTTAATTTATGAAATATTTAAAATTGTTGACCTATTTGTTTTTTTTAAGTATGAGTAATTAAATCTGGTGCACAATAAAAAAAAAAATATTAAAAGGCAAAAGTTAGTGTGACAATGTGCGTTCATTGTCCGTCTAAACCATATCTGATTTTATGTTCATTAAATATGGCTCAGACAAATACTTAAAAATCAGTCAAAAACTGACATTTAAGGGCATTAACTCCTACTTGTAGCTATTTATATAATTATCCTATGGATTGACATTTATGTAGATCTTGTATTGCTGATCAAAGTGTCTTTACATCTATCATGTCTATTCAAGGTTCAAATCATCATTTGAGGGCAATAACTCCTATCTTAAGCCATCTGATATAAACTTTGGTAAAATGGGAAGTAGGTAGATTTTGCTGTTCTGTGCATTTATGGCTATGTCAAATTTTCTCTTTTATGGTTTTTAAGATATTAGACAATTGATGCATTTTACCCAGATGTTCTATTTTTTGCCATGGCGACAACATTGGTGGATTGACAGGAGCAAAAAGCACAATTTTTAAACTGTGATATCTTTGGATTATTCAGTTCAAGTTGGTTAAAATTGGTCCTGTGGTTTCAGATTAAAAAAAAGTTTAGGAAAAGGACAGAAAACAAACAACAACGATGGACACAGGTGATGGCAACAGTTCACATGATCCATAAGGCCAGGTAAGCCAAATAGTACATGTTAAGGTAATAATAAAAAATCGTTAAGATATCTGTCTCATATATACCCTATGTATTTTTACACTTTTTTTAGCATGTACTGCAAATAGAAATTATTGTAGCTACCCTTGTTAAATGCAAATAGAAAATAATTTTGTTGAAGAAGAAAATGTAAAATAGTGTTTGTTTTATTGTTCAAACACTGTTAATTATGTTTGTCTTGAGGTAATAAGCATTTTATATACATGTACATGTAGCCTTTACCTTTCTTTGTCTTTTTTTAACATGTTTAAAGAACCAAACTTCTTTTAAATTTTCTTTTGTAAAAAATGAAAAAAATAACCATGATAACTGTGCTTATGAATGCGCAATGATAGTAATTATTATGAAACAATTATATGCAATCCATGGTTTTTAAATATTGAGATATAAAGTGATAAAACATCAATGTGTAATAAATTACAAGATAAGATTTATTTCTACTGTTTTTTTTTGTTTTTTTTTGTTTTAAACCATAATAGTTTCTGGTAAATTTATATTTCACTGGATCAGACCTAATCCTGATATGTAACCTAACTACAAGAATATCATAAACTGTTGACACAGAGATATGTCTTGCCTTTTTGTAATTTTAATAGTATAATGAAAATATTGAATCCAAATGGCAATATTTAAACATGTTTTATTAAAACTATGCAAAACATTCAAAGTCAATGACCCATGACTTAAGGGGCAGGACCAAATATTGTCTAGAGAAGTGAGAAATGCCAATGCTTATAAAACTGCATACCAAATACCATTGACTTATCTTGGTTCCCTTTACACTAATCTAATACAAACTTTAACTTGTAAACAATGTAAAAGTTTCAAGGTCAATGAACCATTGTGAGGGGGTGGGGCCATTCAATCTCTATGGAAAAGAGACTTGCAAAGTTGCAAATGCAAATGCTAATACAACTGCATACCACAGTGTTCTCCCCACAAATTTCATATAGCATCCTGGTAAACAGGGAATTTTAAAATACCATCTTATTTCTAGAAATTATTGCATCACTTCCATAACACAATCTATAACATAATAATTTCAGATAGCATCACATTCAAGCAATACAGCATTACATTACCATGATGGTAAAAGGCCCCTGGGTAGAACACTGAACCAAATATCATTGACTTAACATTAATGGTTCCTCTTAAAACTGATCTAATCACAAACTTCAACATGTTAACTATGCAAGACATTCAAAGTCAATAGACCATGACTGAGGGGGTGGAGCCAAATAATCTCCATGGAAATGAGATGTGCCAATGCTTATGCATCTACATACCAAATATCATCCCCTACCACTAGTGGTTCCCCTTATACTGCCCTTATCACAAACTAATACATGTAAAGTAAGCAAAAGTTTCAAAGTTAATAGACCAAGACTGAGGGTGCGGGACCAAACTCCATGGAAATGAGATGTGTCAATGCTAATACAACTCCATACCAAATATCATTGACCTACCACCAGTGGTTACCCATAAACTAACCTAATCATGCACAAACTAATACATTGTTGACGACCCGGATGGAAACAGCATACTTAAGTTTTGCTTTTGACTCCGTCAAGGCGAGACAAAAATGGAAGTCATGGCCTTTTGTGATACTAATATCATGCAAGACAAAAAGCTGAAAGCCTGATTATCATATTTTAAAACTTACCTCACAAACTGATTAGTTGACATCCCAAAATAAGGCTGCAACACACTACCAAACAAACAAATATTAGCCAGTGTATGACCATCAGTTACCATTAATGACAATCTATATCTCCAATCTAAATCTTCTGTTGTGGAGCTGCAACCACATTTTAAGCACTGCCATCTACTCAAATAAACATTAAGATGCAAGTTAGTCCATGAAAACAGAGAATGTAAAACATTGAATAAATCAGGTCCTGGCAGTGTTCTCCCCAAGGCCTTATTAAGCACCATGCATGATACAATTGTGCTTTATGTTTACCATGTTTACCATGGTGCTATCTGAATAGATTTAATAATATATTGTATTATCATAATGGTGCAATAATTTTAGAGAAACAGTGCAATGATGCAATAATTTTAGAGAAACAGTGCTATTTCAAATCCCGTGGTGCTATTTGAAAATACTGGGGAGGTCACTAGGTCAAGAATATACACTTTTTTCAAAGGTATGACATTAACTACCGGTACATGCTGTTAAAGTATAAAGAATGCTATCTGAGGAAAGCTGTAGTCAAGATATACAAAAAACATGTACCTGTAAAGAAAAAAAAATCACATGAGTTTTTAAACCAGTTGATTAAGATGAAATACAAAATTCAAAATGAGTGTAGAACAAAAGGTACTCCAAAAGTCCAAAAAGCCTTTTAAAGACTGATCATTTTCACAATGTACATGTAAGCTCAACAGAATTTCCAGGAATCCTGCTCAGAATATATGTGCAAAGATTTGAGTAAATCAGAATTTCACAATTACTGAACACTGCTCCTTTGCATCAATGTTTTCAGATGCCAAGGGAGAGAACCAGAATTAGATGTTTTTGCAATTTACTATACAAAGATTTTGGTTCTTTTCTAATCTGTTACTGTCTGCACAGTAAAATTGGAACTGTGATATTTTACTCCATACTGATATTTTTAGTTAAAGTTCATACCTATCTTGAAAGCAATCCGATCTAAGCTTAGAACAGCATTGTGAGCAACAAGGGTAGACAACTTGTCCATCTCTGACATCTGTCACAGTACATAATATCATGTGTCGCTTTTCTGGCATATTTGTTCACCTGTTGATAAAAATTTTAAAAAGTAAAAACAATGGCACAAATAATTTAGATACTCTGAAATATTAATAATACTTAAGTCAAGTATATAAGCCTATAGAGCTATTACAGTCACTTTTTGGGACATTTTTTAAAGTGAAAATAATTGAATTATCCCCTCTTTTCCTTGTCAACTGTTGACGCTTACTTGTAAAAATTAAGCTAATTGTTTATTCTTTGGGTTGTTTTACATTTGTCATGCCAGGGCCTTTTATAGCTGACTAAGTTAAGGGTTTTTCTCATTGTTGAAGGCTGTACAGTGACTTTTATCTTTGTAATTCGAACTCTGGTGGATATAGTTGTCTTATTGGCAATCACACCACTTCTCCTTGTGTTTAAATTGAAAGTGCCCAAGCACACAATGTTATGTAAATCAGCTTTTCTAAAATTGTTTTTTTATTGATGAATGTAATGCCTAATGGGTTTTTTTCTCTCTCAAAAATTTCCTTTGAATTTTTTTTATCAACAGTAATTGTTTCTTAAAAAATACCCATTGATTTTAAGGTTAGTATAAAAATTTGATGAACATTATTCTACCTACACCTTTGCCCCTTTTCCAATTCTATTTTTGTTGTTCTATATATGTATCATTATATAACATTTACAATGTTGAAATCTCAACTTAAAATGCAAATTCTTATGTTATCATGCATTTGTCATGCTGTCTTGTTTAATGTTGTATATGTTGTATAATGGTGTAATATATTTTATTGAAAGAGTAAATGTAGTTCAGACCTCTCTGTCCCATGAAATACACATTATATTTGTAACCATTGGAAATCATCATGGTATGGATCACTTCAATGTATACTACCAAATTTTCCAAATATCAAAGGGATTGAGAGTACAAAAATTTCAAGAAGCAAACTAAAATGCCATGTAAAAGAGGTTTTTTTGAAACTTTGGGAAAATCAAATAAAAAAACATTCGGAAACTTCATACTTACAAACATGACAAACATGTTGACAGACAAATGTACACAACCTTTCAGGTAAATTTTGGATTTGAAAATTATTTATCTCTTGTCAGTAATTTTGAGCATAGTAGGAGTCTAATGAAACTAAGAATTTCAGCACATCTTTTGCAAATAGAAACTTGCAGATACCTGGCAGGGTATCCCTCCACACCTTAGACTTTGCGGGCAGTGTGACTTGGGTGAGGTAGAGGATGAGATACACTTTCTCCTTCATTGCACCAAATTTAATGAGGAGCGACAAAATTTGTTTAAAACTATATCTCAGTCATGTACATCTAACAATTTTACTATTAAAGTGAATCCTCCAGAAATATTCTTTTGGTTAATGACCTGTAAGGACACATCAGCATTAAAACAATTGATTAACTTTGTTCATACTCACTGTAAATAGTTTAATGCTTTAATCCTAATCATTAAAACAAATTTGTTAAACTCATATTTCATTTTCTTTTCTTTTTTTTTAACTGCTTGCTTGGCTGGTTTTGGCACGGGGAGAATCATATTCAAACTATTCTTAAGCACTACCCCCTGTTGCTTCTTCCAGTTAAGCAATCATATAAATGACCCCTATTTATCTATTGATATATTACTTCTTGTTGGCTTTGCTGGTTTAGACACAGGGAGATTCATATGCATATGAATCTCAAGCACTGTCCCCTGGTGTCTCCTCCAGCTAAGCAATCAATTTACCAAAATGTGTGTCTCCCCTTGGATTCGCACTGCCGCAAACATCCTTAATGCAGAGAACTCAACATGTAAAATCATCTTACATGTATATCACTGTATATTGTTTTTGTTATTACCACACCGGTATTATACATTGTATTCTTGTACTATATTGTTTGTATAACTGAATTATGATGGTATCTTTTTCACTGCCCCTTGTCAGAGGGACCTTAATTGGAATAAAGACATATTGTATTGTCATTGATTGTATTGTTTGAAAAAAAACGTGATAACAATTACAGGTTTTTGTGGATAGCTAATTACCAACAGGTAATTGTGCCCTGGTTAAATAATTTTTGGAATAATCCATTACATTTTTTATTTTATTTTCGACACAATTTGTGTTGACATAGACCATAATCACTGTCCAAAAGGCAACATTTTAGACAAAACAAGTAATCGATTTAAAAATATTTTCATGTTTTTTTCTTGAATTTTGTGTATCTACCAAATAAATACCTACATTGGTAAACAGGTGTACATGTACATGTACATAAAATGTGAAAACCTAAAAACAATTAACATGATTAATATATATTTTACAAAAAAGGAGGGCCAACAGACACTTAGCACAAACAAAGCCTGGGCGAACGGACCCTTTATATATGTAAACGTATACAATACACCTTACCACTATTTATTTATTTTTATCCAGATTGGACTAAAATTATAGCGATAAGCATGATAAGGTGTTTATGATATATATATATTACGGATTACATATGTGTTGAGTTTTGTGATTGGAAAACAACACAGAGATGTCAGTATATATTCAGGAAACTGCCAGGGTATTTACGACGTTTGTCACCCAAATTGGAACAAATTATTGCATACAAGATAGAATTATTTTCACAGCAAATTACAAAATCCGTCATGTATGCGGAAAATATATATACTGCAAGCTTTCGAGACGTGACGGCCATACTTCCACAACGTCCATAAGATGTGGCAGCATTAC
The DNA here is from genome assembly GCF_021869535.1 of Mytilus californianus. Classification (NCBI taxonomy): domain Eukaryota; kingdom Metazoa; phylum Mollusca; class Bivalvia; order Mytilida; family Mytilidae; genus Mytilus; species Mytilus californianus. Next base: position 322,585 of record NW_026262699.1, read on the forward strand.
CCCCAATAGGACGTATCGTCCATACCTTGTATCCTCCATACTTAGAGTATTTATTTCATTGTGGTTATCACATAAAATATAACAATACAACAAGTATTATTTCATAGTTATAACATAAATATGATTTTGTAGTATTTATTATGTACAATGTTGCCAGTTTGAAAGAGTTCGAGTCTAGAAAACTGGTTTTAAGTAAATTAAACTTTGGTGACTTTGGTGACTTTTATTTCTATTAAAAGCTCCATTTAGTTTTTTTTATTTATAAATTTCTGATATGACTTTGACATGTTTGAGGAGTTTATTCGTTGAAAAAGTGACGGGCGTATCATGCGCTCATGGCGCAGCTCTTTATTTCAGTTTGTTTTACCCAAGATATTAAAAATCCATTTAGAAAATAATATAAATATTTTATTAAATAAAGCACATTTATATATGATATTAATAATGTGTATTCCAAGTGTATAACATATAAAAACATGACAGGATAATACATTAACAAGTTATAATAACCATCTACATGTATATATCACAATACTAATAAATAAAATTTATTTCCTAAAAAAACCATGGACGACGCGTATTCACAAAGTATGGAATGTTCGCCAATAGCCAATACATCTTTTCAAAGTATGGCCGATACATCCTTTGGACGTCATGGCAGTATGGACGTCGCGTCCTGCATCACAGGAAATATATATATACTGCATGGTGAATGTTTAACAAATATCTAGTACTTGAAAAAAATTAAGGCAAGGGTAATCCTACGGCTCAAGGAATATAAACTCTAAGCCGGGAATGTCACATTATATACCCTGTCTGAGACCTGAATACTTATAGTAATTTTTTATATACCGAGAGATTTCTAACATGAGTTTGAAATCCTAGCAATAAAGGTGTCGAAGCTCTACTGTGATAGTCGAGTTTGGCATATTTATACACCTTTATTGCTAGGATTTCAAACTCCTGTGGATACTGTACATTCAATTTCAATATATATTGACCTACTACCATGCATAAATAAGCTAATAAGCTCTCTTGAATAACGTCTAAATCAAACAGATTGCTGAGCAGAACATATTAAATGAATAATGGTATACATAACTAACATAAAGTACATATTTGATAATTTACAATCGTACATTTGTTTTGAAAATGCCGCTGTCCAACCGGAAACTCATATTCTAGTTTAAAATTTTGACGGCATGGACTCGAATGTCGATCCGAACCGCAAAAGTAATAAGATACGAAAATTTTATTTGATTCGGCATTTATAAAACTGAATCAAAACTATACAACACAATCTCGAGAGATTTTACTGAAAAAAATCATATAAATAACATAAAAACAAATATAACAGCATGCAGATTCCAGCCATTTTAAAAGGGGGGAAGGGGGTTCCAACCGGCATATGTCCCCACTCAACTCAGAAAGCATTGATCGTCAAAAAAAGGGGGTTCCAACCAACCAACCCCCTCCTCCCCTCCCCTTGGATCCGGCACTGCAGATACATATACAAAATTTTGCATTCATACTGTGAAAGACTTGGTTTAACATGTTTAAGCAAAATTTAATTATGTAAAAAGTGTATCTCTGACTAAAAAATTTTGAAGTAGTACCAATGATTTATATGGTAGTACTAAGAACATTCAGAACATAGGTAAATATCGTGATAAAAATTTGATATTCAAAAAAATGAAATTCATTAATAAGCCGACTGAAAAATTAGATTATGAGCAACCTTAAATGATTATGAAAAATCTAAAATTGGAGATCTGTATGATAATTAAAAACTAAATAAAATGAAGCATAAACATTAAACTGTAAACAAATCATCTGCAGTATTAAAACAAAACATAAAAATATATCTTGCCAGACCATTAATTTGTAAACTTTGAAAAAAATGGTGAGCTGAACATAGATCCAAGCGTTTGAGTTAGCAGTGTCCGTGTAGAAGTGCCACGATAATAGAGACCCAAGTCGTTTAGACGCCTTTCTGCACAAGCTGCTAATATGCCAATAGGCATCAAATTTCAGTTGATAATCGATATCAATACCAAGAAACTTGGCTGTCTCCTCACAAGAAAGAATATTTTCTTGAACTTGATAAAGATAAAACAAAATATTCTTGAATTTGAATGCTTAGAATTTTTGCAAACGTTTTCTTTCCGGTAGCAATAACCTGAATCAATACCCGGACTGCGGTTGGTGGATCTGGGAAGATGATATCTAATATTATGTCCTATGCTGGATAAAGAATTTCAAAAAAGGGGTTTTAGGATTTTCTGACTGAAAAAAAAGGTGGTGGAGGCAAGCATGATTTCCGTCAATGTTTTCCGTGATTAAAAAATTACATGCATACATACTTAAAAACCGCCAGTACATGTAAGACAAGTGTAGTAACAACTAAAAGTTCGCTAAATATCTTGGAATAATATACTGTCGAAATATAATGTCCCAGCTAAATATCAAACAACTAATATTATAGAGAATTTAAAGCACTTTGTGTTTTTTCGCACCTGTTTCTCTATTATATGACGTTAGTTGCTTGATATTTAGCTGGGAGGCCTTCGGGAAATATGAATTTTCCTGTGTGAACGAACCTTCATATCTCCACCAAGCATGGGAAATAAATGTATATGTTCCCTGAAACATATACGTCGTCTCCAATAAATGTGACAGGATAAAATATAACCGATCTAACTCCCTTTTTATACCTAAATTGTGCACCATTAAAATGGGAACAATTACACTACAGAGTGAATTACTCTACTGGTTGATCTGATTTTTGTTTTTGTTTACTGTGACTGTCTTTGTTTACCATGTCCGTTTTGCTCTCTCTGCAAGTGTTTGAGATAAAACGAAAAACTAGTCTTATTAAATATGAATTTTCCTGTGTGAACGAACCTTCATATCTCCACCAAGCATGGGAAATAAATGTATATGTTCCCTGAAACATAAACGTCGTCTCCAATAAATGTGACAGGATAAAATATAACCGATCTAACTCCCTTTTTATACCTAAATTGTGCACGATTAAAATGGGAACAATTACACTACAGAGTGAATTACTCTACTGGTTGATCTGATTTTTGTTTTTGTTTACTGTGACTGTCTTTGTTTACCATGTCCGTTTTGCTCTCTCTGCAAGTGTTTGAGATAAAACGAAAAACTAGTCTTACTCGTATGTTTTATTTTTAATAACAACGGCCATGCTTATTGATGGGCCAAGTCCCAGGATTTTTAAACTGGATTCCCTTAGAAAAATTCATTTAAAGATAAGTGACATTTTGGGCCAACATTTTCCGGCAGAGAAGAGGGATTTTTTTCCTCTCAAAGTTTACGACGACGGATTGCGGACGACAACGATGGAAGCTAAGTGATGACGAAAGCTCACATGGTCTTTTGGATACCAGTGCTGTTCATGTTTTGCAATGAAGTAGCAACAGAAGATTAATGCTATATGAAACTATTTGAATATGATTTCCCTCAAACAAATGTATAGTCGTCCCTTTATTTATCAATACATTATTACACAGAAATTCTTTTAGAAAATTTCCACTCTACAATTGTTCATTTAAATATATTTCTTTGTTATTATAGCTCCGATATTATGTGGGAATAATAGAAATCTAAACAATTCAATTATTCAATCTAGGGATAAAGTTTAAAATATAATTTTCTTTTGCAGTTGGAGGAAATAAAAACATGTTGAAATATTTATATCGTACATAATGATTTGTTCTCAAGTTTATTTGATTATAAGTGTAGATAATTGTAAAATGAAATATAAAAAAAACCAGAGACTTCCTTAAAATATTGATTGTGTCAATACCAATAAAAAAATTGATAATCTACTTCGTAGTAAAATATGCACTACCGAATTCCTATATGTTCAATAATAAGACGAGAAAGAGACCAACAATGAAGTTCTTTTTTTTTTATAAATTACGCAACATTGGGGTGAACGACCACGCAGAAAAATAGTTGAACGAACCCTGTTGGGTTGAATGAACGTTTGAAATCAATGACAAACTGATCGTTTAGAGGTCACTAACCCTAAAAATTATATTAGTTTTAGGACAACAAGGTCACTAAAGGTTAAAAAGAATGATGCGAGGACACTTCCTTTTTTTCCAGATATCGATTAGATTTCCATCAACATTAATGATTTATATACGTAAAGCATTTTATATTTGCTTTTAATAATGATATTGTTTTAAATCCGTATTTGTTTATTTGTAATGAGACATACAATCAATAAAAGTAGTTTTTTATAATATTTAAATAATATAGTAGTCTTAATGTTTATTTTAGCAGTAACGTAGGATTAGACTGAACAGTGGGTGTGGGGGAGGGGGATCGACTTCTGAAAGTGATAAGGGATAAAAAACATTGATAACTTTTACATAGTCTTATAGTTTTATAATTAGGAGTTAGTCAGTGTGTTCTTAATTTTCATTTATCATTTTCAATTTGTGTTGTTGTTACCAAATTGTGGGTCGGGGACACAAACCAGCTCATACGCCCCTGTTTATATCAAATGAAACAAGATTATTTAAACATTCATGAAGTAGTCCGAACGAAAGAGAAGGTAAACATTTAAAAGACAAATGAAATCAATCGTACAAAAACATAACATATAGATAGTGCTTTTCATGAATCAATATTTTTATCTGATGCAAAAAAAAAACCTTCATGGTATATGTGCATTAGCCACAAGGAGGACTATAATATAGTAATTCTTTTGTTAAAAGTATTAATTTATGGTTGTGTTGTAAAGTGTTTAAGTTTTCATATTTCTGTGTTTTGGCTTGAGTGTCCTTTAAGCACCTGCCCTTGGTGACTCCTGCATATGAAAAACAATACTATTTGTTCATATGCATCAGCCACGAGGAAGGACTTAACTCAAAAGCTTTTTCTATAATGGATGTGATGCTGCTTCTGGTGCATGGTCAATAAACACTAAACTTACTGGTTTATGTGACTACATGTATTATTAACTCAATTTATATTTCATGTTTTTTGTCAGTTGTATTTCTATTTTTTATTTTCTTGTGTATTGTCTTTTGCAATTGTGTGATAAAAAAATCAATGTACTGATTATGCCTATAATGGGTCCTCTATTGGAAATAAAATTTATCTTATAGAATCTTATATAGAACAAACACTAGTGGCGTAGCCACTGGAAAATAAATTGTAAGCAAGGGGTCTGTCGGCGGCAGCCCCCACAAGCTGAACGATTATAGTAAAATTCTTATTGACAAAAAATAAAATTATTTGTAAGCACATGCTTACAATGCTACACTGGTACTACCTCGGGTACTACGCCACTGTACACAGGAGGTTCCACAAAATCCGTCACATGAACTCGGACCTTTTTGTGTATTGACAGAAGATGTTACTTCCTTATACTATCTTATACGTCAGTTGAATATCTAATCTGCAGGCAGGATATTACATGTGTATACTATATCTAATCTGCAGGCAAGATATTACATGTGTATACTATATCTAATCTTCAGGCAGGATATTACATGTGTATACTATATCAAATCTGCAGGCAGGATAATACATGTGTATGCTATATCTAATCTGCAGGCAGGATGTTACATGTGTACATGGTGTATACTGTATCTAATCTGCAGGCAGGATGTTACATGTGTATACTATATCTAATCTGCAGGCAGGATATTACATATGGGTATACTATATCTAATCTGCAGGCGGTCTATTACATGGGTACGTTTTTTGTCGCTTCTAGGTTTATCATATTTTATGCGACACTATTCAGGTTTTTTTTTTACCCCAAAACACACTTATTACTGCTTTTGATTTTAACATCAGTGTAAAGTTTTTTTGTAAGACCGTTTTTGAAGATACATTTCTATAGTTATTCTAAGATATGAATAATGAACATAATGTTTATTTGATGTCTCTTTCAGAGTTTTGGAATACTATAACTGTTTAAAAATTAAGACAGACAGATATTCAAAAAAATATATAGAAAGATCTGAGCGTCTTTGTTCAAATTGCTCACTTGGTAAAGTTGAAGATGAGCTTCATTTTTTGTTAGAATGTCCTCTTTATGATACTCAAAGGGAAGACTTTTTTCAATACATATCTGACAATTGTTATAATTTTAAAAATTTAAATAAATCTTCTAAATGTTTATGGCTCTTGACTCAAGAAAATGTAACTCTTATGGAAAAACTGGGCTGTTATATTTGTGACTGTTTTGAATTAAGGAGATCAGGTATTCATATTGACACTAAGTCAAGTAAATGATTTGAGAATGAATGCATATAATGTAATTTTATTCTTTTATTCACAATATATATGTGGTTTTTGGCTCTGATTCTGACCAATGCTAATATACTAAATATATATTTTCAAGTGACTATTATTGTTGTTGTTACAAATTATGTAAATCAATTGTATCTGATTTTATGCCCTTTATGGGCCCTGTAATTTGGGAAATAAAAATATTCTATTCTATTCTATTCTAATAGCAGAAATCCAAATAACCCCGTGTTAAACAAAATAACTTTATTAGCATTTTTTAAACACCTATAGCTGCCATCCCTATTGATTAAATGGTATAGCGAGTCTGTCTAGACGATTGGACTTGACTGAGATCCTTGGTTCATATCAGGTCATGATAACCGATAGAAAAGTCATTTCAGGTCACTTCAGTAGATCATTGGAGTATTCCATCTGACTGACATAGTAACCGTAATCAATGAATGAAAAATAGAATAATCCACGCAAAAATGTCATAGATCTAGGATTATACCATTTGCGGGAATCTTGGTGATGTAAACAAATGTATGACGATGAGAAAAAACCTTCTCTGTAAATATAGATATATTATACTATGTTAGGTATTAAACTGATTATTTGTCGTTAAATTTTGATTAAACCACTTAACAATATGTGAATATAAACCGTAATGTAGCTGGGACATAATATATCTATTAGTATACTATGATCTACTATTCCCATGATATGGTGACTATAAAAATATAGTAAATTATTGATTATTATGACTTCAAATTATGTGTATTTTTCATTCTATCTCAGACGTGGATTCAGGATTTGATGTTAGGGGGCACTCCTGAGAATTAGGAGTAAAATATGCATTTAATTTGCCACTGGACGTTAAACAGCCGTCGATCCACCAAATCAGAGACTCTTGAAAAGCAGGGACATAAAACATTACAACGACTGACTAGAACAGTTGAATGACCTAAAATTTAAATAAATAAGCTGAAGTCAAAGTATAATATTGAATTTCCAAAGTAGATATATGATATCTTGAATTCTGTGGAGACCAGGGCCTTGATACCGATAGAACTTACTTCAGTGGCGGATCCAGTGTGTATGTGTGTGTGTGGGGGGAGGGGGGGGGGTGCTTTTGTATGGGGAGCCGCCCTTTTTGTATGACTTGCATGTGTTGAAACCCAACAACAAGTGGTTGGATCCGCGCCTATACTTGCATTATTAAATATGCAGTTATTCTACCCGTGTCGTAAGCATAACGTATATCCATGCTTTGATTGTCCTTTAATTTAATGTGATAATTTATGGCTTTTCGACGAACGAACTAAACTACAATTCCACACAATATTATAAAACAAAAACCACCACTCTTTTTTTAATAAATTTTGTTTTATAATAAAAATTATGAGTATAGAGTGGCTCAATAAACAATAAAGACGAGGAGACACCATAGATATTATATCATGAAAACTTTATTTTAAGTTGAAGACAATTATTGGTACCTTAGTCATCTACTCAGCCAGGCATGGTGCCTAAGTCAGCTACTCAACCAACGCATTCAGTTTAATACACTAAAAAACTTCACTAGAACTGTGTTAGGGCATGTAAGTGGTTTATTATGGGTTATGTTTAGGGATTAGGGGTCAAATAGAACCCCCCCCATTTTGTGGATGAGCAATGCATTTGAATGGGACATCTTGGGTTGGGAACCCCCCTTATAAAATGGTTGGATCCGCCCCTGAACACGGACAAAATTATGTCTTCCTCTACATCAAGTTCATTCACTTGCACTGCTAATTAATTCTATAAACGTGATGGCTATTCGGGAAACCGTTAACGATTAAATTATAAACACATGAAGATAATAGTCCAAAAACTCTTTGACAGATTTTGGTGAATCCTAAAAATGTATCAGGGTACAGCGTTAACCAAAACCAAAATGTTTGTGGGAGTGATTGATTGATTGTTGGTTGCTTAACATTCAGTGGCAAATATTTCATGCATGTTCAGGACGATGGAAGTGAAGCCATGCATGACTTGTCTTTAATGTCCAAAAACTATCACCGAAAAGGTAGAAAAATATCATTAATAAAACAAATACATTATATCAAAAAGGCCACTTGCTGTGGCGTAATTTTAGCTATAATGTAATGCTGAGATCTATAGGAAAATTTATCCGGTGGTATGTAACATCATTTTCAATTTTCTCAGCTAAAGTTGAAAAAATTATTAAAATATCCTGTTACTTGTTTTGTTTTGTATCAGTTACGATATTGTTGTTTTCAATCAAACTTACTGGGCCTACTGTTGTTGGTCTTCATTTTCTACATTAATCAGTCAGATCAACTTCTGGTTAGGAAATCAAGTGCTTAGAACTGGAGAAAGAGTGAGTTTATCTTAGAATACACGCAGTTTCGCTTATTTTGAGATGATGTACACGAAAGTAAAACAAAATATTTTTCATCATCAATCAGGTGGTACCGTGACTTGAGATTTCGGGGAGTACCCTGGTCACAACCGACTGAAGTTTGTTCAGTATTTGTCTGCGTGATTAAATACGAAATCGAGGGAAATTTCTCCTCCGCTCAGGCACTATATTGTAATAAATAAATTACATAATGCTGATAACGTTGTAGCATGTGTATTATGTTCTACCTTTGAATGCGTTTCTCGGCTCCGTGGCTCACTGACAAAACGGAACAACTTCAAGGCTTCAGAAACTGAACCTTTTCATTTCGGGGAGACTAGCTGGTGGCAATGCCCGCGATGGTATAAGGCAGTTCTGTACTTCATCCCATCAACAGGAATAAATATACATATGTAGGACTCAAATCTATGGTGGGTTCCAAATGTATGGCAGATTCCTAATCTATGGCAAATATGACGTTACAAATCAAATCTATGGCAGTTTTTTGTTTTCTCCAAATCTATGGCAGATCTTGAAAATGCGTAATTTTCCGGGGAAAAGAGTAACATGTAGCGTCACAATTAAATAACGCCATAATTACGCCGTTGTCGCCGGCGCTAACGTTGGCAGAACCGGCATAGATTTGAACACCATTTATATTTTTTTTCTTTTAATTGTATGATGTAAACCAAAAACAAATATTTAACACGGGGCTCACAGATTTCAAATTTTTACAAACAAAAACACAGGGAAACACTCTCCCTCTAAAAATAATTTGCCGATGGTTTAAAGGAAGATGTGCTGTACTGTCCGAATCCCGCGATGAATAAAGGCACGGCTGTTTTTAGTAGTGGATATTTTAGGAAAGGAGTTATGATTAATATTTTAGCATCTATGCCTGGCAAAGTATATGAAGTGAGAGATGAAATTACAGGATACCACTTTGACTTGAATCGTCATTAGTTAAAAAAAATTGATTAACGCTCAAATAAATATTATATGAAAAATTAAAATGTTTTTTTAAAATTCTTTTCATAAAAAACTGCTTTCTTGTTTGTCATGGGACTACTATTTGCGTGAACTGAGGGTTCACGCATATTTATTAGTTGGAAATATAGTCTATGGAGGAATATTCGGAAGCTAAATTATTGTTCATTCGGAACACCTTTTCATCTTATCTGTATTAGCTTCCTGCAATTAACATGATTAAGAGCACCTCTATACGGTGTATCTAAGACAGGCCAAGAAATCCTTTCTTAGGGGAAAGCAATAAGTATTGAGCAGATATTTAAGATTTCCGAGGATAAGGCAACATTAAAGGGACCTGTCTTTAAAGGTTGGTGTGTCCATCACATTACATATGTGGCAACCTTTTGTTTAAGGCTTAAAACAAATTAAACTTTTCAAAGTTATTCAAGTTCCATTACTAACTTAATGTCGACACCTTATAATGTAGAATATCTATTTTAAACAGAAAAGGGTAATTTCTATGTCAAAAGATTGCAAAATTTCTGAGAATGAATAGAACAGTCCCTATTCGAATGCAGCATTTGCTAACTTAGTAGACATGTCTTTGACAAGCAATACTTTGAACCACTGACAGTGTCTTAAACGATCCCATGCGCAAAAATGACAAAATTAAAAAAACAGAGTATTGTCCCTGCTAAACTGAAGAGTGTAGGTTTCAGCTGGAGAGTTCCCGATGAAGACATTTTTTTTTCAGTTAAAAAATTTGAGGTACACAGTCTACAAAATGAAACAAAAGTTGAAAATATGATGCTCGTCTTGGCGTATACTCAAAAATGTACTTATTTGGGACTGCTTAGACATGAAATGATGTCACAAGACACATGCGACCAGTAACGGCTTTTATAGAATGAGTTGCCCCTCAATCATACACCTTTGACACATAGTCCCACAATGCCCTAATGTTCTAAAGCATAATAAAAAATATCTTAAAATCCACTATAAAAGAAATAACATAACTAATAATTTTAACCATAAAATTTTATATGAAAAAAAACCCACAGATATTAAAGTTTACATTCATTACAAATGACAGGAACTATATTTGTAGACAATCGATTACGAGCGACCAAACAGGTCATTTTTGAAAATCAGATCATTTCGTCTTTTTCTATTTAGTTCTTTGAGTCTCTTTTTTGCTTTTTTTCCACTTTATTATTCATGACATGAAAGTTTTAACCTTAACTTCATGTTCTAAAACATATACGTGTGCATTGTGCTTCAATAAAAAAATATGGGGTAAACGTCAATGAGACAGCCACCTAGTGACAGAAATAACCAAAAGACATGTGCTCGGTTTGACGGTAAACCAGATATATGCAAGATTCCCTCACGTGATAAAGGAAGAAAGATCATTCACAATTTGTCTTACATTTGTTTTTCTCTCTTTTAATTAAAATAAAAAAAAAAACTTTCGAATGTTGAGTTCATAAGATAAAAATATTCCCTGTGGAACCCCCCCCCCCCCCCCCCTTTCTTTTTTTGGTGCTCTCCAATTTCAACCCCCAAATAAGGCTTTCCAAACTTATAAAAATTAAAATCTTGCTTTCTAACCAATCTGTTCATGTACCGGACCGGGAACTTTCTTTATTTAATAAGAAAATCTACAGTGCCGTTATATAAATGCATGTTGTCTGCTTGGAGTCCCCGTCCGAAAAGAAAGAAATAGCCTAACTCCAAGATACTACATTCCTGCATCACGTGATTTTTGCCACGTGGAGTTTACATTAGAATGAATACCGAATATGGAAAGTGAAACTACAGTTCAAAACATAAAGTCCGAAGGCACATAGAAGAAAAAGAAGGATTTTTTTTTGCAAAGGGTGCCGGGGTAATCTTCTCTGTGTTCATAATATACACGAAATATTTGCCACTGCCCCTTGTCTGTTCTATAAATTGTAATCCTGAGTTTTCTATCTGTTACATGCCAAGAAATCCTCGCTAAAAATTCCGTTGGACCTCCTACGGCACCTATTAGTTAAAGATTTGATTTCATTCAACAAATTAATTATGACCTGCAAGTACGTGTCGCTTAGAACACGGCCATATACCAAATGGTCAATATTAATCATCCATGTAATTTGCTCTATGGGATGTTAGCAAAATTTCAACGGAGGCAATTTCTTGGCATGACGAGACAGCATCTCAGCGATAAAAGAATATGTTTGAAAGAACTATGCACTTGGCTACCTTTTTTTCTTCAATTCGTTTTTAAAACGTCTTGGCGTCTTCAACTTGAATAATAGAAAATAAAACTATATATCAAACGAAATTTGGATAAAGTGAGAAACAAGTTTCTTTCATTAGTGAAAATTACTGCTTCATTGCTTATCTCAGAGTTCGACCCCTACACGTGGTAGCTTGGTTCGACTCCAATCTTAATTGACTAGGATTGACAGTTTCCTTGCCGAAGGTCAGTGGTTCTCTCCGGGCGTCCCAGCTTTCTACACACAAAAAAAGCTGGTCACCATGAAATAGAAAATAATGATAAAAGTGGCGTTAAAGACCAACAATGAATACATCAATCATTGTATATCTTAGACGTTTCAAACACATCTCGTAGTTTTTTTAAACACGAATCTATTTTTTTTAAATTGAATTTGACAATAGCAATTTTCCCGCATCGTATAATGGTGAATCCGGATAACACTGTAATATGTGCCCTTGGACATGAAAAAGCTTAACCTCTAATAATTTTGAATAACTAGGAGAATAGATGAATTTTAAAGCAGAACTATTTTAATTATTTGTCAGCTATTTTAGGGGAAAGCAATAAGTATTGAGCAGATATTTAAGATTTCCGAGGATAAGGCAACATTAAAGGGACCTGTCTTTAAAGGTTGGTGTGTCCGTCATATTACATATGTGGCAACCTTTTGTTTAAGGCTTAAAACAAATTAAACTTTTCAAAGTTATTCAAGTTCCATTACTAACTTAATGTCGACACCTTATAATGTAGAATATCTATTTTAAACAGAAAAGGGTAATTTCTATGTCAAAAGATTGCAAAATTTCTGAGAATGAATAGAACAGTCCCTATTCGAATGCAGCATTTGCTAACTTAGTAGACATGTCTTTGACAAGCAATACTTTGAACCACTGACAGTGTCTTTAACGATCCCATGCGCAAAAATGACAAAATTAAAAAAACAGAGTATTGTCCCTGCTAAACTGAAGAGTGTAGGTTTCAGCTGGAGAGTTCCCGATGAAGACATTTTTTTTTTCAGTTAAAAAATTTGAGGTACACAGTCTACAAAATGAAACAAAAGTTGAAAATATGATGCTCGTCTTGGCGTATACTCAAAAATGTACTTATTTGGGACTGCTTAGACATGAAATGATGTCACAAGACACATGCGACCAGTCACGGCTTTTATAGAACGAGTTGCCCCCTCTATCATACACCTTTGACACATAGTCCCACAATGCCCTAATGTTCTAAAGCATAATAAAAAATATCTTAAAATCCACTATAAAAGAAATAACATAACTAATAATTTTAACCATAAAATTTTATATGAAAAAAAACCCCACAGATATTAAAGTTTACATTCATTACAAATGACAGGAACTATATTTGTAGACAATCGATTACGAGCGACCAAACAGGTCATTTTTGAAAATCAGATCATTTCGTCTTTTTCTATTTAGTTCTTTGAGTCTCTTTTTTGCTTTTTTTTCACTTTATTATTCATGACATGAAAGTTTTAACCTTAACTTCATGTTCTAAAACATATACGTGTGCATTGTGCTTCAATAAAAAAATATGGGGTAAACGTCAATGAGACAGCCACCTAGTGACAGAAATAACCAAAAGACATGTGCTCGGTTTGACGGTAAACCAGATATATGCGAGATTCCCTCACGTGATAAAGGAAGAAAGATCATTCACAATTTGTCTTACATTTGTTTTTCTCTCTTTTAATTAAAATAAAAAAAAAAACTTTCGAATGTTGAGTTCATAAGATAAAAATATTCCCTGTGGAACCCCCCCCCCCCCCTTTCTTTTTTTGGTGCTCTCCAATTTCAACCCCCAAATAAGGCTTTCCAAACTTATAAAAATTAAAATCTTGCTTTCTAACCAATCTGTTCATGTACCGGACCGGGAACTTTCTTTATTTAATAAGAAAATCTACAGTGCCGTTATATAAATGCATGTTGTCTGCTTGGAGTCCCCGTCCGAAAAGAAAGAAATAGCCTAACTCCAAGATACTACATTCCTGCATCACGTGATTTTTGCCACGTGGAGTTTACATTAGAATGAATACCGAATATGGAAAGTGAAACTACAGTTCAAAACATAAAGTCCGAAGGCACATAGAAGAAAAAGAAGGATTTTTTTTTGCAAAGGGTGCCGGGGTAATCTTCTCTGTGTTCATAATATACACGAAATATTTGCCACTGCCCCTTGTCTGTTCTATAAATTGTAATCCTGAGTTTTCTATCTGTTACATGCCAAGAAATCCTCGCTAAAAATTCCGTTGGACCTCCTACGGCACCTATTAGTTAAAGATTTGATTTCATTCAACAAATTAATTATGACCTGCAAGTACGTGTCGCTAAGAACACGGCCATATACCAAATGGTCAATATTAATCATCCATGTAATTTGCTCTATGGGATGTTAGCAAAATTTCAACGGAGGCAATTTCTTGGCATGACGAGACAGCATCTCAGCGATAAAAGAATATGTTTGAAAGAACTATGCACTTGGCTACCTTTTTTTCTTCAATTCGTTTTTAAAACGTCTTGGCTTCGTCAACTTGAATAATAGAAAATAAAACTATATATCAAACGAAAACTGGATAAAGTGAGAAACAAGTTTCTTTCATTAGTGAAAATTACTGCTTCATTGCTTATCTCAGAGTTCGACCCCTACACGTGGTAGCTTGGTTCGACTCCAATCTTAATTGACTAGGATTGACAGTTTCCTTGCCGAAGGTCAGTGGTTCTCTCCGGGCGTCCCAGCTTTCTACACACAAAAAAAGCTGGTCACCATGAAATAGAAAATAATGATAAAAGTGGCGTTAAAGACCAACAATGAATACATCAATCATTGTATATCTTAGACGTTTCAAACACATCTCGTAGTTTTTTTAAACACGAATCTATTTTTTTTAAATTGAATTTGACAATAGCAATTTTCCCGCATCGTATAATGGTGAATCCGGATAACACTGTAATATGTGCCCTTGGACATGAAAAAGCTTAACCTCTAATAATTTTGAATAACTAGGAGAATAGATGAATTTTAAAGCAGAACTATTTTAATTATTTGTCAGCTATTTTAGGGGAAAGCAATAAGTATTGAGCAGATATTTAAGATTTCCGAGGATAAGGCAACATTAAAGGGACCTGTCTTTAAAGGTTGGTGTGTCCATCATATTACATATGTGGCAACCTTTTGTTTAAGGCTTAAAACAAATTAAACTTTTCAAAGTTATTCAAGTTCCATTACTAACTTAATGTCGACACCTTATAATGTAGAATATCTATTTTAAACAGAAAAGGGTAATTTCTATGTCAAAAGATTGCAAAATTTCTGAGAATGAATAGAACAGTCCCTATTCGAATGCAGCATTTGCTAACTTAGTAGACATGTCTTTGACAAGCAATACTTTGAACCACTGACAGTGTCTTTAACGATCCCATGCGCAAAAATGACAAAATTAAAAAAACAGAGTATTGTCCCTGCTAAACTGAAGAGTGTAGGTTTCAGCTGGAGAGTTCCCGATGAAGACATTTTTTTTTCAGTTAAAAAATTTGAGGTACACAGTCTACAAAATGAAACAAAAGTTGAAAATATGATGCTCGTCTTGGCGTATACTCAAAAATGTACTTATTTGGGACTGCTTAGACATGAAATGATGTCACAAGACACATGCGACCAGTAACGGCTTTTATAGAATGAGTTGCCCCTCAATCATACACCTTTGACACATAGTCCCACAATGCCCTAATGTTCTAAAGCATAATAAAAAATATCTTAAAATCCACTATAAAAGAAATAACATAATTAATAATTTTAACCATAAAATTTTATATGAAAAAAAACCACAGATATTAAAGTTTACATTCATTACAAATGACAGGAACTATATTTGTAGACAATCGATTACGAGCGACCAAACAGGTCATTTTTGAAAATCAGATAATTTCGTCTTTTTCTATTTAGTTCTTTGAGTCTCTTTTTTGCTTTTTTTCCACTTTATTATTCATGACATGAAAGTTTTAACCTTAACTTCATGTTCTAAAACATATACGTGTGCATTGTGCTTCAATGAAAAAATATGGGGTAAACGTCAATGAGACAGCCACCTAGTGACAGAAATAACCAAAAGACATGTGCTCGCTTTGACGGTAAACCAGATATATGCGAGATTCCCTCACGTGATAAAGGAAGAAAGATCATTCACAATTGTCTTACATTTGTTTTTCTCTCTTTTAATTAAAATAAAAAAAAAAACTTTCGAATGTTGAGTTCATAAGATAAAAATATTCCCTGTGGAAACCCCCCCCCCCCCTACCCCCCGCCCCCCTTTCTTTTTTTTGGTGCTCTCCAATTTCAACCCCCAAATAAGGCTTTCCAATCTAATTAAAATTAAAATCTTGCTTTCTAACCAATCTATTCATGTACCGGACCGGGAACTTTCTTTATTTAATAAGAAAATCTACAGTGCCGTTATATAAATGCATGTTGTCTGCTTGGAGTCCCCGTCCGAAAAGAAAGAAATAGCCTAACTCCAAGATACTACATTCCTGCATCACGTGATTTTTGCCACGTGGAGCTTACATTAGAATGAATACCGAATATGGAAAGTGAAACTTCAGTTCAAAACATAAAGTCCGAAGGCACATAGAAGAAAAAGAAGGATTTTTTTTTTGCAAAGGGTGCCGGGGTAATCTTCCCTGTGTTCATGATATACACGAAATATTTGCCACTGCCCCTTGTCTGTTCTATAAATTGTAATCCTGAGTTTTCTATCTGTTACATGCCAAGAAATCCTCGCTAAAAATTCCGTTGGACCTCCTACGGCACCTATTAGTAGTTAAAGATTTGATTTCATTCAACAAATTAATTTATGACCTGCAAGTACGTGTCGCTTAGAACACGGCCATATACCAAATGGTCAATATTAATCATCCAAGTAATTTGCTCTATGGGATGTTTGCAAAATTTCAACGGAGGCAATTTCTTGGCATGACGAGACAGCATCTCAGCGATAAAAGAATATGTTTGAAAGAACTATGCACTTGGCTACCTTTTTTTCTTCAATTCGTTTTTAAAACGTCTTGGCTTCTTCAACTTGAATAATAGAAAATAAAACTATATATCAAACGAAAACTGGATAAAGTGAGAAACAAGTTTCTTTCATTAGTGAAAATTACTGCTTCATTGCTTATCTCAGAGTTCGACCCCTACACGTGGTAGCTTGGTTCGACTCCAATCTTAATTGACTAGGATTGACAGTTTCCTTGCCGAAGGTCAGTGGTTCTCTCCGGGAGTCCGTGCTTTCTACACACAAAAAAAGCTGGTCACCATGAAAAAGAAAATAATGATAAAAGTGGCGTTAAAGACCAACAATGAATACATCAATCATTGTATATCTTAGACGTTTCAAACACATCTCGTAGTTTTTTTAAACACGAATCTATTTTTTTTAAATTGAATTTGACAATAGCAATTTTCCCGCATCGTATAATGGTGAATCCGGATAACACTGTAATATGTGCCGTTGGACATGAAAAAGCTTAACCTCTAATAATTTTGAATAACTAGGAGAATAGATGAATTTTAAAGCAAAACTATTTTAATTATTTGTCAGCTATTTTAGGGGAAAGCAATAAGTATTGAGCAGATATTTAAGATTTCCGAGGATAAGGCAACATTAAAGGGACCTGTCTTTAAAGGTTGGTGTGTCCATCATATTACATATGTGGCAACCTTTTGTTTAAGGCTTAAAACAAATTAAACTTTTCAAAGTTATTTAAGTTCCATTACTAACTTAATGTCGACACCTTATAATGTAGAATATCTATTTTAAACAGAAAAGGGTAATTTCTATGTCAAAAGATTGCAAAATTTCTGAGAATGAATAGAACAGTCCCTATTCGAATGCAGCATTTGCTAACTTAGTAGACATGTCTTTGACAAGCAATACTTTGAACCACTGACAGTGTCTTTAACGATCCCATGCGCAAAAATGACAAAATTAAAAAAACAGAGTATTGTCCCTGCTAAACTGAAGAGTGTAGGTTTCAGCTGGAGAGTTCCCGATGAAGACATTTTTTTTCAGTTAAAAAATTTGAGGTACACAGTCTACAAAATGAAACAAAAGTTGAAAATATGATGCTCGTCTTGGCGTATACTCAAAAATGTACTTATTTGGGACTGCTTAGACATGAAATGATGTCACAAGACACATGCGACCAGTAACGGCTTTTATAGAATGAGTTGCCCCTCAATCATACACCTTTGACACATAGTCCCACAATGCCCTAATGTTCTAAAGCATAATATAAAATATCTTAAAATCCACTGTAAAAGAAATAACATAACTAATAATTTTAACCATAAAATTTTATATGAAAAAAAACCCACAGATATTAAAGTTTACATTCATTACAAATGAAAGGAACTATATTTGTAGACAATCGATTACGAGCGACCAAACAGGTCATTTTTGAAAATCAGATCATTTCGTCTTTTTCTATTTAGTTCTTTGAGTCTCTTTTTTGATTTTTTTCCACTTTATTATTCATGACATGAAAGTTTTAACCTTAACTTCATGTTCTAAAACATATACGTGTGTATTGTGCTTCAATAAAAAAATATGGGGTAAACGTCAATGAGACAGCCACCTAGTGACAGAAATAACCAAAAGACATGTGCTCGGTTTGACGGTAAACCAGATATATGCGAGATTCCCTCACGTGATAAAGGAAGAAAGATCATTCACAATTTGTCTTACATTTGTTTTTCTCTCTTTTAATTAAAATAAAAAAAAAAACTTTCGAATGTTGAGTTCATAAGATAAAAATATTCCCTGTGGAAACCAACCCCCCCCCCCCCCTTTCTTTTTCTTGGTGCTCTCCAATTTCAACCCCCAAATAAGGCTTTCCAATCTAATTAAAATTAAAATCTTGCTTTCTAACCAATCTATTCATGTACCGGACCGGGAACCTTCTTTATTTAATAAGAAAATCTACAGTGCCGTTATATAAATGCATGTTGTCTGCTTAGAGCCCCCGTCCGAAAAGAAAGAAATAGCCTAACTCCAAGATACTACATTCCTGCATCACGTGATTTTTGCCACGTGGAGCTTACATTAGAATGAATACCGAATATGGAAAGTGAAACTACAGTTCAAAACATAAAGTCCGAAGGCACATAGAAGAAAAAGAAGGATTTTTTTTTTGCAAAGGGTGCCGGGGTAATCTTCTCTGTGTTCATGATATACACGAAATATTTGCCACTGCCCCTTGTCTGTTCTATAAATTGTAATCCTGAGTTTTCTATCTGTTACATGCCAAGAAATCCTCGCTAAAAATTCCGTTGGACCTCCTACGGCACCTATTAGTAGTTAAAGATTTGATTTCATTCAACAAATTAATTTATGACCTGCAAGTACGTGTCGCTTAGAACACGGCCATATACCAAATGGTCAATATTAATCATCCATGTAATTTGCTCTATGGGATGTTTGCAAAATTTCAACGGAGGCAATTTCTTGGCATGACGAGACAGCATCTCAGCGATAAAAGAATATGTTTGAAAGAACTATGCACTTGGCTACCTTTTTTTCTTCAATTCGTTTTTAAAACGTCTTGGCTTCTTCAACTTGAATAATAGAAAATAAAACTATATATCAAACGAAAACTGGATAAAGTGAGAAACAAGTTTCTTTCATTAGTGAAAATTACTGCTTCATTGCTTATCTCAGAGTTCGACCCCTACACGTGGTAGCTTGGTTCGACTCCAATCTTAATTGACTAGGATTGACAGTTTCCTTGCCGAAGGTCAGTGGTGCTCTCCGGGAGTCCGTGCTTTCTACACACAAAAAAAGCTGGTCACCATGAAATAGAAAATAATGATAAAAGTGGCGTTAAAGACCAACAATGAATACATCAATCATTGTATATCTTAGACGTTTCAAACACATCTCGTAGTTTTTTTAAACACGAATCTATTTTTTTTAAATTGAATTTGACAATAGCAATTTTCCCGCATCGTATAATGGTGAATCCGGATAACACTGTAATATGTGCCGTTGGACATGAAAAAGCTTAACCTCTAATAATTTTGAATAACTAGAAGAATAGATGAATTTTAAAGCAGAACTATTTTAATTATTTGTCAGCTATTTTAGGGGAAAGCAATAAGTATTGAGCAGATATTTAAGATTTCCGAGGATAAGGCAACATTAAAGGGACCTGTCTTTAAAGGTTGGTGTGTCCATCATATTACATATGTGGCAACCTTTTGTTTAAGGCTTAAAACAAATTAAACTTTTCAAAGTTATTTAAGTTCCATTACTAACTTATTGTCGACACCTTATAATGTAGAATATCTATTTTAAACAGAAAAGGGTAATTTCTATGTCAAAAGATTGCAAAATTTCTGAGAATGAATAGAACAGTCCCTATTCGAATGCAGCATTTGCTAACTTAGTAGACATGTCTTTGACAAGCAATACTTTGAACCACTGACAGTGTCTTTAACGATCCCATGCGCAAAAATGACAAAATTAAAAAAACAGAGTATTGTCCCTGCTAAACTGAAGAGTGTAGGTTTCAGCTGGAGAGTTCCCGATGAAGACATTTTTTTTCAGTTAAAAAATTTGAGGTACACAGTCTACAAAATGAAACAAAAGTTGAAAATATGATGCTCGTCTTGGCGTATACTCAAAAATGTACTTATTTGGGACTGCTTAGACATGAAATGATGTCACAAGACACATGCGACCAGTAACGGCTTTTATAGAATGAGTTGCCCCTCAATCATACACCTTTGACACATAGTCCCACAATGCCCTAATGTTCTAAAGCATAATATAAAATATCTTAAAATCCACTGTAAAAGAAATAACATAACTAATAATTTTAACCATAAAATTTTATATGAAAAAAAACCCACAGATATTAAAGTTTACATTCATTACAAATGACAGGAACTATATTTGTAGACAATCGATTACGAGCGACCAAACAGGTCATTTTTGAAAATCAGATCATTTCGTCTTTTTCTATTTAGTTCTTTGAGTCTCTTTTTTGCTTTTTTTCCACTTTATTATTCATGACATGAAAGTTTTAACCTTAACTTCATGTTCTAAAACATATACGTGTGTATTGTGCTTCAATAAAAAAATATGGGGTAAACGTCAATGAGACAGCCACCTAGTGACAGAAATAACCAAAAGACATGTGCTCGGTTTGACGGTAAACCAGATATATGCGAGATTCCCTCACGTGATAAAGGAAGAAAGATCATTCACAATTTGTCTTACATTTGTTTTTCTCTCTTTTAATTAAAATAAAAAAAAAAACTTTCGAATGTTGAGTTCATAAGATAAAAATATTCCCTGTGGAAACCAACCCCCCCCCCCTTTCTTTTTCTTGGTGCTCTCCAATTTCAACCCCCAAATAAGGCTTTCCAATCTAATTAAAATTAAAATCTTGCTTTCTAACCAATCTATTCATGTACCGGACCGGGAACCTTCTTTATTTAATAAGAAAATCTACAGTGCCGTTATATAAATGCATGTTGTCTGCTTAGAGTCCCCGTCCGAAAAGAAAGAAATAGTCTAACTCCAAGATACTACATTCCTGCATCACGTGATTTTTGCCACGTGGAGCTTACATTAGAATGAATACCGAATATGGAAAGTGAAACTACAGTTCAAAACATAAAGTCCGAAGGCACATAGAAGAAAAAGAAGGATTTTTTTTTTGCAAAGGGTGCCGGGGTAATCTTCTCTGTGTTCATGATATACACGAAATATTTGCCACTGCCCCTTGTCTGTTCTATAAATTGTAATCCTGAGTTTTCTATCTGTTACATGCCAAGAAATCCTCGCTAAAAATTCCGTTGGACCTCCTACGGCACCTATTAGTAGTTAAAGATTTGATTTCATTCAACAAATTAATTTATGACCTGCAAGTACGTGTCGCTTAGAACACGGCCATATACCAAATGGTCAATATTAATCATCCATGTAATTTGCTCTATGGGATGTTTGCAAAATTTCAACGGAGGCAATTTCTTGGCATGACGAGACAGCATCTCAGCGATAAAAGAATATGTTTGAAAGAACTATGCACTTGGCTACCTTTTTTTCTTCAATTTGTTTTTAAAACGTCTTGGCTTCTTCAACTTGAATAATAGAAAATAAAACTATATATCAAACGAAAACTGGATAAAGTGAGAAACAAGTTTCTTTCATTAGTGAAAATTACTGCTTCATTGCTTATCTCAGAGTTCGACCCCTACACGTGGTAGCTTGGTTCGACTACAATCTTATTTGACTAGGATTGACAGTTTCCTTGCCGAAGGTCAGTGGTGCTCTCCGGGAGTCCGTGCTTTCTACACACAAAAAAAGCTGGTCACCATGAAATAGAAAATAATGATAAAAGTGGCGTTAAAGACCAACAATGAATACATCAATCATTGTATATCTTAGACGTTTCAAACACATCTCGTAGTTTTTTTAAACACGAATCTATTTTTTTTAAATTGAATTTGACAATAGCAATTTTCCCGCATCGTATAATGGTGAATCCGGATAACACTGTAATATGTGCCGTTGGACATGAAAAAGCTTAACCTCTAATAATTTTGAATAACTAGGAGAATAGATGAATTTTAAAGCAGAACTATTTTAATTATTTGTCAGCTATTTTAGGGGAAAGCAATAAGTATTGAGCAGATATTTAAGATTTCCGAGGATAAGGCAACATTAAAGGGACCTGTCTTTAAAGGTTGGTGTGTCCATCATATTACATATGTGGCAACCTTTTGTTTAAGGCTTAAAACAAATTAAACTTTTCAAAGTTATTTAAGTTCCATTACTAGCTTAATGTCGACACCTTATAATGTAGAATATCTATTTTAAACAAAAAAGGGTAATTTCTATGTCAAAAGATTGCAAAATTTCTGAGAATGAATAGAACAGTCCCTATTCGAATGCAGCATTTGCTAACTTAGTAGACATGTCTTTGACAAGCAATACTTTGAACCACTGACAGTGTCTTTAACGATCCCATGCGCAAAAATGACAAAATTAAAAAAACAGAGTATTGTCCCTGCTAAACTGAAGAGTGTAGGTTTCAGCTGGAGAGTTCCCGATGAAGACATTTTTTTTCAGTTAAAAAATTTGAGGTACACAGTCTACAAAATGAAACAAAAGTTGAAAATATGATGCTCGTCTTGGCGTATACTCAAAAATGTACTTATTTGGGACTGCTTAGACATGAAATGATGTCACAAGACACATGCGACCAGTAACGGCTTTTATAGAATGAGTTGCCCCTCAATCATACACCTTTGACACATAGTCCCACAATGCCCTAATGTTCTAAAGCATAATAAAAAATATCTTAAAATCCACTATAAAAGAAATAACATAACTAATAATTTTAACCATAAAATTTTATATGAAAAAAAAAACAGAGATATTAAAGTTTACATTCATTACAAATGACAGGAACTATATTTGTAGACAATCGATTACGAGCGACCAAACAGGTCATTTTTGAAAATCAGATCATTTCGTCTTTTTCTATTTAGTTCTTTGAGTCTCTTTTTTGCTTTTTTTCCACTTTATTATTCATGACATGAAAGTTTTAACCTTAACTTCATGTTCTAAAACATATACGTGTGCATTGTGCTTCAATAAAAAAATATGGGGTAAACGTCAATGAGACAGCCACCTAGTGACAGAAATAACCAAAAGACATGTGCTCGGTTTGACGGTAAACCAGATATATGCGAGATTCCCTCACGTGATAAAGGAAGAAAGATCATTCACAATTTGTCTTACATTTGTTTTTCTCTCTTTTAATTAAAATAAAAAAAAAACTTTCGAATGTTGAGTTCATAAGATAAAAATATTCCCTGTGGAAACCAACCCCCCCCCCCCCCCCCCCTTTCTTTTTTTTGGTGCTCTCCAATTTCAACCCCCAAATAAGGCTTTCCAATCTAATTAAAATTAAAATCTTGCTTTCTAACCAATCTATTCATGTACCGGACAGGGAACTTTCTTTATTTAATAAGAAAATCTACAGTGCCGTTATATAAATGCATGTTGTCTGCTTGGAGTCCCCGTCCGAAAAGAAAGAAATAGTCTAACTCCAAGATACTACATTCCTGCATCACGTGATTTTTGCCACGTGGAGCTTACATTAGAATGAATACCGAATATGGAAAGTGAAACTACAGTTCAAAACATAAAGTCCGAAGGCACATAGAAGAAAAAGAAGGATTTTTTTTTTTGCAAAGGGTGCCGGGGTAATCTTCTCTGTGTTCATGATATACACGAAATATTTGCCACTGCCCCTTGTCTGTTCTATAAATTGTAATCCTGAGTTTTCTATCTGTTACTGTGACGAGACAGCATCTCAGCGATAAAAGAATATGTTTGAAAGAACTATGCACTTGGCTACCTTTTTTTCTTCAATTCGTTTTTAAAACGTCTTGGCTTCTTCAACTTGAATAATAGAAAATAAAACTATATATCAAACGAAAACTGGATAAAGTGAGAAACAAGTTTCTTTCATTAGTGAAAATTACTGCTTCATTGTTTATCTCAGAGTTCGACCCCTACACGTGGTAGCTTGGTTCGACTCCAATCTTAATTGACTAGGATTGACAGTTTCCTTGCCGAAGGTCAGTGGTTCTCTCCGGGAGTCCGTGCTTTCTACACACAAAAAAAAGCTGGTCACCATGAAATAGAAAATAATGATAAAAGTGGCGTTAAAGACCAACAATGAATACATCAATCATTGTATATCTTAGACGTTTCAAACACATCTCGTAGTTTTTTTAACACGAATCTATTTTTTTTAAATTGAATTTGACAATAGCAATTTTCCCGCATCGTATAATGGTGAATCCGGATAACACTGTAATATGTGCCGTTGGACATGAAAAAGCTTAACCTCTAATAATTTTGAATAACTAGGAGAATAGATGAATTTTAAAGCAGAACTATTTTAATTATTTGTCAGCTATTTTAGGGGAAAGCAATAAGTATTGAGCAGATATTTAAGATTTCCGAGGATAAGATAACATTAAAGGGACCTGTCTTTAAAGGTTGGTGTGTCCATCATATTACATATGTGGCAACCTTTTGTTTAAGGCTTAAAACAAATTAAACTTTTCAAAGTTATTCAAGTTCCATTACTAACTTAATGTCGACACCTTATAATGTAGAATATCTATTTTAAACAGAAAAGGGTAATTTCTATGTCAAAAGATTGCAAAATTTCTGAGAATGAATAGAACAGTCCCTATTCGAATGCAGCATTTGCTAACTTAGTAGACATGTCTTTGACAAGCAATACTTTGAACCACTGACAGTGTCTTTAACGATCCCATGCGCAAAAATGACAAAATTAAAAAAACAGAGTATTGTCCCTGCTAAACTGAAGAGTGTAGGTTTCAGCTGGAGAGTTCCCGATGAAGACATTTTTTTTTTCAGTTAAAAAATTTGAGGTACACAGTCTACAAAATGAAACAAAAGTTGAAAATATGATGCTCGTCTTGGCGTATACTCAAAAATGTACTTATTTGGGACTGCTTAGACATGAAATGATGTCACAAGACACATGCGACCAGTAACGGCTTTTATAGAATGAGTTGCCCCTCAATCATACACCTTTGACACATAGTCCCACAATGCCCTAATGTTCTAAAGCATAATAAAAAATATCTTAAAATCCACTATAAAAGAAATAACATAACTAATAATTTTAACCATAAAATTTTATATGAAAAAAAAACCAGAGATATTAAAGTTTACATTCATTACAAATGACAGGAACTATATTTGTAGACAATCGATTACGAGCGACCAAACAGGTCATTTTTGAAAATCAGATCATTTCGTCTTTTTCTATTTAGTTCTTTGAGTCTCTTTTTTGCTTTTTTTCCACTTTATTATTCATGACATGAAAGTTTTAACCTTAACTTCATGTTCTAAAACATATACGTGTGCATTGTGCTTCAATAAAAAAATATGGGGTAAACGTCAATGAGACAGCCACCTAGTGACAGAAATAACCAAAAGACATGTGCTCGGTTTGACGGTAAACCAGATATATGCGAGATTCCCTCACGTGATAAAGGAAGAAAGATCATTCACAATTTGTCTTACATTTGTTTTTCTCTCTTTTAACTAAAATAAAAAAAAAACTTTCGAATGTTGAGTTCATAAGATAAAAATATTCCCTGTGGAAACCAACCCCCCCCCCCCCCTTTCTTTTTTTTGGTGCTCTCCAATTTCAACCCCCAAATAAGGCTTTCCAATCTAATTAAAATTAAAATCTTGCTTTCTAACCAATCTATTCATGTACCGGACCGGGAACTTTCTTTATTTAATAAGAAAATCTACAGTGCCGTTATATAAATGCATGTTGTCTGCTTGGAGTCCCCGTCCGAAAAGAAAGAAATAGTCTAACTCCAAGATACTACATTCCTGCATCACGTGATTTTTGCCACGTGGAGCTTACATTAGAATGAATACCGAATATGGAAAGTGAAACTACAGTTCAAAACATAAAGTCCGAAGGCACATAGAAGAAAAAGAAGGATTTTTTTTTTTGCAAAGGGTGCCGGGGTAATCTTCTCTGTGTTCATGATATACACGAAATATTTGCCACTGCCCCTTGTCTGTTCTATAAATTGTAATCCTGAGTTTTCTATCTGTTACTGTGACGAGACAGCATCTCAGCGATAAAAGAATATGTTTGAAAGAACTATGCACTTGGCTACCTTTTTTTCTTCAATTCGTTTTTAAAACGTCTTGGCTTCTTCAACTTGAATAATAGAAAATAAAACTATATATCAAACGAAAACTGGATAAAGTGAGAAACAAGTTTCTTTCATTAGTGAAAATTACTGCTTCATTGTTTATCTCAGAGTTCGACCCCTACACGTGGTAGCTTGGTTCGACTCCAATCTTAATTGACTAGGATTGACAGTTTCCTTGCCGAAGGTCAGTGGTTCTCTCCGGGAGTCCGTGCTTTCTACACACAAAAAAAAGCTGGTCACCATGAAATAGAAAATAATGATAAAAGTGGCGTTAAAGACCAACAATGAATACATCAATCATTGTATATCTTAGACGTTTCAAACACATCTCGTAGTTTTTTTAAACACGAATCTATTTTTTTTAAATTGAATTTGACAATAGCAATTTTCCCGCATCGTATAATGGTGAATCCGGATAACACTGTAATATGTGCCGTTGGACATGAAAAAGCTTAACCTCTAATAATTTTGAATAACTAGGAGAATAGATGAATTTTAAAGCAGAACTATTTTAATTATTTGTCAGCTATTTTAGGGGAAAGCAATAAGTATTGAGCAGATATTTAAGATTTCCGAGGATAAGATAACATTAAAGGGACCTGTCTTTAAAGGTTGGTGTGTCCATCATATTACATATGTGGCAACCTTTTGTTTAAGGCTTAAAACAAATTAAACTTTTCAAAGTTATTCAAGTTCCATTACTAACTTAATGTCGACACCTTATAATGTAGAATATCTATTTTAAACAGAAAAGGGTAATTTCTATGTCAAAAGATTGCAAAATTTCTGAGAATGAATAGAACAGTCCCTATTCGAATGCAGCATTTGCTAACTTAGTAGACATGTCTTTGACAAGCAATACTTTGAACCACTGACAGTGTCTTTAACGATCCCATGCGCAAAAATGACAAAATTAAAAAAACAGAGTATTGTCCCTGCTAAACTGAAGAGTGTAGGTTTCAGCTGGAGAGTTCCCGATGAAGACATTTTTTTTTCAGTTAAAAAATTTGAGGTACACAGTCTACAAAATGAAACAAAAGTTGAAAATATGATGCTCGTCTTGGCGTATACTCAAAAATGTACTTATTTGGGACTGCTTAGACATGAAATGATGTCACAAGACACATGCGACCAGTAACGGCTTTTATAGAATGAGTTGCCCCTCAATCATACACCTTTGACACATAGTCCCACAATGCCCTAATGTTCTAAAGCATAATAAAAAATATCTTAAAATCCACTATAAAAGAAATAACATAACTAATAATTTTAACCATAAAATTTTATATGAAAAAAAAACCAGAGATATTAAAGTTTACATTCATTACAAATGACAGGAACTATATTTGTAGACAATCGATTACGAGCGACCAAACAGGTCATTTTTGAAAATCAGATCATTTCGTCTTTTTCTATTTAGTTCTTTGAGTCTCTTTTTTGCTTTTTTTCCACTTTATTATTCATGACATGAAAGTTTTAACCTTAACTTCATGTTCTAAAACATATACGTGTGCATTGTGCTTCAATAAAAAAATATGGGGTAAACGTCAATGAGACAGCCACCTAGTGACAGAAATAACCAAAAGACATGTGCTCGGTTTGACGGTAAACCAGATATATGCGAGATTCCCTCACGTGATAAAGGAAGAAAGATCATTCACAATTTGTCTTACATTTGTTTTTCTCTCTTTTAACTAAAATAAAAAAAAAACTTTCGAATGTTGAGTTCATAAGATAAAAATATTCCCTGTGGAAACCAACCCCCCCCCCCCTTTCTTTTTTTTGGTGCTCTCCAATTTCAACCCCCAAATAAGGCTTTCCAATCTAATTAAAATTAAAATCTTGCTTTCTAACCAATCTATTCATGTACCGGACCGGGAACTTTCTTTATTTAATAAGAAAATCTACAGTGCCGTTATATAAATGCATGTTGTCTGCTTGGAGTCCCCGTCCGAAAAGAAAGAAATAGTCTAACTCCAAGATACTACATTCCTGCATCACGTGATTTTTGCCACGTGGAGCTTACATTAGAATGAATACCGAATATGGAAAGTGAAACTACAGTTCAAAACATAAAGTCCGAAGGCACATAGAAGAAAAAGAAGGATTTTTTTTTTTGCAAAGGGTGCCGGGGTAATCTTCTCTGTGTTCATGATATACACGAAATATTTGCCACTGCCCCTTGTCTGTTCTATAAATTGTAATCCTGAGTTTTCTATCTGTTACTGTGACGAGACAGCATCTCAGCGATAAAAGAATATGTTTGAAAGAACTATGCACTTGGCTACCTTTTTTTCTTCAATTCGTTTTTAAAACGTCTTGGCTTCTTCAACTTGAATAATAGAAAATAAAACTATATATCAAACGAAAACTGGATAAAGTGAGAAACAAGTTTCTTTCATTAGTGAAAATTACTGCTTCATTGTTTATCTCAGAGTTCGACCCCTACACGTGGTAGCTTGGTTCGACTCCAATCTTAATTGACTAGGATTGACAGTTTCCTTGCCGAAGGTCAGTGGTTCTCTCCGGGAGTCCGTGCTTTCTACACACAAAAAAAAGCTGGTCACCATGAAATAGAAAATAATGATAAAAGTGGCGTTAAAGACCAACAATGAATACATCAATCATTGTATATCTTAGACGTTTCAAACACATCTCGTAGTTTTTTTAAACACGAATCTATTTTTTTTAAATTGAATTTGACAATAGCAATTTTCCCGCATCGTATAATGGTGAATCCGGATAACACTGTAATATGTGCCGTTGGACATGAAAAAGCTTAACCTCTAATAATTTTGAATAACTAGGAGAATAGATGAATTTTAAAGCAGAACTATTTTAATTATTTGTCAGCTATTTTAGGGGAAAGCAATAAGTATTGAGCAGATATTTAAGATTTCCGAGGATAAGATAACATTAAAGGGACCTGTCTTTAAAGGTTGGTGTGTCCATCATATTACATATGTGGCAACCTTTTGTTTAAGGCTTAAAACAAATTAAACTTTTCAAAGTTATTCAAGTTCCATTACTAACTTAATGTCGACACCTTATAATGTAGAATATCTATTTTAAACAGAAAAGGGTAATTTCTATGTCAAAAGATTGCAAAATTTCTGAGAATGAATAGAACAGTCCCTATTCGAATGCAGCATTTGCTAACTTAGTAGACATGTCTTTGACAAGCAATACTTTGAACCACTGACAGTGTCTTTAACGATCCCATGCGCAAAAATGACAAAATTAAAAAAACAGAGTATTGTCCCTGCTAAACTGAAGAGTGTAGGTTTCAGCTGGAGAGTTCCCGATGAAGACATTTTTTTTTCAGTTAAAAAATTTGAGGTACACAGTCTACAAAATGAAACAAAAGTTGAAAATATGATGCTCGTCTTGGCGTATACTCAAAAATGTACTTATTTGGGACTGCTTAGACATGAAATGATGTCACAAGACACATGCGACCAGTAACGGCTTTTATAGAATGAGTTGCCCCTCAATCATACACCTTTGACACATAGTCCCACAATGCCCTAATGTTCTAAAGCATAATAAAAAATATCTTAAAATCCACTATAAAAGAAATAACATAACTAATAATTTTAACCATAAAATTTTATATGAAAAAAAAACCAGAGATATTAAAGTTTACATTCATTACAAATGACAGGAACTATATTTGTAGACAATCGATTACGAGCGACCAAACAGGTCATTTTTGAAAATCAGATCATTTCGTCTTTTTCTATTTAGTTCTTTGAGTCTCTTTTTTGCTTTTTTTCCACTTTATTATTCATGACATGAAAGTTTTAACCTTAACTTCATGTTCTAAAACATATACGTGTGCATTGTGCTTCAATAAAAAAATATGGGGTAAACGTCAATGAGACAGCCACCTAGTGACAGAAATAACCAAAAGACATGTGCTCGGTTTGACGGTAAACCAGATATATGCGAGATTCCCTCACGTGATAAAGGAAGAAAGATCATTCACAATTTGTCTTACATTTGTTTTTCTCTCTTTTAACTAAAATAAAAAAAAAACTTTCGAATGTTGAGTTCATAAGATAAAAATATTCCCTGTGGAAACCAACCCCCCCCCCCCCCCTTTCTTTTTTTTGGTGCTCTCCAATTTCAACCCCCAAATAAGGCTTTCCAATCTAATTAAAATTAAAATCTTGCTTTCTAACCAATCTATTCATGTACCGGACCGGGAACTTTCTTTATTTAATAAGAAAATCTACAGTGCCGTTATATAAATGCATGTTGTCTGCTTGGAGTCCCCGTCCGAAAAGAAAGAAATAGTCTAACTCCAAGATACTACATTCCTGCATCACGTGATTTTTGCCACGTGGAGCTTACATTAGAATGAATACCGAATATGGAAAGTGAAACTACAGTTCAAAACATAAAGTCCGAAGGCACATAGAAGAAAAAGAAGGATTTTTTTTTTTTGCAAAGGGTGCCGGGGTAATCTTCTCTGTGTTCATGATATACACGAAATATTTGCCACTGCCCCTTGTCTGTTCTATAAATTGTAATCCTGAGTTTTCTATCTGTTACTGTGACGAGACAGCATCTCAGCGATAAAAGAATATGTTTGAAAGAACTATGCACTTGGCTACCTTTTTTTCTTCAATTCGTTTTTAAAACGTCTTGGCTTCTTCAACTTGAATAATAGAAAATAAAACTATATATCAAACGAAAACTGGATAAAGTGAGAAACAAGTTTCTTTCATTAGTGAAAATTACTGCTTCATTGTTTATCTCAGAGTTCGACCCCTACACGTGGTAGCTTGGTTCGACTCCAATCTTAATTGACTAGGATTGACAGATTCCTTGCCGAAGGTCAGTGGTTCTCTCCGGGAGTCCGTGCTTTCTACACACAAAAAAAAGCTGGTCACCATGAAATAGAAAATAATGATAAAAGTGGCGTTAAAGACCAACAATGAATACATCAATCATTGTATATCTTAGACGTTTCAAACACATCTCGTAGTTTTTTTAAACACGAATCTATTTTTTTTAAATTGAATTTGACAATAGCAATTTTCCCGCATCGTATAATGGTGAATCCGGATAACACTGTAATATGTGCCGTTGGACATGAAAAAGCTTAACCTCTAATAATTTTGAATAACTAGGAGAATAGATGAATTTTAAAGCAGAACTATTTTAATTATTTGTCAGCTATTTTAGGGGAAAGCAATAAGTATTGAGCAGATATTTAAGATTTCCGAGGATAAGATAACATTAAAGGGACCTGTCTTTAAAGGTTGGTGTGTCCATCATATTACATATGTGGCAACCTTTTGTTTAAGGCTTAAAACAAATTAAACTTTTCAAAGTTATTCAAGTTCCATTACTAACTTAATGTCGACACCTTATAATGTAGAATATCTATTTTAAACAGAAAAGGGTAATTTCTATGTCAAAAGATTGCAAAATTTCTGAGAATGAATAGAACAGTCCCTATTCGAATGCAGCATTTGCTAACTTAGTAGACATGTCTTTGACAAGCAATACTTTGAACCACTGACAGTGTCTTTAACGATCCCATGCGCAAAAATGACAAAATTAAAAAAACAGAGTATTGTCCCTGCTAAACTGAAGAGTGTAGGTTTCAGCTGGAGAGTTCCCGATGAAGACATTTTTTTTTCAGTTAAAAAATTTGAGGTACACAGTCTACAAAATGAAACAAAAGTTGAAAATATGATGCTCGTCTTGGCGTATACTCAAAAATGTACTTATTTGGGACTGCTTAGACATGAAATGATGTCACAAGACACATGCGACCAGTAACGGCTTTTATAGAATGAGTTGCCCCTCAATCATACACCTTTGACACATAGTCCCACAATGCCCTAATGTTCTAAAGCATAATAAAAAATATCTTAAAATCCACTATAAAAGAAATAACATAACTAATAATTTTAACCATAAAATTTTATATGAAAAAAAAACCAGAGATATTAAAGTTTACATTCATTACAAATGACAGGAACTATATTTGTAGACAATCGATTACGAGCGACCAAACAGGTCATTTTTGAAAATCAGATCATTTCGTCTTTTTCTATTTAGTTCTTTGAGTCTCTTTTTTGCTTTTTTTCCACTTTATTATTCATGACATGAAAGTTTTAACCTTAACTTCATGTTCTAAAACATATACGTGTGCATTGTGCTTCAATAAAAAAATATGGGGTAAACGTCAATGAGACAGCCACCTAGTGACAGAAATAACCAAAAGACATGTGCTCGGTTTGACGGTAAACCAGATATATGCAAGATTCCCTCACGTGATAAAGGAAGAAAGATCATTCACAATTTGTCTTACATTTGTTTTTCTCTCTTTTAACTAAAATAAAAAAAAAACTTTCGAATGTTGAGTTCATAAGATAAAAATATTCCCTGTGGAAACCAACCCCCCCCCCCCCCCTTTCTTTTTTTTGGTGCTCTCCAATTTCAACCCCCAAATAAGGCTTTCCAATCTAATGAAAATTAAAATCTTGCTTTCTAACCAATCTATTCATGTACCGGACCGGGAACTTTCTTTATTTAATAAGAAAATCTACAGTGCCGTTATATAAATGCATGTTGTCTGCTTGGAGTCCCCGTCCGAAAAGAAAGAAATAGTCTAACTCCAAGATACTACATTCCTGCATCACGTGATTTTTGCCACGTGGAGCTTACATTAGAATGAATACTGAATATGGAAAGTGAAACTACAGTTCAAAACATAAAGTCCGAAGGCACATAGAAGAAAAAGAAGGATTTTTTTTTTGCAAAGGGTGCCGGGGTAATCTTCTCTGTGTTCATGATATACACGAAATATTTGCCACTGCCCCTTGTCTGTTCTATAAATTGTAATCCTGAGTTTTCTATCTGTTACTGTGACGAGACAGCATCTCAGCGATAAAAGAATATGTTTGAAAGAACTATGCACTTGGCTACCTTTTTTTCTTCAATTCGTTTTTAAAACGTCTTGGCTTCTTCAACTTGAATAATAGAAAATAAAACTATATATCAAACGAAAACTGGATAAAGTGAGAAACAAGTTTCTTTCATTAGTGAAAATTACTGCTTCATTGTTTATCTCAGAGTTCGACCCCTACACGTGGTAGCTTGGTTCGACTCCAATCTTAATTGACTAGGATTGACAGTTTCCTTGCCGAAGGTCAGTGGTTCTCTCCGGGAGTCCGTGCTTTCTACACACAAAAAAAAGCTGGTCACCATGAAATAGAAAATAATGATAAAAGTGGCGTTAAAGACCAACAATGAATACATCAATCATTGTATATCTTAGACGTTTCAAACACATCTCGTAGTTTTTTTAAACACGAATCTATTTTTTTTAAATTGAATTTGACAATAGCAATTTTCCCGCATCGTATAATGGTGAATCCGGATAACACTGTAATATGTGCCGTTGGACATGAAAAAGCTTAACCTCTAATAATTTTGAATAACTAGGAGAATAGATGAATTTTAAAGCAGAACTATTTTAATTATTTGTCAGCTATTTTAGGGGAAAGCAATAAGTATTGAGCAGATATTTAAGATTTCCGAGGATAAGATAACATTAAAGGGACCTGTCTTTAAAGGTTGGTGTGTCCATCATATTACATATGTGGCAACCTTTTGTTTAAGGCTTAAAACAAATTAAACTTTTCAAAGTTATTCAAGTTCCATTACTAACTTAATGTCGACACCTTATAATGTAGAATATCTATTTTAAACAGAAAAGGGTAATTTCTATGTCAAAAGATTGCAAAATTTCTGAGAATGAATAGAACAGTCCCTATTCGAATGCAGCATTTGCTAACTTAGTAGACATGTCTTTGACAAGCAATACTTTGAACCACTGACAGTGTCTTTAACGATCCCATGCGCAAAAATGACAAAATTAAAAAAACAGAGTATTGTCCCTGCTAAACTGAAGAGTGTAGGTTTCAGCTGGAGAGTTCCCGATGAAGACATTTTTTTTTCAGTTAAAAAATTTGAGGTACACAGTCTACAAAATGAAACAAAAGTTGAAAATATGATGCTCGTCTTGGCGTATACTCAAAAATGTACTTATTTGGGACTGCTTAGACATGAAATGATGTCACAAGACACATGCGACCAGTAACGGCTTTTATAGAATGAGTTGCCCCTCAATCATACACCTTTGACACATAGTCCCACAATGCCCTAATGTTCTAAAGCATAATAAAAAATATCTTAAAATCCACTATAAAAGAAATAACATAACTAATAATTTTAACCATAAAATTTTATATGAAAAAAAAACCAGAGATATTAAAGTTTACATTCATTACAAATGACAGGAACTATATTTGTAGACAATCGATTACGAGCGACCAAACAGGTCATTTTTGAAAATCAGATCATTTCGTCTTTTTCTATTTAGTTCTTTGAGTCTCTTTTTTGCTTTTTTTCCACTTTATTATTCATGACATGAAAGTTTTAACCTTAACTTCATGTTCTAAAACATATACGTGTGCATTGTGCTTCAATAAAAAAATATGGGGTAAACGTCAATGAGACAGCCACCTAGTGACAGAAATAACCAAAAGACATGTGCTCGGTTTGACGGTAAACCAGATATATGCGAGATTCCCTCACGTGATAAAGGAAGAAAGATCATTCACAATTTGTCTTACATTTGTTTTTCTCTCTTTTAACTAAAATAAAAAAAAAACTTTCGAATGTTGAGTTCATAAGATAAAAATATTCCCTGTGGAAACCAACCCCCCCCCCCCCCCCCCCCTTTCTTTTTTTTGGTGCTCTCCAATTTCAACCCCCAAATAAGGCTTTCCAATCTAATTAAAATTAAAATCTTGCTTTCTAACCAATCTATTCATGTACCGGACCGGGAACTTTCTTTATTTAATAAGAAAATCTACAGTGCCGTTATATAAATGCATGTTGTCTGCTTGGAGTCCCCGTCCGAAAAGAAAGAAATAGTCTAATTCCAAGATACTACATTCCTGCATCACGTGATTTTTGCCACGTGGAGCTTACATTAGAATGAATACCGAATATGGAAAGTGAAACTACAGTTCAAAACATAAAGTCCGAAGGCACATAGAAGAAATAGAAGGATTTTTTTTTTTGCAAAGGGTGCCGGGGTAATCTTCTCTGTGTTCATGATATACACGAAATATTTGCCACTGCCCCTTGTCTGTTCTATAAATTGTAATCCTGAGTTTTCTATCTGTTACTGTGACGAGACAGCATCTCAGCGATAAAAGAATATGTTTGAAAGAACTATGCACTTGGCTACCTTTTTTTCTTCAATTCGTTTTTAAAACGTCTTGGCTTCTTCAACTTGAATAATAGAAAATAAAACTATATATCAAACGAAAACTGGATAAAGTGAGAAACAAGTTTCTTTCATTAGTGAAAATTACTGCTTCATTGTTTATCTCAGAGTTCGACCCCTACACGTGGTAGCTTGGTTCGACTCCAATCTTAATTGACTAGGATTGACAGTTTCCTTGCCGAAGGTCAGTGGTTCTCTCCGGGAGTCCGTGCTTTCTACACACAAAAAAAAGCTGGTCACCATGAAATAGAAAATAATGATAAAAGTGGCGTTAAAGACCAACAATGAATACATCAATCATTGTATATCTTAGACGTTTCAAACACATCTCGTAGTTTTTTTAAACACGAATCTATTTTTTTTAAATTGAATTTGACAATAGCAATTTTCCCGCATCGTATAATGGTGAATCCGGATAACACTGTAATATGTGCCGTTGGACATGAAAAAGCTTAACCTCTAATAATTTTGAATAACTAGGAGAATAGATGAATTTTAAAGCAGAACTATTTTAATTATTTGTCAGCTATTTTAGGGGAAAGCAATAAGTATTGAGCAGATATTTAAGATTTCCGAGGATAAGATAACATTAAAGGGACCTGTCTTTAAAGGTTGGTGTGTCCATCATATTACATATGTGGCAACCTTTTGTTTAAGGCTTAAAACAAATTAAACTTTTCAAAGTTATTCAAGTTCCATTACTAACTTAATGTCGACACCTTATAATGTAGAATATCTATTTTAAACAGAAAAGGGTAATTTCTATGTCAAAAGATTGCAAAATTTCTGAGAATGAATAGAACAGTCCCTATTCGAATGCAGCATTTGCTAACTTAGTAGACATGTCTTTGACAAGCAATACTTTGAACCACTGACAGTGTCTTTAACGATCCCATGCGCAAAAATGACAAAATTAAAAAAACAGAGTATTGTCCCTGCTAAACTGAAGAGTGTAGGTTTCAGCTGGAGAGTTCCCGATGAAGACATTTTTTTTTCAGTTAAAAAATTTGAGGTACACAGTCTACAAAATGAAACAAAAGTTGAAAATATGATGCTCGTCTTGGCGTATACTCAAAAATGTACTTATTTGGGACTGCTTAGACATGAAATGATGTCACAAGACACATGCGACCAGTAACGGCTTTTATAGAATGAGTTGCCCCTCAATCATACACCTTTGACACATAGTCCCACAATGCCCTAATGTTCTAAAGCATAATAAAAAATATCTTAAAATCCACTATAAAAGAAATAACATAACTAATAATTTTAACTATAAAATTTTATATGAAAAAAAACCCAGAGATATTAAAGTTTACATTCATTACAAATGACAGGAACTATATTTGTAGACAATCGATTACGAGCGACCAAACAGGTCATTTTTGAAAATCAGATCATTTCGTCTTTTTCTATTTAGTTCTTTGAGTCTCTTTTTTGCTTTTTTTCCACTTTATTATTCATGACATGAAAGTTTTAACCTTAACTTCATGTTCTAAAACATATACGTGTGCATTGTGCTTCAATAAAAAAATATGGGGTAAACGTCAATGAGACAGCCACCTAGTGACAGAAATAACCAAAAGACATGTGCTCGGTTTGACGGTAAACCAGATATATGCGAGATTCCCTCACGTGATAAAGGAAGAAAGATCATTCACAATTTGTCTTACATTTGTTTTTCTCTCTTTTAACTAAAATAAAAAAAAAACTTTCGAATGTTGAGTTCATAAGATAAAAATATTCCCTGTGGAAACCAACCCCCCCCCCCCCCCCCCTTTTCTTTTTTTTGGTGCTCTCCAATTTCAACCCCCAAATAAGGCTTT
Organism: Mytilus californianus; assembly: GCF_021869535.1. Classification (NCBI taxonomy): domain Eukaryota; kingdom Metazoa; phylum Mollusca; class Bivalvia; order Mytilida; family Mytilidae; genus Mytilus; species Mytilus californianus. The sequence continues at coordinate 360,474 of NW_026262699.1, forward strand.
CCAATCTAATTAAAATTAAAATCTTGCTTTCTAACCAATCTATTCATGTACCGGACCGGGAACTTTCTTTATTTAACAAGAAAATCTACAGTGCCGTTATATAAATGCATGTTGTCTGCTTGGAGTCCCCGTCCGAAAAGAAAGAAATAGTCTAACTCCAAGATACTACATTCCTGCATCACGTGATTTTTGCCACGTGGAGCTTACATTAGAATGAATACCGAATATGGAAAGTGAAACTACAGTTCAAAACATAAAGTCCGAAGGCACATAGAAGAAAAAGAAGGATTTTTTTTTTTGCAAAGGGTGCCGGGGTAATCTTCTCTGTGTTCATGATATACACGAAATATTTGCCACTGCCCCTTGTCTGTTCTATAAATTGTAATCCTGAGTTTTCTATCTGTTACTGTGACGAGACAGCATCTCAGCGATAAAAGAATATGTTTGAAAGAACTATGCACTTGGCTACCTTTTTTTCTTCAATTCGTTTTTAAAACGTCTTGGCTTCTTCAACTTGAATAATAGAAAATAAAACTATATATCAAACGAAAACTGGATAAAGTGAGAAACAAGTTTCTTTCATTAGTGAAAATTACTGCTTCATTGTTTATCTCAGAGTTCGACCCCTACACGTGGTAGCTTGGTTCGACTCCAATCTTAATTGACTAGGATTGACAGTTTCCTTGCCGAAGGTCAGTGGTTCTCTCCGGGAGTCCGTGCTTTCTACACACAAAAAAAAGCTGGTCACCATGAAATAGAAAATAATGATAAAAGTGGCGTTAAAGACCAACAATGAATACATCAATCATTGTATATCTTAGACGTTTCAAACACATCTCGTAGTTTTTTTAAACACGAATCTATTTTTTTTAAATTGAATTTGACAATAGCAATTTTCCCGCATCGTATAATGGTGAATCCGGATAACACTGTAATATGTGCCGTTGGACATGAAAAAGCTTAACCTCTAATAATTTTGAATAACTAGGAGAATAGATGAATTTTAAAGCAGAACTATTTTAATTATTTGTCAGCTATTTTAGGGGAAAGCAATAAGTATTGAGCAGATATTTAAGATTTCCGAGGATAAGATAACATTAAAGGGACCTGTCTTTAAAGGTTGGTGTGTCCATCATATTACATATGTGGCAACCTTTTGTTTAAGGCTTAAAACAAATTAAACTTTTCAAAGTTATTCAAGTTCCATTACTAACTTAATGTCGACACCTTATAATGTAGAATATCTATTTTAAACAGAAAAGGGTAATTTCTATGTCAAAAGATTGCAAAATTTCTGAGAATGAATAGAACAGTCCCTATTCGAATGCAGCATTTGCTAACTTAGTAGACATGTCTTTGACAAGCAATACTTTGAACCACTGACAGTGTCTTTAACGATCCCATGCGCAAAAATGACAAAATTAAAAAAACAGAGTATTGTCCCTGCTAAACTGAAGAGTGTAGGTTTCAGCTGGAGAGTTCCCGATGAAGACATTTTTTTTTCAGTTAAAAAATTTGAGGTACACAGTCTACAAAATGAAACAAAAGTTGAAAATATGATGCTCGTCTTGGCGTATACTCAAAAATGTACTTATTTGGGACTGCTTAGACATGAAATGATGTCACAAGACACATGCGACCAGTAACGGCTTTTATAGAATGAGTTGCCCCTCAATCATACACCTTTGACACATAGTCCCACAATGCCCTAATGTTCTAAAGCATAATAAAAAATATCTTAAAATCCACTATAAAAGAAATAACATAACTAATAATTTTAACCATAAAATTTTATATGAAAAAAAACCCAGAGATATTAAAGTTTACATTCATTACAAATGACAGGAACTATATTTGTAGACAATCGATTACGAGCGACCAAACAGGTCATTTTTGAAAATCAGATCATTTCGTCTTTTTCTATTTAGTTCTTTGAGTCTCTTTTTTGCTTTTTTTCCACTTTATTATTCATGACATGAAAGTTTTAACCTTAACTTCATGTTCTAAAACATATACGTGTGCATTGTGCTTCAATAAAAAAATATGGGGTAAACGTCAATGAGACAGCCACCTAGTGACAGAAATAACCAAAAGACATGTGCTCGGTTTGACGGTAAACCAGATATATGCGAGATTCCCTCACGTGATAAAGGAAGAAAGATCATTCACAATTTGTCTTACATTTGTTTTTCTCTCTTTTAACTAAAATAAAAAAAAAACTTTCGAATGTTGAGTTCATAAGATAAAAATATTCCCTGTGGAAACCACCCCCCCCCCCCCCCCTTTCTTTTTTTTGGTGCTCTCCAATTTCAACCCCCAAATAAGGCTTTCCAATCTAATTAAAATTAAAATCTTGCTTTCTAACCAATCTATTCATGTACCGGACCGGGAACTTTCTTTATTTAATAAGAAAATCTACAGTGCCGTTATATAAATGCATGTTGTCTGCTTGGAGTCCCCGTCCGAAAAGAAAGAAATAGTCTAACTCCAAGATACTACATTCCTGCATCACGTGATTTTTGCCACGTGGAGCTTACATTAGAATGAATACCGAATATGGAAAGTGAAACTACAGTTCAAAACATAAAGTCCGAAGGCACATAGAAGAAAAAGAAGGATTTTTTTTTTTGCAAAGGGTGCCGGGGTAATCTTCTCTGTGTTCATGATATACACGAAATATTTGCCACTGCCCCTTGTCTGTTCTATAAATTGTAATCCTGAGTTTTCTATCTGTTACTGTGACGAGACAGCATCTCAGCGATAAAAGAATATGTTTGAAAGAACTATGCACTTGGCTACCTTTTTTTCTTCAATTCGTTTTTAAAACGTCTTGGCTTCTTCAACTTGAATAATAGAAAATAAAACTATATATCAAACGAAAACTGGATAAAGTGAGAAACAAGTTTCTTTCATTAGTGAAAATTACTGCTTCATTGTTTATCTCAGAGTTCGACCCCTACACGTGGTAGCTTGGTTCGACTCCAATCTTAATTGACTAGGATTGACAGTTTCCTTGCCGAAGGTCAGTGGTTCTCTCCGGGAGTCCGTGCTTTCTACACACAAAAAAAAGCTGGTCACCATGAAATAGAAAATAATGATAAAAGTGGCGTTAAAGACCAACAATGAATACATCAATCATTGTATATCTTAGACGTTTCAAACACATCTCGTAGTTTTTTTAAACACGAATCTATTTTTTTTAAATTGAATTTGACAATAGCAATTTTCCCGCATCGTATAATGGTGAATCCGGATAACACTGTAATATGTGCCGTTGGACATGAAAAAGCTTAACCTCTAATAATTTTGAATAACTAGGAGAATAGATGAATTTTAAAGCAGAACTATTTTAATTATTTGTCAGCTATTTTAGGGGAAAGCAATAAGTATTGAGCAGATATTTAAGATTTCCGAGGATAAGATAACATTAAAGGGACCTGTCTTTAAAGGTTGGTGTGTCCATCATATTACATATGTGGCAACCTTTTGTTTAAGGCTTAAAACAAATTAAACTTTTCAAAGTTATTCAAGTTCCATTACTAACTTAATGTCGACACCTTATAATGTAGAATATCTATTTTAAACAGAAAAGGGTAATTTCTATGTCAAAAGATTGCAAAATTTCTGAGAATGAATAGAACAGTCCCTATTCGAATGCAGCATTTGCTAACTTAGTAGACATGTCTTTGACAAGCAATACTTTGAACCACTGACAGTGTCTTTAACGATCCCATGCGCAAAAATGACAAAATTAAAAAAACAGAGTATTGTCCCTGCTAAACTGAAGAGTGTAGGTTTCAGCTGGAGAGTTCCCGATGAAGACATTTTTTTTTCAGTTAAAAAATTTGAGGTACACAGTCTACAAAATGAAACAAAAGTTGAAAATATGATGCTCGTCTTGGCGTATACTAAAAAATGTACTTATTTGGGACTGCTTAGACATGAAATGATGTCACAAGACACATGCGACCAGTAACGGCTTTTATAGAATGAGTTGCCCCTCAATCATACACCTTTGACACATAGTCCCACAATGCCCTAATGTTCTAAAGCATAATAAAAAATATCTTAAAATCCACTATAAAAGAAATAACATAACTAATAATTTTAACCATAAAATTTTATATGAAAAAAAAACCAGAGATATTAAAGTTTACATTCATTACAAATGACAGGAACTATATTTGTAGACAATCGATTACGAGCGACCAAACAGGTCATTTTTGAAAATCAGATCATTTCGTCTTTTTCTATTTAGTTCTTTGAGTCTCTTTTTTGCTTTTTTTCCACTTTATTATTCATGACATGAAAGTTTTAACCTTAACTTCATGTTCTAAAACATATACGTGTGCATTGTGCTTCAATAAAAAAATATGGGGTAAACGTCAATGAGACAGCCACCTAGTGACAGAAATAACCAAAAGACATGTGCTCGGTTTGACGGTAAACCAGATATATGCGAGATTCCCTCACGTGATAAAGGAAGAAAGATCATTCACAATTTGTCTTACATTTGTTTTTCTCTCTTTTAACTAAAATAAAAAAAAAACTTTCGAATGTTGAGTTCATAAGATAAAAATATTCCCTGTGGAAACCAACCCCCCCCCCCCTTTCTTTTTTTTGGTGCTCTCCAATTTCAACCCCCAAATAAGGCTTTCCAATCTAATTAAAATTAAAATCTTGCTTTCTAACCAATCTATTCATGTACCGGACCGGGAACTTTCTTTATTTAATAAGAAAATCTACAGTGCCGTTATATAAATGCATGTTGTCTGCTTGGAGTCCCCGTCCGAAAAGAAAGAAATAGTCTAACTCCAAGATACTACATTCCTGCATCACGTGATTTTTGCCACGTGGAGCTTACATTAGAATGAATACCGAATATGGAAAGTGAAACTACAGTTCAAAACATAAAGTCCGAAGGCACATAGAAGAAAAAGAAGGATTTTTTTTTTTGCAAAGGGTGCCGGGGTAATCTTCTCTGTGTTCATGATATACACGAAATATTTGCCACTGCCCCTTGTCTGTTCTATAAATTGTAATCCTGAGTTTTCTATCTGTTACTGTGACGAGACAGCATCTCAGCGATAAAAGAATATGTTTGAAAGAACTATGCACTTGGCTACCTTTTTTTCTTCAATTCGTTTTTAAAACGTCTTGGCTTCTTCAACTTGAATAATAGAAAATAAAACTATATATCAAACGAAAACTGGATAAAGTGAGAAACAAGTTTCTTTCATTAGTGAAAATTACTGCTTCATTGTTTATCTCAGAGTTCGACCCCTACACGTGGTAGCTTGGTTCGACTCCAATCTTAATTGACTAGGATTGACAGTTTCCTTGCCGAAGGTCAGTGGTTCTCTCCGGGAGTCCGTGCTTTCTACACACAAAAAAAAGCTGGTCACCATGAAATAGAAAATAATGATAAAAGTGGCGTTAAAGACCAACAATGAATACATCAATCATTGTATATCTTAGACGTTTCAAACACATCTCGTAGTTTTTTTAAACACGAATCTATTTTTTTTAAATTGAATTTGACAATAGCAATTTTCCCGCATCGTATAATGGTGAATCCGGATAACACTGTAATATGTGCCGTTGGACATGAAAAAGCTTAACCTCTAATAATTTTGAATAACTAGGAGAATAGATGAATTTTAAAGCAGAACTATTTTAATTATTTGTCAGCTATTTTAGGGGAAAGCAATAAGTATTGAGCAGATATTTAAGATTTCCGAGGATAAGATAACATTAAAGGGACCTGTCTTTAAAGGTTGGTGTGTCCATCATATTACATATGTGGCAACCTTTTGTTTAAGGCTTAAAACAAATTAAACTTTTCAAAGTTATTCAAGTTCCATTACTAACTTAATGTCGACACCTTATAATGTAGAATATCTATTTTAAACAGAAAAGGGTAATTTCTATGTCAAAAGATTGCAAAATTTCTGAGAATGAATAGAACAGTCCCTATTCGAATGCAGCATTTGCTAACTTAGTAGACATGTCTTTGACAAGCAATACTTTGAACCACTGACAGTGTCTTTAACGATCCCATGCGCAAAAATGACAAAATTAAAAAAACAGAGTATTGTCCCTGCTAAACTGAAGAGTGTAGGTTTCAGCTGGAGAGTTCCCGATGAAGACATTTTTTTTTCAGTTAAAAAATTTGAGGTACACAGTCTACAAAATGAAACAAAAGTTGAAAATATGATGCTCGTCTTGGCGTATACTCAAAAATGTACTTATTTGGGACTGCTTAGACATGAAATGATGTCACAAGACACATGCGACCAGTAACGGCTTTTATAGAATGAGTTGCCCCTCAATCATACACCTTTGACACATAGTCCCACAATGCCCTAATGTTCTAAAGCATAATAAAAAATATCTTAAAATCCACTATAAAAGAAATAACATAACTAATAATTTTAACCATAAAATTTTATATGAAAAAAAAACCAGAGATATTAAAGTTTACATTCATTACAAATGACAGGAACTATATTTGTAGACAATCGATTACGAGCGACCAAACAGGTCATTTTTGAAAATCAGATCATTTCGTCTTTTTCTATTTAGTTCTTTGAGTCTCTTTTTTGCTTTTTTTCCACTTTATTATTCATGACATGAAAGTTTTAACCTTAACTTCATGTTCTAAAACATATACGTGTGCATTGTGCTTCAATAAAAAAATATGGGGTAAACGTCAATGAGACAGCCACCTAGTGACAGAAATAACCAAAAGACATGTGCTCGGTTTGACGGTAAACCAGATATATGCGAGATTCCCTCACGTGATAAAGGAAGAAAGATCATTCACAATTTGTCTTACATTTGTTTTTCTCTCTTTTAACTAAAATAAAAAAAAAACTTTCGAATGTTGAGTTCATAAGATAAAAATATTCCCTGTGGAAACCAACCCCCCCCCCCCCCCCCTTTCTTTTTTTTGGTGCTCTCCAATTTCAACCCCCAAATAAGGCTTTCCAATCTAATTAAAATTAAAATCTTGCTTTCTAACCAATCTATTCATGTACCGGACCGGGAACTTTCTTTATTTAATAAGAAAATCTACAGTGCCGTTATATAAATGCATGTTGTCTGCTTGGAGTCCCCGTCCGAAAAGAAAGAAATAGTCTAACTCCAAGATACTACATTCCTGCATCACGTGATTTTTGCCACGTGGAGCTTACATTAGAATGAATACCGAATATGGAAAGTGAAACTACAGTTCAAAACATAAAGTCCGAAGGCACATAGAAGAAAAAGAAGGATTTTTTTTTTTGCAAAGGGTGCCGGGGTAATCTTCTCTGTGTTCATGATATACACGAAATATTTGCCACTGCCCCTTGTCTGTTCTATAAATTGTAATCCTGAGTTTTCTATCTGTTACTGTGACGAGACAGCATCTCAGCGATAAAAGAATATGTTTGAAAGAACTATGCACTTGGCTACCTTTTTTTCTTCAATTCGTTTTTAAAACGTCTTGGCTTCTTCAACTTGAATAATAGAAAATAAAACTATATATCAAACGAAAACTGGATAAAGTGAGAAACAAGTTTCTTTCATTAGTGAAAATTACTGCTTCATTGTTTATCTCAGAGTTCGACCCCTACACGTGGTAGCTTGGTTCGACTCCAATCTTAATTGACTAGGATTGACAGTTTCCTTGCCGAAGGTCAGTGGTTCTCTCCGGGAGTCCGTGCTTTCTACACACAAAAAAAAGCTGGTCAAAATGAAATAGAAAATAATGATAAAAGTGGCGTTAAAGACCAACAATGAATACATCAATCATTGTATATCTTAGACGTTTCAAACACATCTCGTAGTTTTTTTAAACACGAATCTATTTTTTTTAAATTGAATTTGACAATAGCAATTTTCCCGCATCGTATAATGGTGAATCCGGATAACACTGTAATATGTGCCGTTGGACATGAAAAAGCTTAACCTCTAATAATTTTGAATAACTAGGAGAATAGATGAATTTTAAAGCAGAACTATTTTAATTATTTGTCAGCTATTTTAGGGGAAAGCAATAAGTATTGAGCAGATATTTAAGATTTCCGAGGATAAGATAACATTAAAGGGACCTGTCTTTAAAGGTTGGTGTGTCCATCATATTACATATGTGGCAACCTTTTGTTTAAGGCTTAAAACAAATTAAACTTTTCAAAGTTATTCAAGTTCCATTACTAACTTAATGTCGACACCTTATAATGTAGAATATCTATTTTAAACAGAAAAGGGTAATTTCTATGTCAAAAGATTGCAAAATTTCTGAGAATGAATAGAACAGTCCCTATTCGAATGCAGCATTTGCTAACTTAGTAGACATGTCTTTGACAAGCAATACTTTGAACCACTGACAGTGTCTTTAACGATCCCATGCGCAAAAATGACAAAATTAAAAAAACAGAGTATTGTCCCTGCTAAACTGAAGAGTGTAGGTTTCAGCTGGAGAGTTCCCGATGAAGACATTTTTTTTTCAGTTAAAAAATTTGAGGTACACAGTCTACAAAATGAAACAAAAGTTGAAAATATGATGCTCGTCTTGGCGTATACTCAAAAATGTACTTATTTGGGACTGCTTAGACATGAAATGATGTCACAAGACACATGCGACCAGTAACGGCTTTTATAGAATGAGTTGCCCCTCAATCATACACCTTTGACACATAGTCCCACAATGCCCTAATGTTCTAAAGCATAATAAAAAATATCTTAAAATCCACTATAAAAGAAATAACATAACTAATAATTTTAACCATAAAATTTTATATGAAAAAAAAACCAGAGATATTAAAGTTTACATTCATTACAAATGACAGGAACTATATTTGTAGACAATCGATTACGAGCGACCAAACAGGTCATTTTTGAAAATCAGATCATTTCGTCTTTTTCTATTTAGTTCTTTGAGTCTCTTTTTTGCTTTTTTTCCACTTTATTATTCATGACATGAAAGTTTTAACCTTAACTTCATGTTCTAAAACATATACGTGTGCATTGTGCTTCAATAAAAAAATATGGGGTAAACGTCAATGAGACAGCCACCTAGTGACAGAAATAACCAAAAGACATGTGCTCGGTTTGACGGTAAACCAGATATATGCGAGATTCCCTCACGTGATAAAGGAAGAAAGATCATTCACAATTTGTCTTACATTTGTTTTTCTCTCTTTTAACTAAAATAAAAAAAAAACTTTCGAATGTTGAGTTCATAAGATAAAAATATTCCCTGTGGAAACCAACCCCCCCCCCCTTTCTTTTTTTTGGTGCTCTCCAATTTCAACCCCCAAATAAGGCTTTCCAATCTAATTAAAATTAAAATCTTGCTTTCTAACCAATCTATTCATGTACCGGACCGGGAACTTTCTTTATTTAATAAGAAAATCTACAGTGCCGTTATATAAATGCATGTTGTCTGCTTGGAGTCCCCGTCCGAAAAGAAAGAAATAGTCTAACTCCAAGATACTACATTCCTGCATCACGTGATTTTTGCCACGTGAAGCTTACATTAGAATGAATACCGAATATGGAAAGTGAAACTACAGTTCAAAACATAAAGTCCGAAGGCACATAGAAGAAAAAGAAGGATTTTTTTTTTGCAAAGGGTGCCGGGGTAATCTTCTCTGTGTTCATGATATACACGAAATATTTGCCACTGCCCCTTGTCTGTTCTATAAATTGTAATCCTGAGTTTTCTATCTGTTACTGTGACGAGACAGCATCTCAGCGATAAAAGAATATGTTTGAAAGAACTATGCACTTGGCTACCTTTTTTTCTTCAATTCGTTTTTAAAACGTCTTGGCTTCTTCAACTTGAATAATAGAAAATAAAACTATATATCAAACGAAAACTGGATAAAGTGAGAAACAAGTTTCTTTCATTAGTGAAAATTACTGCTTCATTGTTTATCTCAGAGTTCGACCCCTACACGTGGTAGCTTGGTTCGACTCCAATCTTAATTGACTAGGATTGACAGTTTCCTTGCCGAAGGTCAGTGGTTCTCTCCGGGAGTCCGTGCTTTCTACACACAAAAAAAAGCTGGTCACCATGAAATAGAAAATAATGATAAAAGTGGCGTTAAAGACCAACAATGAATACATCAATCATTGTATATCTTAGACGTTTCAAACACATCTCGTAGTTTTTTTAAACACGAATCTATTTTTTTAAAATTGAATTTGACAATAGCAATTTTCCCGCATCGTATAATGGTGAATCCGGATAACACTGTAATATGTGCCGTTGGACATGAAAAAGCTTAACCTCTAATAATTTTGAATAACTAGGAGAATAGATGAATTTTAAAGCAGAACTATTTTAATTATTTGTCAGCTATTTTAGGGGAAAGCAATAAGTATTGAGCAGATATTTAAGATTTCCGAGGATAAGATAACATTAAAGGGACCTGTCTTTAAAGGTTGGTGTGTCCATCATATTACATATGTGGCAACCTTTTGTTTAAGGCTTAAAACAAATTAAACTTTTCAAAGTTATTCAAGTTCCATTACTAACTTAATGTCGACACCTTATAATGTAGAATATCTATTTTAAACAGAAAAGGGTAATTTCTATGTCAAAAGATTGCAAAATTTCTGAGAATGAATAGAACAGTCCCTATTCGAATGCAGCATTTGCTAACTTAGTAGACATGTCTTTGACAAGCAATACTTTGAACCACTGACAGTGTCTTTAACGATCCCATGCGCAAAAATGACAAAATTAAAAAAACAGAGTATTGTCCCTGCTAAACTGAAGAGTGTAGGTTTCAGCTGGAGAGTTCCCGATGAAGACATTTTTTTTTCAGTTAAAAAATTTGAGGTACACAGTCTACAAAATGAAACAAAAGTTGAAAATATGATGCTCGTCTTGGCGTATACTCAAAAATGTACTTATTTGGGACTGCTTAGACATGAAATGATGTCACAAGACACATGCGACCAGTAACGGCTTTTATAGAATGAGTTGCCCCTCAATCATACACCTTTGACACATAGTCCCACAATGCCCTAATGTTCTAAAGCATAATAAAAAATATCTTAAAATCCACTATAAAAGAAATAACATAACTAATAATTTTAACCATAAAATTTTATATGAAAAAAAAACCAGAGATATTAAAGTTTACATTCATTACAAATGACAGGAACTATATTTGTAGACAATCGATTACGAGCGACCAAACAGGTCATTTTTGAAAATCAGATCATTTCGTCTTTTTCTATTTAGTTCTTTGAGTCTCTTTTTTGCTTTTTTTCCACTTTATTATTCATGACATGAAAGTTTTAACCTTAACTTCATGTTCTAAAACATATACGTGTGCATTGTGCTTCAATAAAAAAATATGGGGTAAACGTCAATGAGACAGCCACCTAGTGACAGAAATAACCAAAAGACATGTGCTCGGTTTGACGGTAAACCAGATATATGCGAGATTCCCTCACGTGATAAAGGAAGAAAGATCATTCACAATTTGTCTTACATTTGTTTTTCTCTCTTTTAACTAAAATAAAAAAAAAACTTTCGAATGTTGAGTTCATAAGATAAAAATATTCCCTGTGGAAACCCCCCCCCCCCCCCCCCCTTTCTTTTTTTTGGTGCTCTCCAATTTCAACCCCCAAATAAGGCTTTCCAATCTAATTAAAATTAAAATCTTGCTTTCTAACCAATCTATTCATGTACCGGACCGGGAACTTTCTTTATTTAATAAGAAAATCTACAGTGCCGTTATATAAATGCATGTTGTCTGCTTGGAGTCCCCGTCCGAAAAGAAAGAAATAGTCTAACTCCAAGATACTACATTCCTGCATCACGTGATTTTTGCCACGTGGAGCTTACATTAGAATGAATACCGAATATGGAAAGTGAAACTACAGTTCAAAACATAAAGTCCGAAGGCACATAGAAGAAAAAGAAGGATTTTTTTTTTTGCAAAGGGTGCCGGGGTAATCTTCTCTGTGTTCATGATATACACGAAATATTTGCCACTGCCCCTTGTCTGTTCTATAAATTGTAATCCTGAGTTTTCTATCTGTTACTGTGACGAGACAGCATCTCAGCGATAAAAGAATATGTTTGAAAGAACTATGCACTTGGCTACCTTTTTTTCTTCAATTCGTTTTTAAAACGTCTTGGCTTCTTCAACTTGAATAATAGAAAATAAAACTATATATCAAACGAAAACTGGATAAAGTGAGAAACAAGTTTCTTTCATTAGTGAAAATTACTGCTTCATTGTTTATCTCAGAGTTCGACCCCTACACGTGGTAGCTTGGTTCGACTCCAATCTTAATTGACTAGGATTGACAGTTTCCTTGCCGAAGGTCAGTGGTTCTCTCCGGGAGTCCGTGCTTTCTACACACAAAAAAAAGCTGGTCACCATGAAATAGAAAATAATGATAAAAGTGGCGTTAAAGACCAACAATGAATACATCAATCATTGTATATCTTAGACGTTTCAAACACATCTCGTAGTTTTTTTAAACACGAATCTATTTTTTTTAAATTGAATTTGACAATAGCAATTTTCCCGCATCGTATAATGGTGAATCCGGATAACACTGTAATATGTGCCGTTGGACATGAAAAAGCTTAACCTCTAATAATTTTGAATAACTAGGAGAATAGATGAATTTTAAAGCAGAACTATTTTAATTATTTGTCAGCTATTTTAGGGGAAAGCAATAAGTATTGAGCAGATATTTAAGATTTCCGAGGATAAGATAACATTAAAGGGACCTGTCTTTAAAGGTTGGTGTGTCCATCATATTACATATGTGGCAACCTTTTGTTTAAGGCTTAAAACAAATTAAACTTTTCAAAGTTATTCAAGTTCCATTACTAACTTAATGTCGACACCTTATAATGTAGAATATCTATTTTAAACAGAAAAGGGTAATTTCTATGTCAAAAGATTGCAAAATTTCTGAGAATGAATAGAACAGTCCCTATTCGAATGCAGCATTTGCTAACTTAGTAGACATGTCTTTGACAAGCAATACTTTGAACCACTGACAGTGTCTTTAACGATCCCATGCGCAAAAATGACAAAATTAAAAAAACAGAGTATTGTCCCTGCTAAACTGAAGAGTGTAGGTTTCAGCTGGAGAGTTCCCGATGAAGACATTTTTTTTTCAGTTAAAAAATTTGAGGTACACAGTCTACAAAATGAAACAAAAGTTGAAAATATGATGCTCGTCTTGGCGTATACTCAAAAATGTACTTATTTGGGACTGCTTAGACATGAAATGATGTCACAAGACACATGCGACCAGTAACGGCTTTTATAGAATGAGTTGCCCCTCAATCATACACCTTTGACACATAGTCCCACAATGCCCTAATGTTCTAAAGCATAATAAAAAATATCTTAAAATCCACTATAAAAGAAATAACATAACTAATAATTTTAACCATAAAATTTTATATGAAAAAAAAACCAGAGATATTAAAGTTTACATTCATTACAAATGACAGGAACTATATTTGTAGACAATCGATTACGAGCGACCAAACAGGTCATTTTTGAAAATCAGATCATTTCGTCTTTTTCTATTTAGTTCTTTGAGTCTCTTTTTTGCTTTTTTTCCACTTTATTATTCATGACATGAAAGTTTTAACCTTAACTTCATGTTCTAAAACATATACGTGTGCATTGTGCTTCAATAAAAAAATATGGGGTAAACGTCAATGAGACAGCCACCTAGTGACAGAAATAACCAAAAGACATGTGCTCGGTTTGACGGTAAACCAGATATATGCGAGATTCCCTCACGTGATAAAGGAAGAAAGATCATTCACAATTTGTCTTACATTTGTTTTTCTCTCTTTTAACTAAAATAAAAAAAAAACTTTCGAATGTTGAGTTCATAAGATAAAAATATTCCCTGTGGAAACCCCCCCCCCCCCCTTTCTTTTTTTTGGTGCTCTCCAATTTCAACCCCCAAATAAGGCTTTCCAATCTAATTAAAATTAAAATCTTGCTTTCTAACCAATCTATTCATGTACCGGACCGGGAACTTTCTTTATTTAATAAGAAAATCTACAGTGCCGTTATATAAATGCATGTTGTCTGCTTGGAGTCCCCGTCCGAAAAGAAAGAAATAGTCTAACTCCAAGATACTACATTCCTGCATCACGTGATTTTTGCCACGTGGAGCTTACATTAGAATGAATACCGAATATGGAAAGTGAAACTACAGTTCAAAACATAAAGTCCGAAGGCACATAGAAGAAAAAGAAGGATTTTTTTTTTTGCAAAGGGTGCCGGGGTAATCTTCTCTGTGTTCATGATATACACGAAATATTTGCCACTGCCCCTTGTCTGTTCTATAAATTGTAATCCTGAGTTTTCTATCTGTTACTGTGACGAGACAGCATCTCAGCGATAAAAGAATATGTTTGAAAGAACTATGCACTTGGCTACCTTTTTTTCTTCAATTCGTTTTTAAAACGTCTTGGCTTCTTCAACTTGAATAATAGAAAATAAAACTATATATCAAACGAAAACTGGATAAAGTGAGAAACAAGTTTCTTTCATTAGTGAAAATTACTGCTTCATTGTTTATCTCAGAGTTCGACCCCTACACGTGGTAGCTTGGTTCGACTCCAATCTTAATTGACTAGGATTGACAGTTTCCTTGCCGAAGGTCAGTGGTTCTCTCCGGGAGTCCGTGCTTTCTACACACAAAAAAAAGCTGGTCACCATGAAATAGAAAATAATGATAAAAGTGGCGTTAAAGACCAACAATGAATACATCAATCATTGTATATCTTAGACGTTTCAAACACATCTCGTAGTTTTTTTAAACACGAATCTATTTTTTTTAAATTGAATTTGACAATAGCAATTTTCCCGCATCGTATAATGGTGAATCCGGATAACACTGTAATATGTGCCGTTGGACATGAAAAAGCTTAACCTCTAATAATTTTGAATAACTAGGAGAATAGATGAATTTTAAAGCAGAACTATTTTAATTATTTGTCAGCTATTTTAGGGGAAAGCAATAAGTATTGAGCAGATATTTAAGATTTCCGAGGATAAGATAACATTAAAGGGACCTGTCTTTAAAGGTTGGTGTGTCCATCATATTACATATGTGGCAACCTTTTGTTTAAGGCTTAAAACAAATTAAACTTTTCAAAGTTATTCAAGTTCCATTACTAACTTAATGTCGACACCTTATAATGTAGAATATCTATTTTAAACAGAAAAGGGTAATTTCTATGTCAAAAGATTGCAAAATTTCTGAGAATGAATAGAACAGTCCCTATTCGAATGCAGCATTTGCTAACTTAGTAGACATGTCTTTGACAAGCAATACTTTGAACCACTGACAGTGTCTTTAACGATCCCATGCGCAAAAATGACAAAATTAAAAAAACAGAGTATTGTCCCTGCTAAACTGAAGAGTGTAGGTTTCAGCTGGAGAGTTCCCGATGAAGACATTTTTTTTTCAGTTAAAAAATTTGAGGTACACAGTCTACAAAATGAAACAAAAGTTGAAAATATGATGCTCGTCTTGGCGTATACTCAAAAATGTACTTATTTGGGACTGCTTAGACATGAAATGATGTCACAAGACACATGCGACCAGTAACGGCTTTTATAGAATGAGTTGCCCCTCAATCATACACCTTTGACACATAGTCCCACAATGCCCTAATGTTCTAAAGCATAATAAAAAATATCTTAAAATCCACTATAAAAGAAATAACATAACTAATAATTTTAACCATAAAATTTTATATGAAAAAAAAACCAGAGATATTAAAGTTTACATTCATTACAAATGACAGGAACTATATTTGTAGACAATCGATTACGAGCGACCAAACAGGTCATTTTTGAAAATCAGATCATTTCGTCTTTTTCTATTTAGTTCTTTGAGTCTCTTTTTTGCTTTTTTTCCACTTTATTATTCATGACATGAAAGTTTTAACCTTAACTTCATGTTCTAAAACATATACGTGTGCATTGTGCTTCAATAAAAAAATATGGGGTAAACGTCAATGAGACAGCCACCTAGTGACAGAAATAACCAAAAGACATGTGCTCGGTTTGACGGTAAACCAGATATATGCGAGATTCCCTCACGTGATAAAGGAAGAAAGATCATTCACAATTTGTCTTACATTTGTTTTTCTCTCTTTTAACTAAAATAAAAAAAAAACTTTCGAATGTTGAGTTCATAAGATAAAAATATTCCCTGTGGAAACCAACCCCCCCCCCCCCTTTCTTTTTTTTGGTGCTCTCCAATTTCAACCCCCAAATAAGGCTTTCCAATCTAATTAAAATTAAAATCTTGCTTTCTAACCAATCTATTCATGTACCGGACCGGGAACTTTCTTTATTTAATAAGAAAATCTACAGTGCCGTTATATAAATGCATGTTGTCTGCTTGGAGTCCCCGTCCGAAAAGAAAGAAATAGTCTAACTCCAAGATACTACATTCCTGCATCACGTGATTTTTGCCACGTGGAGCTTACATTAGAATGAATACCGAATATGGAAAGTGAAACTACAGTTCAAAACATAAAGTCCGAAGGCACATAGAAGAAAAAGAAGGATTTTTTTTTTTGCAAAGGGTGCCGGGGTAATCTTCTCTGTGTTCATGATATACACGAAATATTTGCCACTGCCCCTTGTCTGTTCTATAAATTGTAATCCTGAGTTTTCTATCTGTTACTGTGACGAGACAGCATCTCAGCGATAAAAGAATATGTTTGAAAGAACTATGCACTTGGCTACCTTTTTTTCTTCAATTCGTTTTTAAAACGTCTTGGCTTCTTCAACTTGAATAATAGAAAATAAAACTATATATCAAACGAAAACTGGATCAAGTGAGAAACAAGCTTCTTTCATTAGTGAAAATTACTGCTTCATTGTTTATCTCAGAGTTCGACCCCTACACGTGGTAGCTTGGTTCGACTCCAATCTTAATTGACTAGGATTGACAGTTTCCTTGCCGAAGGTCAGTGGTTCTCTCCGGGAGTCCGTGCTTTCTACACACAAAAAAAAGCTGGTCACCATGAAATAGAAAATAATGATAAAAGTGGCGTTAAAGACCAACAATGAATACATCAATCATTGTATATCTTAGACGTTTCAAACACATCTCGTAGTTTTTTTAAACACGAATCTATTTTTTTAAAATTGAATTTGACAATAGCAATTTTCCCGCATCGTATAATGGTGAATCCGGATAACACTGTAATATGTGCCGTTGGACATGAAAAAGCTTAACCTCTAATAATTTTGAATAACTAGGAGAATAGATGAATTTTAAAGCAGAACTATTTTAATTATTTGTCAGCTATTTTAGGGGAAAGCAATAAGTATTGAGCAGATATTTAAGATTTCCGAGGATAAGATAACATTAAAGGGACCTGTCTTTAAAGGTTGGAGTGTCCATCATATTACATATGTGGCAACCTTTTGTTTAAGGCTTAAAACAAATTAAACTTTTCAAAGTTATTCAAGTTCCATTACTAACTTAATGTCGACACCTTATAATGTAGAATATCTATTTTAAACAGAAAAGGGTAATTTCTATGTCAAAAGATTGCAAAATTTCTGAGAATGAATAGAACAGTCCCTATTCGAATGCAGCATTTGCTAACTTAGTAGACATGTCTTTGACAAGCAATACTTTGAACCACTGACAGTGTCTTTAACGATCCCATGCGCAAAAATGACAAAATTAAAAAAACAGAGTATTGTCCCTGCTAAACTGAAGAGTGTAGGTTTCAGCTGGAGAGTTCCCGATGAAGACATTTTTTTTTCAGTTAAAAAATTTGAGGTACACAGTCTACAAAATGAAACAAAAGTTGAAAATATGATGCTCGTCTTGGCGTATACTCAAAAATGTACTTATTTGGGACTGCTTAGACATGAAATGATGTCACAAGACACATGCGACCAGTAACGGCTTTTATAGAATGAGTTGCCCCTCAATCATACACCTTTGACACATAGTCCCACAATGCCCTAATGTTCTAAAGCATAATAAAAAATATCTTAAAATCCACTATAAAAGAAATAACATAACTAATAATTTTAACCATAAAATTTTATATGAAAAAAAAACCAGAGATATTAAAGTTTACATTCATTACAAATGACAGGAACTATATTTGTAGACAATCGATTACGAGCGACCAAACAGGTCATTTTTGAAAATCAGATCATTTCGTCTTTTTCTATTTAGTTCTTTGAGTCTCTTTTTTGCTTTTTTTCCACTTTATTATTCATGACATGAAAGTTTTAACCTTAACTTCATGTTCTAAAACATATACGTGTGCATTGTGCTTCAATAAAAAAATATGGGGTAAACGTCAATGAGACAGCCACCTAGTGACAGAAATAACCAAAAGACATGTGCTCGGTTTGACGGTAAACCAGATATATGCGAGATTCCCTCACGTGATAAAGGAAGAAAGATCATTCACAATTTGTCTTACATTTGTTTTTCTCTCTTTTAACTAAAATAAAAAAAAAACTTTCGAATGTTGAGTTCATAAGATAAAAATATTCCCTGTGGAAACCAACCCCCCCCCCCCCCCCCCCCCTTTCTTTTTTTTGGTGCTCTCCAATTTCAACCCCCAAATAAGGCTTTCCAATCTAATTAAAATTAAAATCTTGCTTTCTAACCAATCTATTCATGTACCGGACCGGGAACTTTCTTTATTTAATAAGAAAATCTACAGTGCCGTTATATAAATGCATGTTGTCTGCTTGGAGTCCCCGTCCGAAAAGAAAGAAATAGTCTAACTCCAAGATACTACATTCCTGCATCACGTGATTTTTGCCACGTGGAGCTTACATTAGAATGAATACCGAATATGGAAAGTGAAACTACAGTTCAAAACATAAAGTCCGAAGGCACATAGAAGAAAAAGAAGGATTTTTTTTTTTGCAAAGGGTGCCGGGGTAATCTTCTCTGTGTTCATGATATACACGAAATATTTGCCACTGCCCCTTGTCTGTTCTATAAATTGTAATCCTGAGTTTTCTATCTGTTACTGTGACGAGACAGCATCTCAGCGATAAAAGAATATGTTTGAAAGAACTATGCACTTGGCTACCTTTTTTTCTTCAATTCGTTTTTAAAACGTCTTGGCTTCTTCAACTTGAATAATAGAAAATAAAACTATATATCAAACGAAAACTGGATAAAGTGAGAAACAAGCTTCTTTCATTAGTGAAAATTACTGCTTCATTGTTTATCTCAGAGTTCGACCCCTACACGTGGTAGCTTGGTTCGACTCCAATCTTAATTGACTAGGATTGACAGTTTCCTTGCCGAAGGTCAGTGGTTCTCTCCGGGAGTCCGTGCTTTCTACACACAAAAAAAAGCTGGTCACCATGAAATAGAAAATAATGATAAAAGTGGCGTTAAAGACCAACAATGAATACATCAATCATTGTATATCTTAGACGTTTCAAACACATCTCGTAGTTTTTTTAAACACGAATCTATTTTTTTAAAATTGAATTTGACAATAGCAATTTTCCCGCATCGTATAATGGTGAATCCGGATAACACTGTAATATGTGCCGTTGGACATGAAAAAGCTTAACCTCTAATAATTTTGAATAACTAGGAGAATAGATGAATTTTAAAGCAGAACTATTTTAATTATTTGTCAGCTATTTTAGGGGAAAGCAATAAGTATTGAGCAGATATTTAAGATTTCCGAGGATAAGATAACATTAAAGGGACCTGTCTTTAAAGGTTGGTGTGTCCATCATATTACATATGTGGCAACCTTTTGTTTAAGGCTTAAAACAAATTAAACTTTTCAAAGTTATTCAAGTTCCATTACTAACTTAATGTCGACACCTTATAATGTAGAATATCTATTTTAAACAGAAAAGGGTAATTTCTATGTCAAAAGATTGCAAAATTTCTGAGAATGAATAGAACAGTCCCTATTCGAATGCAGCATTTGCTAACTTAGTAGACATGTCTTTGACAAGCAATACTTTGAACCACTGACAGTGTCTTTAACGATCCCATGCGCAAAAATGACAAAATTAAAAAAACAGAGTATTGTCCCTGCTAAACTGAAGAGTGTAGGTTTCAGCTGGAGAGTTCCCGATGAAGACATTTTTTTTTCAGTTAAAAAATTTGAGGTACACAGTCTACAAAATGAAACAAAAGTTGAAAATATGATGCTCGTCTTGGCGTATACTCAAAAATGTACTTATTTGGGACTGCTTAGACATGAAATGATGTCACAAGACACATGCGACCAGTAACGGCTTTTATAGAATGAGTTGCCCCTCAATCATACACCTTTGACACATAGTCCCACAATGCCCTAATGTTCTAAAGCATAATAAAAAATATCTTAAAATCCACTATAAAAGAAATAACATAACTAATAATTTTAACCATAAAATTTTATATGAAAAAAAAACCAGAGATATTAAAGTTTACATTCATTACAAATGACAGGAACTATATTTGTAGACAATCGATTACGAGCGACCAAACAGGTCATTTTTGAAAATCAGATCATTTCGTCTTTTTCTATTTAGTTCTTTGAGTCTCTTTTTTGCTTTTTTTCCACTTTATTATTCATGACATGAAAGTTTTAACCTTAACTTCATGTTCTAAAACATATACGTGTGCATTGTGCTTCAATAAAAAAATATGGGGTAAACGTCAATGAGACAGCCACCTAGTGACAGAAATAACCAAAAGACATGTGCTCGGTTTGACGGTAAACCAGATATATGCGAGATTCCCTCACGTGATAAAGGAAGAAAGATCATTCACAATTTGTCTTACATTTGTTTTTCTCTCTTTTAACTAAAATAAAAAAAAAACTTTCGAATGTTGAGTTCATAAGATAAAAATATTCCCTGTGGAAACCAACCCCCCCCCCCCCCCCCCCCCCCTTTCTTTTTTTTTGTGCTCTCCAATTTCAACCCCCAAATAAGGCTTTCCAATCTAATTAAAATTAAAATCTTGCTTTCTAACCAATCTATTCATGTACCGGACCGGGAACTTTCTTTATTTAATAAGAAAATCTACAGTGCCGTTATATAAATGCATGTTGTCTGCTTGGAGTCCCCGTCCGAAAAGAAAGAAATAGTCTAACTCCAAGATACTACATTCCTGCATCACGTGATTTTTGCCACGTGGAGCTTACATTAGAATGAATACCGAATATGGAAAGTGAAACTACAGTTCAAAACATAAAGTCCGAAGGCACATAGAAGAAAAAGAAGGATTTTTTTTTTTGCAAAGGGTGCCGGGGTAATCTTCTCTGTGTTCATGATATACACGAAATATTTGCCACTGCCCCTTGTCTGTTCTATAAATTGTAATCCTGAGTTTTCTATCTGTTACTGTGACGAGACAGCATCTCAGCGATAAAAGAATATGTTTGAAAGAACTATGCACTTGGCTACCTTTTTTTCTTCAATTCGTTTTTAAAACGTCTTGGCTTCTTCAACTTGAATAATAGAAAATAAAACTATATATCAAACGAAAACTGGATAAAGTGAGAAACAAGTTTCTTTCATTAGTGAAAATTACTGCTTCATTGTTTATCTCAGAGTTCGACCCCTACACGTGGTAGCTTGGTTCGACTCCAATCTTAATTGACTAGGATTGACAGTTTCCTTGCCGAAGGTCAGTGGTTCTCTCCGGGAGTCCGTGCTTTCTACACACAAAAAAAAGCTGGTCACCATGAAATAGAAAATAATGATAAAAGTGGCGTTAAAGACCAACAATGAATACATCAATCATTGTATATCTTAGACGTTTCAAACACATCTCGTAGTTTTTTTAAACACGAATCTATTTTTTTAAAATTGAATTTGACAATAGCAATTTTCCCGCATCGTATAATGGTGAATCCGGATAACACTGTAATATGTGCCGTTGGACATGAAAAAGCTTAACCTCTAATAATTTTGAATAACTAGGAGAATAGATGAATTTTAAAGCAGAACTATTTTAATTATTTGTCAGCTATTTTAGGGGAAAGCAATAAGTATTGAGCAGATATTTAAGATTTCCGAGGATAAGATAACATTAAAGGGACCTGTCTTTAAAGGTTGGTGTGTCCATCATATTACATATGTGGCAACCTTTTGTTTAAGGCTTAAAACAAATTAAACTTTTCAAAGTTATTCAAGTTCCATTACTAACTTAATGTCGACACCTTATAATGTAGAATATCTATTTTAAACAGAAAAGGGTAATTTCTATGTCAAAAGATTGCAAAATTTCTGAGAATGAATAGAACAGTCCCTATTCGAATGCAGCATTTGCTAACTTAGTAGACATGTCTTTGACAAGCAATACTTTGAACCACTGACAGTGTCTTTAACGATCCCATGCGCAAAAATGACAAAATTAAAAAAACAGAGTATTGTCCCTGCTAAACTGAAGAGTGTAGGTTTCAGCTGGAGAGTTCCCGATGAAGACATTTTTTTTTCAGTTAAAAAATTTGAGGTACACAGTCTACAAAATGAAACAAAAGTTGAAAATATGATGCTCGTCTTGGCGTATACTCAAAAATGTACTTATTTGGGACTGCTTAGACATGAAATGATGTCACAAGACACATGCGACCAGTAACGGCTTTTATAGAATGAGTTGCCCCTCAATCATACACCTTTGACACATAGTCCCACAATGCCCTAATGTTCTAAAGCATAATAAAAAATATCTTAAAATCCACTATAAAAGAAATAACATAACTAATAATTTTAACCATAAAATTTTATATGAAAAAAAAACCAGAGATATTAAAGTTTACATTCATTACAAATGACAGGAACTATATTTGTAGACAATCGATTACGAGCGACCAAACAGGTCATTTTTGAAAATCAGATCATTTCGTCTTTTTCTATTTAGTTCTTTGAGTCTCTTTTTTGCTTTTTTTCCACTTTATTATTCATGACATGAAAGTTTTAACCTTAACTTCATGTTCTAAAACATATACGTGTGCATTGTGCTTCAATAAAAAAATATGGGGTAAACGTCAATGAGACAGCCACCTAGTGACAGAAATAACCAAAAGACATGTGCTCGGTTTGACGGTAAACCAGATATATGCGAGATTCCCTCACGTGATAAAGGAAGAAAGATCATTCACAATTTGTCTTACATTTGTTTTTCTCTCTTTTAACTAAAATAAAAAAAAAACTTTCGAATGTTGAGTTCATAAGATAAAAATATTCCCTGTGGAAACCAACCACCCCCCCCCCCCCTTTCTTTTTTTTTGTGCTCTCCAATTTCAACCCCCAAATAAGGCTTTCCAATCTAATTAAAATTAAAATCTTGCTTTCTAACCAATCTATTCATGTACCGGACCGGGAACTTTCTTTATTTAATAAGAAAATCTACAGTGCCGTTATATAAATGCATGTTGTCTGCTTGGAGTCCCCGTCCGAAAAGAAAGAAATAGTCTAACTCCAAGATACTACATTCCTGCATCACGTGATTTTTGCCACGTGGAGCTTACATTAGAATGAATACCGAATATGGAAAGTGAAACTACAGTTCAAAACATAAAGTCCGAAGGCACATAGAAGAAAAAGAAGGATTTTTTTTTTTGCAAAGGGTGCCGGGGTAATCTTCTCTGTGTTCATGATATACACGAAATATTTGCCACTGCCCCTTGTCTGTTCTATAAATTGTAATCCTGAGTTTTCTATCTGTTACTGTGACGAGACAGCATCTCAGCGATAAAAGAATATGTTTGAAAGAACTATGCACTTGGCTACCTTTTTTTCTTCAATTCGTTTTTAAAACGTCTTGGCTTCTTCAACTTGAATAATAGAAAATAAAACTATATATCAAACGAAAACTGGATAAAGTGAGAAACAAGTTTCTTTCATTAGTGAAAATTACTGCTTCATTGTTTATCTCAGAGTTCGACCCCTACACGTGGTAGCTTGGTTCGACTCCAATCTTAATTGACTAGGATTGACAGTTTCCTTGCCGAAGGTCAGTGGTTCTCTCCGGGAGTCCGTGCTTTCTACACACAAAAAAAAGCTGGTCACCATGAAATAGAAAATAATGATAAAAGTGGCGTTAAAGACCAACAATGAATACATCAATCATTGTATATCTTAGACGTTTCAAACACATCTCGTAGTTTTTTTAAACACGAATCTATTTTTTTAAAATTGAATTTGACAATAGCAATTTTCCCGCATCGTATAATGGTGAATCCGGATAACACTGTAATATGTGCCGTTGGACATGAAAAAGCTTAACCTCTAATAATTTTGAATAACTAGGAGAATAGATGAATTTTAAAGCAGAACTATTTTAATTATTTGTCAGCTATTTTAGGGGAAAGCAATAAGTATTGAGCAGATATTTAAGATTTCCGAGGATAAGATAACATTAAAGGGACCTGTCTTTAAAGGTTGGTGTGTCCATCATATTACATATGTGGCAACCTTTTGTTTAAGGCTTAAAACAAATTAAACTTTTCAAAGTTATTCAAGTTCCATTACTAACTTAATGTCGACACCTTATAATGTAGAATATCTATTTTAAACAGAAAAGGGTAATTTCTATGTCAAAAGATTGCAAAATTTCTGAGAATGAATAGAACAGTCCCTATTCGAATGCAGCATTTGCTAACTTAGTAGACATGTCTTTGACAAGCAATACTTTGAACCACTGACAGTGTCTTTAACGATCCCATGCGCAAAAATGACAAAATTAAAAAAACAGAGTATTGTCCCTGCTAAACTGAAGAGTGTAGGTTTCAGCTGGAGAGTTCCCGATGAAGACATTTTTTTTTCAGTTAAAAAATTTGAGGTACACAGTCTACAAAATGAAACAAAAGTTGAAAATATGATGCTCGTCTTGGCGTATACTCAAAAATGTACTTATTTGGGACTGCTTAGACATGAAATGATGTCACAAGACACATGCGACCAGTAACGGCTTTTATAGAATGAGTTGCCCCTCAATCATACACCTTTGACACATAGTCCCACAATGCCCTAATGTTCTAAAGCATAATAAAAAATATCTTAAAATCCACTATAAAAGAAATAACATAACTAATAATTTTAACCATAAAATTTTATATGAAAAAAAAACCAGAGATATTAAAGTTTACATTCATTACAAATGACAGGAACTATATTTGTAGACAATCGATTACGAGCGACCAAACAGGTCATTTTTGAAAATCAGATCATTTCGTCTTTTTCTATTTAGTTCTTTGAGTCTCTTTTTTGCTTTTTTTCCACTTTATTATTCATGACATGAAAGTTTTAACCTTAACTTCATGTTCTAAAACATATACGTGTGCATTGTGCTTCAATAAAAAAATATGGGGTAAACGTCAATGAGACAGCCACCTAGTGACAGAAATAACCAAAAGACATGTGCTCGGTTTGACGGTAAACCAGATATATGCGAGATTCCCTCACGTGATAAAGGAAGAAAGATCATTCACAATTTGTCTTACATTTGTTTTTCTCTCTTTTAACTAAAATAAAAAAAAAACTTTCGAATGTTGAGTTCATAAGATAAAAATATTCCCTGTGGAAACCAACCACCCCCCCCCCCCCTTTCTTTTTTTTTGTGCTCTCCAATTTCAACCCCCAAATAAGGCTTTCCAATCTAATTAAAATTAAAATCTTGCTTTCTAACCAATCTATTCATGTACCGGACCGGGAACTTTCTTTATTTAATAAGAAAATCTACAGTGCCGTTATATAAATGCATGTTGTCTGCTTGGAGTCCCCGTCCGAAAAGAAAGAAATAGTCTAACTCCAAGATACTACATTCCTGCATCACGTGATTTTTGCCACGTGGAGCTTACATTAGAATGAATACCGAATATGGAAAGTGAAACTACAGTTCAAAACATAAAGTCCGAAGGCACATAGAAGAAAAAGAAGGATTTTTTTTTTTGCAAAGGGTGCCGGGGTAATCTTCTCTGTGTTCATGATATACACGAAATATTTGCCACTGCCCCTTGTCTGTTCTATAAATTGTAATCCTGAGTTTTCTATCTGTTACTGTGACGAGACAGCATCTCAGCGATAAAAGAATATGTTTGAAAGAACTATGCACTTGGCTACCTTTTTTTCTTCAATTCGTTTTTAAAACGTCTTGGCTTCTTCAACTTGAATAATAGAAAATAAAACTATATATCAAACGAAAACTGGATAAAGTGAGAAACAAGTTTCTTTCATTAGTGAAAATTACTGCTTCATTGTTTATCTCAGAGTTCGACCCCTACACGTGGTAGCTTGGTTCGACTCCAATCTTAATTGACTAGGATTGACAGTTTCCTTGCCGAAGGTCAGTGGTTCTCTCCGGGAGTCCGTGCTTTCTACACACAAAAAAAAGCTGGTCACCATGAAATAGAAAATAATGATAAAAGTGGCGTTAAAGACCAACAATGAATACATCAATCATTGTATATCTTAGACGTTTCAAACACATCTCGTAGTTTTTTTAAACACGAATCTATTTTTTTAAAATTGAATTTGACAATAGCAATTTTCCCGCATCGTATAATGGTGAATCCGGATAACACTGTAATATGTGCCGTTGGACATGAAAAAGCTTAACCTCTAATAATTTTGAATAACTAGGAGAATAGATGAATTTTAAAGCAGAACTATTTTAATTATTTGTCAGCTATTTTAGGGGAAAGCAATAAGTATTGAGCAGATATTTAAGATTTCCGAGGATAAGATAACATTAAAGGGACCTGTCTTTAAAGGTTGGTGTGTCCATCATATTACATATGTGGCAACCTTTTGTTTAAGGCTTAAAACAAATTAAACTTTTCAAAGTTATTCAAGTTCCATTACTAACTTAATGTCGACACCTTATAATGTAGAATATCTATTTTAAACAGAAAAGGGTAATTTCTATGTCAAAAGATTGCAAAATTTCTGAGAATGAATAGAACAGTCCCTATTCGAATGCAGCATTTGCTAACTTAGTAGACATGTCTTTGACAAGCAATACTTTGAACCACTGACAGTGTCTTTAACGATCCCATGCGCAAAAATGACAAAATTAAAAAAACAGAGTATTGTCCCTGCTAAACTGAAGAGTGTAGGTTTCAGCTGGAGAGTTCCCGATGAAGACATTTTTTTTTCAGTTAAAAAATTTGAGGTACACAGTCTACAAAATGAAACAAAAGTTGAAAATATGATGCTCGTCTTGGCGTATACTCAAAAATGTACTTATTTGGGACTGCTTAGACATGAAATGATGTCACAAGACACATGCGACCAGTAACGGCTTTTATAGAATGAGTTGCCCCTCAATCATACACCTTTGACACATAGTCCCACAATGCCCTAATGTTCTAAAGCATAATAAAAAATATCTTAAAATCCACTATAAAAGAAATAACATAACTAATAATTTTAACCATAAAATTTTATATGAAAAAAAAACCAGAGATATTAAAGTTTACATTCATTACAAATGACAGGAACTATATTTGTAGACAATCGATTACGAGCGACCAAACAGGTCATTTTTGAAAATCAGATCATTTCGTCTTTTTCTATTTAGTTCTTTGAGTCTCTTTTTTGCTTTTTTTCCACTTTATTATTCATGACATGAAAGTTTTAACCTTAACTTCATGTTCTAAAACATATACGTGTGCATTGTGCTTCAATAAAAAAATATGGGGTAAACGTCAATGAGACAGCCACCTAGTGACAGAAATAACCAAAAGACATGTGCTCGGTTTGACGGTAAACCAGATATATGCGAGATTCCCTCACGTGATAAAGGAAGAAAGATCATTCACAATTTGTCTTACATTTGTTTTTCTCTCTTTTAACTAAAATAAAAAAAAAACTTTCGAATGTTGAGTTCATAAGATAAAAATATTCCCTGTGGAAACCAACCACCCCCCCCCCCCCTTTCTTTTTTTTTGTGCTCTCCAATTTCAACCCCCAAATAAGGCTTTCCAATCTAATTAAAATTAAAATCTTGCTTTCTAACCAATCTATTCATGTACCGGACCGGGAACTTTCTTTATTTAATAAGAAAATCTACAGTGCCGTTATATAAATGCATGTTGTCTGCTTGGAGTCCCCGTCCGAAAAGAAAGAAATAGTCTAACTCCAAGATACTACATTCCTGCATCACGTGATTTTTGCCACGTGGAGCTTACATTAGAATGAATACCGAATATGGAAAGTGAAACTACAGTTCAAAACATAAAGTCCGAAGGCACATAGAAGAAAAAGAAGGATTTTTTTTTTTTGCAAAGGGTGCCGGGGTAATCTTCTCTGTGTTCATGATATACACGAAATATTTGCCACTGCCCCTTGTCTGTTCTATAAATTGTAATCCTGAGTTTTCTATCTGTTACTGTGACGAGACAGCATCTCAGCGATAAAAGAATATGTTTGAAAGAACTATGCACTTGGCTACCTTTTTTTCTTCAATTCGTTTTTAAAACGTCTTGGCTTCTTCAACTTGAATAATAGAAAATAAAACTATATATCAAACGAAAACTGGATAAAGTGAGAAACAAGTTTCTTTCATTAGTGAAAATTACTGCTTCATTGTTTATCTCAGAGTTCGACCCCTACACGTGGTAGCTTGGTTCGACTCCAATCTTAATTGACTAGGATTGACAGTTTCCTTGCCGAAGGTCAGTGGTTCTCTCCGGGAGTCCGTGCTTTCTACACACAAAAAAAAGCTGGTCACCATGAAATAGAAAATAATGATAAAAGTGGCGTTAAAGACCAACAATGAATACATCAATCATTGTATATCTTAGACGTTTCAAACACATCTCGTAGTTTTTTTAAACACGAATCTATTTTTTTAAAATTGAATTTGACAATAGCAATTTTCCCGCATCGTATAATGGTGAATCCGGATAACACTGTAATATGTGCCGTTGGACATGAAAAAGCTTAACCTCTAATAATTTTGAATAACTAGGAGAATAGATGAATTTTAAAGCAGAACTATTTTAATTATTTGTCAGCTATTTTAGGGGAAAGCAATAAGTATTGAGCAGATATTTAAGATTTCCGAGGATAAGATAACATTAAAGGGACCTGTCTTTAAAGGTTGGTGTGTCCATCATATTACATATGTGGCAACCTTTTGTTTAAGGCTTAAAACAAATTAAACTTTTCAAAGTTATTCAAGTTCCATTACTAACTTAATGTCGACACCTTATAATGTAGAATATCTATTTTAAACAGAAAAGGGTAATTTCTATGTCAAAAGATTGCAAAATTTCTGAGAATGAATAGAACAGTCCCTATTCGAATGCAGCATTTGCTAACTTAGTAGACATGTCTTTGACAAGCAATACTTTGAACCACTGACAGTGTCTTTAACGATCCCATGCGCAAAAATGACAAAATTAAAAAAACAGAGTATTGTCCCTGCTAAACTGAAGAGTGTAGGTTTCAGCTGGAGAGTTCCCGATGAAGACATTTTTTTTTCAGTTAAAAAATTTGAGGTACACAGTCTACAAAATGAAACAAAAGTTGAAAATATGATGCTCGTCTTGGCGTATACTCAAAAATGTACTTATTTGGGACTGCTTAGACATGAAATGATGTCACAAGACACATGCGACCAGTAACGGCTTTTATAGAATGAGTTGCCCCTCAATCATACACCTTTGACACATAGTCCCACAATGCCCTAATGTTCTAAAGCATAATAAAAAATATCTTAAAATCCACTATAAAAGAAATAACATAACTAATAATTTTAACCATAAAATTTTATATGAAAAAAAAACCAGAGATATTAAAGTTTACATTCATTACAAATGACAGGAACTATATTTGTAGACAATCGATTACGAGCGACCAAACAGGTCATTTTTGAAAATCAGATCATTTCGTCTTTTTCTATTTAGTTCTTTGAGTCTCTTTTTTGCTTTTTTTCCACTTTATTATTCATGACATGAAAGTTTTAACCTTAACTTCATGTTCTAAAACATATACGTGTGCATTGTGCTTCAATAAAAAAATATGGGGTAAACGTCAATGAGACAGCCACCTAGTGACAGAAATAACCAAAAGACATGTGCTCGGTTTGACGGTAAACCAGATATATGCGAGATTCCCTCACGTGATAAAGGAAGAAAGATCATTCACAATTTGTCTTACATTTGTTTTTCTCTCTTTTAACTAAAATAAAAAAAAAACTTTCGAATGTTGAGTTCATAAGATAAAAATATTCCCTGTGGAAACCAACCCCCCCCCCCTTTCTTTTTTTTGGTGCTCTCCAATTTCAACCCCCAAATAAGGCTTTCCAATCTAATTAAAATTAAAATCTTGCTTTCTAACCAATCTATTCATGTACCGGACCGGGAACTTTCTTTATTTAATAAGAAAATCTACAGTGCCGTTATATAAATGCATGTTGTCTGCTTGGAGTCCCCGTCCGAAAAGAAAGAAATAGTCTAACTCCAAGATACTACATTCCTGCATCACGTGATTTTTGCCACGTGGAGCTTACATTAGAATGAATACCGAATATGGAAAGTGAAACTACAGTTCAAAACATAAAGTCCGAAGGCACATAGAAGAAAAAGAAGGATTTTTTTTTTTTGCAAAGGGTGCCGGGGTAATCTTCTCTGTGTTCATGATATACACGAAATATTTGCCACTGCCCCTTGTCTGTTCTATAAATTGTAATCCTGAGTTTTCTATCTGTTACTGTGACGAGACAGCATCTCAGCGATAAAAGAATATGTTTGAAAGAACTATGCACTTGGCTACCTTTTTTTCTTCAATTCGTTTTTAAAACGTCTTGGCTTCTTCAACTTGAATAATAGAAAATAAAACTATATATCAAACGAAAACTGGATAAAGTGAGAAACAAGTTTCTTTCATTAGTGAAAATTACTGCTTCATTGTTTATCTCAGAGTTCGACCCCTACACGTGGTAGCTTGGTTCGACTCCAATCTTAATTGACTAGGATTGACAGTTTCCTTGCCGAAGGTCAGTGGTTCTCTCCGGGAGTCCGTGCTTTCTACACACAAAAAAAAGCTGGTCACCATGAAATAGAAAATAATGATAAAAGTGGCGTTAAAGACCAACAATGAATACATCAATCATTGTATATCTTAGACGTTTCAAACACATCTCGTAGTTTTTTTAAACACGAATCTATTTTTTTAAAATTGAATTTGACAATAGCAATTTTCCCGCATCGTATAATGGTGAATCCGGATAACACTGTAATATGTGCCGTTGGACATGAAAAAGCTTAACCTCTAATAATTTTGAATAACTAGGAGAATAGATGAATTTTAAAGCAGAACTATTTTAATTATTTGTCAGCTATTTTAGGGGAAAGCAATAAGTATTGAGCAGATATTTAAGATTTCCGAGGATAAGATAACATTAAAGGGACCTGTCTTTAAAGGTTGGTGTGTCCATCATATTACATATGTGGCAACCTTTTGTTTAAGGCTTAAAACAAATTAAACTTTTCAAAGTTATTCAAGTTCCATTACTAACTTAATGTCGACACCTTATAATGTAGAATATCTATTTTAAACAGAAAAGGGTAATTTCTATGTCAAAAGATTGCAAAATTTCTGAGAATGAATAGAACAGTCCCTATTCGAATGCAGCATTTGCTAACTTAGTAGACATGTCTTTGACAAGCAATACTTTGAACCACTGACAGTGTCTTTAACGATCCCATGCGCAAAAATGACAAAATTAAAAAAACAGAGTATTGTCCCTGCTAAACTGAAGAGTGTAGGTTTCAGCTGGAGAGTTCCCGATGAAGACATTTTTTTTTCAGTTAAAAAATTTGAGGTACACAGTCTACAAAATGAAACAAAAGTTGAAAATATGATGCTCGTCTTGGCGTATACTCAAAAATGTACTTATTTGGGACTGCTTAGACATGAAATGATGTCACAAGACACATGCGACCAGTAACGGCTTTTATAGAATGAGTTGCCCCTCAATCATACACCTTTGACACATAGTCCCACAATGCCCTAATGTTCTAAAGCATAATAAAAAATATCTTAAAATCCACTATAAAAGAAATAACATAACTAATAATTTTAACCATAAAATTTTATATGAAAAAAAAACCAGAGATATTAAAGTTTACATTCATTACAAATGACAGGAACTATATTTGTAGACAATCGATTACGAGCGACCAAACAGGTCATTTTTGAAAATCAGATCATTTCGTCTTTTTCTATTTAGTTCTTTGAGTCTCTTTTTTGCTTTTTTTCCACTTTATTATTCATGACATGAAAGTTTTAACCTTAACTTCATGTTCTAAAACATATACGTGTGCATTGTGCTTCAATAAAAAAATATGGGGTAAACGTCAATGAGACAGCCACCTAGTGACAGAAATAACCAAAAGACATGTGCTCGGTTTGACGGTAAACCAGATATATGCGAGATTCCCTCACGTGATAAAGGAAGAAAGATCATTCACAATTTGTCTTACATTTGTTTTTCTCTCTTTTAACTAAAATAAAAAAAAAACTTTCGAATGTTGAGTTCATAAGATAAAAATATTCCCTGTGGAAACCAACCCCCCCCCCCCCTTTCTTTTTTTTGGTGCTCTCCAATTTCAACCCCCAAATAAGGCTTTCCAATCTAATTAAAATTAAAATCTTGCTTTCTAACCAATCTATTCATGTACCGGACCGGGAACTTTCTTTATTTAATAAGAAAATCTACAGTGCCGTTATATAAATGCATGTTGTCTGCTTGGAGTCCCCGTCCGAAAAGAAAGAAATAGTCTAACTCCAAGATACTACATTCCTGCATCACGTGATTTTTGCCACGTGGAGCTTACATTAGAATGAATACCGAATATGGAAAGTGAAACTACAGTTCAAAACATAAAGTCCGAAGGCACATAGAAGAAAAAGAAGGATTTTTTTTTTTGCAAAGGGTGCCGGGGTAATCTTCTCTGTGTTCATGATATACACGAAATATTTGCCACTGCCCCTTGTCTGTTCTATAAATTGTAATCCTGAGTTTTCTATCTGTTACATGCCAAGAAATCCTCGCTAAAAATTCCGGTGGACCTCCTACGGCACCTATTAGTAGTTAAAGATTTGATTTCATCCAACAAATTAATTTATGACCTGCAAGTACGTGTCGCTTAGAACACGGCCATATACCAAATGGTCAATATTAATCATCCATGTAATTTGCTCTATGGGATGTTTGCAAAATTTCAACGGAGGCAATTTCTTGGCATGATATTTAAAACATGGCAATAAAGAATTTTCACAGACCGCTAATTCACTTATCTGATATATGATAATAAACAATCTATAGACCCATCTCAAACATGTATATTAATTGTAACGCTACATTTTATGCATTGCAAGGGTTTACTGACTGAGCAAAGTTGACAGTTGTACCCTTTGATAAACAAGTGAAAGTTAAATGGTCAAGATTTAATTATAACGACCTATGGTATCAAACATCTGTGTCTACATATTCACAGAGAGATATTTTAAAATAGTGCTGTGCATGGTTTCTACACAATGAGTTTTAGTGGGCTTTGGGATTTGATTTGTATTAAACAATAAAATCATTATGCACACATGTCATTTTGACAAATCAGATAAAAAAAAAATCTGTTTCAAATGAAAATAAAACAAGTAAAATAAAGACTGTTCGTTAATATACATTTTTACAACTTTTAATGTTTCCTTTTTACAGTATTCTCTATCAATTAAGTTATCTTGTAAGTTAATTAAATGTTTAACTTTATTTAGTTCATTGATGTCACTATTATTTCAGTGACCGCTGCAGAAAGTCTGACTCGTTCAAGAGACTACTGCATGCACATTAAATTTCAAGTCCCATGTTTTTATTTGCACCATGTATAAATGTTATGTACAGCACACATTATTTCCTTCCTGTTAAAATTATTTTTGGACTTGTTAAGTATGCAAGCGCACACCAAACAGTGACAGGATAGTCAACCAAATGACGGTGATCACTTAGTGGTAGAAGTAGAAATTTCTTATATTATCCACACACAGTAATGCTCTTAAATTTATGTGTGTTTTTGGATGTGCACTAGTGATTGGTAAATATTGATACGTTTCTGTGTTTTTAATATATGTGACTGAACATCAAGAATTCCGTTATTATGGAATCGTTCACTTTTGTACATGCACTTCGGTATCTAAATAGAGGGTGGTGAAAGGGAGGGTCTGAACACGGAAACACATGAAATAACATAGTAATACAATAGGCTATTAATAAATATCTTGGGACCAGTTAATTAGTTTATAATTTAAAACAATATTTGGGCTGACTTTGAATTTGGTTTACTTTTTAATCAAATGCGGGACAAGAACGAGAAAATAGGAGTACCGACACAAAACACGGAAAATAATTAAGGGAAAACATGAAGCACGCACATCGAACCAAACACGAGAAAACGAGAAATAAAACGTCGAAACACGGAAACACGTGAAATAAAAAGGCCAAAAACGTTGCACTAAAATAACCCTTTACCACCCTCTAAATAGGCCATACTAGATGTCGACACCTCATATTAGAACTTATAAATAGATGGTCAATTTCGTTTCAAGGTTAAAGAAGTCTTCAACTTGCTCTAATTTGCCTGTGAAGACCATAAAACCGTCATCCCTATTGACAGTGTAATTTGATGTTTTCTCTCCATTGGAACTTATCTAAGATTTTAATGAATAGGGCAGACAGATGCAGATCTGTGCATGTTGGTGTTAAGGAGGGTGGTAAAGGGTTATTTTCGTGCAACGTTTTTGGCCTTTTTATTTCACATCCACTTTTAAACTTATACAGTTGTTATCAGATCACAATGTGAAAGAACTTAATAATTTAGGTAAATTTTTGTTCAACATCGAAAAAATCCGTAATACGTACAGTTTGTAGTTGTATTCCTTATTTATCATATGCATTTATTGTCATTCTCCGCGATATGTGTATTTTGTATAATTATTGTTATTAATATTACACTGATGCATTTAAAAACTTGATGTAAAAATGTATATTCTATAAGCTGTATTGCTTCTGAATAAAAGTGTTATTATTATTGGTGACAATGTGCGCTCCTATAATGTGTTTGTATAACAGTCCATTAAACTCAAATTCATTGTTTCTAAGAATTAATTTAACAAATGCAGTTAAATCTATTTTGCTGAGAATCTTTAATGTATATTCTCCTGTGTGTCATTCAATTCTAATGCATTGATAACAGTTTCTTCTAAATTATCAATGATCATATTTGTGTACATTGACGTACATCATAGGCAATAAGAATGTATACTTTTTTACCTCGTGTGACTCTATTTTATTAATGATTTTTTTTGCATCTTGAATGTAAAAGTTATGCCTCTTCAATAATTGGATCTTGGATGTGTACTAAATGATAATTTAGTCTTAGATGCATGATTTTTTAATTAGTTGTTAGTGGCTTTGAACTAGCTGTCAGTAACTGCGAGTACTCTCAGATCTGTACTTAGTGTCTACTTGTTGTTGGGATATACAACTACCCGGCCACGTCCACTCTGTGTAGTATTACTGTTTGTATCCATCTGATGAGTTAAGCCTTTTTCAACTGATTTTTATAGTTCGTTCTTATGTTGTACTGTTACACCACTGTCCCAGGTTAGGGGGTTTGGGATCCCGCTAACATGTTTAACACAGCCACATTCTGTATGTATGTGCCTGTCCCAAGTCAGGAGCCTGTAATTCAGTGGTTGTCGTTTGTTGATGCGTTACATATTTGTTTTTCGTACATTTTTTGAACATAAATTAGGCCGTTAGTATTCTCGTTTGAATTGTTTCACATTTGTCATTACGGGGCCTTTTATAGCTTACTATGCGGTATGGGCTTTGCTCATTGTTGAAGGCCGTACGGTGACCTATAGTTGTTAATTTCTGTTATTGGTCTCTTGTGGAGAGTTGTCTCATTGGCAATAATACCATATCTTCTTTTTTATATTTATAATTAGATCAAGTAAGTATCTCTCGCGGGAGAGTTACACTTATTGATGATTGGTCGGTAACGAACATTAATGTGTCCTGCTAGCTGAACAGTTCGCAATGCCTCATTACTTATTTCTAGATTAATTTTATGAATTTTTGGAAGAAGGTACATGTGTCCTCCATGTTTTGAATTATTATTATTCTTTAAGAAATTATACGTCTGGGAATATTTTTTTTTCTCTCCTTGCTTTATATTTAACACTTCTCTCAACATGCCAAAATTTCAATGATTTACAATAAAAAGAAAATATTATCCTCCACACTGACATGGCCAAGATAACACTGATATATAATTTCTTACTCAGTTGAATTAATAATTAGAATAAAAAAGTTCTAAGGTTCACGTATTGTCTTTTTTTTTTTAAAAAGCAACTTGTTTTATTCGTTAGTTTAATAAATAGACTAAACAGGTACTAAACAGGTACCATGCACAGATAAGAAATGCTTATTTTTCCGGGGCGCATCATTTTGATTCCTGAAGTCTGAAGTCAAAAAAGTTCAAGAATAAAGCAATATAGGACCCCAATCCAAAACCTCATGTTAAAATTGTATGACCAAATACAAGAAGATCCAAGAAGGCTGACTTTTTTTTATAAGCATGTCGGTTTCCGGAAATAA
The DNA here is from genome assembly GCF_021869535.1 of Mytilus californianus. NCBI lineage: Eukaryota > Metazoa > Mollusca > Bivalvia > Mytilida > Mytilidae > Mytilus > Mytilus californianus. Next base: position 397,122 of record NW_026262699.1, read on the forward strand.
AGATTGGTAGTTTCGACACCGATTCTTTATTATAGTTATTCGTCCTTGACCGTAAATGTAAATACAAACAAGGGCGCCAGAACGTGTGTTTTTAAAATGCCAAAAACATTGATATATCATGTACCAAGATGAGAAAGTCCGATATAAATCTCAAGTTAGACTGATTTGACCAGAGTCAGAGGCCTGAAATGCAAAACAGTTACAAAATATTCATTCCTGTTGATGGGATTAAGTACTCTGGTATGGAAATTTAGTTTTATCAAAAGAACAGGTCAGGAATAACCATTAATTGCTGGATTGTACCTCAATTCAGGTATAATCCACCATTTGACATATAATGGGATATACCAATTGAGGTATAATGCAGTTTTTATCCCAAAAAAAATTTAAGATGTATTGGAGCATCTTTTTGCATTTACCATACATTGTCATTGTAACAAGCTTTGAACACCACTTGGTGATGACATGTAATTGATTCTGACACTTCATGCTGCATTTTGTGAGAGAAACCTAAAAACTAATATGACCCTCATTTTCCTACATTGTACTTATAAATTCTGAGTTTTCATCTATTAAATCTTATGTTTGTTCTGTAGTCTCTTCCTGTCCATTTCGACTAACAAATCTTAAAGTTGGAACTGAAGCAGATTATTTTAAGGAAACTAATTGTGAATGTCCATCAATTGGTGATTTTCAAAATGTAGCACAGGAAGTCAGAAGCAATAACATGTCAATAATGAGTACTCATCAAAGCATTAGATACATCAGAGACATATAATACAAGAGATTCGCAACTCTAGTAGAGTCTATATAACAGCCAATGAAATGACGTGGCCACCGGAAAGCCGATTATTCCGATGGATTTATGGGTAAATACCCACTATAGTTGCAGTGTTCTCCCCAGGAATTTTGGATAGCATCACATTTGGCGTAAAAAAAAATTGTATTTATTTTTCAATGTCATTTGTTGCGTCGCGGCGATGCTCTCTTTCTTTTAAGTTATGTTGATTTTTTTCAATTCATAACTGAGAATACAATTAAAGTATAACTGTTCTTTTAGTTTATTTTTTTAATATTCATTTATAGTTACAGAATTATATTTTTCTTGTTAGAAACTACCAACTAAAAATCTAGTACAAAAGAGAACTTCTTTTATATCAAAAAGGAAAAGAAAGTATCATATAGTAATACCATTTCAATTAAAAACTATTCTGTTTATCATGTTTACGAAATTCATTATTTCCTGGGACTCAATGTATCAGTCCCAGTTGTTTCAAACAGATATATGTTTTAAACATTGTTAAACTACTTTAATCAGTAAATTAATTGAAACAATGCGTTTACATAGAAATAAATACATTTTGCAAGGAGATCTAACAAATAGTCTGTAAATTCGTGTGGAATGAGTAGCTTTCCCTATTGGGATCATTATTATTCTGTCAGCTGTGCCGTTTCTGCGTCTGTAGTTATTACCGTAAAAATGCGGATTTTTATCATAGCTGGTCCGCTTCCGATCCGTAATTAGTACAAATATATCAATGGCGGTCGAAGAAAAATTTACGAAAATAAACAATGTTTGAGAAGAGAATTGGATGAATATATCACGATTTTACTGTAATAAATAGATGAAACATTACCTAAAGGCAATTTTCATCACGTTCTAATGAAGTATAGAACTTATTTTGCCCAGAATCGAAATGTTTTATGTACGCTCTCGAGTACCGGAATGGAAAGAAAACACTTCTTTACAAGTTGTTAGTTTGAAATAACAAACGACCAGCCTGTTAAGTTCGCTCATTTTTTTTTGTTTTTTCTTCTCTTAGGAGACGAATTTGCCTTGATTCAAACGTAGATTTCGAATTGTTTATGATTTTCTCGATGTCAAAATTATCAGTCATGTCATAAGTGTCAGCTTGGGGTATTCGTATCCAAACAGTTATCATCCAAATGGCAATTAACACCTATTTAATCGCCTCTTATGTCCGATTTGAAGGGATTACAATTAAAGGTGATATAATTTTTATGATCACAAGCGGCAATTCGATGAAAGTTCGAAATTTAGGACATCGATATTGCGGCAATTTAAGAGCAGACAAGAAAAAAATAGCGTCCTCAAAACAATTATAGCGTCGCGGAAATTATTATAGCGTCACGGTAAAAAATTATAGCATCGCGGGGCCGCGACGCTAAAACGGCCTGGGGAGATCACTGAGTTGTGAAAAAGGTTCTACGCCTCACGATTTGTCTAATGGATAATGCCGATACCTTTCACAGCTAAAGCATGCAATGCTCCGTGTTGAAGGCCGTACATTGACCTATAATGGTTTACTTTTATAAATTGTAACTTGGATGGCGAGTTGTCTCATTGGCACTCATACATGTCATACCACATCTTCCTATATCTAAGTATATTTAAAAGTTACAAAAAACTAATTCGAATAATTTGTTATTGATAAAATGTGTTCTAATGATGAGATTAATCAAATACAAACACAGTTAAAACTCGGCCCATTTTACTTCACCTCCTATTGCCGTAGAAACCATTTGGTCTCCCTACAAAGAGTTCGTTATCAGTTTATTCAACTAGGAGTATATCTAAGTCGTAACTATTAAGATTGTCATCTCACGAAATAAAATTTGAATTTTCCATATTGCGTGCACATGAATGAAGCTTTATTCAAATGAGAAATTAATTGGGAATCAAACATTTACCGACAATCCTACAAAAAAAGCTCAATGCAAGCCCAAATAATGATGAATATAAAAATAAATAAAATTTTAATAATTTATAAATATCAAGAATAAAAAACAAAGCCTATCATGATTAACAATTAATTAACAAAAAAAATTAAGTTTTTTTCCACATTAATTAATTTTACATTTTGTGAATTGTATTTTTGGAAAGAGTGCGGACACCTGTGGTGTAACAACTTCTTGTTTACAAGGTGTCAATTAAAACTCATTATTTATAACATGTTCGTGATTTACCTGGTCATCGAATAATTCAAACCGAATATACATGTCACACTGTGAAATTATGTCTCCGCGACAGGTGTATATTCAATAGAAACCATTATGAAACTATCAAATAAAATGAACTCTGATACAATTTATGTTTTAGTATTAATTATTTAATATCAGTTTTTTTTCAATACAATATCAAATTATGTTTCTTTTTCAATAATACAAATCTAAAATCAAAATTACATTAAAATAAATAATTATATAGGAACTCAAATTATTTAATTAATTATGATAAATTTAACACTGAAACAGTTTATGTTATGCTTAAACATTCGTCCTTACTTCCAGTACTTTTAATACTTTTATTAATGACTTTATTACCTAAGGAGATCTCACAAGGTTTAACTACTATTACTAGTGGCCGCGTGTTTTTACGGGATTTCGCCGAGTTGCAAATCTCTTGTATTATATGTCTCTGGATACATGTAGTATATGCAAAAAGATGCTCAAATATCTCTTCAAAAAATTTTATGATAAAAACTGCATTATTCCTTAATTGGTCTATCTCACTTTATGTCAAATGGTATAATCCATCAATTATTGGTTATTCCTGACCTGAAGAACTGTGTTTAATGAAGCAAAATTGAAAAATACAGTTTAAACTGTTTACTAACATGATTAAGAATGGTACATGATGATATGTACATATATCAAATATATTATAATGAAACAACTTTTCCAAATTTTTCCAACGTTTTATTCTGAAAAGAAAGGAAAACTTTTAATTTTGTATTTTGTCACCAGCTATTTAGTTTTTACTTCATAAATCATCTTAAATTAATATTTTTTTCAGATTTGTTTGACTGGTCTGATCCTACACAAAAATGTAAATTAGTACAAACTACAATACAGCGTCCTGGTTTACTGCGACAGAATAGTAGAACTGGTTCCTTAATCAACTGTAATGAGCAGAAAATAGCCTTGTTCAGACATGGAGAAGATGTGTTTGCCATTAATGAAAAATGTCCACATGCAGGTGCATACAGTTAAATGTGCATAGTACTTAAACAAGAAATTAATTATAATCGATGATGTGTTTATTTGATGCTACAGCTTTCGCTAGTGAATCTTGAATTGCTGATACTTAACATGCTTAATGAACACCTGAGTGTATATAATGTATGTACCCCTTGTTTTTGGTGTGATTTGTTTTGTTCCTTCTATAATTATCTGGGTAGTGTTTTGTGTACTGATGTTTCTCTTTTCATCATTTTTTATGCCCCCGCCTTAGTGGAGGGGGCATTAAGTTTTACCCTTGTCCATCTGTATGTACGGACCGTACGTCCCAAAGTTGGTTTCCGTTCTCTAATTTTAGTTTGCTTCAACCAAATGTTATGAAACTTATACACAATGCTTATTACCACTAAATACAGATCAAGTTTGAATTTTGGTGGCGTCACTTTAACCGTTCTAGAGATATATTTCCGTTCTCTAACTTAAGTTTGCCTCAACCAAATGTTATGACACTTATACACAATGCTTATTACCACAATATACAAGTTTGAATTTTGGGGCCGTCACTTTTACTTATCTAGAGTTATGACCTTTACAAATGGAAAAATTGCTGAATTTTTCATTTTTTTTCTAAATATCAAGTATTTTTAAAATTGGAGTTATCTTTCTTTGTCCATGATTATAGTTGAATCAACTACAATCAATGCTTTATACAATGCAATGTTTAATTTTACATTCCACTGATAAATTAAAGCAATTTTTACCCTTCATTTCTAAAAATATTTTAAATATAAAAAAGAAGATGTGGTATGATTGCCAATGAGACAACTCTCCACTAGAGACCAAATGACACAGAAATTAACAACTATAGGTCACTATAAAAAATTGGAAATTTGAAAATTGGAGTTATCTTTCTTTGTGCATAATGGTAGATGAATCAACTACAACCAATGCTTTATACAATGCAATATTCAATTTTACTTCCTACTGATAAATTAAAGCAATCTTTACCATTCAGCGCTTACAAGCACTTTGATTACTGTTATAGAGTTTTGCCCATTTACAAATGAAAAAATTGCTGAATTTTTCGTTTCCGTTTTCTAACTTGAGTTTGTCTTAAATTAATGTAATGAAATGTATATATAATGCTTTTTACCACAAGACTCAGTTTAATTTGTTTCTGTTCTCTAACTTTAGTTTGCCTCAACCAAATGTTATGAGACTTATACACAATGCTTATTACCACATAATACAGATCAAGTTTAATTAGGTGGTGTCACTTTTACCGTTCTTTAGTTATGCCCCTTTATAAACATAAAAATTGCTGAATTTTCCGTTTCCCTTCTCTAACTTTAGTTTACCTCAACCAAATGTTATAAGACTTATACACAATGCTTACTACCACAAAACTCAGATCAAGTACAAATTTAGGTAGAGTCACTTTTACCATTCTTCAGTTATGTCCCTTTATATCTTTATATGATATGCAAGCGGGGGCATCATCTGTGTCAATGCATGGACACAATCCACATTTATTTTTATATGTGTTGTAAAGGTACAGTACAACCTGTGACATACTCTGATAAAGTCTTTCTTCAATTTACAATATGGTTTTTGATTGTCCTTATTATATGGTTTCTTCTTCCCTTTTTGTATAATTTTCAGTACACACAAGGTGTTGAAGTAAAAAATAATTTTTGCTAGTGAAAAGTGAATGGCTGTCAAACAGTTAGATTTGGAATTACAATGTAAAATACTCTGATTTGTGATTGATTGTTGCATGTTTAACATGCAGTGGCAATTGTTTCGTGCATGCCATATTCAGGACAAGAACTAATTAGATATTAATACAATGGGTAGCTTCAGCAAGGTAGGCCCACCAGGATGATTGACAGGAAATGTACTGCCACTTGAATATGAGAGTGTTCGATATGGGTAGAAATTGAAGTACTGCAACATATATATCACCTATGTACACGAGTCGTTGCAAATGTTCTTTATTATAGAAAGAGTAAGGCACACTCCTTTCATGAGGCATCAGATTTCATGTATTCATAATGACTGGATGTGGCTAGGAATTTATACCACCCACACCAAATGGGTGTTCCACATTAGCAAGGGTTTTATTGACGGAGCGGGAGAAATCCATTCCAAGTGACCATATTTCTATATACCAGTCAACCCTTGGGGTTCTCTTACATATGACCAAATCATCAAATAATACCATTTGAATAATTGAACTTAAAGATGAATTTATAAGTAAGAGTGACTCACCTACAATCACAAGCATTTTCACTGCAAAAAACTACCACCAGCATAGTTAGTGAAGCAAAGTAAAACAAGGGGATAGTGGTCTAATATTTCTCCATATAAACTTGTAAAAAATGGGTATTTTTCAAATGTCAAAATGGATATACAATGTAGATTAAACCTGGCCAATGTGTACAACTTACCTTCAACATATGTACATCCTGGTTCAGTTAAGTATTGCGTTTAGATCCATATTTTAGAAATCTAATCAATATAAATGATAGTTTCTATTATAGTTTAATTGTACATGTATACTGATCTCTAGTACTATGACCTACATTTCAAACTTGAGTGGTTTTCGGAAAAGGAAATAGTTCCTTGTATTTTCTACTTTATTTGCATTAATTAGAATTCAATGTAATAAAAAGTTTAACTAACCACAATTTTTTTTGTTTTAGGTGGTCCACTTCATTTAGGAGACATTGAAGAAATGCCAGATAATACTTTATGTATACGATGTCCTTGGCATAGCTGGAGGTTTGATTTACTGACTGGGAAAGTAAGAATGCCAAAGGGACAAAACCGTGAAGCCAAAGTTTATCCTGTTAATGTTGCAGAAAATGGACAACTCTCTATAGGGTTTGATGAATTTAATGCAAGATATTTCAGTGGAGACATTGATTTTTAATCATAGTAGATAGTACGAGGGTAACCAATAACCAAGAAGACGATAGGCTGCAGTCTAGAAAAAAACAACATTACTCCTTATTTATTTATCAAAGAGTCTAGTGAATAGAAGACTGCAGAAAAAGGTTTTGTGATTATCATTTTCTTGAAAGGTGCAAAAAATAGCAAAAAGTGTGTAGTTAAAATTGACATAGTTCAATTTTAGCTCTCTTTAAGGTAACCTTGTTGAATTAATCTATCAAGGAAAAATTTATGTTACATGTACTAAAATGTACCATGTATGTTTCTTTTTTAAAGATAAGGACTTTTAATCTATTTATAACCAAACATGGCTACCAGAAAAGGTAGATTTTAAATCCAAATAGGGCCTTTATTACACTTCCTCATTTTTTTAAGTATTACTATTAGGAAATTTTGTAAACAAATGCTTCTTTTAAGAAGGCAAATTATGAATTTTACCAACCAAAATTGAATACATTTTGTCCTGTCAAAATTGGAGTTAAACGCTATGTGCAGTGAAATTACACTATAAGTGTTTACATAAAATTATGTTAGTTTTTAGTAATGAAAAATTGTATTTATGGGTGTATATAAAAATAAGAAAATATGGTATGATTGCCAATGATACAACTCTCCACAATAGACCAAATGACACAGAAATTTACAACTATAGTTCACCGTACGACCTTCAACAATGAGTAAAACCCATACCCCATAGTCAGCTATAAAAGGCCCCGAAAATCCATTTTCAAAGTGGCTTATCTTTGGATATCGTTTTGTTATTAGTTATTTGATGGTTTTGAATTAAGGATGTTCGCTACTCTTGTTTTTGACTTTTTGTCAGATATCCGGAATCCTCCAAGTTTTATCCACTTTAGTGCCAATAAAAATTTTGCCCGCTAACCCCTATTTTTCTTTTCATAATTTTATTACATATAGTTTAAATAGCCATATTTGAAAATGCTGTAAAATCCTTGTTATTTTTTCATAATTTTTTTTCAAAAAAAGGGTGCCAATGTTAAATGTATGAAAAGTCTAGAGAGAATTATTTCCCTCCAAATTTTCAGTGGCTTATATCTCGAAAACAAGCACACGGACCCTTAATTTTTTTCTGGTTTTTTAGTTCCTTTATTTATATACTATCAATTTATAACAGTCTTTTAAAAAGCTTGTTATTTTGAAACAGAGTAGCAAACATCCTTAATTTTATAAGGTACTGTGGAATGTGGATTCATTATTATTTGTGGGATATCTATTTTGATGGATTTCGTGGGTATAAGTGAAGAACGAATTTTAATGTTTGCCAAAATAAAAAGTTCTAAAGGTTTGTAAGCAGACTTTGGCAAAACTAAGAACTAAATTATCCACGAAAATACAATTTTTCTCAATCCACGAAAATTGGTACCCATAAACATAAATGAGTCCACAGTTATTTAGTAGATTGCATCTACACAAGGAATAGGTGCTGTACTTAAAGAGTTTTTACCTTCAGTCTGACTAAAATAAAGCCTTCCTCACAGTCAATGGTGGGTAGTACAATAAAGTCTATCCTTTTTAGCTCACCTGGCCCGAAGGGCCAAGTGAGCTTTTCTCATCACTTGGCGTCCGTCGTCCGTCGTCGTCCGTCGTCGGCGTTAACTTTTTACATTTTGAACTTCTTCTAGAGAACCACTGAATGGAATGAAACCAAACATGGCATGAATGTTCCTTATGAGGTGCTGACCAAGTGTTGTTACTTTGTAGCCGATCCATCATCCAAGATGGCCGCCAGCGGGGGACTTAGTTTAACATAGGACCCTATGGGAAATGCATACAAATGACTTCTTTTAGAGAACCACTGAATGGAATGTAACAAAACATAGCATGAATGTTCCTTACAAGGTGCTGACCAAGTGTTGTTACTTTGTAGCTGTTCCATCATCCAAAATGGCCACCAGTGAGGGACTTAGTTTAACATAGGACCCTATGGGAAATGCATACAAATGACTTCTTTTAGAGAACCACTGAATGGAGTGAAACAAAACATAGCATGAATGTTCATTAGGAGGTGCTGACCAAGTGTTGTTACTTTGTAGCTGATCCATCATCCAAGATGGCCGCCAGCGGAGGACTTAGTTTAACATAGGACCCTATGGGAAATGCATACAAATGACTTCTTTTAGAGAACCACTGAATGGAATGAAACAAAACATAGCATGAATGTTCCTTACAAGGTGCTGACCAAGTGTTGTTACTTTGTAGCTGTTCCATCACCCAAAATGGCCGCCAGTGAGGGACTTAGTTTAACATAGGACCCTATGGGAAATGCATACAAATGACTTCTTTTAGAGAACCACTGAATGGAATGAAACAAAACATAGCATGAATGTTCATTAGGAGGTGCTGACCAAGTGTTGTTACTTTGTAGCCGATCCATCATCCAAGATGGCCGCCAGCAGGGGACTTAGTTTAACATAGGACCCTATGGGAAATGCATACAAATGACTTCTTTTAGAGAACCACTGAATGGAATGTAACAAAACATAGCATGAATGTTCCTTACAAGGTGCTGACCAAGTGTTGTTACTTTGTAGCTGTTCCATCATCCAAAATGGCCGCCAGTGAGGGACTTAGTTTAACATAGGACCCTATGGGAAATACATACAAATGTCTTCTTTTATAGAACCACTGAACGGAATGAAACCAAACATGGTATGAATGTTCCTTATGAGGTGCTGACCGAGTGTTGTTACTTTGAAGCCGATCCATAATCCAAGATGGCCGCCAGCGGGGGACTTAGTTTAACATAGGACCCTATGGGAAATACATACAAATGTCTTCTTTTAGAGAACCACTGAATGGAATAAAACCAAACATGGTATGAATGTTCCTTATGAGGTGCTGACTGAGTGTTGTTACTTTGAAGCCGATCCATAATCCAAGATGGCCGCCAGCGGGGGACTTAGTTTAACATAGGACCCTATGGGAAATACATACAAATGTCTTCTTTTAGAGAACCACTGAATGGAATAAAACCAAACATTGCATGAATGTTTCTTATGAGGTGCTGACCGAGTGTTGTTACTTTGAAGCCGATCCATAATCCAAGATGGCTGCCAGCGGGGGACTTAGTTTAACATACCACCCTATGGGAAATACATACAAATGTCTTCTTTTAGAGAACCACTGAATGGAATGAAACCAAACATGGTATGAATGTTCTTTATGAGGTGCTGACCGAGTGTTGTTACTTTGAAGCCGATCCATAATCCAAGATGGATGCCAGCGGGGGACTTAGTTTAACATGGGACCCTATGGGAAATACATACAAATGTCTTCTTTTAGAGAACCACTGAATGCAATGAAACCAAACATGGCATGAATGTTCCTTATGAGGTCTTGACTAAGTGTTGTTACTTTGAAGCCGATCCATCATCCAAGATGGCCGCCAGAGAGGGACTTAGTTTAACATAGGACCCTATGGGAAATACATACAAATGTCTTCTTTTAGAGAACCACTGAATGCAATGAAACCAAAAATGGCATGAATGTTCCTTATGAGGTGCTGACCAAGTGTTGTTACTTTGAAGCTGATCCATCATCCAAGATGGCAGCCAGCGGGGGACTTAGTTTAACATAGGACCCTATAGGAAATACATACAAATGTCTTTTTTAGCTCACCTGGCCCGAAGGGCCAAGTGAGCTTTTCTCATCACTTGGCGTCCGTCGTCCGTCGTCCGGCGTCGTCCGGCGTCGGCGTAAACTTTTTACATTTTGAACTTCTTCTAGAGAACCACTGAATGGAATGAAACCAAACATGGCATGAATGTTCCTTATGAGGTGCTGACCAAGTGTTGTTACTTTGTAGCCGATCCATCATCCAAGATGGCCGCCAGCGGGGGACTTAGTTTAACATAGGACCCTATGGGAAATGCATACAAATGACTTCTTTTAGAGAACCACTGAATGGAATGAAACCAAACATGGCATGAATGTTCCTTATGAGGTGCTGACCAAGTGTTGTTACTTTGTAGCCAATCCATCATCCAAGATGGCCGCCAGCGGGGGACTTAGTTTAACATAGGACCCTATGGGAAATGCATACAAATGACTTCTTTTAGAGAACCACTGAATGGAATAAAACCAAACATGGCATGAATGTTCCTTATGAGGTGCTGACCAAGTGTTGTTACTTTGTAGCCGATCCATCATCCAAGATGGCCGCCAGCGGGGGACTTAGTTTAACATAGGACCCTATGGGAAATGCATACAAATGTCTTCTTTTAGAGAACCACTGAATGGAATGAAACCAAACATGGCATGAATGTTCCTTATGATGTGCTCACCAAGTGTTGTTACTTTGCAGTCGATCCATCATCCAAGATGGCCGCCAGCGGGGGACTTAGTTTAACATAGGACCCTATGGGAAATACATACAAATGTCTTCTTTTAGAGAACCACTGAATGGAATGAAACCAAACATGGCATGAATGTTCCTTATGAGGTGCTGACCAAGTGTTGTTACTTTGCAGTCGGTCCATCATCCAAGATGGCCGACAGCAGGGGATTTAGTTTAACAAAGGACCTATGGGAAATACATACAAATGTCTTCTTTTAGAGAACCACTGAATGGAATGAAACCAAACATGGCATGAATGTTCCTTATGAGATGCTGACCAAGTGTTGTTACTTTGTAGCCGATCCATCATCCAAGATGGCCGCCAGCGGGGGGACTTAGTTTTACATAGGACCCTTTGGGAAATACATAAAAATGTCCTCTTTTAGAGAACCAATAAATGGAATGGAACCAAACATTGCATGAATGTTCCTTATGAGATGTTGACCAAGTGTTGTTACTTTGCAGCAGATCCATCATCCAAGATGGCCGACAGCGGGGGACTTAGTTTAACATAGGACCCTATGGGAAATACATACAATTGTCTTCTTTTAGAGAACCACTGAATGGAATTGAACCAAACATGGCATGAATGTTCCTTATGAGTTGCTGACCAAGTGTTGTTACTTTGCAGTCGATCCATCATCCAAGATGGCCGCTAGGGGGGGGGGGCTTAGTTTAACATAGGACCCTATGGGAAATACATACAAATGTCTTCTTTTAGAGTACCACTGAATGGAATGAAACCAAACATGGCATGAATGTTCCTTATGAAGTGCTGACCAAGTGTTGCTACTTTGTTGCCGATTTACTGTTCAAGATGGCCACCATGATATTTTATTAAATAATGGGACCAATATTAATCAAAATTTGGCCTCAATCATTATTTGGGTATCTGTTATGATTTTTATCTATCTTTACATGATTTCTAAAACCAAAGTAGAGTCAGGTGAGCGACACAGGCTCTTGAGAGCCTCTAGTTAAGGTTGTTGTCGATTTTTGTTTATTTTTTAAATTTATTAAGTAATGCTTGTTTGAATGTCTTTTTCAGTTACATTAACACATGCAAAGATAATACCGGTAACAGAATTATTCTTGTAGATAAGTGCATTTATTGTTTTTATTGAATTATATTACTGTATATTTCTAGTCAAATGTAGAAATGCTTGTTATCATACATACATGTTATAAATATTTAGTTTGTTACAGTATTTTATGTACATGTATATTGTTTACGTATCAATGTTATGATAGGCACTTAAAGTTATTAAAGGAGAGAAGTTGTTATAGGGTCAGAACACAATTTTTAAAACATCAGGATTAGAAATCTAAAAAATGAATTCAAAAACAGCAGAAATTAGAAATAAATAGTATTTGAAAAATGTCAAAATCACTTTAATGTGAAAAATGTTTTTTTAATCCTCTAATATAAAGAGTACTACAAACATGTGCAATTTTCATACATGTACAGTAGTTTGTTAGGTGACATTTGTAATTGTTGCTTATTTTTTTTGTTTTCATTAGAGTAAAAAAATAGAGTTTTACAAAAAATCTTATGACTAAAGTTGATCATAAGTCTTACACAATTCAGTATACTTCCAATCAACTTTAGTCGTAAGATTTTTGGTGAAACTCATTCCTGTTCCTTTATGGACTTCATTCCTGGAATAACCCATAATTCGTTATGTAAATGCTGTTGAAATTAATAGGGCATGCTTAGAAATGAAGTAAAATACATTCAAAATTAAAAAAAACCTTTGCTGCAGTTGTGTTTTGTCTGTTTTTGATAGAATGTCAGTTTTATAGGCATTTTTTAACAATTTTTTTTATTCATATTTGTTCTTGCCAAAAAATCACATTGCTATATTTTATGAATGTACATAATGTTGCTGTCAGTAGGGATGGAAGATTGTTTATCATTTGTCTACTGAGAAACAAATTTTACTCTTGTATTATCATAAATTTACTTTTGTGTTGAAGCTTTTGACACTTTTCAATCATTTTTTTTTTTAATGAAAGCAAATGATGCAAGTTATTTTTCATCTTATTGATTGCTGTTTTACTGTAATGTTGTAAATGAATCAGATTTTTGTTAAACATAGATTCTACCACTGCATCAAGTGTGATACAATATTAACCAACTGGAGACAGTTAAATTTTCAAATTTAAAATGCGAGGATTGCCGAGCATTTTAAATATTTAGAATTGAACTGTCTAGAGTGGATAAATATTGTATTGCACGAAATTTGGTGGTAGAATCTGTTTCTCTAATCATTTTAGACGATTTACAGACAATCTTATTCCTTCTTTTCAAACCATCTGCAAAGAGATGTGTTCTTTCTATGTGACGTCATCAGGCATGGTCGTCTTTTTCATGACATCACAATAGTAAATTCAGAGGAAAGCAAGAAAATTTGACATCAAAATCAAATTTTGACCAATGAAGAACTGAGATGGAAAAAACCAGACGTTGATTAAATAAAAATAATCAACATGTCAGGAAAAGGATGAATTGGGTAAGAATTCAAAATATAGGAAAAGGGTGGGGTACTGGATGTCTCAGCTGCTCACCCCTACTACAAAAAGGATTACAGTGGCCCTTGAACATGTCAAATGAACAATACAAAATTTCAGAGTGAATAGCCCAAATCCACCACAATTTTAAAACACTTGTAGAAGTTGTTTTGCCTTTTTCACTTGTATGTTTTCTGTAATTATCTGCTCTAAAGAGGGAGTGATCTTGGTTTTTAAAACATATAAGTATTGTTTTTTTGTTATTGTTCTTTAGAGATGTCATTTTGTTCATGAACTTGACAATGTTAATATCATTACCAACATGTGATTTGTTTATTAGTTGTGAATACAAGTTGTTGTTTTTTAAACACATATCAGTTTTGTGCAAGAAAATTGTTTTTCTGTAAAGCAAAAATTTTAGCTTTTCTTGTAAAAATTTTAATTATGAATTACAAATCTCAGATGTTATTGCTTCAGAGATGATGTTGGTGTCTTGTAGTTGTTAACACCCTCGTCCTTCCGTCTCTGGTGGATAGTTGTCTCATTTGCAACCATACCGTATCTTTTTATTTTTGAATTTTATGTTCTATGAGAGATAACCCACAATTGTTTTTTTAAATGTTTTTTAAACAATAATTACAAAATGTACTACTGCATTTAATGAATAATTGTTCATGCTGTAGACTGTTTTGATGATGCATCAGATAATTCATTTCTTTAGCTATATATGGTAGTAATTAATCAAATTTAATAAATGTTAAACCAACAGCCACACCAAATTTATTTTTTGTTCTCAAGATTTTAATTTCAGAATAATAATTTTTTTTAAACTATTTTAACTTTTTTTTAGCTTTAAAAAAATAACTTAGCACACATCTGTATTTTAAGATTAAAAAAGGAATTTTCTTACAAAAATATGCATGTCATATTACACTTCTAAAGCAATACAATGTTTGAATATTTATGTCAGAAATAAAGTGTTAATCATGTAAATGAAAGAATTGCTTGCATGCACACATTTTTGTCTTGTAAAAATCCTTAGAAAAAACGTTGATTTTATGAAGTCACATACCTTAAAACAAAGTTGAAAGTTCAGTCATCTTAGATATTATTAGTTAAATATAAAAATATGTTGTACAGATTTCAGTGTACATGACTATATAAGATTAAGAAGATGTGGTATGTTTGCCAATGAAACAACTATCAAACTGAGTTCAAATGATGAGAATGTAAACAACCTTAGTTTATGCAAAATTAAAGGTAAATTATAGTCAAATATATCCTTTAATTTTCTGGCAGATTCAGATGGTGGAATGGAGAGGGGAGGGGTAATCCTTTGAGCTGAAAAAATTTAATTTCTTGGAATGAAAAAGATAACAAAAATTTTAGCTCTGTTTACCATTACAGACAATTATGCCTGGTTTCATCAAACCTTGGATCTGCCCATAATTTACTCCAATACCAAAGCACAACCTACTGAGCAGAAGGTTCCTTTAGGGACAGAAAGAGCACCAACAGTGGTACTTTAGCTATGGTTCTAATGAATATCAGATTTTAAAATATTTTTCAATAGCTGTGTTTTATGTTTTATGTTTTATATTAATAATGGTTTTAGGGCATACTTAAGTTTTGTTTTATAATAATAATGGTTTTAGGGCATACTTAAGTTTTATACAGATTTATATTTTGTCTATTATTATGCATTATTATTAATAAAAAGATAGTTGGATAAAATATATTTTGTTGAATGATTTTTGTAAATGTGAAGTTTTATGTAGTAAACTAACAATTTTGACAATTTAAAATATACTAATAGGTCCTATTAGTTCCATCATAAAAGTCAAGGTCAGCTGAATAATTAAATAATTAGATACTTCTGTTGCATTAGATAGAAGATGTGGTATGATTGCCAATGAGAAAATTCTCCACTAGAGACCAAATAATGTAGAAGGTTAGCAACTATAGCCTATAGGTCACTGTATGGCCTTCAACAATGAGCAAAACCCATACTGCATAGCAAGCTATAAAAGGCCCGAAATGACATGTAAAACAACCCAAATGAAAATAATAGCCTGATTTATTTAAAAAAATAATAACTGAAAAAAAGTGATTTTAAGAAAATGAAAATTTATTGTCTGATTTAACAAGCATAAAATTAAGGACTTGAATCATTTCTTTATCTAATTGTATTGTTAATAAACTGAAATAGGAATTTTATTGTCTACAATAGATATTAATTGATCATGTCATTAAGAAGGACATTTTTAAAAAAAAGATAGCCTTTCAAATTAATATCTGTGTTCAGTATGACAAAGCTTTTACAATGAAAAACCTTGACATTAAACATAAAATAGATAAGTGAAATTACAATACATCAATCTTTAAGATGTCCAGAGTCTAACAGAGTTGTGAAAGAATTAATCTAAAGCTGGCAAAGATCTGCTATCAACACAAAATTCTCTAAATAACCAAAAAAAAATTAAGGTATGACATAAGACAACCACTGACAAGGTTTCTGACTTGGCATCATTTGTGCTCTGTCTTTTATAGTTTTTAAGATAATAGGCAAAAGTGAAAAAGAAAAGAAGTATTCATCATTTGAGGGCAAAAACTCTTATAAGAAGTCATCTGACAGTTTTGATGTAAAAGGACAGTAGGAAGATCTGAACATTTTTGCCCCTGTTTGAGTTATTTGATCTATAAAATTGAGAATGGAAATGGGGAATGTGTCAAAGAGACAACAACCCGACCACAGAACAGACAACAGCAGAAGGTCACCAACAGGTCCCCAACGCAGCAGTTTACCGTAATAGACAAAACTTGTTTTTTACCCTTATGTTCTATTTTTAGCCATGTTGACCATGTTGATTAACAGGCAGGATCATCACACACATTTTTTGGAATAAATATTCCAATGATGATTGTGGCCAAGTTTGGTTCCAATTTGCCCAGTTGTTTCAAATGAGAGATTTTTGTGAAAGTTAGTTGACAACAGACACCAAGTGATGAGAAAAGCTCACATGACCCTTCAGGTGAGGTGAGTATAAAAAGGAGCAAGCTGACAAGAAGAGGAGCACTTTTAGTTCCCAAAATGCTGGTTGTCAGTTGAAAAAAACCCAAACGTAGCAAATATGTGTTATATGAAAAAAAACAATCAAGCAACTTGATGATGTCAGTCTTGGAGAACTTTTTGTTTGAATCAGAGTGGTTTTAGACAAAATATGATTCACCTATTCTTAAAACAAGATTTTGTATCTACTTTGGCTATTCTTTTTAATGAAACAAAGTAGGACTAACTATTTCGATCTGTCATTAAGTTTAGAATATGGAATATATAAGGGTAAAGGGTAGAGAATCAAATGCTTTATAATGTTGCTAGAGGAAAGATACATGAATTGTAAATTCTCTAAACGATTTTTGGAATTTTTTAGTATCCACATCTGATTCACTCCTGCCCTAGGGTATGTAGTTTCACCGTATCTCTGCTTTCATTGCTGACAAAATTGTTAATATTTGAGAGAGAACCGTTTTGTGGAGCACTTGGCAGACCCAGTAATATATCATTAATTGTTTGTAATGTCACATATGTAATTTTGATATCCAGTATAGTTAAGGAAGATCCAGTTCTTCATCTTTTGTTGAAATTCCGAAGAAACATAGCATAGACCTACGATTGTCTAGGATTTCCCCTTTGGTAAGTGTCATTGTCGTTGACTTTCCAAGTAAATTTTCAATACATAATTCTGTTATCAAGCAGTTTATTTTAATAATGGTATTTACCTACAAAAACAATCGATGTTGTTCGGGGCTTTATCTGCACGGACAATTACATATAATTATCTTGGAGGTATGAAAAGTGCTAAATAACAATCTGGTCTTTGGAAATAGACGAAGCATGTGTTTTCATAGACATATTTTGTTTTTTAATTCTAATTTGTACCAACGACCTCACAGCTTTAACTCAATCGGAAAGAGTAGATAAATCATATTTTTTGCGTTTAGTCCATTGTCTGGCTTTATTCTTGACCGAATATTTCGGTCTTTTGGCTAATACATTTCGTAGAGAAATGTTGTTAACAATGTTCAGGTCACTAGTAATAGCGTGACAGTCGGATATATATGGGGGAACTAGCAGAGGTGCTACAATGTATCAGGAGGTTTAGAATTTTAGTTGCAGTAGGCCTACGTGTTGTATAGATATAAGAAATTAAAGGAATAGACTGAGAAAAAGTAGAGAGATTTACTATTTTCGATTTATAAAGAATGATATTGCTTAAATTCATGACACTGACCTTTATTCGCAAAAGAGAGTTTTAGAAAAAATCGTTTCTCGATCCGTTGCATCTTTTCTAATGCCAACGTACCGGTCTGAAAAGTCTGTGACTGGCTATTTTCGAGATGACAGCTGTGAGTTTGTATTGGTTTGTATGATTGAGGATTTGTTACAGTGGTTTCCAATCATAATTGTGTATTCTGAATGATCGTGAATGTCGAAAACCAAGTAAGAGATCGTATATGGTGCTTCAAAATACTCTAAGGAAGATTCACGACGTTTTTTGAAATTATTTGTTCTATCAACTTTCCCAGATGCAATTCAATGAACATCGGCCTGTACTTAAATTCTTAATGTTTTCGCGCCTTTGCAGACTGGTGCAACATTGGTTTGGTACCAGTCTTGTGATGGCTGTCCAGTTATAGAATTTTCAAAACCGTACATTATTTTGAAAGATATATTGTTGGTCTAGCATATGATCTTCGAAAGGCATATTGTAATTTTAGATTATGAATCATAAACTGCCAATAGAACAAGGTCGTTTTTGGGGTGTCGAACATGATGATCGCATCTGTGATTTATGCGATTTATGTGAAATTGGTGATGAATTCCACTATCTGTTTAAATGTACTTTTTTTCTCAAGGAAAGAAAAAGGCTTTTGCCCTGTAATGCATGTGTATAAAAAGCCAAATACTATTAAATATTGTGATTTTTTTTTGTTCTGATGACTAGACGGTTTAATTGTCAAACTTGTCAAATTTAGTAAAATTGTTCTGTCTGTTATAAATTAGATACATTTTGTCTTGTCTGTTATAAATTAGAATTGCCTTCCACTGCAAATTTCATTAAACATGTACTTTATACAACTGTATATGTAACCATGTCATTCCATTCCATTCATTGGTTTGTACATATGTTATTTTTGGTATTACTGTTTATATTCACATACCCCTGATTGGGTCTTGAGAAATAAAAGTTTCAAGTTTTCAATTTCCAAGTTTCAGTTTCAAGTGATTTTTTAAATATACATTTGTAAGAATTGGTGCAACCTGTTATTGTATTTCTTTAAGGATACGACCACTGATATTATCTGGACCGGGGTCTTTATGAGGGTTGATGTTGTGCAGTGGTTGTGTGATATAAGTGTTGAAATTGATAGCTTTAAGTCCTGTGATTTTTGAATGAGCGCTTTCCCCTTTATTTGGTACAGGGCAATTAGATACTGTAACAATTGTAAATACCGAGCCCGAAACTTTTCATTCAGTATTTTTTCAGCAACATCCGATAGTAAGATTTCCATTTCTTGGTTCGGCTATACCTGATATATATATATCTGATCTTGTCGATTATATATATTTAAGGGCACGTTTCTTGGGTTTTGCTTAATTATATATATAATGACTATATACTAGTAAGTCGCATATAACTTTCTTGATGTCACATGACTTCCAGTATGCCTCTCTGTTCTATTTGTACTTAATTTGATTTTCTTATATTTATCAGTGGAGGTTTAAGTCTTTCTCCTTTGTGAAGTTTATTTTTCTTATCCCTATGTTTTATAAGTTTGTGATTTATCAATGGTAATATTAGTTTGTATTATCTATAGTTTTTTTATGATATATTTAATTTTGTTTCTACTGATTCAGTGAGTGGTGTGGTAAAATAATAAGTAAAAGATTTTGACTTCGTTATCGCCTAGAAGCAATAACCCCTTTAAAACTGATCCCTTGTTGAAATGAGTGAATTTTAAACCCCCGCAAAGTTAGATGGTTTTAGTTCATACCTATATCTAATGTTTAAAGGTTGGACAGGTGCTGCGTGAATGTAATCTAACCAATAATTAAATTGTTAATGTAAGAATTAAATAACAAAACATTAAGATCAGATTGTTCAATAAGAACTACCGTATGATACCTAACAAATATAATTGAACTTTTTTTTCGATGTTCTCGTCATGGTGATTATACTAGGCGAGAAACAATCGCTACTTGGCAAGTATTCAAATTTTATAAAGATTTGCTAGTCATGAAAATTTTACTATTGTATAGAAATTTAGCTATATTATTCAAACAGGTGTCTAAAATAGTAAACGGGAAAATATATCGAACGAAAAAGTGGAAAATGCATATTTCTCTGATTCTATACATTTATAAACCCATTTCACACAATTTTAAATGAGTGTATCTTTGGGAGTATAAATGCTTCATATATGTATAAAAATATTTGTTCGATATTCAGATGCAGTTCAACGAGTTCTAGATGCATACAAAATTTCCTCAAAATCCGAAATATTACTAAATTACAAATACTTTGCTTTTAATTTGTTTGTGAAGCATCTTTTAATAAGGCAAATGTAAATCAAAACCAAAGAAATATTTAAGTCAATATGTGGTCTTATTGACACACAAGTTTCTCATGATTTCAAATATAAAGATCTGACACTTGTCTATACAAGTTGTGAATGAATTTAACATAAACTTTTGAAATAATGAGATACATTAGAAGAAGATATGTCTAGTTAGTGAGTAGGTTTCCCGTACAGAAAACTGGTACATAACTACAAGAGTGATGATCCTCCTAGTATATGAGGAGATTAAAAATTCAGTTTCTAGCAGAATAACTATTAATTTTCCCAATTAGTTTGTCATTATTTCTTATACTTTACTTAATTCACCGCGCAGTCATTTTATTATAAAATAAAAAAAACTGATAAAAAATTCAGGTTATTAGACTGAAGCACATTCGGCTCCGTCTCGCCAAGTATTATTTTAGATAACGTGACTGAGATGAAGATAACATGAGCAACAAGTATAACATCATTTTTAGAACATTTACTGCATAGAATTAAATATTTAAATGGTGTATGTTGTAAAGCTATACCTATAAATATTGTAATGTGTGTTAGGTCGGTTTCTATTGATTAGGCCTAATTATATTTTACATATTATCTGGGGTATAAAAAGGAAAGTCGAAATCAAAATGTTCAATCGGTTTTTACCTATAGAGATTGAGGACAGGTACGATAGTCACTTCTGGGAGGAATACGTTTTTCCGGGTTTATATAGAGATCGAACAATGTCCCAGTCAACGGACCCAGCTACTAAAAATAAAATTGCAGAGTAAGTGATTTTACAATTTATTTACATTTTTGTCTTTTTTTAAAATTTATCTTATTCTTTTTTTCAGTGATACGTTTGCAGATACTAACACGCTTTCGACTAGCCGGTTAGCACACAGCTATAGCACTGTACACATCCTCATCATTACTATTATTTTATTCGCGATTTGAAATGATATTTAGATAACTTTTTGTTTCAGAGCGGAACATTTATAAGACTGTACTTGTTAATTGTCTCAATACAGCCATAAGTTTTTCAACTAACGATTTACATGTTTTATTTGTAAACTCGTCATTGATGTTGAATAGAGAATTAGTCTTAGTCTTGGAAATCATGTTTTATTTATTAGTTGACATTGGTCTCAGACTGTGACTTGGTTTTAATAACTGCGAGTAGTGTAAGATCGGTATTTTGTGTTTTTTTGTGTTTTTAGTCTTTTTTTTGTGTGCGGATGAGTCGACCCATTTTCCAATTGAATTTTACAGTTTATTTATATGATCTGCCGGTAAACAATAGTCCGAGAGGAAAGCTGAGCGCTCGCCAACATGTTTTACTCCGCCATATTCTTTATGTCCCAAGTCAAAAGCCTGTATTCCAATGGGTTTCGTTGTTTTTAGCATAAATCAGACATTTATTTTTGAATTGTTTCACATTTTGTCATAACGGGGGGTCTTTTAAAGCCTAGCATACGGTATGGGGGTTGCACATTGTTATAGGCCGTACGGTGACCTGTAGTTGCTTTCCTCCTTGTCCGTTGGTCTCTGATGGATAGTAGTTTCATTGGCAATCATATTGCATCTCCTTATCTTCATATTGTGAGACATTAAAACAGTCGAGCCCTAGCAACCAACTTTCCAACTAAGTGATATAATATTCCAAATTTTTATTGGATTTTTTATTTTATTTTATTTTTTTTTTGAGAGGGGGCGAGCTCAAAAGCACAATCTCACTATCTTCCTTTTCTTAATTGACATTGCATTATAAATATTGATATGTAATGCATTAGCCCCAAAAGACAGCATTCCATATTATTAAAATGCTGTATTGGTTTCAAGCGAACACCCCCAACAACCTTTATTTATGTTTTGGTTTAGTGTTTGTTTAAGGATCAGAAGTTATTTGGCAGATATTATTTTTAGAGATAAATAATAGACCCTCTATAGTGTTACACTAACCCAGAACGTATTAGTAGACTTGTCCCATATAATTGTAACAATGTATTCGAATGTTTATATCTATGTCGTCTATCTGTTACAAACGAGCAGTCAATTCAAAATGTTTCTTTTTTATAACAATTGTTCAAATATGATTTTACAATTAATATTTAATTCACCGATTGTTGTTTCGTTGTATTTCTTTTAATATCTAAATCGTTTACTTATAAAAAGCATTTAAATCATATTTCAATTCATACAACATTGTTTTATTTCTACACGTTTGAACGGGTTTAAATTAACACGTCTTTTGATTTTGACCTTTATATGTCTCCCACATGCACTTTTCATTTGAAAGCATGTATGGTATTGGATTTACATGTATTTAATCACTTTCAATAAAATATTTGCATAGCTTGATAAAAAAAAAGTTAGTTAAGCACAAAGTGTTCTTAGTTAAGAAGTGAGCGGGGTTCTACGGAATGGACCATAAATATTTCCTTTATTTTCCTTTTGTAAATATAATAAAAAAAAAGCCTGTTTTGACAGCTGTACCACGAACAGCAGACCAAACAACTTTACCGAACCCGAAAATTTATACTGCGTTCATACGCATTATCAAAAATTGTTATGGTTCAGCAACAATACGTCAAAATATGTCGACAACCCAATAGTTTATCATTCTCCAAGGGTTGATGACTTATCATGACGAGCGTGAATAACCAAAGAGTTTAACTTCGAGTTAAAGTTTGGGTCAAAGTTCGCCGAGATAAGGTTCGAGTTATAGTTTGAGTAAAAGTTCGAGATAAAGTTCAAGTTTGAGTTCGAGTTGCAATTCAGGCTACACTTAGCGTTAGACTTCAAGTCGAATCGAGTATGAGTTCCAGTAAAACATCGAACGTTCAATAATACACATAATCAATTTGTTATCATCATTTTTCCGAACAGCATGCGCTATTCGAATCGAAAGAATATGCCAGTAAGTTTCACTTGCTCTCGTTATACTTATGTGTGTCTACTGCTATGTAAAGGTCTTTTAAAAACGTATACAATAAGATAAAGTACGAAAAACAGCTAAAAAAGTGAGTTGATTTGATATTATATATATAACTAAATTTTCCTTTTTGTTCACAAATTGAGAGTTTATCTCTAAAGAAAAAAAAATCTTTATTTACAAATGCATTTTATATTTTGAATTAGGTTTTTCAAAAAAAAAATACCATAAATACTATCTTTTCATTATATTAAATGTCTTTATAAGAAAAGCAAGGCTTTTTATTTACATTTAAAAAGTTTTGACAATCTCTTATCATTTCTCTTTGTCATTTTGCACATTCATTGTAGTTAACCCCAATAAACTATGAAATAAATATAAAAACATTTATGATATCGTAAATTTATTCAACAGCATTTTTATTGAGCAGTCTGGATCAAAAGTAGGATATCTTTTGTTTTCTTAAATGTCTTATATATCTTTAGATAATAAAGCCGTCAATCATGGTTCTCTTGCAGTTACCGTTTTTAAAAAGATAACATTTGGACCAAAGTTAGGTAATAATATGTTTTAAATTCCTTTTAATACCAAAATTAATTAAATTTGAAAATACGGGTTTATTGCCTACAAAAATGCTCAATTATAATGCATGATAAGAGATATGGCTTTTGCATATTACACCTCACTTAGAGTGAGAAAAGTAATGTTTGTTAAGTGCATATATTTGAAAATGTCATGATCTTTTAAAGGCCAAGAAAAAATGAAAAAAAAAACATGTATAGGTAGTAAAAGTATTATATTATGAATTTGAGGCTAAAAACAGAAGAATGAAAAAATCACATAATATTTTCTTTTATTTCAGTCTAAAATACATACTAGTACATCGTTATGGCCATTGCAGCCATTCACGAAGCACATCGTGCGAAATGTAAATAGCAAGCTGCTTTTTGCCTTAGTAACCAATTTGATAAATGGGCTTTATAAATATAGATATATGCACAACGTAATACCCTTTTTTTTCCCAACTACGGTACCGTAGTATTAGATGAACAAGATTTTAAATGAGGGTCTTGCACGAATTTCTTAGAGCGAGACACCACAATCTTTATTTCCATTGGCGTCGGAGTGACGGTCATTTGCGTACCCTGCCATCAAAGGTTTTTGAAACTTAAATGACTTCATAAGCCGATTTTGTAATACGTAAAAACTTCAATCAAGAAACTAGGTGATAATCCTCCGTTTCAGAAAAGAAATTATTTTTTTAAGTTTAAACACTTTTTTGGGGTGTGAATGTCTTGCTCTTTAATTGTGGTTTTCCTGATGTTAAAGTTTTTGAAACGATTTATCCAGCAAATATTCATATAATGTTCATTACAAATTGGAATAACTCATGTCCTAGGATAGGGGGTGTAATTTTCCAAAAAGGTTACAAAATTTAAAAAAAGGCCGAGTGTAGCGAAGTTAATTTTTTTTGACTATTTTAAGAAAAAAATGATATGTTTTCCCGATCAAATATGTGCCCTCTACGCCATTCTGAACCAACCACTGTAATTGTATAAGGAACAGGAGATAAAAATAATCGAAAATATTCAGTTTTCTGTATTTTGATGAACTACTCAATTAAAGGCACTAAGTCTGAGTTAACCGAGATGACGGGGCCTTTTATAGCCGACTATACAATATGGGTTTTTCTCATTGTTGGAGGCCGTAAGGTTGCCTATAATTGCTTACATTCACTTTATTTGAACTTTGGATATAGATAGTGGTCTCATTGGCAATCATACCTCATCTCCTTATTTCATATCCCCTCTTTGTTGGATTTGTTAAATTTGGATATTAAGGACTCTAGATCCATTTCGATTTAAATCATGTTAACTCTTGTCTATAGTAGAAGACCTTATGTTGACATTTTGATATCATTTTTGATTTTAAAGTGTTCCGATCCAAATCGCGAGCAGATGAGATACAGGGTTTGCAAAATATATGATGGTATGTTTTGTCGTGTGAATTAATTTGATAAAACAAATGTCGAATAGTATGATATCAAAGAACTAAATACAAACCAATTAACCTAATGATTTAAGTAGAAAGGAAACGGAATGTTTAGCTGAAAAATATTTTTTCGGCAGAATCACTTTTAAATTTAAATTGGATGTGTTTTTCAGGTATAGGCGACGCAGAAGGTACAAGTAGTTTTTTAATGCTCCACTTTAAGTGGGCTTATTTAGACTGTGTTGGGAGTTTGAATTTAATATCACATCAATCGGTGTGCTTGTACATGCTTTTACTGTAACTAGGCAGCCAGATTGCTCCCTTCTTGGTGCACTTTTTCATCACAGTCAAACCTCACATGAACATCTTAGCAGTGTGTATTTAAAATTGTGAGAGGGAGGGGTTTTGAGACAAGTTTATATATCACATATTATTTTAGAATATATGGCTATAAGTAGAAATACAGTATAGTATTTACTTTCTATTTGCTTTGTTTTAAATCTGTCAGATATCAAAACTGACTAAATTAATCTATCTCAATATACGGAGAGTTTGAATTTGATTTATACCTTTGAATAGTCAAATTAAAATGTAAATAGAAATATAAATCAAATCAAAATTTACTTTATAGATTTTCTCAGATCAGTCGCTGCGTTATGAATTTCAGAAATGAAGTGGTTGACTTTTATTATTTTTATTCCAGGGAACTAAGACCACCAAACATTGACTACAGTCATCAAGATAGTCTGTTTGGGGTAAGATTTATACTGACATATCAATTCAAAATTTCTATGGAGATTTTAAAGGATCACGTGGGAGAAACCTATAGTCTGTGCATAATGTGTCCCTTTTTTGCATACACGTTAATTTTCCGTACTGGCAGTGCTTGCGTGGTTTGGCGAAGACAAACATTAGAGTTAGCACTTGCCCCATGGTGATGGCAATTGTCCTTCTATTTTTGATAACCCTGTGTTGCTGAGTTGCTGTCAAATAAATTTTTACTCCTTAATCCCTTTCCCGCCTTTTTGTATTCATCTTGAGAAAAATTTCACCTTCTGGACAATACACACACATATATATATATATATATACGCACTTTTCTGAACGTTAAATTTAAAGATTGTTTTTACTTTGATATGAACAAAATATTGAATTTTTCATTTATTTTAGATATATTTACAAATTTTCTTTATTTATTTGTTAAGAAGTAAAGGATCTTTTATTGGTAGGCATTTAGAAGTAACTTGTTCAAAAGATACACTTCTTTGCCCTAAGACCATTAGATTAAAAGAAGTTTTGAGATTCACCCTTTTACATAAAGAAGTTTAGAGATTCACACACACCTGTTACAAAAAGAAGTTTTGAGATTCACGCGCACCTGTTACAAAAAGAAGTTTTGAGATTCACGCGCACCTGGTACAAAAAGAAGTTTTGAGATTCACGCGCACCTGTTACAAAAAGAAGTTTTGAGATTCACTTTTTATAAAGAAGTTTTGAGATTCCCTTTTGACACATGAATAAAAGAGATGTGGGGAATACGCCAATGAGACAGCAATCCAACGACTTATTCTATTCTAAAAAAGAAATAATTAAGCAGCGATAAATATGATAGGCACAAATGTTTGATATAAAAGACGAAGATTTGTAAAAATAATGGAGAGACACAAATATGTAAATATTCATGAATTGATGCAAATGTGTAAATTTATACAAAACAGACGCAACCGGGTAAACGAGAAAGACGCAAATATCTTTCCCTACGACTATTCACGCTTAAAAATGATAAATATTATCCGAATAGACTGAATTTTCAGTTATATAATATTATAAACAATATTAAAAATAAGTGATAAACGTACATATGAAAACATTTTTTACAGTAGTTTAGGGATGATTATTCAATTTAATACAATGAAATTGAAATAGTAAAAACAATATAATCATCGACATGAGCTAGACATCAAATATCATTACAAATCAATGCTTATAACTGGTATAATTGATACTGTATGGGATAAAAGTGTCAAACAAGGTCAAATGATTTGACAAAGTTTGACCTGAGATAAGTTTCACTGCCAACTTTACAAATGCGCCAGTTTCTTAATGTTGTTTACTGTGTATATAAATGGAAAAGATAAGTTACTGTTTTTGACTGAAAGGATTTAATATATAAGTTACGTATTTCTAATCTGGATATGCTCAGATTTTAAAGATTAATTCGTTTTCACTATAGTGACAGCCACTTTAAAATGTACGAAGTTATTAAGCTATGATCCTTTTTAGACATATACCTAAGCACCAAAACAAGATTACAAGTGATCAATGTTTAATGCGATCACCTGGATTTAATTAACAGTTGACTTATACTGTATACGTACCATACTTACCATAAGATGAGTGGAGAATGATATCCAGTTAGCATTTCATCTAAATCGTAGTAATATTGAGAATGGAAACGGGGAATGTGTCAAAGAGACAACAACCTGACCAAAGAGCAGAAAAACTAAAGCCGAAGGCCACCAATGGGTCTTCAACACAGCGTGAAATAACCGCACCCGTAGGCGGGCTTCAGCTGGTCCCTAAACAAAAATGTGTACTAGTTCATAGAAAATGGACGTCACACTAAACTCCGCAACATATAAATGAACCGAAATTAAAAAAAACATATACGACTAACAATGGCCAGAGGTTCCTGGAAAGGCGCAAAAATGCGGTGGGGTTACTCTATTTGCGCCTATATGATTTAAATTTCTGTCAGCATCCTTTTCCCAGCTCAATCGTCTCACGTTTCTTCAGAATGGGAGAAGAGAAGTCTGAGACTACTACGATTGGCCATTTGTCCGTCCTGTATCAGGCTAAAGATTTTGTCCAAGGTAGTTCATACATCAACTTGAAACTATTAACACATGCTGCGAACTTTTAAAAAAAATATGCCAAATGTTCGCGGGATGTGGTGTCCTAGGACACATTATCTTATCTTGTTGTTATTATATTCATAAAATTTTTTACTTGCGTCAAAGTAAACTTTAAAATGAAAATGTAATGAGTCCTAAATTTTTATTCTAATGCCATTGATCAAAAATAGACTTGTATTCTTTACATTGAAAAATTCTTTTGCAGAATTCATTTTCATCTAAAGCGTATTTCGTAGTACACCCAGAATGGATATCTGAAAATGTAGACCCACCTGTATCAAAACCATTAAACAGACCACCATGGCCTTGGGAACAACCAAGATACCGTCAAAATTTACAAAGATTCCATGCCTACAAAAACGCACAGAACGGAAACAGTAATGGAGAAGAAACAGAAGAAAGTAAAAATGATATCGAAAACGGAAACTTTGGGATAAATAATGGACTTAAAACGCATGAAGAAGAAATTCCATACACAGTGCCAAGTTCTTATAAAATAACTCATCCACCAGAACAACGATTAGGTTATTGATTTTATTTATCAGATAAGCAGGGGTTTTGTCTTTTAAAATTATATTTTTGAATGTTTGAAGATTCATTTGTGTTGGTATAGCAAGATCAGACATAGAAATGCGAGAGACAAAAAGTTAATCAGTATTAAATAAAATTTAATTTACATGCAGTCATATAAATCAGCTTATTGGCGTAAAAATATTTAATAATTTATTAATAAATGTTTTGTTGTATCTATTTTTATATTTTGCATCTTTTGCATTCTTGACTTACATCTAGAAATTGTCAATGAGTGTTGGTTGAGATCAAAACTTGTGAATTCATTTGGAAGTTCCCAATTGTAAACTTTCAATTTCTTTGTAGCAACATTCCATTAGCGCCTGCATGTGGAGTATATATCTTCCGGTTAAAACGATATTCCAAACTTTGCATTTCCTATTGAACCGAGGGTTCCAAGTGGTAAAGTTGAAGTAATTCCTTCGAAAGTTTTACGGACACCATCGCGAGTTGATTGACCGTTTTGAAATATCTATGTCACAGATGACAACGGATATGTTCCTATTGTCGTTTTCACAATCCCATCCTCTTTGTATTGATAATAACATCACCGAATGAGATTTATCACCGAAATTTATCACCGAAATTGTATTTACCATGAGTAACATGACGGGTGCCACTACTGAAGTAGGATCAACTTATACTTTCCGGAGCACCTGAGATTATCCCAAGTTTTTAGGAGGTTCGTGTAGCTCAGTCTTTAAATTTCAGTGTAGTGTTTTGCGGACCTGTTGGCCTTTTCGTCGTCTTTCATGTTTTGCCATATTGTTACCAGGTATCAGTTTCTCATCTACTTATGTGTTTTGTATATGTCCTTTAGATTCATTTCTGTTGGTAAAGCAAGATCAGACATAGAAATGCGAAAGACAAAACGTTAAGGTAGATGGGGTGGGGGTCTAAATTTAAAACCATAGAATTTTGAATAATTTGTCAAAATGTCTTTCATATCATGCTTTTTTCAAAAATATAATAACAAGTATGGGTCACCGGGCTTTTTTTCACGCTACATGTTGTGCAAAATATTGTCAGATTTTGTATGGAGTATGTATGGAGTACCCAATTTTGTGTGATAAAAAGAAAACTACACCATATAATTTTAAAATAAAGTATGGGAAAATAGCTTTAATAATATGCTTTCAGATAAGAAATAATAAGAAAATGGAGTCACCGGACTCGTTTTCTTGCTACATAATAAAAAAGTTAAATTCACAACACATTCTGTTATAAAAGTTACTTTATCTGAGTTATCTCCCCTTATATCTGAGTTATCTCTACTTATGTGGCAAAGTTGAAAAAAAAATTAATCAAACAAAAATATTCTGCTTTTGTGAAATACAGCCGTAAATACGATAAAACACATAATTTTCTATATTAGCATGAACAGTCTTACACATGAATTACATACTAATCTCGAAATTTGCACATTTCATTAAAGATCTAGACTGATTGTTATCTGCTATTTCAAAATCCAAGATGGAGGAAGACACCCAGCTACCTTACTCGGTATTAAATGAAATTCAATATACATGCAGTAATATAAATCGGCTGCGTAAACATATTTTTATAATTTATTTATGTTTTGCATTTTCATCTCAAATGAACCGATATCTATTTTCTATTCAGTTGTTTTGCCAATTTTGTCAAGTTCCCGGCTTTGACACCTGTCACTGTATTGACTTCTGAGTCGAACCCATGCATAATAGGTGTATCCTGCAATAGGCATTCCCACTCATTCTTGTCGATTTGTTCCTTTAGTCATATAAGGCAGACTTCATACAGCAGCTTTCAGGAAGAATGAAAATAATCTAGCATTATATCCTTTAACTTCAGTTCCGTTTTCCAGAAAAGGTTCTTTCACTACATATTTCAAAGTTTGGTGTCTATGTTGACTGCATCTATCCCATCAAACCTGAAAAAAATAAACCACAGACACAGTTAAGTCTGCCTCATATCTTGATTTACATCTAGAAATTGACAATGATTGTAGGTTGAGAACAAAACTTGATGATAAAAGAGACGAATTCAGCTTCCCAATTGTGAACTTTCCGTTTCTATGTAGCAACATTCCAGCAGCGCCTGCATATGGAGTATATATCCCCCAGTTAATACGAGATTCCAGAGCTTTAATATCTTATCATGCTTTCCTTGATAGAGGGTTACTGCTTACAAGGAAGCTTGATTAATCATGAGTTCCAAGTGGTACTTTCGAAAATTTAACGGAGTCATCGCGAGTTGGTTGACCGTTATGAAATATCTATGTCACAGATGACAACGGCTATGTTCCTATTGTCGTTACCACAACCCCCTCCGCTGTTCATCGATTGAGACATCACCAAGTTTGTACTTACAATGAGCAGCATGACGAGTGCCACTAGTGGAGTAGGATATTTTAATTTTCTTTCGTTTTTTTTTTTGCAATGTTGTTGACAGTATGTCTTCGACTTATGAGTTCTGAAGGCTCCCTTGGTGTCTTCTGCCTCTTTTTGGTACACACGTGGACACTTCTGCAATAGATCTGTAGATTTTTATTTCAGACTATAAAAATTACAAAAGACTTAAAAGACCGCATATTAACCTATTATATATGTCTTTTGGATCGTTTTTTTTATTGTCACCGCATCTCGGCTTCCATGTTCTTTCGTATGAAACAAAACTTAAATGATGCCAAACCATTTGACCTCGAATGCAAGGTCTAGAAAAATACTTGATTTGGAAAATAGATAGAAACAACAGTTTCATAATACAATTGCTTTCGAACAAATTTAACTCTTGAATCAAACTGTATGCCACAAAGCTATAGAAGTAACAAAATGTTATCCGAAAGAAACAAGATATTTACAAATAAATTATCATGGTGGTAGTTTTAAAAGAAGCACAAGAGACAACACATGACTAGAATAAAAAAAATATGAAACATCAACAAAAGTATTTATCTCTGATTCAATATTCCAATATCAGACCACTGAACCAATGATCCTTAATTAACGGAAAAGAATGAAAATCGTCTGATCGAAAGTTTGACGAATTCCACCATGACTTAGATGACTTAAGAAATACACTTGTTACAGATTTTGCCTCCCCTACACATATTCTTGTTGGACAAGTCTCAACATATATATCATTGGACCAAACTACATGATGACTACAGAAACTACCATATATATAACGAAAATAGGTCTACATGAAATATTCTCAATTTCCGTCAACTTCAAGATTCAGGGGAACGCGCTTAAGTTTATGAGCTTTACATTAATTAAATTACCGATAGGAGGTATGATTTCATTTTACAGATAAGCTATTCAGGTGTTTTTCGAAAGAAATTAAATATGAAAGGATATGAACAATATTTGCTGAAATTATTTTAAGGTATATTTAATGTAAAAAACCCAACTTTTTATCGGTACGGTATACAAGTACAAAAATCAATTCGATGTGAAATATTATTGTTCAATCCTAAAGAAGCCTCAGTACTGTGTTTTATTATACAGAATCAAATATTTATGGTCTTAACCAGGTAATAAAGCATATCACCCACTATATCAATGTCTGGCCTGGGTTTACAAAATAAAGAATAATGGGCAAAAAAATAAAGAATAGCGAAAATGAGTCCCCCCAAAAATAGAAAAAAAGAGAATAATGAGGTGCTTAAATATAAAGAATGCCGGTGAAGAATGGACAAAATATAATAGAGAAATATGGCCTAAAATATAAAATAATACAGTAATTAAGATTCTTCCCTACCCTACGCCCATTCAGATCCTCCTATATCAAGTCAAAATTATATGCAAAGGGAAATAACTGTCGACGGTAAATGGGTTGGGTGATCATATGTTGATATAATCTTCCTGGTTGTAAGTACGTCTGGTAATGTTATGAAAAGACTTCTTCATAAACAAAACAAATGTTTTAATTTTTCAATTGTGTATTGTTTATCAGACACGAGTATATGGCACACCAATGTTACTATACTTACCAGAAAACTTTAAAAAAAAAATGGAAATTGAAATTGACTGTTATAAATGTAGGTTATGAACACTACAAAACATCTTTGGA
Organism: Mytilus californianus; assembly: GCF_021869535.1. NCBI lineage: Eukaryota > Metazoa > Mollusca > Bivalvia > Mytilida > Mytilidae > Mytilus > Mytilus californianus. The sequence goes on from NW_026262699.1 coordinate 429,997, forward strand.
GAGTATAGATTTAAACCGAAGTTTGGATATCATTCGTAAAGTCACATTTATTGTATTTGAACTTTTATACTTGATGTTGCGTGAAATTTGTCCTTTATGATTAAAAGAAAATAGACACAAGCAAGGGGGATACTTCACTTGATGCATTTCTTTTCGATTAAGATTTATTATGGCAAACGGGAGATAATCCAAATTGAACCATGTTTCATCGACCATCACAAATGTGTTATAGTAATACATCTGTATTGCTAAATGACACACATCAGACAATCAGTATCAAATTATTACAAAAAAAATACTTGCATGTTGAGGAATAGTGCAAAAAAAATTAAAGACCAAGGAATAATCAATGGGATATGTCACAGATTTTGGTAAAATTTTGAATACAACTTTGGCTCTATGAACTATAACTGAAAATCTAAAAAAAAAATTAATACATTTATCTCTTTTATTTTTATTTTTTAAAAAGCATTATCATGATTATGTTCGTTTTATTGATATAAAATAGGCATAGGGTCATCAACGTTGTGTTTGGACAATGGTATATTTGCCAATCCGTTACCTAGTTGGTAGTGGAAAACGTTACAAATCGAAATGTGCGTTTGAGGTAATAAAGTATAAGCCTGTATTTATGAGTTTTAAATCTGTTTGTCACGTCAGTGTTGGTTGTTCCATTTCGACCAGTTTAATTTTTTATACTTCTAGACGATTTATATTTGATAAAGTTACCTTGGACTTAGAAAATTCACTTAAATAATCAGTTTTCAACACTTTTTTTCGTCATGCTTGAAGATACTGACTTGATATTTGTTATATAGTTACACCATGTCAAGTTAGAATTTTGTTCCAATACAATGAATTTTTAACCGGAGGGGACTATGTATTGCCATACAATACTCACAGAATGCTTGTTTTACTTTTTTTCCTACCGAACATTTACAGTTTTTATTAAACTGCAGTTTATTTAAAATCTGATTAAAATACAGATCCTGTGTCCAAGCTTTGCTTACAAAGCTAGCACACAAGATCTGTTTTTTTTAATCAGATTGGTCTATTTGCGTGTTAAATATTACCATATAGAATTTCAAATTGACGTTTGATTTGAACTACGAAAGGTATAATTTCAGAGTAATGGCAAGTAACTGGAGAGTTTGTGGAGTTTGTGAACTACGCAATATCAGTAAACAGTCAGTCATCTGGTGTTCAGATTGTGAGGAGGGTCTATGTGATGACTGTAATGACCATCATAGTTTATCCAAAGGATCACGTAATCATGAAACCGTGACGATAGCTGAGTACCAGAAGTTACCAAGTAACATTATCCAAATGGCACAGTCCTGCAGAAAACATGATCAAAAGTATCAAATATTTTGTAAGAAGCACGATTGTCCATGCTGTAAACGGTGCGTAGTCGAGAATCATAATAAATGTGAAGATTTAAAAGATATAGATGATGTGATATCCGGTATTAAGTCTTCAAATGCATTCCAAGATATCGAGAAGACTCTGAACGAAGTTAAAGATCATATCCAAAGAATTCGAAAAGACCGTGAAGAAAATTTAGCGTCTTTGAAAGAACAAAAGAAGAACATTGAAATGGAGATTCAAAAAGCTAAAACTTCAATCAATAATCATCTAGACAAACTACTTCAGGCAGTACTGAGAAATCTTGATGCAACAGAGGAGACAGAGAATAAGAAGATTCTTCAGTTACTGAGCGAAGTGGAGAGGAAGGAAAAAGAGATTGAAAAATTCCAGGCTGGGTTAGCGAACATTAAGCAGTATGCTTCCGAACTGCAAACATTCCTCGCAGCAAAAGAAATGGAACGTGATTTAGCAAAGAAAGAAAATTTTGTACAGTCAATAATTAAAAGCGGAACATTAAATCATTCACAAATATCTTGGAAAATTGAAACGATTTTACAGAATATTGCGATTGATATAGAATCCTTTGGAGAGATAATTGTTGTTAATGAGCCGAACAAACTTATGATAAATAGGCAGAAGGATCAACAGGCTCAACAGATGATTGCTGCCCCAGTACCAAAGTCCATTGATAACCTGACACTGGCGTTACGAAAGATCGTCAACACTAATGCAGATGACGTTAGAGGATGTACAATACTGCCTAATGGAAGGATGATGTTTACTTGTTACATTCAACATAAAGTCATAGCTATTAACCGCGATGGTACAAAGGACTTTGAAATTAAAAAAGGTCTCAGCTTTGATATCTTATATAAAGGTAATAATATGATCGTTGTTACTTCTGGTTGTTATCCAAAGTCTCAGTATATCAACTTCATTGACATCGAGACAAGACAAGTTACTAACAAGCTTAATGTTGGTTCATCAAATACGGGCATGGTCCTTAAAAATGAAGGGACGTTGATTTACTGTACAAGAACTTCTGGTTTGAGGACAGTCGATTTAAGCAACGAATCGAAAGGCTCTATTGGATCCGGGCTTCTTGGACAAAGTTTGTTTTCATATGTCACAGTTTTTAATAACAACATTATATATACAAACGATAACCTTGATACGGTGACGTGCTGTGATTTCCAAGGTAAGATACAATGGGAATTCAGAGAAAGAGGCGTTTTAAGAAACCCAGACGGTATATCAGTAGACAAAGATGGAAATGTTTATGTTGTGGGGACCGGTTCCAACAATGTTGTGGTTGTTTCTAATGATGGAAAACGTCATAGAGAAATTCTGTCCTCCACCGAAGGTCTTGAAAAACCACAGGCATTGCATTATTACCAGTCAACGAACTCACTCCTGGTTGCAAACCAACAGGCCAGAGCATTTTTGTTTGATGTAAAGTAGCTTAAATAAGTAGATCATATTTAGATAAAATTTGTACTGAAATTATCAAAATAACTTTATTGATCTGTTTATCATTTTTTATTATCAATTTGACTGTAAAACAAATATTTGAAGCCACGTCTTTATACATATATGTCTGAGTAACAAATATGGACACAAAAGAAATAATAAAATACCATTTAAAAAGATTCATGTGAAATGTATATAAAAAAAACTCCTCAGGGTTTAGTAGCAATATTATGCATGAGTTATAATTGTTATCTATTATCAGTCTTGATCCTAATATTAACGTTTGGTCGTTTTTGCCATGTAAATCTGTAAGTGCAACGTAGGAAATGGTAAAGATAAATATATAGATTTCTCGCAATCTTAGATGGAAACGATTGGCTGGGATTTATTTTTGAGTCAAGACTATGGCAGTTATATTCAGTCCGTTTCTATGTATGTTGGCGTTTGCTTTTGTTGTGGTTCAGTGTTTCTGATGTTCCGTTGTTTTCCTCTTATAGTTGTGTATCACTCGGTTTTAGTTTGTTACCCGGATTTGTTTTTGCTTAATCGAATTATGCATGACTATTGAACAGCGGTATACTACTGTTGCCTTTACCTTAATAAAAAGAAAAAAAGGAGGAGGATACGAAATTGACATTCATAACTGATAAATTGAAGACATACTAACAACGCATTTACAAAAAAGAAAAACAACGGAAAGACAAACATCACTTTAAAAAACATCACTTAGAAAACAAAAGAACACGCATCCCATCAAAACGTGGAGTGATCTTAAGCGTTCTTGTGAGCTGACCCGGCCTTACATGTGACATCCGTCGTGTTGATAATTGTAAATTAAATTTGTTGATAAAAATGAAAATAAAACTTAATAAATGTATTGTGTCCGAGGCACTTTTCTGGATAAGTTTCGTTCAGTTATCTCATAACAATACAAAATATTGTGTCCAATTCTTTGGAAATATGCTCTCTAATTTGTTTTTAACATTTGGGGAAAGCTGTGGATTCTTTGATATACAGTCAATGAACTTGTTATATAGGCTCCTATTGAGTTCGCCTGATATTTCATATGAAATTTTGCGGATTTATGCAAAGTGATATTTAAATACTTATTATTGTAAATGCCGTTATTCAAACCCAAAATATGTGGCAGATAAAATCATGGATTATTTTCCCCGCATATGTAAGGTACATAGAAATACTCAGCGTTCGTCTATCTATCCGTCCATCTGGTGACCTGTAGGTTTCGACAGGTGTATAATACTCGGCATGATTGTTGTTCCAGTACCGAAGTCCATTGATAACCTGACACTGACTCCACGAAAGACCGTCAATATTGATGCGAGTAACGTCAGAGGATGTACCATTCTGCCTGGTGGAATGGTGATGTTTACTTGTAACTCGCAACATAACGCCATAGCAATTAGCAACGATGGTACAAATGACTTTGAAATAAAACCAGGTAGATGCTTTGATATTGTTTATATAGGTAACATTGTTACTTCTGGTCGTTATTGTGGCTATCTTCCTTTAAAATGCTTTGACATAGAGCAACGAAAATTTACTAAATCGTTTGGTGTTGGTTCATGCAGTGACGGCGCAGTGCTTACAAACGAAGGAACCATTAACATATTGTGCAGGGGAGATGGGATTGAGGACAATCAATTTAGATAATGAAACAAAAGGTTCAATAAGATCCTGACCACTTTGTGCATGGTATTATTCATATGTAATAATTTTCAACAAACACGTTCTATATAAAAACCATGGAATCAACACAGTGACATGCATTGATTTCCAAGGTACGACACATGTGAACTCAAAGAGGGAAGCGTTTTAGACGGACTCGAAGGTATCTCCGTTATGACCAGTCAACAAACTCTCTACGTGTTGCAAACAGAAAGGGCCGTGCGTTTTTGTTTGACGTGAAATAGTCAAACGAGGCGAATTAGTGTTTGTTTAAATTTGCACAGATATATAAACAAATATTCATTGTAGTTCTTGTCTTCTTTTTTCTTATAATTTGAGATCCTAGATATAGCAAGTTTGAATGCATGAATCCAGGAATTCTTTTAAAATGCAACCAAAACAACTTTCTTCAGAGAGTCGGAAGGCATACATTAAGCTTGCTATAGAAATTGTGATCATTCTATGATATGGTATTGTCTATTTAAATGTATTTTTAATTGTGTTTTTATTCACTATATTATACCCTTATTATTAAGAAGTAGTGTTTTGCTGTACAAATTTTATTGTATGTTAAAGCATGTACCAATCTCGCTAGTCCACAGATCGAGTTTAAAAGGGCGGAAAGGGGGGGGGGGGGGAGGAGGTTTGAGATCTCAATAAATTAGATTAACCCCACCACATGTTCTATTCAAGTCTCAACATAAAAATTGCATCTCGTCAGTGGTTGTCGCATGCAGACCGTGGATAATTAATAATATAACAGTACTTATCTGTAAATAATTACAAATTAAAGAATAATTTGTATTGAACACATTTTCAATTTTTAGTACATTTAATTGAGAGTAATGAATTATTTTTTCCGCGTTACTATGAGTTTCTTTTTAATACTTTCATGTCATGTTGCTCAGTCTTTAGTTTTATATGTTGTTTTATGTATACTGTTTTTGTATTTTGATTTTTTTCGTTTTTTGTCATGTCATCGTCATTATGTTTTCGACTAATGAGTTTGAATATCCCTCTGGTATCATATGCCTCTCTTTTTCAATTACATTACAGTATTTGCTTAGGCGAATAAATTGCAATTATTTATTATGATTAAGAAACAAACATCATAGCTAAATATTGCAACATATGTTATACTTTTCATTATTATTCAATCATTTCCCACATTTAAAACAATCAGAAGATTAAGATCGATACCAAATGAATAGACATTTAGGTTATACAAAGTCATTTGTTTTTTGATAATCTTAGCCGCAGAATATATCCTTCCAATTTACAAGATAAACAATTACAATAATTTCCCTTAATTATTATTCCCAAACCAATGTTAACTCTTCCATATGACCAAATTAATGAACTTCCCTATAAGTATACACACGAGCGGTGCTAACTATAACAGGAAACCTTTTCGGTACATCTTCTTCCCTTTCCATTATACTGATATCATTATTTTGATCTCCCTGGGATCATCGAATTTCCAGAGAGTAAAAAGGGATGAATCGATATTAAATTATTGAAACGAAACACTTGGTTTTTAAAAAGGAATAAAAAACACAAATCTGAAATTAGGTAGACAAAAATTAAACATGTATTTATAAAGCACACCTGTTCATTATTGAACGTAACCACGAACTATATAGTATATTCATAAGCTTAAAGCAACTCTTGTACACATGTTTTAATATAAACAGCGCATGTTTAAAGCCTCACATTAGGAGGTTAACATTTTTATCCTTAATATACATTAATAGAATGGAAGAATTTCATATTAAATGTCTTGTAAATAGATGCCTTATGGTCCGAAGTGTCGTGTTGACATACACTGTATGTTGTCTTTGACCACATTTCACATGCATCGCCAACAGTGAAAGTAGGTCTAGTAACTGCTCGTCTTCATACCTCAATCTATCCGAAAGACCTGGGGGTAGAAAAAGTTCGTCAAAGTGTTCTTGACTGTGAAAGGGAATGCATTTGTCCTGCAGCTTGATGATATTCGGTTGTAGCGTGTACAGAGTTTTTACATTTGCAGCTAATTCTGTTTGCCGATATCATACTGATTGTACAAGGAAAATTTCGGCAATTTTGTTTTGCCTTCTAAAGAAAGGAATATTTTTCATTTGGTCTGTAGCTTAATAATGTTGAGTTGTAGCGTGTCAGCAATTTTTACATCCGGTATGCAGCTACTCCCTGTTTGCAGATGGTTTGAAGTGTCGTTTTGACATACACTGTATGTTGTCTTTGACCAAATTTCACATGCATCACCAACAGTGAAAGTAGGTCTATTAACTGCTCGTCTGCATACCTCAATCTATCCGAAATACCTGGGGGTAGAAAAAGTTCGTCAAAGTGTTCTTGACTGTGAAAGGGAATGCATTTGTCCTGCAGCTTGATGATATTGGGTTGTAGCGTGTACGGAGTTTTTACATTTGCAGCTAATTCTGTTTGCCGATATAATACTCATTGTACAAGGAAAATTTCGGCAATTTTATTTTGCCTTCTAAAGAAAGCAATATTTTTTATTTGATCTGTAGCTTAATAATGTTGAGTTGTAGCGTGTCAGCAATTTTTACATCCGCTATGCAGCTACTCCCTGTTTGCAGATGGTTTGAAGTGTCGTTTTGACATACACTGTATGTTGTCTTTGACCAAATTTCACATGCATCACCAACAGTGAAAGTAGGTCTAGTAACTGCTCGTCTGCATACCTCAATCTATCCGAAAGACCTGGGGGTAGAAAAAGTTCGTCAAAGTGTTCTTGACTGTGAAAAGGAATGCATTTGTCCTGCAGCTTAATGATATTGGGTTGTAGCGTGTACGTTGAAATTTTCCAACACTCATTGCACAAAAGTTTTCTTAGCCTCAATGGATTTAGGGAATGATTATGTGCCTCAATCAATTGCATGCAGCGACGCAGGTTCAGACATAGTATTTGTCTTGTTATGGTTAAGTGCTGATAGCGTAGTGAAATGCAAACTAAGACGTTAGTATAATAAGATTGATATTTACACCAGGAAGACCTTGCAATAACACTTTAATTTATTCTAGAATCATTTTATTGGTGATTGACTGTTAATCAATTTACGCTGTTTTTGTGCATGATAAGTAATGTTTTTTTTATATTATATTTTGACTATATTCCAACCTTTAAAAAATCCTTTGAAAACTTATAGAAATATTTTAATGAGATGCAAATATAAGTAATCCTTCTATTGTCTCGTGGTGGTGTGAACGCTAGATTGCAGAGATTCGTGAGTTCGAACCCCCGCCACTGGGTAACCAATTTTATAAAATTCGATAACTGCTGGTACTCAGCTACCCGCTTGATTTAAAAGTAAATGTAAAGACAGATCGGTTCAGAGTCAATTATGATGTGTCCGGATAGGGTGGAAAGTCTTCCAGGTGATTGTTACCTTTTGAGCTAGCACATGAAAAATCCGCAGAAGCAGGGTATATGTTCACATCACGTTAACATGATCTCGTCTTGAATATGCATTATATTTTGATATTAACATTAAACAGACATCCATCATCGCCAGCATTATTTTTATTACCAACCAATAAGAAAATATATACACATGCAGTACAAGCATGCCTTCATGTGGATTGTTTTGTTAGCTAGACATAAGAAATTCATCTAATTGGAAATATTTCATGATAGTTATCGTATATTACCAATTAAAACTAGCTCGTATAAGAAATCTATTTTTTTTGTTGCGCATACATTAGTTTGAGTGAACTTGTAATTTGGAATAAATTTGGAATAAAACAATTCATAAAGGATTTGGTGGAGACTTGCGTCTCGCCTTTGATTGCTTGCTTCTGTCAGTTTAAAAGTGTAATATTGACTTCTAAAACAAGGCCAATAATTGGTGACATATGGAACATAATTTCTTTTATTCATATGCAATTATAAGCTTTTTCTTTCGATGCTTTGTAGCATTTTATGAATGATTCAGAAAGTTATGACTGTGTAAATATTTAACCCCAGATAGTTCACAAATGTGCCTGCCATCGATTATCAAATACTGAAAAATTAAAATAAATAATGTTCAAACTTTTGCGCTGCATACTGTGTTTTTACAATAATGAAGCATGCGCATTTCCAAAGTCTCGTAAAATTCCATGAAAGTTATTGTTGTCTAACACTAACTTAAGCCTTTAAAGAACTTTTTGGAGCATGTTTTTTTCTCTATGGACACGTATTGTTTCCTAAGAATCATAACTCAGATCTATATTATTAAAATATGTGTGTGTTTGACGACTATTGTTGTTTTTCTCTATTTTAATGGTTCTAAATACAAAAAAGACGAATGCAAAAATAAAAAAATTGGATGCCTCTTCAAAATCTGTGCAAATGAACAGAATGATAAATTTTGAATATTCATTATACTTTTTATAATGCAGCTATTCCGTTTTGAATCGTTTTAGATTTAGTTGTAATATCTTCACATTGACTATAATTTTTTAACACTACTAACAGTCTATTCCAGATGTTTTTCCTATTTACAGACATAGTCTTTCTTTCTTATGAGTTAATACATTGCGATCATCTTCTGTCCCACGTATGTTTGTTTATACCTTTAATATTGAAATATAAATTGAACATTGGTCTAATATCCTTATATATGAGTGTTTTACTTTGACCCTTAACAAGTTAATGTTTCCAGGGGTTATCTTTATGTCAAAAAGATGTGTCCTTAGTTTAAGTTTTGGCAGTAGTTTTATTATCAAGAGATGCCAAATATATGTATAGTATAGTACATACACATATGGGGGGAATGGATCATAAACAATCACGCATTGTCTTGTGAGAGTTGTTAATCAGGGGAACATAGTTCAAAACTATGATGCGTAAGATTAGGTTTATATTCATCAATTTGTAAACTGGTAGTAGGTGTGTTTGCATATCACGTTTATCATATCAGTTATATTTAGAAAGATTTATAAAGGATAGACGAGTATTGGCTTGTCTAATGTAAACAATATTTAAAATTAAGGTAAGATATAATGGTATAAAATTAGTTTGATTTCATACATTATATTGTTATATACCTTACACGATTCACTGTTTTGATTTTCTGAATCAAGTATACATGGTCTTTCCTATTGTGCAAAGAGATTAAAATATTAAAACATAATGAAATTATCCCCCATCCACTATAACTAGACAACATGAAATGCATCGGGAAAGAACTGTCGAAGCTGACAATGTTGAGTGATCATATGATTATAACTCATGAAAAGATTTTTGTAACAAAACTATCGTTTTGTCATATCTAATTTGTATAAAATTGAGAATGGAAATGGGGAATGTGTCAAAGAGACAACAACCCGACCATAGAGCAGACAACAGCCGAAGGCCACCAATGGGTCTTCAATGCAGCGAGAAACTCCCGCACCCGGAGGCGTCCTTCAGCTGGCCCCTAAACAAATATGTATACTAGTTCAGTGATAATGGACGTCATACTAAACTCCAATTTATACACAAGAAACTAAAATTAAAAAAGATACTAGTACAAGACTTACAAAAGCCAGAGGCTCCTGACTTGAGACAGGCGCAAAAATGCGGCGGGGTTAAACATGTTTTTTGAGATCTCAACCCTCCCCCTATACCTCTAGCCAATGTAGAAAAAACAAACGTACAACAGTACGCAAAGTAAAACTCAGTTTAAGAGAAGTCCGAGTCCGATGTCAGAATAGGAAACAAAAGAAAATAAACAAAATGACAATAATACATAGATAACAACAGACTACTAGCAGTTACTGACATGCCAGCTCCAGACCTCAATTAAACTGATTGAAAGATTATGTCTTCATCATATGAACATCAGGCACAATCCCTCCTGTTAGGGGTTTAGTATTATACCATCATAAAATATATGAGAAGAACAAAACCCGTGTCATGCCATATATTACTTGATTCAAATCAGAGTTTTGTTTTTTTTCATATGAAAATTCGGCTAGAATTTCCAGTCTTTTGATATTATGTTATATTTTATTTTAATTTTAATTATTTACTAGTCCAAGGAAACGGAGCTAGACCGTGCAATAACAACTTCTAAGATGAAAGTTAATTCACTAATTTAAGATCTTCCCATTCTTTGCTTTTCCTATGATACGCAGTATATGGTGGGATTGAATAATGCAATAACTTCAAATCTAATCAGTAAATGCACTCCCCTAAAATGACAGAAGTAAAATTACTTGAAGAACAAAGGAAAAAATGCCATTCATGTTACAAATTCCTGATAATGTATCTTAAAAATAGAAAAAATGATAATGATAGTGTAAAGATCTTTCATCTTTTTGGATCTCTTTTTTTTAACACAGCCATGCAAACAAGTAGTTGTAATACCCTGTATACAATTTTGTGAAGATTCCATAATTCATATCTCATCGTCATTGGCCACTCATTATCAAACAGCTACAGATATAAAACTTAGATTGCAAACTATGTATCTGAGTGAGTGTAATGTACAATCATGTCGAATTTCATATTAACATAATGAATTCAACAGAGAAAGGTATTTGTTTTCATAGTAATGGCAAGTAACTTGGAGCTTTGTGGAGTTTGTAAACAACGCAATATCAGTAAACAGTCAGTCATCTGGTGTTCAGATTGTGAGGAGGGTCTATGTGATGACTGTAATGAACATCATAGTTTATCCAAAGGATCACGTAATCATGAAACCGTGGTGACAGCTGAGTTACCCTGTAATGTTATTCAAATCTCTGTCCTGCAGGAAACATGATCACTAGTATAAAACATTCTGTATAAAGCATGGCTGTCCGTGCTGTAAAAGGTGTGTAATAGAGGATCACAATAAATGTGAAGATTTAAAAGATATATATGATGTCATAGGAGGTATTAAGTCTTCAAATACATTCCAAGACTTTTAAAAGGTATATTTAGAGATATCGAAAAAAAATTCTGACCGACGTTAAAGAACATATCCAAAGAATTCGACAAGACCGAGAAGAAAATTTAATAGTATTGACAAAACAAAAGAAGAATATTGAAATAGATTCAAAAAGCTCAAACCTCCATCAGAAACCACCTAGACAAGCTACAACTGGCAGTACTAACAGACCTTGAGGCAGCAGAGGAGGCAGAAAATAGAATAATTTGACAGGTCGTGAGAACAATAGAGGAGGAGGGAAAATGAAATCAACAAATATCAAGCAGGTTAAGCAAGCACTAAGCATGATTGATTCTTCCTGCAAACATTCCTGGCAACAAAGCAAATAGAATATTATGTAGCAAAAAAGATTTCGTACAGTCTTTAATAAAAAGCGAGAATGTAAATTGTTAAAAAGTGTCATTAAAGATTGAAACGAGTTTGCAGAATTTTGCCATCGATGCGCAATCCTTTGGAGAAATAATTGATGAAAGGAGTCAAACAGACTTATGATAAGTAGACGGAAGGGTCAACTGTTCAACAAACGGTAGCGCATGCACCAATGTCCATTGAAAACCTAACCGTTACGTTGCAAGAGACAGTATATATTTATGCAAGTGACGTCAGGAGGATGTACGATGCTTCATGATAGGTGGACGGTGTTTACTTGTTACAAGCAGCATAGAGTCATAGCATTTAACTGCTTCAGTATAGTAAATACAGGTAACAATATAATTGCTGTCACTTCTGTTGGCTATGTACCATCTCGTTATATCAACTTTTTCGATATTCAGAAAAGGATTATTACCAAATCGATTGATGTTGGATCGTGTAATGAGGACGCGGGTCTTACAATAAGATCTAGACCGATTTTCCAATGGGGATAAACGTAGGTAACAATTTCTAATGAAACCATTATATACCGTATACAAACGATAAACTCGACACAGTGACGTGCCGTGATTTCAACAAGACACAAAGAGGATTCAGAGAAAGAGGCCGCCTCGTTTTAAGTAGCCTTCATGGTATATCAGTAGACGAAAATGGAAATGTTTATGTTGCGGTACCAATTCCAACAATGTCATGGTTGTCTCTCATGATGGAAAACATTATAGACAAATATTGTCCCGGGGCAATGGTCTTTTGAAGCCACAAAAATTGGACTATGATTTGTCAACAAACTCTCTACTAGTTGACAACAAAAATAGCTGCGCGTTTCTGTTTGATGTCAAGTACTCAAATGATGTGAATTATCATTTGTTGCAGTTTGCACAGATATATAAACAACTATTCTTGTCATCTATTTTCTAATTTTTTGTCTGAGATCTAGAAATAGCAAGTTTGGTTACCCATTAATCCAGGAAACCATTTTTCGATAGATTTCTTCTAGATATACATTTAAAACAACTTTCTTCAGAGAGTAGGAAAGCATACATTTAGCTTGCTGTGATTGCTATAATTCTTTGATACTATTTTGTTTATCTATTTTTGTTTGTACTTATGTATTTTCATTAACATTATTATGCTCATTTTATTAATCTGTAGTGTTTTCTTAAAGGTTACCAATTTGATACTGTAATTACATCTTTGAATACTGTTTTTTTTTTGGTATAAATATTGATTTTGTTATTAATAAATTCAAACCAAACTGAATTTATTGTTAAACACATATCTACATTCAAAGCCCTAGAATTTGTCGATAGCCGTATTTTGGCATTGCACAAGGTCATGTTTTTCTCTGGCGGTTAATAAAGTCTTGACAATAAATCCATTGGATGTCTTAGATAATTTTTTATTGAATGTTATGGGCTTTGAACTAGCTCTCCGTAACTGCGACTACTCTAAGATCTGTACTTTGTGTCTTTTGTGTTTTTGTTAGTTTTTTGGTGAAATAGTTAACACAGCATTACCTTTTGATTTTATACAATGGTTGAAAATAACTCAATGCATTCAGCATGAAGAAAACAGAATAGCAATCCCTATAAGAACAACATCTAAAATAAAGGAACAACACATGTTATATCTCAGTTATAACATTAATGGTACCAATCTGTTGTTAACAATGTAATGACAATGATTCTATATTTTGTATTAAATTTTCATAACAATGAGAGCTTCCTTCTAAAACACAATTTAAGCCAACCTTAACTGAGATCATCAATCTATACCATAACTTGCACTTACATCTAGTAACGTTCTGTTGTGCTCACATTTAGAAGATGCTTATTTCTGACATTACTTTTTAAAGGCTAGTGCTTGTACTCCAATTTTGTAGTTTCTTTTTTTCATTTAGATCCTTGCAATTGAATATTCAATGTCTAATTCTCTAGTCATATCAACTCGCGAATAATTACTCTGCGAGTGAAAGAAATACAATAAAAAGTTGCCATCTCAACAAAGTGTGTCATCCGTTTTAGTTTTACCAGTAAGCTAGCGTTATGGTTAAGTGATGTTATTTGTGTCCAACTAGACACAAATATTCTTGTTGAACATGTCTCAACATATATCCATCGAAACAAACTACACGAAGAAAAATGAAACGATCAGATATGTAACGATAATAGGTCCACATTTAATATTCCCATTAACCTTTAACTGAACGCGACTTGTGCTTTGCTACAAATTTCTTTTCGTCACAAGGCATAATGGGTACCGTTATGCGTAGTAACTTGCACGGTTGGATTCACACGTGCGTGCTAAGCGGGAGTTTAAATCATTCGACGGTTTGCGTTCAATCAGTCTAGACGTTTATAATTTATTTGCTGCCAAGGTCTGTTTGACTTTTTTATTTTGTGGAAAAACATTTTTATTTTATGTGTACTGTCTTTCACACGTATACGACCATTCTTACAGAATCGAACAGTTCAATAGATGCACATGTACACTGCCAAAATTAAAGTATTTATTCATTTTGTGTTCATTCATATAGTTGTTTCTCATATTTTGTAATTGTATTTGGTAGATTGTGCAGGCTGTTGATCATAACACTAGTGAAGATAATGTGATAAGGACTGTTTTTTTTGCGTAGCACCTGTCATTCTAAATTTTTCTTCACATGTTGTTATTCTGTATCGATTGTATTATTAAATGACTGGATGCTGCAAACCAACATCCCCGACTGGATGCTGCAAACCAACATCCCCGACTGGATGCTGTAAACCTACATCCCATAGAATATTTCTGTTTTGTGTCATTGAGCCCTGTATAGAAAACAATGCTTTATGTTCGGTTGAACCCGTGAAAAAGAACATAAATAACATTCCTCACTTCTTCAGGAAAACCACTACAAGGTAATTTAAAATATGCAATCTATAACTGTAGCTCAATGTAACGATTGTTTCCATGTCTGTTAACGTGTGACCTGAATTTTTAAATGATCTTGACTTGATACTGAATATAATTCCCTGTCTTAAAATGAACAGGGATAGTGCAAATTTCCTACAAAAATTCTGTTAATCTCAAGCTCTCGTCTTAGTTGTAGTTTGTTTTTAAGTCTACATATCTCTCATCTCTCGACCATATTAAACCGTATATTAGATCCGTTTCGATTCCTAACATCACTGAAGAGACATTAATTGTCGAAATCCGGATATGGTGTACTAATTTTTGCACCTTTTGTTTGCGCTATACCATCTTTTCCGCAAGTTTATTGCTTTCTGTTTGGTATTAAATTAATAGTTAAGATCCATTTTGTTACATCTGGTGGACCGTTTATTTGGGAATCGCCAATGGCAGTCAGCAGGGTTTAAGAACATCCGTTGTACGACCTGCTAGTCAAATGCGTTTTGTTAAAATATACTTTTTCACTTTTTTGGTCTTTTGGAAAATGTTGTTTGTGCTGTATTTAGACCCCTCTACCAAGAAATTTGTTTTGCATGCACACGTATAAAAACTGCGGTTTTTATCCAACGCAATCATAGGTTTGAACGCAGTTTTCAATTTAGACTTGTATATATATATATATATATATATGTTTATATGATCCGTTCATCCTATTTCAACTTTTACAAAATTCAAGAGTCTATCCTAAATTGAGGTAAATTATATGGCCTTCCAAATACCGTTTCGATTCCTAACATCACTGAAGAGACATTAATTGTCGAAATCCGGATATGGTGTACACATTTTAGCACCTCATTTTTGCGGTATACCATCTTTTCCGCAAGTTTATTGTTTTCTGTTTGGTATTAAATTAATAATTAAGATCCATTTTGTTACATCTTGTGATCCGTTTATTTGGCAATCGCCAATGGCAGTCAGCAGGGTTTAAGGACATCAGTTGTTCGACCTGTTAGTCAAATGCGTTTTGTTAAAATATACTTTTTGCACGTTTTGGTCTTTTGCAAAATGTTGTTTGTGCTGTATTTAGACCCCTCTACCAAGAAATTTGTTTTGCATGCACACGTATAAAAATTGCGTTTTTATCCAACGCAATCATAGGTTTGAACGTTGTTTATATTTTTTCGTTTGGGCTTGTATAATATTTGCCTTCGGGTTTATATGATCCGTTCATCCTATTTCGACTCTGTCAAAATTCAAGAGTCTATCCTAAATTGAGGTAAATTATATGGCCTTCGAAATACCGTTTCGATTCCTAACATCACTGAAGAGACATTAATTGTCGAAATCCGGATATGTTGTTTTAATTTTTGCACCTCATGTTTGCGGTATACCATCTTTTCCGCAAGTTTATTGTTTTCTGTTTGGTATTAAATTAATAATTAAGATCCATTTTGTTACATCTTGTGATCCGTTTATTTGGCAATCGCCAATGGCAGTCAGCAGGGTTTAAGAACATCAGTTGTTCGACCTGCTTGTCAAATGCGTTTTGTTAAAATATACTTTTTCACTTTTTGGTCTTTTGCAAAATGTTGTTTGTGCTGTATTTAGACCCATCTAACAAGAAATTTGTTTTGCATGCACACGTATAAAAATTGGGGTTTTTAATCCAACGCAATCATAGGTTTGAACGTTGTTTTCAATTTAGACTTGTTTATATTTTTTCGTTTGGGCTTGTATTATATTTGCCTTCGGGTTTATATGATCCGTTCATCCTATTTCGACTCTTCAAAATTCTAGACTCTATGCTAAATTGAGGTAAATTATATGGCCTTCCAAATACCGTTTCGATTCCTAAAATCACTGAAGAGATATTAATTGTCGAAATCCGGATATGGTGTTCTAATTGTTGCACCTTTTATTTGCGGTATACCATCTTTTCCGCAATTTTTTTGTTTTCTGTTTGGTATTAAATTAATAGTTAAGATCCATTTTCTTACATCTGGTGATCTGTTTATTTGGCAATCGCCAATGGCAGTCAGCAGGGTTTTAGAACATCCGTTGTTCGACCTGCTAGTCAAATGCGTTTTGTTAAAATATACTTTTTCACTTTTTTGGTCTTTTGGAAAATGTTGTTTGTGCTGTATTTAGACCCCTCTACCAAGAAATTTGTTTTGCATGCACACGTATAAAAATTGCGGTTTTTATCCAACGCAATCATAGGTTTCAACATTGTTTTCAATTTAGACTTGTTTATATTTTTTCGTTTGAGCTTGTATTATATTTGCCATCGGGTTTATATGATCCGTTCATCCTATTTCGACTCTTTCAAAATTCAAGAATCTATCCTAAATTGAGGTAAATTATATGGCCTTCCAAATACCGTTTCGATTCCTAACATCACTGAAGAGACAATAATGGTCGAAATCCGGATATGGTGTATAAAAAACCTTTGCATCTCATGTTTGCGGTATACCATCTTTTCCGCAAGTTTATTGTTTTCTGTTTGGTAATAATTTGATAATAAGATCTGTTTTGTTACATCTTGTGATCCGTTTATTTGGCAATCGCCAATGGCAGTCAGCAGGGTTTAAGAACATCAGTTATTCGACCTGCTAGTCAAATGCGTTTTGTTAAAATATACCTTTTCACTCATTTGGTCTTTTGGAAAATGTTGTTTGTGCTGTATTTAGACCCATCTAACAAGAAATTTGTTTTGCATGCACACGTATAAAAATTGCGGTTTTTATCCAACGCAATCATAGGTTTCAACATTGTTTTCAATTTAGACTTGTTTATATTTTTTCGTTTGGGCTTGTATTATATTTGCCTTCGAGTTTATATGATCCGTTCATCCTATTTTGACTCTTTCAAAATTCCAGAGTCTATCCTAAATTGAGGTAAATTATATGGCCTTCCAAATACCGTTTCGATTCCTTACATCACTGAAGAGACAATAATGGTCGAAATCCGGATATGGTGTACAAAAACCTTTGCATCTCATGTTTGCGGTATACCATCTTTTCCGCAAGTTTATTGTTTTCTGTTTGGTAATAATTTGATAATAAGATCTGTTTTGTTACATCTTGTGATCCGTTTATTTGGCAATCGCCAATGGCAGTCAGCAGGGTTTAAGAACATCAGTTATTCGACCTGCTAGTCAAATGCGTTTTGTTAAAATATACCTTTTCACTCATTTGGTCTTTTGGAAAATGTTGTTTGTGCTGTATTTAGACCCATCTAACAAGAAATTTGTTTTGCATGCACACGTATAAAAATTGCGGTTTTTATCCAACGCAATCATAGGTTTCAACATTGTTTTCAATTTAGACTTGTTTATATTTTTTCGTTTGGGCTTGTATTATATTTGCCTTCGAGTTTATATGATCCGTTCATCCTATTTTGACTCTTTCAAAATTCAAGAGTCTATCCTAAATTGAGGTAAATTATATGGCCTTCCAAATACCGTTTCGATTCCTTACATCACTGAAGAGACATTAATTGTCGAAATCCGGATATGGTGTACTAATGTTTGCACCTTTTCTTTGCGCTATACCATCTTTTCCGCAAGTTTATTGTTTTCTGTTTGGTAATAAATTAATAATAAGATCCAATTTGTTACATCTTGTGATCCGTTTATTTGGCAATCGTCAATGGCAGTCAGCAGGGTTTAAGAACATCAGTTATTCGACCTGCTAGTCAAATGCGTTTTGTTAAAATATACTTTTTCACGTTTTGGTCTTTTGGAAAATGTTGTTTGTGCTGTATTTAGACCCATCTAACAAGAAATTTGTTTTGCATGCACACGTATAAAAATTGGGGTTTTTATCCAACGCAATCATAGGTTTGAACGTTTTTTTCAATTTAGACTTGTTTATATGTTTTCGTTTGGGCTTGTTTTATATTTGCCTTCGGGTTTATATGATCCGTTCATCCTATTTTGACTCTTTCAAAATTCAAGAGTCTATCCTAAATTGAGGTAAATTATATGGCCTTCCAAATACCGTTTCTATTCCTAACATCACTGAAGAGACAATAATGGTCGAAATCCGGATATGGTGTACAAAAACCTTTGCATCTCATGTTTGCGGTATACCATCTTTTCCGCAAGTTTATTGTTTTCTGTTTGGTAATAATTTGATAATAAGATCAGTTTTGTTACATCTTGTGATCCGTTTATTTGGCAATCACCAATGGCAGTCAGCAGGGTTTAAGAACATCAGTTATTCGACCTGCTAGTCAAATGCGTTTTGTTAAAATATATTTTTTCACTTTTTTAGTCTTTTGGAAAATGTTTGTGCTGTATTTAGACCCCTCTACCAGGAAATTTGTTTTGCATGCACACGTATAAAAATTGCGGTTTTTTATCCAACGCAATCATAGGTTTGAACGTTGTTTTCAATTTAGACTTGTTTATATTTTTTCGTTTGGGCTTGTATTATATTTGCCTTCGGGTTTATATGATCCATTCATCCTATTTTGACTCTTTCAAAATTCAAGAGTCTATCCTAAATTGAGGTAAATAATATGGCCTTCCAAATACCGTTTCGATTCCTAACATCACTGAAGAGACATTAATTGTCGAAATCCGGATATGGTGTACAAAAACCTTTGCACCTCATGTTTGCGGTATACCATCTTTTCTGCAAGTTTATTGTTTTCTGTTTGGTAATAATTTGATAATAAGATCTGTTTTGTTACATCTTGTGATCCGTTTATTTGGCAATCGCCAATGGCAGTCAGCAGGGTTTAAGAACATCAGTTGTTCGACCTGCTAGTCAAATGCGTTTTTGTTAAAATATACCTTTTCACTTATTTGGTCTTTTGGAAAATGTTGTTTGTGCTGTATTTAGACCCATCTAACAAGAAATTTGTTTTGCATGCACAGGTATAAAAATTGCGGTTTTTATCCAACGCAATCATAGATTTGAACGTTGTTTTCAATTTAGACTTGTTTATATTTTTTCGTTTGGGCTTGTATTATATTTGCCTTCGGGTTTATATGATCCGTTCATCCTATTTCGACTCTTCAAAATTCTAGACTCTATGCTAAATTGAGGTAAATTATATGGCCTTCCAAATACCGTTTCGATTCCTAAAATCACTGAAGAGACATTAATTGTCGAAATCCGGATATGGTGTACAAAAACCTTTGCACCTCATGTTTGCGGTATACCATCTTTTCCGCAAGTTTATTGTTTTCTGTTTTGTAATAATTTGATAATAAGATCTGTTTTGTTACATCTTGTGATCCGTTTATTTGGCAATCGCCAATGGCAATCAGCAGGGTTTAAGAACATCAGTTATTCGATCTGCTAGTCAAATGCGTTTTGTTAAAATATACCTTTTCACTCATTTGGTCTTTTGAAAAATGTTGTTTGTGCTGTATTTAGACCCATCTAACAAGAAATTTGTTTTGCATACACACGTATAAAAATTGCGATTTTTATCCAACGCAATCATAGGTTTGAACGTTGTTTATATTTTTTCGTTTGGGCTTCTATAATATTTGCCTTCGGGTTTATATGATCCGTTCATCCTATTTCGACTCTTTCAAAATTCAAGAGTCTATGCTAAATTGAGGTAAACTATATGGCCTTCCAAATACCGTTTCGATTCCTAACATCACTGAAGAGACATTAATTGTCGAAATCCGGATATGGTGTACTAATTTTTGCACCTTTTGTTTGCGGTATACCATCTTTTCCGCAAGTTTTTTGTTTTCTGTTTGGTAATAAATTAATAATAAGATCCATTTTGTTACATCTTGTGATCCGTTTATTTGGCAATCGCCAATGGCAGTCAGCAGGGTTTGAGAACATCCGTTGTTCGACCTGCTAGTCAAATGCGTTTTGTTAAAATATACTTTTTCACTTTTTTGGTCTTTTGGAAAATGTTGTTTGTGCTGTATTTAGACCCCTCTACCAAGAAATTTGTTTTGCATGCACACGTATAAAAATTGCGGTTTTTATCCAACGCAATCATAAGTATGAACGTTGTTTTCAATTTAGACTTGTTTATATTTTTTCGTTTGGGCTTGTATTATATTTGCCTTCGGGTTTATATGATCCGTTCATCCTATTTCGACTCTTTCAAAATTCAAGAGTCTATCCTAAATTGAGGTAAATTATATGGCCTTCCAAATACCGTTTCGATTCCTAACATTACTGAAGAGACATTAATTGTCGAAATCCGGATATGGTGTACAAATTTGTGCACCTCATGTTTGCGGTATACCATCTTTTCCGCAAGTTTATTGTTTTCTGTTTGGTAATAGATTAATAATAAGATCCATTTTGTTACATCTTGTGATCCGTTTATTTGGCAATCGTCAATGGCAGTCAGCAGGGTTTAAGAACATCAGTTGTTCGACCTGCTTGTCAAATGCGTTTTGTTAAAATATACTTTTTCACTTTTTGGTCTTTTGCAAAATGTTGTTTGTGCTGTATTTAGACCCATCTAACAAGAAATTTGTTTTGCATGCACACGTATAAAAATTGCGGTTTTTATCCAACGCAATCATAGATGTGAACGTTGTTTTCAATTTAGACTTGTTTATATTTTTTCGTTTGGGCTTGTATTATATTTGCCTTCGGGTTTATATGATCCGTTCATCCTATTTCGACTCTTCAAAATTCTAGAGTCTATGCTAAATTGAGGTAAATTATATGGCCTTCCAAATACCGTTTCGATTCCTAAAATCACTGAAGAGACATTAATTGTCGAAATCCGGATATGGTGTACTAATTTTTGCACATTTTATTTGCGGTATACCAACTTTTCCGCAATTTTTTTGTTTTCTGTTTGGTATTAAATTAATAGTTAAGATCCATTTTCTTACATCTGGTGATCTGTTTATTTGGCAATCGCCAATGGCAGTCAGCAGGGTTTAAGAACATCCGTTGTTCGACCTGCTAGTCAAATGCGTTTTGTTAAAATATACCTTTTCACTCATTTGGTCTTTTGGAAAATGTTGTTTGTGCTGTATTTAGACCCATCTAACAAGAAATTTGATTTGCATGCACACGTATAAAAATTGCGGTTTTTATCCAACGCAATCATAGGTTTGAACGTTGTTTTCAATTTAGACTTGTTTATATTTTTTCGTTTTGGGCTTGTATTATATTTGCCTTCGGGTTTATATGATCCGTTCATCCTATTTCGACTCTTTCAAAATTCAAGAGTCTATCCTAAATTGAGGTAAATTATATGGCCTTCCAAATACCGTTTCGATTCCTAACATCACTGAAGAGACATTAATTGTCGAAATCCGGATATGGTGTACAAAAACCTTTGCACCTCATGTTTGCGGTATACCATCTTTTCCGCAAGTTTATTGTTTTCTGTTTGGTAATAATTTGATAATCAGATCTGTTATGTTACATCTTGTGATCCGTTTATTTGGCAATCGCCAATGGCAGTCAGCAGGGTTTAAGAACATCAGTTATTCGACCTGTTAGTCAAATGCGTTTTGTTAAAATATACCTTTTCACTCATTTGGTCTTTTGGAAAATGTTGTTTGTGCTGTATTTAGACCCATCTAACAAGAAATTTGTTTTGCATGCACACGTATAAAAGTTGTGGTTTTTATCCAACGCAATCATAGGTTTGAACGTTGTTTTCAATTTAGACTTGTTTATATTTTTTCGTTTTGGGCTTGTATTATATTTGCCTTCGGGTTTATATGATCCGTTCATCCTTTTTGACTGTTTCAAAATTCAAGAGTCTATCCTAAATTGAGGTAAATTATATGGCCTTCCAAATACCGTTTCGATTAGTAACATCACTGAAGAGACATTAATTGTCGAAATCCGGATATGGTGTACAAAAACCTTTGCACCTCAAGTTTGCGGTATACCATCTTTTCCGCAAGTTTATTGTTTTCTGTTTGGTAATAATTTGATAATAAGATCTGTTTTGTTACATCTTGTGATCCGTTTACTTGGCAATCGCCAATGGCAGTCAGCAGGGTTTAAAACCATCAGTTGTTCGACCTGCTAGTCAAAAATGTTTTGTTAAAATATACCTTTTCACTCATTTGGTCTTTTGGAAAATGTTGTTTGTGTTGTATTTAGACCCATCTAACAAGAAATTTGTTTGGGGGGGGGGGGGGGGGGGGGGGGGAGTTGGAGGTGTAGTGCGTGTTGGTTAATGGGCTTACTTATTAATTGCATTAACGGTAGGAGGTATGACAGAAGAAAGGATATGAGCATCATTTGTTGATATTGCGTTTAAGGACATTTAAGGTATACATTTTAGGGGTATGGTATATTAGTTCAAAAATCAATTACATATGATATATATATTATTGTAACAGCCCAAATAAGACTTAGTACTGTGTTTTGTTTTACTGAATCAAGTATTTATGGTCTTCTTCTGGTTACTAAGTATATCGCCCACTGTATGAATGTCTGGACTGGTTTACAAAATAGAAAAAAATTAAAGAATAGCGAAAATGAATCCTCCCAAAAATAAAGAAAAGATAATAATGAGGTGCTAAATTATAAAAAAAAATGCAGCTGAATAATAGACAAAAATATAATAGAGAAATATGGTATAAAATATTACATTATACAGTAATGAAGATCCTTTCCTACCCCACTCCCATTAAAATACTCCTATATCAAGGCAGAATCATATGCAAAGGGAAATAACTGTCGACGATAAATGGGTTGTGTGATCATATGATTATAATCTTCCTTGTTGTAAGTATGTTTGATAGTGTTATAATTTTTCAATTGTGGGTTGTTTATACGACAAGGGTTATATATGGTACATCCATGTTACTTTATCTTAACGTACGAGAAAATTCTTGAAATTAAATTGACTGTTAGAAATGACGGCAGACAATGTAGGGAATGAACCATACAACACCTCTTGGACAGTATAGATTTAAACCGATGTTTGGATATCATTCGCAATGTCACGTTTTTTACTCAATTAAAGCATTTGATTTTTCACACTAAATGTGAAGCGAAATGTATTCTAAATGATATAAGGAAAATATACAGAAGCAACTTAACAGTGACGATATACTTCACTTAATGCATTTCTTTTCATTTCAAATTTATTATAGCAAACGGGAGATAACACAAACTGAACATTGTTTCAAATTATATGCATTATTGAATAGAATATTTTATTTCCAAATCATTATTATATAAGAAGATCCTTATTGCAAAATTACACCCATCAGTAATTACATAAACCATACTTCGTACTCTGAACAACAAATTTAATAATTTTGTAAAAAATGCTTACTGCCGTACTCATAATAACAAAATTATTATAATTAAATTTACCTGTGTACGTTGTTTTATTTAACGGCATCTTGTCACAGGTAAAAGTTACCTTACAGACATTCTTACTATATCGTTTTTAACACTACCTGTAACGTCTTTGTTATATAGGCACCTACGTATTGATAATGTATTTATATAGTATCATAGAGCAAATTTATTCGTTCAGTGTATGTTTACTTGTTTTTGTTAATATGTCTTTTTGATCGAGTTAAGCCATTTCAATCGATATTTTATGGTGTGTCTTTTTATGTTGTAATGTTACACTACTGTCTCAGATTAGGGTGAAGGTTGGCGCCACTTTAAACGTTTCAACCGCTGCATTCTAATGCACCTGTCCTAAGTCAGGAGCCTATTGTTAAGTGGTTGTCGTTTTTTTTTTGGTGTGGTTCATAGGTGTAAATCCTGGTAAACTTATCGATCCTTGAAATACACGTATTCTAAAAGGTTAACAATTCAACACTGTCATTAGATCTTTGAATATTGTTTTTATTGGTATTAATATTGATTTTGTTATCAGAAAATTGAAAACATACTAAATATTATTGTTATATACATATTCACTTTCATGGATCAACAATCTGTCAACTCCTGTATCTTGGCATTTACACTAAATCCATTGGATGTTACATGTGTACTGATTGATAATTTAGTCTTAGATGCATGATTTTTTATATTAGTTGTTATTGGCTTTGAACTAGCAGTCAGTAAAGTGTCTTTTTGTTGTTGGGATGTACAAGTACCCGGTCACGTCCACGTGCTTTTGTTATATGCATTTCTATTTGTATCCATCTGATGAGTTAATCTTTTTTCCACTGATTTTTTTAGTTCGTTCTTCTGTTGTACTGTGACACCACTGTCCCAGCTGGTTAGGGGGAGGGTTGGGATCCTGCTAACATGTTTAACCCCGCCACATTCTGTATGTATGTGCCTGTCCCAAGTAAGGAGCCTGTAATTCAGTGGTTGTCGTTTGTTGCTGTGTTACATATTTGTTTTTCGTTCATATTTTTGTACATTAATTAGGCCGTTAGTTTTCTCGTTTGAATTGTTTAACATTTGTGATTTCGGGGCCTTTTATAGCTGACTTTGTGGTAAGGGCTTTGCTCATTGTTGAAGGCCGTACGGTGACCGATATCTGTTAATTTCTGTGTCATTTGGTCTCTTGTGGAGAGTTGTCTCATTGGCAATCATACCACATCTTCTTTTTTATATTTCTCGTTGTATA
Source organism: Mytilus californianus (assembly GCF_021869535.1). NCBI lineage: Eukaryota > Metazoa > Mollusca > Bivalvia > Mytilida > Mytilidae > Mytilus > Mytilus californianus. The sequence goes on from NW_026262699.1 coordinate 455,226, forward strand.
TATTAGACCGTTGGTTTTCCTGTTTGAATTGTTTTACACTAGCCATGTTGGGGCCCTTTATAGTGTGCTGATCGTGTTGAAGGCCGTACTTTTGACCTATAATTATTAACTTTTCATACATTGTTACTTGGATGGAGAGTTGTCTCATTGGCACTCATACCACATCTTTTTATTTATATGTACAATAATACAGCTAATAAACATTTAAATACACAAATGAAAGATCATGATACTAGCTAATGATACTTTATATTGCGAGCATGAATATCATGAACCTGTCTGACATATTTCTAATGCATCGTTTAACAAAGACTCCAAATATGACAAACGATCACAGAGGTGGGCCAATTAAACTTAATGTATCAGTTAATTCGCTTTTCTCTCCTACCGGGTTTACTGTGGATTCTTTATTATTAGTTAAAAACTAATTTTATGACTTTGGCAGAATTATGATATCAAAAAATAACGACATGCACGTTTTCATGAATCCCCGAAAATTGGTAAGTAACAAAAAAAATGAATCCAGTATTAAGACTTTCAGTCGTTTTACTAACATTTATCACAGGCACTTGGTTGTAGGATTTGGATATTTTATATTCAATGTTCGCACTAGATATTAAATTTTCCGTATATCCCTCACATTTCACACTTCTATGCTTGTTTTATCTTGTTCTGGGTGAATTTATCATTTCTGATTCAGTCCCTTATTTTACTATCCATACTAAAACAAAACTTGTTTTCTATGTTACTTTACTACCCCTGTGGTAGTTGACCTTATGAAGATTTCACACAATTTATTTTTTTGTTTTAAATATTTCAGTTTTTATGCTTTTTAACTTTATACTTTATTTGTTTTGTCAAATGTTTTGGTTGCCTCTTGCATATTTAATTAAATCTTTTTTTGTCACGTCGGTTTTGGGTGTTTTATTTAGACCTGTTTGCTTTTTAATGTTTCCAAACGCTTTATATTTCAGAACGTGTGAACCCGTACAAAACCATTTATTTCATAAACACGTAGTGTACTCACTGTATAATATCTTTTTTTTTTTTTTTTGGTTGTTTTTAGCCAAAAGGAAGTAAATGATATGATGATAACAAAAAGACATTTCAATAGAAAAGTCAATGCATGAAACTTATAAATTAAAACGAACGAAAAGATTAATTACTCTAACACCCGGCAGTAAATTAGGTTCTATCAAACAAAAATCTGGTCATATGTATATGTTGTGTACAAGTTATCATTTTGTACAAATTATAATTTGTACAAAAAAATTGTACAAATTATAATTTGTATTTTGACTTTGTACAAATTGTAATTTGTACAAAAAGTACTTGTACAAATTACAATTTGTACAAAATTTGACTAAAATTCACTGATAACTTGTACAATGAATTATAGTATAGATTTTGTTATAAAAAATGCATTGATACACACTAAAGAATTTTTAATCAATGACCACACAATAAACCTTTTATTACAAAATACGAAAAATTGTTCTGTATTATTTGTTTGAGCATGTGAGTGAATTATGGCATCGGAAATGCACAACATCTTTTGCTTTTTACATTTACATTTAGAAAAGAGGGACATTCAAACTCATAAATCGAAAATAAACTGACAACGCTATGGCTAAAAAAGAAAAAGTCAAACAATAGTACACAAAACTCAACATAGAAAAATAAAGACTAAGCAACACGAACCCCACTAAAAACTGGGGGTGATCTTCAGGTGCTCCAGAGGGGTAAGCTGACCCTGCTCCACATGTGGCACCCGTCGTGTTGCTCATGTTGGTACAAACCCGGAAATAATTCTAATTCGGTAGTTCACATTCGTGAAAAGGGAACGGGATTGTAGTTACGACATAAGGAACATATCCGCTATCATCTGTGAAACGGATATTCCATAACAGTCAACAACCTCGTGATGCCGTCCGTAAAATTTAAGAAGGGATGATTTCAACTTCACCATTTGGAACTCTTGGTTTAATAGATTCCTTGTGAGCAGCAACCCTCTATCAAGGACATCATGATAGGAAATACAAGCCCAGGAGTATCGTATCAATTGGGAGATATATACTCCATATGCAGGCGCTGCTAGAATGTTGCTACATAGAAATGGAAAGTTCACAATTGGGAAGCTGAAATCATCTCTTTGTCGTAAAGTTTTGTTTTCAATCGACCCTCATGGTCAATTGCTAGATGTAAGTCAAGATATGAGGCAGACTTAACTGTATCTGTTGTATCCTTTATCTCTAGTTCGATGGGATAGATGCGTTCAACATAGTCAACAAATTTTGAATTATTTAGTGAGAGAACATCATCTATATAGCGGAAAGTAAAGTTAAAGGATACTGCTAACTTCTTTTCTTTTTTCTTAAGTTCCTGTATGAAGTCAGCCTCATAAGAATAAAAGAACAAGTCGGCAAGAAGACGGGCACAGTTGGTTCCGATGGGAATGCCGATAGTTTGTTGAAAAACACGTCCTCCAAACGTAACAAATATGTTGTTAATCAAGAAATCAAGCATCTTGATAATGTCAGTTTCAGAAAATTTTTTGTTTGAATCAGAGTAATTATTTTACTTTAGAAGTGCTGCACCCCTTTTGCATTTACATGAAAGATATCCCTGACCATCAGTCTTTTAAAGCTGTTTTTACTGTTTCACGTAGCGAAAGTTGAAGCTCAGGAACTGTTGCTGCAAATATAGCTGTGTCTTCAACAGCTTCAATTTGATTTATCGAAAAATATCTTGTTAAAATTCCTACAGCTGTTCCAATGTGGTAAAAATAATTCTCCAGATTCAATAATAACACCTAAGATATTTCGAGGATCAGTTGGGGCACATTTCCTGCCTCCATCTGGGTATTTTTTTATTTTGTAAATAAGGTTTATTATGTGGTCATTGAATAAAATTTATGTAGTGTGTATCAATGGTTTTTTATAACAAAATCCATACTTTAAATTATTGTACAAGTTATAAGTGAATTTTAGTCAAATTTTGTACAAATTGTAATTTGTACATGCACTTTTTGTACAAATTACAATTTGCACAAAGTCAAAATACAAATTATAATTTGTACAATTTTACATTTTTACAAAATGATAACTTGTACACAACATATAGATTCTTTATTTTTGCATGACAAACTCACGAAAAGGAGGATGAGAAAGATTGAAGCGATCTTGGCATGTATACATTTTCGCGCATAATCCATATTTTTTTACTCCTTTTCATTGGCCAATCATTATCGAACATTCACATATATCAAACTATTTAGCACTGCAAGTGCATGCGAAACATTATCATGTAAAATTAAATATTGAACATTTAATTAAACTAAGAAAGGTGTTTTTCAGAGTAATGGCAAATAACTGGAAACTTTGTGGACTTTGTGAACTACGCAATAGCAGTAAGCAATCAGTCATCTGGTGTTCAGATTGTGATGAGGGTCTCTGTGATGATTGTAGGGAACACCATGGTTTATCCAAAGCCTCACGAAACCATGAAACCATGACGATAGCTGAGTACCAGAAATTACCAAGCAACATTATTCAAATCGCACAGTCTTGTAAGAAACATGAGCAAAAGTATCAAATATTTTGTAAGACGCATGATTGTCCGTGCTGTAAACGTTGCGTAGTTGAGGATCACAATAAATGTGATGATCTAAAAGATATAGATGATGTCGTAAACGGTATTAAGTCTTCAAATGCATTCCAAGATATCGAAAAGACTCTGAACGAGGTAAAAGACCATATCCAAAGAATTCGAAAAGACCGTGAAGAAAACTTAGCGTCTTTGAAAGAACAAAAGAAGAACATTAAAATTGAGATTCAAAAAGCTAAAACATCAATCAACAATCATCTAGACAAACTCCATCAGGCAGTACTGAGAGATCTTGATGCAACAGAGGAGTCAGAGAATAAGAAGATTTGTCAGCTACTGAGTGAAGTGGAGAAGAAGGAAAAAGAAATTGAAGAATTCAACGCTTGTTTATCGAACATTAAGCATTATGCTTCCGACATGCAAACTTTCCTTGCAGTAAAAGAAATGGAACGCGATTTAGCAAAGCAAGAGCATTTCGTTCAATCGATAATTAAAAACGGAAAATTGAATCATCCACAAATATCTTTGAAAATTGAAACGATTTTACATAATATTCCGATTCATATTGAATCCTTTGGAGAAATAATTGTTGTTAATGAGCCGAACAAACTTATGATAAGTAGGCAGAAGGATCAACAGGCTCAACAGATGAGTGTTGTCCCATCACCAAAGTCCATTGAAAACCTGACACTAATGTTAGAAATGATAGTCAACGTTGATGCAAGAAACGTCAGAGGATGTACCATAATACCTGGTGGAAGGATGATGTTTACTTGTAACAATCAACAAAAAGTTATAGGAATTAACCACGATGGTACGAAGGACTTTGAAATAAAACCAGGTAAATGTTTTGATACGGTGTATATAGGTAACAATCAAATTGCTGTTACTGCTGGTCGTTACTTTGGACCGTATATCATCAAATGCATTGACATAGATCAAAGGAAAGTTACGACAAAGTTTGATGTTGGATCAGAAAATACGGGTGTAGTGCTAACAAACGAAGGAACATTAATATATTGTTCAGGGAATAAAGGGTTTAAGACGATTGATTTAAATGACGATACAAAAGGATTAATAAAATCCGGACCACTTTGTAATTGGGGATATTCATATGTAACAACGTTTGATAATCACCTGTTTTATACAAACCCTGACAGCAACACAGTAACATGCAGTGATTTCAAAGGTAGGTTACAATGGGAATTCAAGGAGGAAAACGTTTTAAAATATCCACAAGGTATCTCCGTAGACAACGATGGAAATGTATACGTAGTGGGGACCAAATCAAACACTGTAGTGGTAATATCACATGACGGAAAACATCATAGACAAATTATATCTTCCATCGTAGGTCTATCTAAACCACAGGCATTGCACTATGACCAGTCAACAAACTCACTATTAGTTGCAAACAGACAGGACCACGCTTTTTTGTTTAGTGTAAAGTAGTGAAAGAAGTAAATCGGATTTGAATAAAATGTGTACGTACACTATCAGTAATAGCTTTTGTTGTCTAGTTTTTTTAACTAAAACATATATTAATTTGACTAAATCGTTTGAGTAGAAAGCCAATGGCATCTATGGCTGTATATATTAGTTACAAGTAGGGACACAAAGGAAATCAGAGAATACCGTTTGAAAAAATTCATGTGAGAATAAATATAAAAACAACTCATTAACGGTTTAGTATCTATATAGTACAGCAGTGATAGTTTTCATTTGCTATCAGTGTTTATCCTTATGTACAGTTATGTTCTAATTATCTATGATTTTATATTAGTGCAAAGAAGGTAATTGGAATTTTCATATAGAAAAGTGTGGAAAGTTTCCAAAGGGACATTCGTAACTTCGAACAACAGTCTACAAAACGTCTATTAGAAAACAAAAGAAAACAATATTAGTCCCACCAAACCTTAAGTGATTTGAAGTGCTCATGGAAGGGTGAGATGACCCTGCTCTACATGTGACATCTCTCACATTCTACGTCATATAAAGATGCCATTTACTCTAACACCTGTTCATTCATCCTGAGATCTGATACAGGTTAAGACCTTTCACATGTTTCAACTTAATCATCTACTGAGATCACCGGCAACTCACTTGGATTATTTTTTTTTTAAATTGGTGCCAAAAGGGTTAAATGCGTTCGATCCAGAGAGCTGTTGATTCATTGTTTTACAGTCCATGATTTTAATATATAATCGAAGATTGATTCTTCTGATCTTACCTATGACGTTTTTCATATTTCAACCATTTTTAAAGGAATAATGCCACTTGGAAATATATTTATAGATAATTGCATTGTAAGCGGTCTCGTTTACATTTCTTGCAGGGTTTTTATGAAATTTATATCAAAAGTTACATCAGCAAATTCTTGGAAAGTCTGCGCTTATCAACATTTTTACAGTGTTGATGCCCTTTGGGAATACACATATATTGAAAATGCGTTGTAAGCGATTTCACGCATACATTTCATGTAAGATCTGGATTGTATATCTTCTTATTTGTATTGTTTTTAAGCCATTTTTATACGACCGCTAACCATTTTTTTCATAATTTTTTTTTGGTTTTTCTCAAAATTTTCCATTAATCCATTGACTATTTCTGATTTATATATAAAAGCAAAAAATACTGATTTGACAGGAGATACACACCAAACAGGGTGTGTAAATTATTATATATAACAGATTAACAGTATTGCGCAATAACAAGAAATCTTCAATTGCACAGTATTGCGCAATAACAAGAAATCTTCAATTGCACAGTATGGCGCAATATCACAGCATTGCGCAATAGCAAGAAATCTTCAATTGCACAGTTTTGCACAATAGCAAGAAATCTTCAATAGCGCAGTATTGCGCAATAGCAAGAAATCTTCAATTGCACAGTATTGCGCAATAGTACAGTATTGCCATATTCCATATTCTATGTGTTCGACGCGTTATACAATAATTGACTTGAAAAATATAAAAACAAAACAACAATTTCTGTATTTCTCTGTCCTGAGTGTTTTTGCGTTTATTTGTACTGTATTCCTGTTACGTAATGTTGTCATTTTAGCGGTATGTTTAACATTGCCATATAAGCGTGAGGTTTGGCTAGCCATAAAACCAGGTTCAACCCACCATGTTTTCTTAAAATGTCCTGTACCAAGTCAGAAATATGGCAGATGTTATCAAATAGTCCGTTTCTATGTATGTTGGCGTTTGTTTTTGTATCAGTTCAGTGTTTCTGTTGTTCCGTTGTATTCCTCTTAAAGTTGATGCGTTTCCCTCGGTTTTGATTTGTGACCCGGATTTGTTTTCGCTTAATCAATTTTTTATTATTAAACAGCGGTATACTACTGTTGCCTTTATTTATAAATTTCATGCTTCCGAAGTGCTTTTCCTCCAACAGGAACGCTCAAAGCCGAATATATGAGTCATGGATGTATAAGAATCGAAACAATTGAAGAGCTATATATTTAAATAATAGTGAAATCAATCTGATGTCATCTTTGCTGAGGGACTTATAGAAAGTTATATTTAAAATCTTTTAGTTCTATCTTTCTGCGATTTTACTAGGATCTCATAAGAATCTATAGTATAGAAGTGTTGATCGTTCTGTGTTAAATTACAAATGTCCTTATAAGTTCTCCGGTTGTATCTTATTTTGATAGGAAATCAAATAGGTTAATGATGTGTACCTTTTAGTATTAATGTGTAGGTCCCATGATTGTCATACATCATACGGTTATACTCGACGTGACATCAGATCCTTATTTGAAATAGACGTAACGGTCGCACAATTACGGACATGGAAACAAACACCGGGTTTAACCCACCATTTTCTTTGGAAAATGCCTGTACCAAGTCAAGAATATGACCAGTGTTGTTCGTTTCATTGGTTAATAGTCAGGTTTTATTGACTTTTTTTAATTTACCAATGAGTTTGATATGTTTGTTCATACATTTTTCTTTGTCAATAACATATTTGTGTGACTTGTATTTTGTTATTGAGATCCTGACTCTTTACTAAATAGTGTTCTCTGTATTGTTATAAACATAAATTTTACCAATTTGCTATAGAATAATGTTAATTTTGGGCTCATATAACTCGTTGTTTTCAAGCCTGTACATCTCACATGCATTCGACCATATAACTAAAAGGTTTAACCGTGAAAAAAAACTGTGTTTTGAACTCCTATTGTTCTAACTTACTTTGAGGGTGGGATAGGGTTCGTTGAATGTTTACTCTATATAAATCGCTACCATACTCGCTAATTTGTTTAAGGGGCGGGAGTTGATTCGTGAGAACATGGCTGCGGAGTGCACTTTAGATAAGGAGCTACATACTCAATTGTACTATCGATAGGAGGTGTCATTGTATTTTAAAGATATGAAATTCGGGTGATTTTCGAAAGAAATAAAAGATAAAAGGATATAAACAATTTTTGCTGAAATTGCGTTTATGAACATCTTTAGGTTAAACATTTTACGTGTGTGGTATATTGGTACAAACATCAATTATATGTGATATATGTTATTGTTAAATCCTACTGTGTTTTGTTTTACTGAATCAAGTATGTGTTGTCATCGCCATGTAATAAAGCTTATCAACTCCTATATTAATGTCTTGACTGGGTTTACAGAATGAAGAATAATGGGTTGCAAAATACAGAATAGCGATAATGTGTCCTCAAAATATCAAGAAAAGAGAATAATGAGGTGCTCAAATACAAAGAATGAAGAATGATGGATCAAAAAATAATAGAGAAATTTGGTCTTAAATATTACAAAAATATGGTAATGAAGATTCTTCCTTATCCCACGCCCATTCAGATCCACCTATATGATCCTATATCAAGGCAAAATTATATGCAAAGGGAAATACCATACAATACAATACAATATTTTTATTTTTCCAAATTAAAGGGCCCATTATGAACATAAAATTAATAACAACATGACATAGACATTACAGAGAGATTGAAAAAACATAAAATAATAGTTCAAATGCATGAGGAAAGTGTCAGTGGTCAAGGGGAGATAATTTTGCTATCTATTAGAGTATTTTTCTAAGTTGCAGGCCTGTATCAAGGTATGCACATAAAATAGATAAAAAAACTGCTATCTTCATTACTCATGATCCATGTAAAAAGATCATTTCTGTTTAAATTAACTAAACTGGGGTATTTTTTGATATAATCAGTCATATCTCTTCTGAGGTTATTGTAAAGAGGGCATTCCAGAAGAAAGTGCATTTCATTTTCAATAGAATTTGAATTACAATATAAACATATCCTCTCATGTCGAGGTAATATTTCATATTTACCAGATACATTTATAAAACGTTCATGTCTGCCAGTTTCTATTCTTAAACAGTGATTGCTGAGTCTGTATTTTGTTAACAAATGTTTTTGGGGGTGCTTTAAATCTAAATAGTTTTCATAGTCAAATGACCTCTTGAATAAAAAATAAGTGTCCAATTTGCCTTGATTCTGTAAATAAAAATCTCGCATTTTCTTCCAATCATTTTGAAAATTTAATTTCAGCTGTTTTTTCAGTAAATTTTTTAATTTATTTTTGCCTAAAGTTTACATATATTTAGGTCAATACCCAATTTTTCGCTGTAGAAAATGATATTAGAGAGCCATGAATTATTGGACTTAGTTTGAGTTTTACTCTCAATCATTTTTAACTCAGCATAAGCACTTTTCAATAAATCAGATGGGGAATTCTCTAGTCTATGCCAATACATAAACATATGTGTTAGCAAATTTATATAAAGAGGATATCTACCCAGTTCAGACAGGACTGCTACGTTTGTGCACATCTTTGTAACACCAATAATATACTTGCAAAATTTTAGATTTAGCTTCTCAAACTCCCAATCTTTAAATATGTCATAAAGGGATATTTTTTCCTTTTAGGAGTAATGTTAATAACACCCCAATTTTCATAACCATACGTTACAATTGGCTGTATACAATGATCAAATAAATGCAAAAGAGTTTTAATAGGAGGATTTGATGATTTCAAATCTTTATACAGTTTAAAACTGGCCTTTTGACCTTTTTGGAACAATTGTTTCCTGGCTTCATTAAAGTTTCCGGTATTTTGGATGAATATGCCAAGATATTTGTATTGTTTAACACATTCGATAGAATTATTTCCTATCTTGAAATCTTCATTAATGAGTCTACCACTCCTATTGAATATAATAATCTTTGTTTTCTTCACATTTATTTCCATACACCAATCTTTGCAGAATGTGCACAAAGTATCAAGTCTCTTCTGAAGCCCTTCTTTTGAGTCGGATATTAATACAAGATCATCAGCGTATAGTAGACATGGTATCTTTTCAAATAACTGTCGACGGAAAGGTAAACAGGTAAATGGTTTGTGTGATCATATGATCATTATATTTTTCCTGCTTGTAAGTATGTCACGTTATGTTATCAAAAGAATTCTGTTTTGATTTTCCAATCGTGTATTTTTATCAGACAAGGGTTCTATATGGCACACCCTTGACTTTACCTTTAGTTACCAGAAAAATTCCTTTAAAAAATGAAATTGACTGTTTGAAATGAACGAAAACTATGAATGTCGTGAACACTACAAATTTATTGAGGAGTAGAAAATCATTTGCAATGTCACGTTTATTGTTCAGTCATTGTATTTGATTTGTTGTACTAGATATGACGTGAAATTCGTCCTAAATGATTACAAATAGTTATCAAAAGGTACCAAAAAAACCCCACAGAAGCAACATAACTGTGATGATATACTTCACTTAAATGCTTAATATATTTCTTTTCGTTTGAAATTTATTTTGACTAAAGGGAGATCATCCAAATTGAACAATGTTCCATCGCCCATCACAAATGCATTATACTAGCAAATCTTACAAAATTACACCAATAAAGTAATTACAAATAAAATACAAACATGTTAAAGAATACAGAAACATTTTACCAAACACAAAAAAGTAAAATCAAGTTACGAAATAATGCTTCTACATTGCACTGGTATGAAAATTAAAACCCGTCTATAGCTAATACCCTCAATTCCATAACCTATTCAATGAAGACTCCAATGTGACAAACAACTACAGGTATGGGCCAGTTATACGTCAGTTTTTTTTATTATTTGTATATTTAATGTAGAAGTTGAATTGCTTTTCTGTACTGCGGGGTTTCCTCAGACTTAGGTATCCATGTATGGGTCTAATTTATAGGTTTACGAATATATATAAATTTCAGTTGTTTTCTTAATATTTACCATAGGCGCTTGGGAATAGGATTGTGGGCCTGGATTTGGAACATTTAATTTTCAGTGTTTGCACTGGATATCAAATCATCTGCTGTATGCCACTTACTTAACACTACTATGCTTCCCTTACCTTGTTCTAGGTGAATACCGTACTTTCACTTATAATGGTTTACTTTTACAAATTGTGACTTGGATGGAGAGTTGTCTCATTTGCACTCGTACCACATCTTCTTATATCTAATTATCAACTTTGGTACAATCCCCTATATATTTCCCATACTTACACAACACTTGTAAGTTTCCCCTCCTACTCCTTATCCTTGTGGTGACTGATCTTATGAAGATTTGGCACACCGAATATGAATAAGTTGTTTTCATTGTTCCTTACTTCGGTGTGTCAGCTGTTTTGATTCGAGTACCACTGGTGATTTATTGATTGATTGATGTTTGCTTAACGGCCAGTGACAAAACTTTTATGCAGGTTCAGAACGTGTACCACTAATGAGTATTATTTAGACGAAACGTGCTTGTGAAACAAGTATTGATGAGTTATTAAATCTTTCTTGCACGTCGGTTTTGGTTGTTCATATTAAACCCGTTTGCTTTTTTTCATCTCCGAAAGCTTTATAGTTGTGGCCTTCAAATCTTCTGGTCATGAATGGACCTGTATTATGAAATTTATGCCACACACACTTAACTTGAATTTGCAAAACATTTTACACGTCTAACATCTGGGAGTATGATTAAGTTATATCGAAAAAAAAACACCTAATGATATTTTAACATACTCTTTTTGTTCACGACATATTCATGTAAAAGAGTCTAGGACAAGAAAGGAAATATAAGAAAGTTCGATTTTTTTTTTTTTTTTTTTGATAATCCTTCGTTTCGTGCAGAAAAGTCTGGACAAGCCTGGCAGAGTATGGAGGATTAATATTGTATTTGGGTACTAATAATGATACAATATTGTTAATGATAGGTTATCTTATTAATATCACACTTTTCACGTCGTTTAATAATGGTAACAGTGTTTTATACATATATTTACTTGACCAAACTCTGTACAGTATGAACCTATGCGTAGATTTCTATTATGTAGAATTTCAAATTGACTGTCGTATTAATCTAAGAAAGACATTGTTTCAAGGTAATGGCAAGTAACATCAGAGTTTGTGGAGTTTGTGAACTACGCAAAATCAGTAAACAGTCAGTAATCTGGTGTTCAGATTGTAAGGAGGGTTAATGTGATGAATGTAAGGACCATCATAGTGTATCCAAAGGATCACGTAATCATGAAACTGTGACGATAGCTGATACCAGAAGTTACCAAGTAACGTTATTCAAATCGCACAGTCCTGCATGAAACATGATCAAAAGTGTCAAATATTTTGTAAGAAGCATGATTGTCCGTGCTGTAAACGTTGCGTAGTAGAGGATCATAATAAATGTGAAGATTTAAAAGATATAGATGATGTCATAGGAGGTATTAAGTCTTCAAATACATTCCAAGACTTTTAAAAGGTGTTTTTAGAGATATCGAAAAAAAATTCTGACCGACCTTAAAGAACATATCCAAAGAATTTGACAAGACCGAGAAGAAAATTTAATAATATTGACAAAATAAAAGAAAAATATTGAAATAAAGATTCAAAAAGCTCAAACCTCCATCAGAAACCACATAGACAAGCTACAACTGGCAGTACTAACAGACATTGAGGCAGCAGAGGAGGCAGAAAATAGAATAATTTGTCAGGTCGTGAGAACAATAGAGGAGGAGGAAAAATGAAATCAACAAATATCAAGCAGGTTAAGCAAGCACTAAGCATGATTGATCCTTTTATAAGTCTTCAAATGCATTCCAAGATATCGAAAAGACTCTGAACGAGGTTAAGGAATATATCCAAAGAATTCGAAAAGACCGTGAAGAAAATTTAGCGTCTTTGAAAGAACAAAAGGAGAACATTGAAATGGAGATTCAAATAGCTAAAACTTCAATCAATAATCATCTAGACAAACTACTTCAGGCAGTACTGAGAAATCTTGATACAACAGAGGAGAAAGAGAATAAGAAGATTCTTCAGTTACTGAATGAAGTGGAAAAGAAGGAAAAAGAGATTGAAGAATTCCAAGCTGGGTTAGCAAACATTTAGCATTATGCTTCCGACATGCAAACATTCCTGGCAACAAAAGAAATGGAACGCGATTTAGCAAAGCAAGAGCATTTCGTTCAGTCGATAATTAAAAGCGGAAAATTGAATCAGCCACAAATATCTTTGAAAATTGAAACGATTTTACAGAATATTGCGATTCATATTAAATCCTTTGGAGAAATAATTGTTGTTAATGAGCCGAACAAACTGATGATAAGTAGACAGAAGGATCAACAGGCTCAACACATGATTGCTATACCATCACCAAAGTCCATTGAAAACCTGACACTAATGTTAAAAATGATAGTCAAAGTTGATGCAAGAAATGTCTACCTTATGGAAGAATGATGTTTACTTGTTCCGCTCAAGGTAAAGTCATAGCAGTTAGCCGCCATGGTACAACGGAGTTTGAAATTAAAGTTAATAGCTTTGATATGGTTTATACAGGTAACAGCATACTTGTTGTTACCTCTGATGTTTCTCTGGATAATTTGAATATATATTTTATCGACATTGAAAAACGGAACGTTACTGATACGCTTAACGGTGGTTCATACAATTCTGGCGTAGCGCTTACAAAGGAAGAGACATTGCTATTTTGTGCAGGGGGGAAGGGTTAAGAGCGATCGATTTAAATAATGCGACGAAAGGTTTAATAAGATCTGGACCACTTTCTAAATTTGGAAACTTATATGTAACAGTTTTTAATGAAAATGTTATATATACAAACGATGACCTTAATACAGTTACATGCTGTGATTTCCAAGGTACGACACAATGGGAGTTCAGTGAGGAGAGTTTTAAAATGTCCACACGGTATCTCAGTAGACAACGACAGCAATCTGTACGTTGTGGGAACTGTGTCCAACACTGTTGTGGTTATATCACATGACGGAAAGCATCATAGACAAATTTTATCGTCCAACGAAGGTCTTACCAAACAACATGCATTGCATTATTATCAGTTAACAAACTCACTAATAGTTGCTAACCAACAGGGTCGCGCGTTTTTGTTTGATGTGAAGCAGTAAAAGAAGTAAATAAGATGTGTATGGACATTATCATCACAGTTTTCACAATAATTATCATATATATTTGTTAAAATATTACATTATCTGTATCATAGATGTTTAAACGCCTCACTTTACACACAGATGTCTGTAATTATGAGTAACAAATTTGGACAAAAACACTATCTGATTCAGAAAATACCATTCGGAAATATTCATGTGGAAATACATAAAAAATTAACCAACTCGTACAGGGATTGGCATCAAAATATTGCAGCAGTAATAGTTTTCATCCATTATCAGTGTTGATCCTGACATAAAAGTGTGTTTTTATTTCCCATTGTATTATATATAATTGCAAAAAGGGGATTCATCGTTATTCTCGGATACCAATTGTCGTGGATTTCCTGGTAAAAGGTTAACCACGAAATAACGTTTCAACCAAATGTACGTTTGTGTAAATGTTCTTTTCGAAAGCTATAGGCATGTGTGTAGATTTTGGCAAAACCACGAATACAATACCTTTTTTTTCTCAATTCTCGAAAATTGGTTCCAAAGAAAGAAATGAATCCACAGTATATCCGGATAGGGTTGATAACGTGTTGATAATAAAACAAAAACTCATAATGCGAGGAGAAATTGACAAAAAAAAAAACACAAAAAAATCAACGAAAATACAAACAGCAGTCTATTAAGCAGTGGGGAATCTAGTGAACGAAAACAATAGAAAATTCTCTATTAAAGAAACAACTTGGTAAACTGTGTCTTATGGTACAGTCGTAAAAATAATAATGACAATACTGATCAAAAGTTATTTCTTCATAACAATTGTACATTTTAAAGAAATAATTTGTTAAACTGTGTTATTAGAAATATACATGCAAATACACGATGTGTTATGTTCTGTATTTATCGAAATAATTGCATTAGAAGCGTGTGATACTGAAATCTAAAAAAATGTTAATCTTTGATGCATATTGATAAAAAATTAGAAAACTCATGTACATACAAAATTGAAAGATATTTCGGTCACCAATTTCCAGGTTGTTCCACAAAGTCCTTAACATGCTACAATTTCCCAAAATATACCTATTTTTCACATTTAATATAAAACAGAAGATGTAGTATGATTGCCAATGAGACAGCTCTTCACAAGAGACATCTAAAGACTCGTACAAATACTCATTTTATCCTAGAACAATATTGCAATGGAACATTCTACCTGTAGCTGCAGTAAAATGTACTACACTAGACTGTTTCCGAGAACAGATCCCAATATCTGTTCTCAACAAACACCTACACATATAAATTAATATTATGATGTATATAGTTTTAACCAAAATGTATAGTACAAAACAGAAGAAAAAGAAAATTACTTTGAACTTTTACTTGTATATATTTAACTGTAAATAGAAATTATATATCCCACGCACGCGCGGCATAGTGACATCAGTACCCGGCACGTTATCATCAGTATGTTGATGGAGTGCTGAATTATAAAGAAGAAGAAAAAGAAGAAGACGAAGAAGAAGAAGAAGAAAAAGAGAGACCAAATGACACAGAAATTAACAACTACAGGTCATCGTACGGCCTTCAATAATAAGCAAAGCCAATACCACATAGTCAGCTATAAAAGGCCCCGAAATGACAAATGTAAAACAATTCAAACGAGAAAACTATAGACTGAGCAACACGAACCCCACCAAAAACTGAGGGTGATATCATGTGCTCCGGAAGGGTAAGCAGATCCTGCTCCATATGTGGCACCCGTCGTGTAAGAGAAATGATAACATTAAATGGAAGTTTTCTTTTTATTTCAACTTATTTCTTTTTTTACAATTTACCAGAACGTTTTCCCGCGAATTTATAACTGATAGCGTCCTTGCTAAAACGGGACAAACATTAAAAGATCTTAAAAGATCTAGTTTGCGGGTATGTACAGGGGAGGTTATATTTTTTCACTAGATTTCCCAATGTTACCGCTAAAAAAAACCAATGCAAATACTAAGAAACAGCTGTTTAGGTTATTTTAAAGGTTTATATAAGCAATGTCTAAGACGAGTGCTAATATCAGGAATGATATACCCCTTGGAAATATATTACATTGTAAGCACTTTCAAGCCTACATTTCATGTAGGATTTTAATGAAATTTATATCAGCAATGTCCCGGATGGATTCGAAAATGGCTTTGCACTCCAACGATTTGGCATTAAAGGTGTCTACACAAAAATACAAATACGTTACTGAAAAGTTATAAAATACAGATGTAAAGCCTTTCATATTTTATTTTATTTTAACATTCTTATAACAACCACAAGGTATATGCGATACTTTAGTGCACATTCAAATGATTGAAAAGAAAAAGCCGTAATAATCTTTGTGTCGTAAAAAGTTTAATTTCAGAAGAGACTATAAGTACAAGCAATACAAACAAACATCCAATACGAGATAAAATGTAGTGAATGAAAAGCTTACTAAAAAGTTTTTGTATTGTTGGGTTCCTGTCTAATTGACGTACACGTCATATCTGAATGCATAGAATACTCCAATGCTACAATCTGGCAAAGGTCTTTTATTTACACTATCGTTGGTCGTTTCAATTGTTCTATTTTCTTATACTGTTATAAATAGATTTCAGCTAAAATTAAGCGAGACATAGCGATCCTATATTCCGTCGTCGTCGTCGTCGTCGGCGTCCACAAATATTCACACTGTGGTTAAAGTTTTTCAAATTTTAATAACTTTCTTAAACTATCCTGCACTTCAACCAAACTTGGACCGAAGAAGCTTGTTTATGATCATAAGATAGTATCTACAAGTAAATTTTGTAAAAAAAAAAATTCTGTTTATCCGTATTTTACTCATGAATGGACTTAGTTTTTCTGCCAGTTATATTATTACATTCACTATGTGGTTAAAGTTTTTCAAATTTTAATAACTTTCTTAAACTATCCTAGATTTGTACCAAACTTGGACAGAAGCTTTGTTTATAATCATAAGATAGTATCCAGAATAAAATTTTCTAAAAAAAAATATCCAGTTTATCCGTATTTTACTCATATATGGACTTAGTTTTTCTGCCAGTTAACATAACATTCACTATGTGGTTAAAGTTTTTCAAATTTTAATAACTTTCTTAAACTATCCTGGATTTGTACCACACTTGGACAGAAGCTTGTTTGTGATCATAAGATAGTATTCAAAAGTAAATTTTGTTAAAAAAAATTCTGTTTATCCGTATTTTACTTATAAATGGACTTAGTTTTATTCCAGTTAACATTACGTACAGTCTGCAGTTAAAGTTTTTAAAACATTTATTAAATTCATAAACCTTCTTGGATTTTTACCAAACTTGAACAGAACTTCTTACAATCAAAAGATAGTATCTAGAGGAAAATTTTAAATAATTTTTTTCCCCATTTTTGTTGAGCCTGCGACTAACAGCAAAAGTAGGCGAGACACTGGGTTCCGCGGAACCCTTACGAATTTTTTAAACAACCAGGCATCTTGTGTTCATTATTTTGTTGTCGTAGTACCCTGCTTTATTCATAACTTGTCCTTCATTTCCAAACTTCATAAGAGGCGGAAGATGCCAATGGGACATTCAATGCCCAAAAGTCAACAAGTCCACAAAACAAAACAAGGAGACTAAAGAATTAGCAACACGAACCTTATTCTATGACTTCAAACCAAAGCCTGATGGCGTTGTTAATCTTTCCAAGGAATATCTTCAAATTTGACCTTTGGATGCCTATAGCTTCCTAATTAGTAGAGACCCTGTGACGGAAATCATAATAAGAAACACAAGCCCTAGAATAATGTATTAACTTGTAGATACATTGTATATACTTCACATCGAAGCACTTCTAAAGTGGTAAAGATCACTATTGGAAAAAAGAGTTCATTTGATTTCGTAAAATTAAATTCTCAACCGACCCTTATCGTCAAATTCTAGATTTCAGTCGCTCTATGAACCTTTGATTTTCGAAGGTTTCTTGTGCATTTGGCAGAGCCAGCAGCATAGCGTTGATTGTAAAGACAGTTATGCAATTTGGTTGAAATATAATAATAAAAATAAAACAAACAATTAGATTTTACAGGTTTTACTCTGTAGCAAGTGTCGTGAGATTTGAAGTTTGATTTTCAAGTAAACTGTCAATATACCCTTTTTCTTCATCAAGCAGTTTAAATGTGATTTACACACAAAAACAATATTGTTTGGGGCTTTGACTGCATGGACAACGCCATTTTTTTAATTTTAAATTTTGATTAGCAACATTAGGGTTTTTGCTATTAGATTTATAACTAGTGTTCATAAAACCATAAAAAAAATATTCCGATTATTATCAACAATTTCACAGTCTTTATTTGGAAAGATTATCGAAGTCATCTTTTTGCATTTTGTCCATAGTCTGACATATTTCTCAACTGAATCCATTAGTATTTTAGTATTTAGTTGTGTTTCAAGTTAATGGATTTAGGCTTACAGTATTTTGGCCCCTTGGCTAACACATTTCGTAGAGAAGTGCGACAGTAATGCCTAATAAAACATATTTATTTCCATAATGCAACAATACCATTGAAAACGTCGATACTCTTCCATTTGCTACCTCAGAAGATCAATCAAATAAGATGTAATACATAGCTGCTCCATCTGAAGAAGGGACTACTTGCTGCATATAACTCATTAGATACATTAACTGCTCAAGATACATTAACCGCCAAACCAATAGCATATCAAATATGAAGATAATTATAAGAACTGCTTTATGAACACATCTAATCAGAAAACGTCCATTTACTAGTATCTGTTTTTGGTTTTTCTGTCTTGTTGTGTTTCCTATCCCATATATTTATTCCTATTTTCTCCTTTTACTCGAATCGATAATAACATCTTTCATAATATCTCCAAAAAAGCGAAACCTTATCAGAAAAAGTTCATTGTAACATTTAAACAATGCAATTTATTTCAGCACGACTACACGGATGTAGCCTCATATTTTGTTTTCCATCAATTTTGACAGATTTTCATGAAACAAAGTTCAGTGGCAAGTATTTCTAAATAAGTACAACTTATCAGAAAACATCACATTTGAACAAAATTTAAATGTAAAAATTCCAGTCGCTGAGGTATATCAGGAGATAACTGTGTTGTATTTTAAGCTTAGCCCTTGTGAAGCATAGATTTTACTGTTGCAAATTGAGTTTACCTAGTGGCGCGTGGCAGAGATAGCTAGTTAACGGAATATTTGTAAAATCAAGTTTTACCAAGGCCAAGCTTAATAAACAATACAATTATCTCCATTCTAATGACGCATATTAAAATAAATTCCATTTTAGTAAAAAAATTTTGCTTAAAAAATGTTATAAATCAAAAAGTCCTTGAAACTGTTACATTGTCTTTGTCATTTAAACAATGTGACGTCATAGGTTTACTACCTATGACAAGCATAAACACCAGATGTATTTATACCATTTGTATGCTTCAAAAAAATAATCAGAATTAAAAATGATGGCTTTTCGTTTCTTATGGACTGGTAGAAGGTGGAATCTAACCTAAAAATATTTGTCAATATCCAATGAAATTTATTGTTTTAAAAGAATTGCATTAGAAAGTCTAATAATCAGCTTGAAACTTAAATGCACATATACTAATGTAACAGCATATCAAATATCACTGATCGAAGTTAAAACTTCCTACCATTAGTTGAAAAAACAGTGTTTTAATTTTAACATGCAAGACATCCATACAGTCAACCATTAAAAAGATGAAAAGCAGCAGTCGAAACGTTGTTTCTGGATATTATACTTCAGGACAACATTATGTCCATCCCATAGCTCTACTCGATAATTCATGAAAAACAGAAGATAAATACATCCAGAAGTATTCACATTTTGTCATAATAAACAAATGTCTTTATTTGTAAACATTATGCAGCAGTAATATAAGACAATAGTTCAACAGTCATACATTTCAAGATTTTCATTTGTTATCATATTTGGAAAAGTCAATATACTAACACATTTATTTATTGAAAAATGTTGTTATGTTTGTTATAGTATTGCAAAGCCATTGTTGTCGAAATGTACTTGATAGCTAATCTTTAAACTGATCATTCAGGTATGGACACATATATTACAGCATCTAATTCTTTCATGTTTTCATAATACTAAAAATATTTTGGATTTCTTGACCACAAATTGTACATACAACTTGTATTATTTATATACTTTAAAAAAAAATATCATTTAGATTACATGTGCATTATTCTTGTGTTCCAATACAATGTTAAAATGTTCAAAACATCAATGTACAAGAAGTAACTTTAAAATATTGCTGCTGAAAACCAAACCTTGCCATGATGGGGAAAAAGTTATCTGGGTAACAAGTGAGATAACCAGATTATGGTATTACACAAAACAAGTTCTACTAGTGAACCAGGAACTGTGAACCTCTATGGAACAACCATGTTCCCAACTAGAATAGTTTGGTCCATGTTGTTTTTCTGATAAATGTATTGAGACTGTTGTTCATCTATTTTTTTTCTTTCTTTTTGCCATTGTTTATGTTTTGCTTACACAAATAAAACAACCTAGATATATTCTGCTTTTTTTCTCATTTTGTAACCATATCTTTGACTGAATTCAGATTCAGAATATTTCTATTAAAACAAGCATTCTGAGAGTATTGCATGGCAATACATAGTCCTCTACCGGTTAAAAATTAATTGTACTGGAACAATATGCTAACTTGATCTATAACTTGTCATGGTGTAAACTATATAACAAATATCAAGTCAATATCTTCAAGCATGACAAAAAAAAGTGTGAAAAACTGATAATTTAAGTGAATTTTCTAAGTCCAAGGACCATAACTCTGCACAAAATCATCAGACCAGAACAAAATTCGAACTTGATCTGTAACTTGTCATGATAAAACAATGTACCAATTATTAAATCAATATCTTCAAGAATGAAGAAAAAAAGTGTGGAAAACTGATTTGCCGGACTGACAGAAGAACAGACAGACGGACGGAATGCAAACCTTAAGTCCCCTTCGACTTCGTCAGTAGGGGACTAATAAAATTATATGATATTCATACATAGGCAATATATGTCTCCATGTTATATTCACCTGCAACCAAAAGTCTTATATACAAAACAAGTCAATACACAATGGATTTCAATATATTTTTTTGCATATATGCAATAAATTAAGCATTATCTTTGACAGTACATGTATAACAATTTCAATATTGATATGCATTATTCATCTATTTAAAACTAAACATTTATAAGTAGATCTTACATAAGTAAACCCATTCACTGACTAGACACCAAAAAACCTAAATATTAACATAACTAAAACGACTAGAAACTACATTAACAAAAAGGGTTAACAAAACTACACGACTAGATTAACACTACAACCATAATATTATCAGTTAACAATTTAGTTTTAACCTCTACCATTCAATGATCCATACATAAAGCACTATATATCATAATTTAGCACATAATTATTTTAAATATCAATTCATTTTAATAGATTTTCATCCATCATGCAACAACTGCAAAGCTAATCAAAAGCATGTTGATTGTGTCATTATATGAACAGCGAAATGATACCTATTCAAATGTAAAGCCTGAGTAGTAACTTTTAAAAGAGATCACAATGGTTAACATTTCATGATATCTATGATGAGTTTATTGATGACACCCTTCATTGACCATTTTGTAGAAAGTTTGAAACTTAAATAAAAACATATAAATTTTCAACACAGACTTGTATTCATCAAAATCTAATCAACAAAAGAAAATTAATTTTCCAAGTTAATATTTTTTGTTCATTTGTACAACTTGTAAACATGAAACAAAATACTCGAAATCTAAAGAATTTTTTTCTACACCCTGATAATTTAAAATCTTTTGCAGTTGTATGAGTAATTATTGGTTACTTTCTATTATTCAATTATTTCATCACAGACAACATAAAAGATTTAGCATTTTCTGCTATATAAATTGATTGATTGTTTGTTTGAAGTCCAGTGACAAATGTTTCATGCATATTCAGGTTGATCAACTATATACATTTATGGCGATATTGACTATGATGTCTTGAAGAGGCTTTCCACCATAAACTGCCATTATATAGATGGATAGTAGTGTTGATCATCCTACACAGGAACTTAGTTCCTCTCAAAGTAGGACTTTATATACAAACTATATATGTATTACTGGCCATTATATATCATGGCAGTTTATATTTATCACATTGAAACATCCTGTTTATTCCAATCATGACATTAATAACCTGCCACAACAAATTAGAAAGACCTACTTCCATGCCAAACAGTGGAACGATTACATTGCCATGACACAATGGTGGAAAATGCTAAATCCACAATGTTAGTACTGTATATGACTATATGGGACTTTGCACAATGATATAGTAAAAACTTACAAATTACAAGACATACCGGCACAATCAACAATTTTTTTTTTAATAACAGCTAGTGCTCCTTTGTAAATTATGGATTTATTCTTTTTACTGATATACACTTCAAGACAAAAAAATCAATTGAAAATCTGCATTTCCAAAATATCTAAACATGTATTTTCAAAATGTATAATAAAAAAAACCAACTAATCCACAAACAATATTACATTCTCATAATTATGATTCATAAGCACCTTCTACTGATGATGTGGTAAATACATTATTTTCATAGAATCAAATTTTCAGTTCTGTATTCCACTCAAATGCATACATGTAGGTATTTATTTCCTCCATTTCACCAAATAATGTTACATAGACATAATTTTTAGGGAGCCTTTTTTTCATGCATAAGTCTTCAACTAATGAAATTAAATGCTCGCTGGGGCACAGCTTGATACGACCGCAGAGGTCGAACCCTGAACAGTTGGGGCAAGTATGGACACAACATTCAAGCTTGATACAGCACTGAATTTGGATTGTAATTAAATATTTGACACAGCATAGGTTTCTGACACAGAATGAATGTGGTCGAAGGACTTAAACAAATTTTTAATTTACCTATTCAAACAATATCATTATTATTTGCTTTTATATATAAATCAGAAATAACCAATTTAAGATGGAAAATTTTAAAGAAAGAAAAAAGGAAAAAAAAGGGAAAAAAATCCCTCCTCCAAATTTTTTGAACCTCCTTATGATTCATCACCTCCAAACTCAATTCCAGCCTTCCCTTTGTGGTATGGTACCTTGCAGTATAATTTCAGATAGAAATTAGAAACTAGAAAAATGCTTGTTTTTTTGCCCCTTTATGGCCCCTAATTCCTAAAATTTTGAGACAATTACCCCAAAAATCAATCCCAGCCTTCCCTTTGTAGTATGGTACCTTGCAGTACAATTTCAGAGAGATCCATACACTTGAACACAAGTTATTGTCTGGAAACTAGAAAAATGCTTATTTTTGGCCCCTTATTCCTAAACGTTTTGGGCAATTACCCCCAAACTCAATTCCAGCTCTCCCTTTGTGATATGGAATCTTGTAGTACAATTTCATAAAGATCCATACACTTACACACAAGTTATTGTCATGAAACTAGAAAAATGTTTGTTTTTTGCCCCTTTTGGGCCCCTAATTCCTAAATGTTTTGGGCAATTACCCCCAAAATCAATCCCAGCATTCCCTTTGTGATATGGAACCTTGTAGTACAATGTCAGAGAGATCCATACACTTACACACAAGTTATTGTCATGAAACTAGAAAAATGCTTGTTTTTTGCCCCTAATTCCTAAAATTTGGAGGCAATTACCCCCAAAATCAATCCCAGCATTCCCTTTGTGATATGGAACCTTGTGGTACAATGTCAGAGAGATTGATCCATACACTAACACAGAAGTTATGTCTGGAAGTTACAAAAATGCTTATTTTTGGCCCCTTTTTGGCCCCTAGTTCCTTAACTGTTGGTACCATAACCCCCAAAATCAATCCCCACCTTCCTTTTGTAGTATTGAACCTTATGATAAATTTCATAGAGATCCATTTACTTAAACTTAAGTTAGAGTGTGAAAACCAATGTGCGACGACTCCAACGTCATACCAATATACGACCGCTAAAAACGAGTACCCGATATAGAATGAAAATAATTACTTTTATGCTATATCAATATTAAAATGATAATGGCAATAAAATATATGTGTTTTAATGATTTACTTTGAAAAATTAACACTAATGGTTAGCTTGATCAATTCAAATTTATGAATGGGAAAGTAAAATGAAATGACAACTTTTCATAATTTAATAAAAAAATATCAACTTATTATTTATACTGATTTTTAAATTTCTCCATTAAATGAAAATATTTTTATATGGAAAACTACATCAAAAATGATCAATGATACATACAGAAATTTATATGATACACTGATAGTAAATTCAACTTCTATTTTCTTTAAATTACAATTGCACATTTATTTTACATTTTAACAACACAATTCTTATGTATTCAAATGCAAATTTCAGACCATAAAAATAATGTACATATGTAGATTACAATGATTATTCTAAAAGCACTATGTACCAGCAAACAAAGTCATTTTCCTTTTTTCAAACACTACAACATTCTATTTTTCATGCATTTTAAATGGTATTACATTTACATTTTTCATCCTAATTACAAACATTTAGTAAATTTACACATTGACAATTGTCTGTTCCTCAAGAGTATTTACAACTTTTCCCCATCTTTGGTTTATTTAAAAATAAATGTGCACGTTATTATTCTCAGTTTCTTCAATTCGTCCAAATTCAGTTCAAATTAGTCCTTTACTGCTTTTAACATAATGACCTCATAAAAAATGTGACCATGCTTGATGCCATCACACACCAAAAAAAAAACATTTAGGCAGATAATCTGTTAAGAATCTCAAATCTTCCTTGCCAAAAATCATTACGAAAACCACAGACACTCTAATGGTACATTATGTCTCTACTCTCAACAGGTTAATTACAAATATATGTATTTAAAATGCTAAGTAAGCTTTTACTTCTTAGTTTTGAAATTTAAATACACCCAAGTCTATATATAACACAATGTACTGAGTTTCATTCTCATTCCTGCAAAATGTTATTAAACAAATGAATAAACATCAACCGTTAATGTTTTAGCTATCCAGTTATATTTATAAATATGAAAATGATTTTTTTTTTCTTGCGCATATATATGAAGATTAGTATTGTAAAAATAGCAAATCTAAGGACTATTTTCTTTAGAAGGTTTCATAAAAACTTGACAAATTTCTATGTAAAGATCATTCTGACACAGCATAAAAATAATTATTAAGTAAAGGTAAAATAAACACAACAATATGATATACCATGGTAAACCTTCGTTAGAAGAATGTACAACTTGCCCATAAGTACATGTACTTATTTCATTTCAGAAAATTGAACTTGGATTGATCTACATTGATTCAGTATAATTGTATCCTTCTTTTTGAACATATATATAGCTAAGCTTTTTACACTCTTGTTAAATAAGAATGAACTAGTCCAATTAAACAGATTATGTTTCCATTCTCATAGCTCCAGATAAGAATTCACAAATTGGGGTTTTTACCCACCATTTTTTTATGTAATTGGGTGATAAAGTTTTTTAATTGCATTATCAATTCCAATTCACCCCTCAAGCAAATATCAAATTGGGTTTTTCACCACCAAGCTCCTTAATGTAATGGGTCTTTTCATCAACACAATATTGAATATTCAGGCATGTTATAATCACATTATATCAACCCCAGATGTGTTTCCATCTTAATGTTTCTTTCTTTGTAGAATATGTGCTAGCTGTTTTATTTGGTTTATTCACTGACGAGCAATTGTACATTTAATTTGTGTACCGTTTTGAACGTTCTGTCAGTTTTGTATTTTCTCAAAACTTATGTAAACTGCAGCTGGTGTCACTAGTTGGACAGGAACTAATTGCCTTTCTAGATCCCATATGATCATCCTACAGTTTAATTATAGTTGGGGTAGGTGTGGCTAAGTGTTTAGATTTTTGTGTAATATATGTGAAATTTAGGTGCTGTAAGAAAGTTTTGCCAGTCCTTTCACCTATTTGCCAGATCTACTTTTTAATAAAAATAAAAAGTAGTTTCCAGATTTAAGATATACCCCCAAAACCTTGAGGTTTATAGGGTGGTTTATAATGACGGAGACCACATTCAACTTAAATTTACAAATAATTCTGCAACATCAAGTAAATAAATGACAATGTTATACTGCACTTGCCAATAAGACAACTATCTTAAGCATCTAGAACAATTAGACCAAAAACAAAGAAAGTGTCAAGCTGCATTGACGTAAAAAACGGATATGTGTATTCACTCATCAACTAAAATGAAAAAAATAATATATAAACTGTTTTCGTTTAATTCAATTTACATAAATCTGGGTTAAGTTGTCCCTTATCAGAACTTGTGGTTTCCGATGCTTTCAAACTACATATCATGTCATAATTGATTTGGCCTTTCACTTTTTCCAACTGATTTCTTTTTTGACGGAACCCCGTGTTTATCGCTCTAGCAATGTTCTCGTTATGGTACGCAAACACGCCCGTGCGTTCAATTGCCGCTTCCTAAAATCACTAGCTGAGTCTTGTTATCATCATAACTTTCCCTCAGCTATCAAAAAGAAGCCGAAAACATGCTTCTATTAGATATTTTTACCGGACATTTACTTTCGTTTTAATTCATTGTATGTTATGATAATGCCCGAGCAATTCGAAAAAATATGACAGCATGTCACACGCTAATTGGATAAACGCCGAGAAGATCGAAATGTTTTCATAAACACGTGTACCTTTTGAGCAACGGAAAATTCCAACAGGGACCCATTACAGCTACTTGATGCAGGGCTCTATTTTTAGAACGAAAGGACATTTCCAATTATAAATATTATAAAAATAGATTTACGCGACGACTGTAATCAAGTAAGGGTAAATAACGCAAACGATAGCGAAAAAAGGGGTTAAGAACCCATGTTTTTGGCATATAATTGGGTTTTCCTTTGAATTAATTGGGTTATTGAACCCTGCAATGGGCAATTGCATTGGGTTTTTAATTATTTTTATTGCGTGATCATGCAAATACGCAGCTTATCTGGAGCTCTGAATTCTTTGCTTAGCAGGATCTGAGAACACTTCATTTTACTTTTCAAAATGTTTTTGTTCTGGTAATTCTTACATCAGCCAATGAAATTTCAACCTTCCAATTTTTGAAGTCGTGTATCATTACTACAAATTCAGAGATCTGCAAAAGGTGTTAAGACAGAAGTACTGTTATATCCTTGTAAGGGAAGCACAGACACAGGATCTGTATTACAAGTTGAATGAAAATGAATAAGAACCTGATTTAAATTGTTATTTAAAAATCTTTATTGTTTTTTAAATACTAAATTAAGAGAATGGTTTTGTGAGCCAACAATTTCTCTGAACTGGAAAATGGTATACGTTATGTTGAATGTCAACTGTTTATTATTATATTAACTTCCTAAAAATATATTTAAATCAATTCTTTTTTTGTTGTAGTTTTTATATTTTAAGCAAAAGTTGTAGAATCCAAAGCATATATTTGACTCTGATTGTCTTTTATTGTCCATTAAACAAATTTTCTTTGGTTAATAAAGTTGAGTTCATGGAACACAGAATAAATCAATCGATCTTGACAATAAAAGTTGAATGACTTTTTTCACCATTAATTGTAATTACTACATGTACTTCATCAGTTTAATATGTAAATATTGACCATAAACAATAATGTTGAATTTACATGCTAACAAATTACAAGTATTTTCTAGATTCATATAACTTTTTGTTACTATATTACAACATTCGAAAGTCTGTGTACTGTATGCATTGTAATTTTTGTATTGTCTTGAAGAGTTTGAAATGTAAGGAACCATGAATGACTTATCATACCACAAGTGAGACATTTGGACAAGATGGTAAAACAGGTCTATCCCAAACACCTATTTTTTAAAAAGTTTTTAACAAGGCAGCAATATGACAGTCGTTATTCATTTGTTCTATTTTTCAGGGGAAGGGGTAGAGTAAAGTAATTTAATTTAAACAGACCTCCACTAAAAATTCTTTACCAATTCCTTTTTATTTCACACTTTTAGACAAGTTTTTATTCCTACACTTTTTATGAATACCTTAATTACATAAAAAATTCAGCAATGCAGATGATACTTTTTAGTTATGTAAAAGAGTAAAAGTACTTGGTACAGCATCTTTGAGAAAGGCCAGGTGTGTGTAAAATGAGATTAGATCAAGTGATAAACAAATGTATGGATTATAAGGGAAGATGTAACTCATTCAGCTCAGTTTCTAATGACAACATACACAAGGGGTCCTCATATCTGTATATTATAAATTTTTTAGGCTATTTTTCTATATTCTTTATTCATTCGAGCCCATTATTCTCTATTCTTTATATTTTAGCACCTTACTGTTCTCTATTCTATATTCTTTGGCCAATTTTCTCTATTTTTTTGGACCAATTATTCTCTATTCTGTAAACCCCATCTAGACCCTCATACACTTTTTGTTAGATTTATGTGTGTATTATTTGTAATTGATGATGAGTGGCAGATGTTCTATGCTTCAGATCATGAGGATTTTTACATTTCCACCTACTCACAATCAATAGGTACTCAAAATGAACCTCAAATTTTGCATTGAATTGAAATACAAATGCTTTACTCATTTTTAAAAAGGTATTGTATGTTCAATTTTAATGACTTAAGAAACAAAAATGGTACGTCTACTCCACAAGGGGGAAGAGTGACGATTGGGGACCATCTAGAGACTTTTCTCATTCTATGCCCACTCCCAATGTTGACATATGGAAATGAAAAAAATCCATAATATGAGTCACAGCATAGAATCAATTACAAATAATACACATGTAAATCGAACAAAACATGTATTATTTTACTTAAATTATTAAAAAGGTCTTTCAGACTTTAAGTTTACCAATGAAAATTCCTTAAAGCTTTATAAAAATAAATTAAAAGGTATTGGACCTTGGACTTGCATACGTAAAATATATCTGAGAAGTCATAATTTGAGGACACTTTACTTTCTTTCAAAATGGATTTCAAAACAATTAAAATACTGAATAAAAATAAAGTTATGGCAAGAACACTACTTAATAACAAAAATTGCATTGCTTTTTCTAATGATATTACACCTCATTGATAATTATAATACTGATTGTAAATATGGCAGGAAAATAGTGTATATATAAAACTATTAAATAACCAATTCTATTCTTTTTTGTCTTTTCTTCTGAAACTTGATAATTTTGGTACTTTAACATTGCTAACAACTGTAGATCCAACGTCATAACTTTTACCAGCTACCCACTTGACTCCACCTACACCCATTCCCACCGCACCAGTAGCTGTATTGTAAACTCCCGATGACATTCTCCATACAATGTTTGCCTGTGGGATTTCTTCTATAAAACATCAAATTTAATGAAAATTGGCATATATTTCAAAAATTTCATATCATAATCATGATAGTCACATGATAATGGACTAAACATAATCATCATGATCATGATAATCATGATAATCACATGGTAATAGACTAAATTTTAAAATATGTACTAAGCTTCATGTGAAATGTGTGATAACAATTTCATGGTAAACTATCTTAAAACATTTTCATAGTTACAATGTATATTATTTTGAAATCATTTTGAATTCAGGAATGTATTTCCCCCATGCATATGATAATAGCTCTGATTCGTTGTAAACAAGGAATTATTTGAATCTGGAATAATTTTGAATTCTGGAAAATTGATGAGAAATATATGATGAAAACTAACCCAACTAAATAGGGTTAGCAATGCGCGCATGGCTAAGGTGGGTTAGTTAGTTCATACTGAAATGATAGTGAAAGTAAAATTAACCTTAGCCATGCACGCATGGCTAACCCTATTTAGTTGGGTTAGTTTTCATCATACATTTCTACAGAGCTCCAGATAAGCTGCGTATTTGCGTGATCACGCAATACAAATAATTAAAAACCCAATGCAATTGCCCATTGCAGGGTTCAATAACCCAATTAATTCAAAGGAAAACCCAATTATATGCCAAAACCATGAGTTCTTAACGCTTTTATTCGCTATCGTTTGCGTTATTTACCCTTATCTGAATACAGTCGTCGCGTAAATCTATTTTTATAATATTGTTAATTGGAAATGTCCTTTCGTTCTTAAAATAGAGCCCTGCATCAAGTAGCTGTAATGGGTCCCTGTTGGAATTTTCCATTGCTCAAAAGGTACACGTGTTTATGAAAACATTTCGATCTTCTCGGCGTTTATCAAATTAGCGTGTGACATGCTATCATATTTTTTTCGAATTGCTCGGGATTTATCATAACATACAATGAATTAAAACGAAAGTAAATGTCCGATAAAAATATTGAATAGAAGCATGTTTTCGGCTTCTTTTTGATAGCTGAGGGAAAATTATGATGATAACAAGACTCAGCTAGTGATTTTAGGAAGCGTCCATTGAACGCACGGGCGTGTTTGCGTACCTTAACGAGAACATTGCTATAGAACGATAAACACGGGGTTTCGTCAAAAACGAAATCAGTTGGAAAAAGTGACAGGCCAAATCAATTATGACATGATATCAAGGAATTCCTTGATGATATGTAGTTGGAAAGCATCGGAAACCAAAAGTTCTGATAAGGGACAACTTAACCCAGATTTATGTAAATTGAATTAAACAAAAACAGTTTATATATTATTTTTTTCATTTTAGTTGATGAATGAATACACATATCCGTTTTTTACGTCAAATTATGCAGCTTGACACTTTCTTTGTTTTGGTTTAATTGTTCTGGATGCTTAAGATAGTTGTCTTATTGGCAAGTGCAGTATAACATTGTCATTTATTTACTTGATGTTGCAGAATTATTTGTAAATTTAAGTTGAATGTGGTCTCCCTCATTAAACCACCCTATAAATCTCAAGGTTTTGGGGTATATCTTAAATCTGGGAACTACTTTTTATTTTTATTAAAAAGTAGATCTGGCAAATAGGTGAAAGGACTGGCAAAACTTTCTTACAGCACCTAAATTTCACATATATTACATAAAAATCTAAACACTTAGCAACACCTACCCCAACTATAAACTGTAGGGTGATCATATGGGATCTAGAAAGGCAATTAGTTACTGTCCAACTAGTGACACCAGCTGCAGTTTACATAAGTTTTGAGAAAATACAAAACTGACAGAACGTTTAAAACGGGACACAAATTAAACGTACAATTGCTCGTCAGTGAATAAACCAAATAAAACAGCTAAGCACATATACAAAGAAAGAAACACATTTAGGATGGAAACACATCTGGGGTTGATATAATGTGATTATAACATGCCTAAATATTCAATATTGTGTTGATGAAAAAACCCAATACATTAAGGAGCTTGGTGGTGAAAAACCCAATTTGATATTTGCTTGAGGGGTGAATAGGAATTGATAATGCAATTAAAAAACTTTATCACCCAATTACCAAAAAAAATGGTGGGTAAAACCCCAATTTTTGAATTCTTATCTGGAGCTCTGATTTCTAATCAATTTTCCAGAATTCAAAATTATTCCAGATTCAAATAATTCCTTGTTTGTACGGGTTTGGTCCTTTTTTGGTTTTATCAGCACTTTAATGTTTTTGGCTTTCAAATATTTTGGCCTCAAGCATCACTAACGAGACATTTATTGTCAAAATGTGCATCTGGTGCAGTAAAATTGGTACTGTCAATTGTATACATGTATTCACAATCAATGTTATTTGGAGACCACTTAGAATTTTAAAGATCATATAGATTGCAATTGTTAGATAAATTGTTTAATACCAATGTTAGATGCTAGTTACCATACATATACATATATATAAGGGTCTGGATGGTGGTTTTCTTTACTGTACATATTTTTAATTTTTTAGGCCAAATTTTGTTTTCTTCATTTTTTAACCAATTAATATTACTATCTATTCTTTATATTTATGCATCTCAATTGTAATATTCTCTATTCTTTAATGTCATGTATACATGAAGAGTATATCAGTTGTCAAAAGACCAGTTGGGCCCTTCCAAACTCTTTAATGTCATGTATACATGAAGAGTATATCGGTTGTCAAAAGACCAGTTGGGCCCTTCCAAACCATATGTGTTAGACTTATCAACTGATTTTTATAGTTTGTTGTACTGTTACACCACTGTCCCAGGTTAGGGGAGGGTTGGGCGCCTTCTAACATGTTTAACTTCGCCACATTCTGTATTTGCCTGTCCCAAGTCAAGAGCCTGTAATTCAGCGGTTGTCGTTTGTTGCTGTATATCATATTTGTATTTCGTTCATTGTTTTAACATAAACATGATAAATCAGGCCATTAGTTTTCTCATTTGAATTGTTTTACATCTGTCATTTCAGGGCCTTTTATAGCTGACTATGCAGTGTGGGTTTGCTCATTGTTGAAGGCCATATGGTGACCTATAGCTGTTAACTTCTATGTCATTTGGTCTCTGTTGGAGAGTTGTCTCATTAGCAATTATACCACATCTTCTTATTTTTATATTTATCAATAATCAACTTTAGTTTTGTCAATTGAATTGTTTCATATTTTTCTTGTCAGGGCCTTTCATTCTCCGACTATACAGTATTGGTTTTTCTCATTCTTGAATGCCGTACGTTTGCCATTATACAGTATTGCTTACATCCACTTCATTTGAACTTTGGTGGATAGTTGTCTCATTTGCAATCATACCACATTCCCTTATTTTCTAATTTTGTAAATTATTTTCAGTTTAATTTAGAGATAACTGTATTGTATTTGAAGCTTTGCGGACGTCCATCGGTGGTTTTACTGTCGCAAATTTTGTCTACCTGACGACGAGTAGCAAAGCTTCAAATACAATACAGTTATCTCTATCATGTCTATTCTAATGCAAAATTAACAAATCATTCAATTTTAGTCATTATTTCAGTGATAAAGTTTCATTTAATGAAAATTCCGCGAAATGATGTTATATTCTTTGGCGCCTAAACTAGGTGACGTCATAGGTATGCTTCCGGCATCAAATGTAAACACCTGGCGTTTTCTGGCTTCTTGTCCGCTTCAGAATGTAATAAAATTTGATAAGAAGATGATTTCTACGTGCAAAATGTGAGTTTTTTTGCTTATTATTGGAGAAATTACAGGTCAATACATTCCGATATTCAACATGTCGGGAGATAGAGAATGTTACGCTTATTATCATCCAATCAGAACCATGGATACAAAATAATTGCATTAGAATTAAAATTCACTCTTATTTTTTCCATTTTAGAAAAGTAACTTTTGATTCAAATATATCCAGGACAAACAACATGAACAAGCAATGAGCAGTTTTGAGTGCATTTTTTTAAGTTGCATTTTGTTTTCTACAAATAGGACAATGAAGAACTCTACAACATTTACAGATGAAGCAAGTAATATCAACTCACAACTCAATGCATATTTCATTCATTAAAGTTACTGTCATGACTGTCAGTGATTCATTTATGCTAATTCCAAAATTCTTTTACCATGTTTTAAAATTCATACAAGATTATCAGATTATCATGAGGGATTTTAGTGACAAGTTTAAAAGGACAACTGTTATCATGAAATACATCCCAGCCATTATAAAAACAAGAAGATGTAGTATGATTGCCAATGAGACACCTCTCCACCAGAGACAAAACGAAGTAGAAGTTAGCAATTATGTCACCATACTTCCTTCAACAATGAGCAAACCCATATGGTGTAGCAAGGCTATGTACAAGTGAGTAAATAAATTTATTGAAGAATATCTTCATCATGTGCATATGCAATTGATTTTTTTTTTTCAATTTGAAACTATAAATTAAAATGACATAAATTCTGAAGATATTTACCTTTAACCTCGTCTGTTTTCTTGTCGGACTGGCCTAATGTGTTTTCTTCTGTTACTTCTAGATCTTCATCTGTCTCATTCTCATCCTTTTCTTTTTTCTCTTCTTCTTTGTCTGGTTCTGGAGGAGGTGTCTGAATTAGAGAAGATATTTCTTTTACTTTAGGAGTCCCAACTAGTAGTGGATTCGGGGAGCGTAGAGGGCGTCCCCCCTTTAATTGGAAAAAATATAATTTTTAGAATAAAATCGTCGAAAAATAATTATAATTTTTTTAGAATTATAACCCACTTTCAAGTATCCTAGATCTGCCCCTACTATCCCATACAGATCTCTGAAGAACTGGGGTTCCAAACAGGACAAATGAAAAGTAATTTCTGTTTAAAAATATTTACATCAACAATAAATATTTTACTCCTTTTGACACTAACACTAAACAGTAACTCAAAAATGTGGTTTTAAGAATCATGATATATCTGAGAAAAGGTTGAAATAGTTAGTCCCCATTGGACTACCAGTCATTTGACTATAAACATGTACTTTCTCTCAAACATGTCAAAAGCAAACACAATAAGTACCAATAGAAAATTAACTGTAATCATTTCTTTGCATGTCTAATTATTTAATTACTGTAATGTATTTGTGGAGTCTTAGTCTCATTTGATGCTACCAGTTGTTAAAAGGGGGCATTTAGCACTTTACGATAAAGGAGATATATATATATATATCCTCCTCGACTAAATCTACAGGGGGTGTCATTGGGCAGGGGGAGACTGATCCCAGATCCCACTTATTGTTTTGTCAGATTCGCGTATCCAGCTTATCATTGGAATAATAATGTTTGTAGTTTAAAGTGTCCCGGCCAACTTTGTTTTCCGTTTTCACACAAAATAATTTGACTTTCACGTGTCACGCTTACAAAAAAATCAGCCAATCCCGAATCACACTAAGACCCTTTTTAGACTCACTCTAAACATGCTAAACATCAGGAACATAACCCTCATCATGGAGAACATTTGAAGTGATACCTAAATCAAAAGAAGGCCATGAAAATGACACATGACATTAGAAAAATATAATTTTATGTATACATGTCGCCTAAAAAAATGTTCAAGGATAATATCTGAGGCAGCCTAATCAGAAAATCGCTACTGACTCAGAATCCCAAAGAGGTGTTGTAGACCTGGAAATATAAAGGTACACTGTAGTCTAACTGGTTGGGCTAGGGAAGATCTTCTTTTAGAGCACTGCTTTTAGATCCCGAGATCGAGTGTTTGAATCCTGCTGGTACCATCCATGGATTTTCACAACATTGCCATTGGCGCTGCAAGCATCTACTACTGGTACACATGAGTGTATGAAAGTGCCTGGCAGTTTGATTTGGTCATAAGGTTTGACCAGGTCATTGGAAGACCGTTACATGTCTGGGTGACATGCAGGGAACTAGCCAGAGGTGTCCGGGTGAAAGACTCAGGGATGTACAGTAATGGACCTGTGAGCTGCTAGGATGGATGGTACACACCCCGAAAAAAGAAAAGGGGAAGAGTGTTGTAGACCTGGAGATATAAAGAGAGTCTAACTGGTTGAGTTAGAGAAGATCTTCTTTGGCTCAATTGGTTAGAGCGCTGCCTTTAGATCCAGAGATTGGTGTATACCATCCATGGATTTTCACAACAAAGCAAACGGTAAATTTAAAAGAGGGACGAAAGATACCAGAGGGACAGTCAAACTCATCGATCGAAAACAAACTGACAACACCATGGCCAAAAATAAAAAGACAAACAGACAAATAATAGTACAGATGACACAACATAGAAAACTAAAAACTAACATGACTAAGCAACACGAACCCCACCAAAAACTGGGGGTGATCTTAGGTGCTCATGAAGGGTAAGCAGATCCTGCTCCACATGTGGCACCCGTCGTGTTGCTTATGTTATTACAAATCGGGTAAACAGTCTAATTCGGTAGGTCACATTCGTGAAAAGGGAAGGGTATTGTAGTTACGACATAAGGAACATATCCGATATCATCTGTGAAACGGTTATTCTATAACGGTCAACCAACTCGTGATGGCGTCCGTAAAATTTACTAAGGGATGATTTCAACTTCACCATTTGGAACACTTGGTTTAATAGCTTCCTTGTGAGCAGCAATCCTCTTTCAAGGAAATCATGATAGGAAATACAAGCCCGGAAATATCGTATCAATTGGGAGATATATCATGTATATACTCCGTATGCAGGCGCTGCTGGAATGTTGCTACATAGAAACGGCAAGTTCACAATTGGGAAGCTGAAATCATCTCTTTTGTCGTAAAGTTTTGTTTTCAACCGACCCTCATTGTCAATTTCTAGATGTAAGTCAAGATATAAGGCAGACTTAACTGTATCTATAGTATCCTTTATCTCTAGTTCGATAGGATAGATTCGTTCATCATAGTCACCAAATTTTGTATTATTTAGTGAGAGAACATCATCTGTACTGTAAATTCAGAAATTATTGAGAGGTTTTTATTATTGCGACAGAGTTGTAAACGCAATAATTTAAACTCGCATTTTGAAATATTTTATATGGACGAAACAGGAATTTTTCTCGAAATCGTAAAAATTAAAATCGCATTTAAGTCTAAAATGACAAAATTGCAATAATAAATGCACGCAATAATTTTTGAATTTACAGTATAGCGGAAGGTAAAATTAAACATTGTGAAAGGATATTGCTAACTTCTTATCTTTCTTCCTAAGAAGTTCCTGTATGAAGTCAGCCTCATAATAATAAAGAAACAAGTCAGCAAGAAGAGGGGCACAATTGGTTCCCATTGGAATTCCGACAGTCTGTTGAAAAACATGTCCTCTTAACCTAACAAATATGTTGTCAATCAAGAAATCAAGCATCTTGATAATGCCAGTTTCAGATAATTTTTTGTTTGAATCAGAGTGATTCTTTACAAAGTAGGATTTATCCCTCCCCAGGACAAGATACTTGTATCTACGTTCTCCATTGTTTTTATTGAAACAAAGTAATACCAACTCATTCAATTTGTCTTTTAGTTTGGAATGGAGAATACTTGTGTAAAGTGTAGAAAAGTCAAATGTTTTAATACTATTGCAAGATAAGAGAGTCTTAGACTGTATGTACTCTAAAAGATCTTTGGAATTTTTTAGTATCCACATCTGATTCACACCACCTCTAGAATAGGCAGTTTCACAATAACTTTGGAGCCCGGCTTTGATTGCTGATAAAATAGATGTTAATAATTTAGAAAGAGGTTTCGTGGAGCACTTGGAAGACCCAGCAATATACCGTTGTTTGTAAGGACATTTATGTAGTTTAGGTATCCAATACAGTGATGGAAGATCCAGTTCTTCATCTTTGGTTGAAATTCCAAAGGAACATAGAACAGACCTCTGATTATCCAGGATTTCCTCTTTGGTAAGTGTCGTGAGGATATATGTTGAGTTTCCAAGTGAATTGTCAATACCTAATTCATTTATCAAGAAGTTTATGTAATGATATTTACACACAAAAACGATGTTGTTTGGGGCTTTATCTGCGGGGACAACAACATATTTGTCATGGAGGTAGGACAAGTGTTTTGCAACATTTAGGTCTTTAAAAATTGACGTAGCTTGGGTATTGATAGGCCCATTTAGTTTCTTAATTCGGAATTTGTATCAACGACCTCACAGCCTTAATCCAATCGGAAAGAGTATCTACGTCTTCTTTCTCGCTTTTAGCCCATTGCCTTGCATAATCCTCGATTGAATCCATCAGTATTTGGAAGTTGTATTTCCAATTGATGGATTTAGGCTCACGATATTTCGGACCTTTGGATAACAAATTTCGCAGGGAAGTGTTATTGACAATGTTGAGGTCTCCGGTAATAACGTGGCCAGCCGGATTATATGTGAATTGGGAACTAGCACAGGTGCAATCAGGACTTGAAGTTGTCAATGTTGAGATCTTGCAAAACCTGTTTGTAATTGAAAATTTTAGTTGCAATTGGTTTGGTATAGGTATATGAAATTATTGGTACAGACTGATCTTTAAAATACACTAAGGAGGTATTAAGAGATGCAACTCATGCATTGTCATGCTTTTGATAAATAATATAAGCTGATTTTTACCTTGAATATGTATCCTTTAACACTCTGGTATAAATACGACATTGTGCAAAAATCTTACAAAGAAAAAAATTAACTTTTTCTTCGATAATTCACTTTCTTTTTACTTTCTATGAAATTTCAGTGAACTGCAAAAAAGTTGATAAATCAATTAGCATAAATGTGCACGCACTATAAATCACTTTCTGTACTATAAATGTAATCTGTCAGCACGTTCACATTTTAGATTACGTCAGTCATTAAAAAAATTGACGTGAATGTTCAAATTTTTCGAAACGTCTCTGCCACGTTGAGGTTGTTGACAGTTTGCGTTTTTTGTGAAGTTGTGTGTCTGGAACAGTTGTTGGGATTTGTCAATCCAAAGGTATCTTCCAAAATATTCACCAATCAACAATATTGTAACATTAGCTTTCAATCTAAAAATAGCATAATATATAGTGTATTCCAGTAAAGTTATAAATACTGTCATTTGTTAATTTTATGTCATGTGATAGCAGCTGATGCTGATTCATTATTCATTGATCTTTTCCCTATAAATCAATACAGTTATACGTTTTGTCATTCTACTATTAGTTATATAATATTTTGTATGCTATTCCCAGATCATTAAATATTGGACAAGACTCCAGGATAGAAATCTTTAAAGAGGCATTAGCTACGACCTGCGAGATATAGGATTTTTGTTTGTTCAATCATTA
The DNA here is from genome assembly GCF_021869535.1 of Mytilus californianus. Classification (NCBI taxonomy): domain Eukaryota; kingdom Metazoa; phylum Mollusca; class Bivalvia; order Mytilida; family Mytilidae; genus Mytilus; species Mytilus californianus. The sequence continues at coordinate 494,059 of NW_026262699.1, forward strand.
ATGAAAGAGAAAAAGTTAAATAATAATTCGATTTTAGCAGCCAGTTTGGTTTAATTTTGTCAAAATAAGCTAAGAAGCATCGCCGATGAATTATTAACTTGCAAGTGAATAATTCGACCTCATTGAATCCATATTCATGTGCATTAACTTCAATTTCCCTTAGCTAAAGATGTGTTGCGCATATCTAGGTGTGTTCAGCTAACTCAAGGGGAAAGAATGTCAACATTGAAAGTGATACAAGGGTATAAAAATAAGAAAATGTGGTATGATTGCCAATAAGACAACTCTCCAGGGGCGGATCCAGCCATTTATAAAAGGGGGGTTCCAACTACATGTCCCCATTCAAATGCATTGATCGTCAAAAAAGGGGGGTTCCAACCCCCGGACCCCCCCTGGATCCGCCCCTGCTCTCCACAAGAAACCAAATGACACAGAAATTATCAACTATAGGTCACCGTTCAGCCTTCAACAATGAGCAAAAACAATACCGCATAGTCAGCTATAAAAGGCCCCGAAATGAAAAATGTAAAACAATTCAAACGAGAAAACTAAAACGGCCTAATTCATGTACGAAATGGTGAACGAAAAACAAATATGATAAACAGCAACAAACGACAACCACTGAACTACAGGCTACTGACTTAGGACAGGCATATACAGAATGTGGGGGGGGGGGGGGGTTAAACTAGTGTGTTGGCGCCAAACCCTCCCCCCTAACCTGGGACAGTGGTGTAATGACACAACATAAGAACAAACTATGCAAACAATAAACGAAAAACAAATATGAGAAACAGCAAAAAATGACAACCATTCAAATACAGGCTCCTGACTTGGGACAGGCACATATAGTTTAGAGCCAATAACAACTAATAAAAAAAATCGTGCATCTAAGACTGAAATATCAATCAGTTCACATCCAACATTTAGTGTAAAGACGTCATTAACCGCAGTCAGAGAAAAACATGACCTTGTGCAATGCCAAGATACAGGTATCGACAGATTGTAGAGCCATGAATGTGCATATGTATATAAAAATAATATTTAGTTTGATTTTAATTCACTGATAACAAAATCAATATTAATACCAATAAAACAATATTCAAAGATCTAATTACAGTGTTGAATTGGTAACACTTTAGACCAATTCGATCCACAAAAAAATCATTCTTATACAGGTAAAAACGATGATCAACATATTTTTTAACCTATAATATGAAATCAAACAGACCTAGAAAATTCCAATTTCACGTGTCCTGCCACATCTATTTATATCTATATTTGTGTTTATATCGGGTTATATGACCGTCGCAACATTCAAAAAGATAGATTCGTTAATTTAGATGTTGGCCTGAGATAGATCATGAAATCATGGTAATTTTTGTCACCGTCAGTGATCAGGCAATGGAAGATGAGGTACATAAATTTCCTTATGGACTGCACCGGTCTTCAACAGTAAAGAGAAACATTCATAATATATATACATGTAGGACTCGGAGGTGCGATGGGGACGCTGAAATGCGATGGTCACGCTGAAGTGCGATGGTCCACGCCGAAGTGCGATGATCCTTTCGCTGAAGTGCGATGGTCTGGCATGCCGCTTGAATATTGTGACGTTTTCAAATACAATGTTACTTTGAAAAATACAACATGGATTCAAAGGCAAGGAAAGAAAGGAATGAAAAAATAAATTGTAACGAACGATTTAAGTCCCGAACAGTTTTGAGCAGTACAGGTGGAGGTTACAAAAAAATGTTAAACCATTTCAGGCAGCAAATCATGGGGAGCAAAGCAGCTGAAAGATGAACTTGGTCAGCAAATGTGCTAACCAGTGTTTGCAGGTATGCTGCAAACTTTTTGCACAATTTCTGCATATTGTTCGTTTAGTTAGAGAATCAAAGTGTGCCAAAATCAGGTCTTACTAATTATTTTTTTAGACTTAAAGAAACATATTTCTCTTGTTCACCCTGTATATAAAACAAAATAGAGGCGAACGATAACAGAGGCCCCGGGACATTCAAACTCATATGTCGAAAATAAACAGACAACGCCATGGCTAAAAAAGAAAAAGGCCAATAGACAAACAATAGTACACAAAAACAAAACATAGAAAACTAAAGACTGAGCACAAAGAACCCCACCAAAAACTTGGGGTGATCTCAGATGCTCCGGAAGGGTAAGCAGATCCTGCTCCACATGTGGCACCCGTCGTGTTGCCGGCTCATGTTATTACAAACCCGGTAATAAGTAATTCGGTAGGTCACAAGTTAGCCTCTTGTTTTATGGTTTTTATTAAATTTAGTTTTTCAGAAAATATTGTTTTCGTTTTGATTTGTTTTGGTAAATTTCATTTCGTTTCCTTCCATTCTTATTCCGTTTCGCACTTGTAACAGGTATCCACTTTTAAGTCGTCCTTTCCCCCTTTACTATTATTTAATCAAAAATAAAAAAAATAAAACTTTTAAAAAGCGAAATGATCAAAACTTTACGCTCAGTTTAGTATTTTTAAAGTTTGCTTAAATATCTAAACAATTAAATTTTAAAACGAAGTTTATAATTTTGAAATTTTAATTATTTGGTGAAATTTTCTTAATTGAAAAAAAATAAAGAATTTGGAATTTTGATATTTTAAAACTTTGATCAAAAATCCAAAAAACTAGAATTTGAAAACTTTTTGAAATTTTGAATTGATAAGTGTTACACGGACCATTAACGTCACAATGTCACCATCGCACTTCAGCGTGACCATCGCGGTTCGGAGTACCATCGCGGGTCCGAGTCCAACATATATAAACAAGTCTAAATTGAAAACATATATGTATATGGGTCATATATAAATTCGTTTAGTAAGAGCTATGATAATTTTAACATACTAAGTTCTGAAAATAAATTTATATGGATCATGATTAATGAGAATAAAAATAGTGTCTATGATATTATCTGGGACATAATATAACAGTTTATTGTTCCCAGATATCCAGATATTATTTGTAATGGTAGCTTCACAATTCAGGGGCGGATCCAGCCATTTTTAAAATCCAGCCATTTTTAAAAGGGGGGTCCCAACTCAGGATAAAGAGGGGGGGTCCAACGATGTATCCCCATTCAAATGCATTGATCGTCAAGAAGGGACCTCCCCCCCCCTGGGTCCGCCACTGCAATTTAAGAACTGTGCACTTTTAGGCCGCAAGAAAAAAAAAAGAGAAGAAAATATTTATTATGAATTGTGTAAAATTGAAACGCCTTTAAAACTTTTTAAAAAAGTCTCCTGATTTTCCTAAACATCTGAAAAATTCAATTTGGCAAGACTTGAAGTAACTGTTGCTTTCTTGCGGCGACCCCACGAAGGGTTGAATTATTTATACATATCTCTCAGTAAAATTTTATAACATGCAACAATTAAGGAGCCAATTGACAGATTTATGGTCGCAGTGACACAATGTATTATATTATTATATGTCTATGGGGATCATTTATGAATTCGATCATTGATTGAACCTGGGAACAGTATATCTATATGTCAGAGTCCTGATTGAACATCTTGTCCTACTATATATATTATCTCAGACCATATATGGATTTATACAGCTATGCTGAGACTAACTGCATGTTTGTTAAAAGCTCAATAGAGCATATGGTATATGTCCTTTGTCGACTCTACATAAGGTTTACATGGTTTATAAATTTGTAAGTTTTTGTAGTCTCAGATAAAAATACAGTGTTATACGTCTAGTGATCTCAGTTCTTAATTTATCAGTCTCTTGATCATTGTTTATGTACAAGAAAACACGTAACAATAGATTGTACAGTAATTATCTATAGTTTGTCATGCTACTTAGTGAAGATCTTTCACTGATAGAGAGCTGGAAACAATTTAAATCGATGTCGGTCAATAACCAACTTTCATTTTCACATCGAAACAGACTATAGATTCATTTATAAATATCATCGCACCTGTTGGGTTCATAGACAATAACAAAATGGAAACGAAAGCATTAGTTTGTATTTTTGCATTTTATTTCTTTTTAACATGCATAAAATCCTCACCTCTTCAGTTTTCAAAAGAAACATATCTTAAGACGAGACAATCTTTTCTTGATGCTGAGGAGAAATTGAAAATTGGAGAAAATTTAACATTGACTGTGAAGGAAGAAAAAGCTAATGCAGCTCTAATGCGTATGAAATATGCGGAAATAAATGCGTCTAGGAATGGCGCTCCTTTTCCTCCAAGTATGCATTTCTTCAAGGGAAAGTCAATTATAGAGAAAAGCAGTGTATTCAAAATTTTACAAAAAATGCCAAAAGGTTAGTTCATATTGGTTTATCACATGTACTATAAATGTGTCCTTGTTGTGTATTATTTTTACAAAGATAATTTCCTACCAGCATATTTACAGTATAAGATTAACATGTATATGTAAACAGAAAGATTAAGATTATTTTTATTTCAAAATATAAAGTAATTGTTTGAATTACCTCCCCTGTTGTGGTTGCACATCCATTTCTTTTCAGAATTGAAGAAAACAAATATTAACTTAGATTTGGTTAATAAGTAAAAGTTCTAATTTCATTTTTATTGGAGGAAAAAGGTACAATATACCCAATTTTCATGAGTTATACTGTCTCATTAATGTCCACCACAAATCTCCCAGTGTTAATTATTCGTCAAAGATTTTATTTTTTCTGATAGACTGTACTTTTTTTATTTAGTAGAACACATTTCTTGGTGTATAGGAACACATTATAATGATGTAAAGATAACTTTATTTTTTTGTTAAACATAATAATCATTTATAGACATGGCGATGCTCATCAAAACACTAGGTTAGGACCACCAGAACCAAAATGTCTTATTTAGAGAACAGTCAAACCATCTTTAAATACTTTGCTTGATTGAGTGTAAACATAAGTACAATTACATAATTCATAGATGAAAAATATACAATGAAAATTATCAAAATGACCAGATCTCTAGCTCTGGGCATACAGGAGCTTTAGGGACTTACCATTTACCAAGAGTGGATCATTGTCTATTGTACATGTTGTAGTTACATGTATATTGATGCTGGTTTCAGTGTAATTACAGTATGTTTTTCTGCATGTGAAAAAAAGTTAAAAATTTATAATGTTGTCAAACAACAAACACAAAAATAACCAAACTCTTAACATTAAACATGTTAAAGTAGAATATCTTTAAGCAAATTAAATAAATATACAAATGTATATAAAAATATGAATTTTTGAAGTAATTTCGAACTTTGAACAGTCTTATCTCCAGTGTATATAGGATATTACTGATAACCTAGTCCACTACGATGTTCCTAATACATGTAGTACAATTAGTACAAGTACAAATGTCATCATGGTCACGACCAGTACATAGAAATTCTTATCCACTTTATCATGTTTATCATGTTTATGTGACAGAAGAATATTCTGAAAATGGCAGATATTTTAGCCCATTTCTTATATACATATATAAAACCTAATGAAAATTAGAGATTTTAATAGGTATAGAATTAAACTAGAACTGTCTGTCCCCTGACTGGAACTTAAATACGTATAGATAAAACTTAAGCTGTACGCAACTGCCCTCCACTCCTATCCTTAGTAAACCATTGAACAGCTAGAAAATTTCCTAATAACTGGGTATTATCTCCATTCATAGGTCACATAGGTATAATACCCAAATCAGGGTTGATTTAATGTGATAAGAATTATTTTTTTATTTCACGAGAATGGCCATCATGGCCTCATTTTTTTCCTTTTTAGACTGCTTTCACATGCGTTAAACTGCATCAAAAGTAATGGCTTCAAGAAAACCAGTTTTTTAAGTCTACTGTCTTCAACTAGATAATATTTCAGTCATGGCTTTGTGGAAGATTATGCCTTCAAATTTTTACAGAATGATGTGCCCTATTACATTCAAAATCTTTAATTTTAATCACTGTCAATTTATATTGTATTTTGGCTTGAATGTCCATCTAAGTCAGGATCTTCTCTATAAACCCTGGAATAGATAATCATGATAATTGAAAAGTGCAAAGGTAGGAGTATAAGGTATAACCCCACCCCCACCAAAATAAATTTAAAAAATTATCCCCCTCCAAAAAAAAATTGTGAAAGCAAAATGAAGAAATGCCAAACACTAAAATATTGCATCAATAGGATATAAAAAAAATACTTGCATTCATTTTTGTGATCTGAAGTTGTCAAGTTGCTGCAATGGGATTAAATTTAGACTGCTCACTTTGCTCACTTGTAGGAAGTCACAGCATTTGACACATCTAAAAAAAAGGAGAACAGTTATAACCAGACTGAGTTTACTGTATATTGATGTTTTGTTCAATACACTTTCATTTACATCATAAAACAATATTTTGGAGGAGTTAACTTCCACAAGGTGTGATCAGGCTACATATACATGATATAGGCTAATAGCAAACTTTGGGAAATTATATGATTCAGAAAATCAGACACATATGAATATTTTGATTTAACAGAAAAGCTAATATAGATGCAACAAAATATATCTGTGGATAGATCAATGTTGTGTAATAATAACAAGCTTAAAAAATGCGTAAAAGGACAAAATTTAGGGAATACTCAAATAACTAAAAGTTCTTCTTAAATGATGTTTACACATCAAGATCTCTAACTGTATATACCTGTTTATTGAAATTGGACAGAGAAGACAGAAGCTTGAGTTGGTTCTTAGTAAATGATAAACAGACAGACTTATGCATACAGTAGCACAAGCTTTGATTTCACAAATATCATAAATTGGATTGGTATGTGCATTTCTAGCAATAAATAGCCTATAGAGAAAAAAATAATAGATTCAAACTTCTCCTCGTCCTTTCTTGGAAAAATGGAAAATGCATAAAGCAAAGAAATGTTTTATTAAACAAGAATAATTTATACAGGTATTCAGAATAACTACATGAAGATGCATGAATCCATTAATTTACCAAACTGTTTTTTTGTTTAGATTAATCATTTTTAATGAATCATGAATTCAAGGTCTGAATTGATCATGAGGTTTATGATTCATATATAACATATATATATACAAAGTGCAAGTACCAGTCTTATATTTCTACCACTTATTTTTTGAATGACTTTTATAGCCTCATTAACTTAGTAGCATGGGCATTCATTTAAAAACATACATGTATATTTCATGACTGATGGAGTGGATGAATAAGTGTGCTTAGACCATGTTGACTTTCAGTGTTTCATGATGTTAACTACAACTTAGTCATCTTTTTTTTTTAAACTACAAATTTGATACAGAGAGTGAAATAGTTATAGTCATGGCACTAATAATAATGTTGAAAAGACTTGAATAAGCCAAATAATTTACAATATATAACAAACATTTTGGGCTTACCAAAAAGTCCAGAAATTGTATAAGATGCTGATCATCTAATGTTAAACAAAAGATTTTAAAAGAAGTAAATGTGACAATGAGTAGATAGAGCTTCAAATTGAATTTAACTTAAATAAGATAACACTAAATCTGATCCCCAAGTTTTTTTTTATGGAGGAAAGGAGGATAGTTTAATCCTTGTGTTATGAAGTTGCAGTAGTTGGTGCAGATGATATTTTGTATCCATTGTAACCTGTATTTTATGTGGTTAGAGTTGCTTTACATCTTCATGACATCTCTGTATCAGACAACTAGTACCCATGGTAACTTGGTAACTTGATTTTATTATACCCCACGCAACAAGTTGCGGAGGGTATAATGTTTTTGACCCGTCCGTCCGTCCGTCAGTCCTGTTTCTTGTCATCGCAACTCCTCTCAAACCACACAACAGAATGTCACGAAACCTTTTAAGATAATAAGGACATTCTATGTAGTTGTGCATATCGACAGGAAATTACGATTCAATTTTTTATCCAGGAGTTACACCCCTTTGAACTTATTTGCCCAATATACTACTGCAACAGTGTCATCGCAACTCCTCTCAAACCACACAACAGAATTTCATGAAACCTTTCCAGATAATAAGGACATACTACGTAGGTGGCATATTGACAGGAAATTACGATTCAATTTTTTGTTCAGGAGTTACGCCCCTTTGAACTTATTTGCCCAATATACTACTGCAACCTTTTGTCATTGCAACTCCTCTCAAACCACACAACAGAATTTCACTAAACCTTTTTAGATAATAAGGACATACTATGTAGTTGTGCATATCAACAGGAAATTACGATTCAATTCTTTTTCTAGGAGTTACGCCCCTTTGAACTTATTTACTTTAATGTACTACTGCAACAGTTTGTCATTGCAACTCCTCTCAAACCACACAACAGAATTTCATGAAACCTTTTCAGATAATAAGGACATACTACGTAGATGTGCATATTGATAGGAAATTATTTTTCAATTTTTTTTTTTGATACAATTTTTTTTTCTTACACTTATTTTATTTCTCCAATGACAATGTGGGGACGTGGGGTATGTGAGCAAGCTCACTAAGGTTCTTTCATTTTGGGAAAGCTGCATTATATCTTCATAAAATTTCTGTATTAGTTATTTAGTATCCATGGTATCCTGCATTCTGTGTTACAAGCATTGAATTACATCTTCATGACATCTCTGTAACAGACCTTAGGTATCCATGGTTACATGTACCCGCATTTATGTTACAGATTCCACCTAACATCTCTGTATCAGACATTTAGTAACCATCATAATCTGTATTTAGTGTTGCAAGAACTATTTAAAAAGTAAGGAGATCTTTATAGCATCTTCGTGATACTATCTGTATCAGACATATTAGTATCCATGGAAACCTACTTTTTTTTATATTGCAAGAGCATATATTTTAACTTGTACCTGTCATCTTTATAACATTTTCTTATTCTAGAAAACAAACTTTATATTTTCCAGGTGGTGCCTTACATCTCCATGATATTTCCTTGACAGATATTTGGTGGATTGTGAAGAATGTTACATACCGTCCAAACTGTTACATGTGCCAAGATGTCAACACCTCTAGCATCAAGTTTCATTTCTATGCAAACCCACCGCAAAACCCAGGTATGTATATCAATATCAAAGGTTTTCATTTTGTTTACAGTGCAAATGTTATGAAATGTAATCTACAATCTACAAATTCATGAATCAACAATTAATGAAATACTGTTATCTTTTCTTATTGCTGCTTTTCATCTTGAATGTCCTCAGTAATGAAGGAAAGTGATATTTGCTACTGAACTTCCTCTTCCAAAAGGATCATTTCTGTTGATAAAAGCATAGTTCATAAGTTTAACTGATTGTTACAAAATATGTCATTGAAGGTTATCTGTAAAGAAATGGTGAAGCCTTCACTAAAAATTCTGCAGTAGTGTGTAGTAATTTAAACTAAACAAACTTGAAGCTTTCTTTGTAACATGTATTTGATCGGGTTTAGCATGAAAAATGTAACTATAAGAATTTAATGCTTCTTTATTTGTAGTTTTATAGGGTTCACCCTTGTATTTAAAGAATTGACCCTTCAATCCATATTATCATGATTATTGAATGAAGCACTTCCTTACAAAATCATAATGATATATGGGATCGGATAGTAACCATTGGCTTAAGTGATGTTGTTACAAAATGTGCGAAGGCTGACTTTTTCTTTAGACTGCAATTAAACTACAAATAGAAGTGTGTTTGAAAATGTCTTTCAAATTTACATCATTCTTAATTTTTGACTTCTGAAAAAATTCTGAATGATTAATAGGTGTGTGTTGTCAGTAAGAAAATATTGCATTCATGTTCAGGACAATGTTAACATGTTATAGCTATAAGGAAATACTCAGCATTGTAATAAGCCATCATGCTAAGTCAGTTTTTTTTATATGCTAGCTCACAGATTAACAATCTACGTCAACACATGTCTGATTCTAGGATGACCAGTCTTTGCTGCAGATACTAATTTTAAAGTTTGGTTTGACATTGTTTTCCGAGGCAAGTGAATTGAGCAGGAAGTATATGATAAATTGTGATACAAATTTTTATTTATTTAGGTTGTCCATGGATGTTAGTTAGTCATCAAAGACAAGTTTCTGGAGATACATCTAAGTTTGATCAGATGTGAGTAATAATGCAAGCATTCCTATGATTCTTGCTTAAGGATGTACACCTCTGTGGAGCCAAAAATTTCTAGAATTAAACTTTTTTTCTTAACCTGATTTTTGGGTTTATATGACTGTACAAAAATACTTGGTGAAGAAAAAATCATATGGTGGTACACTTTTTTTTTTGATACGGCCCTTTGAAGTACCCAATTTTGATGATTTTCCCATTTTTCATCAATTTTTACCTATTTTTGGGCTATTATCGTGAAAAAAATCACAGTTCCACAATTTTTTTTTTCATACTCTCAATAAAGATGAAGTGGACCAATCTGAATAAATTTAACTTAAAAAAAACTATAGGTAGGTGTTAATATAAGAAAATTTTATCATATTTTGATGCTTTTTTGTGTCAAATTAACCATGCTGTCAATTTTGTAAATTTGTGATTTTTCTCTGTTTTAAGAACAAAATGCATATTATTTCAACTTCTTTGTTATAAATGATTGAAAAAATACATATCTAAGAAATTTGAAAAGAAAAAAGTGATATGGGATGTACATGTTTCTGGTAAAATCATTTCTTGTACCCCTCACCCATTTTCTCAAAATTTTGGCTAAAAAGACTGACTTGATTGGTAATAAAATTTGAAAAATTGATTACTCAATAACTACTCATTGTAAATACGCATTTTTTCACAGTGTTAAGTTTGATTATAACATTTTTGAAATTCATTGATATTTTCCGTTTGTATCACATGTTTTGGAAATAATTCCAAAACGAGATTTCAACGAGACTGTAACGTCAGAAGAATACATCCTTAAGTAAATTGTTTTGTGCTTAGCACATGTTTTATTTTGATGAGATTAAGAACTCTGTACCATGTGATTGTATTGAATACCAGGATTTTAGCACATAGAAGATACATTTTTTGCTTCTTTGGCCCTGTAAATTAATTAGAAATAGAAAAATTGTATAAAGACATTACAATACTTTTAATTTTGTTAATATGAGAGAAATGTATACTGTAAATTCAGAAATTATTGCCATGTATTTATTTATGGGAATAATGCGACTGTACAAGTATAGCAACAATAAGAACTCTCATTCTAATGTATGTCACAGATACATATATCTATATGCAGCTTTTCTTGAAATTGCTATAATTAATCTCAAATTTTGCTTGGTCAAGACAATATCACAATGATATATTCTCATAATAATTTCTGAATTTACAGTACAGTACAACATTGAAGACCATATGTAGACCTCTTGATGTCTTTTGTTTTTTTTGTGTTTATTTGGTTGCTGTCTCATTGATGTTCGCCACATTCCCTTTTATTCCTAGACAACAGAATACTATCAAGAAAAAGAAAATTAACAATAGGAAAATCAAATTTGTCATGTATGTCATTTTACCATTACTTTTTTTGTGTATAATACTGTAATTGTTTTCACCAGGTTATATAATAGTATGTCCTTAGTAGTAGATGACCCAGTGAAGACATATCCAAACATAGATGTTGTATGGGCACAATTTTTACATTGTTTTGATGTTGCCAACGGTATGGTCAATTATCTTCCTGTCTTTAAGGACTATTTCTATGAAGCCTTGAATGAGTTCAGAAGAGACAATGTCCAGTATATTGAAGTTAGAGGTCTTTTGCCTAAGGTATGTTATGATGTGTCCTAACTCAGAAAGTAAATATCTACAATTAGTATAAATAAAAGGAAATGTGGTATGATTGCAAATGAGACAACTATCCCCAGAGTTCAGATGACCTATATATAAGTAATTATAGGTCACCATACAGCCTTCAACAATGAGAATAACCCATACAATTTTACCCAAACCATTGAAATGTCATGTTAGGGTCCTCACAGAGAAGTATGTTGAGGTCACTTTTTTTACCCCCCTCCCCCTCGAATTTGTGAATAAAAAAGTATTGTATGATTGGTCAAGACGATTTTAGAGATGGTTCATATCTTGATTAAAGGCAACTTTATTAGTCTCCTTGATGTCATATGTAAGGAATCTATGGCATATATATATACCAAATGAGAAACTTTCTAATATTAAACATGTGTTAAAAGCATATTTAAGGTTAGATTTGGATTTGATCAAATTCAAAGATTTGAAAGAATTTGTTATAGATATATATATATATGTGGGAATATGCCAATCAAAGAAGTAAGTCCGGTAAGACCCCTTTTTGGCCCCAAAATATAGCATTTTTACAAATTTGTTGAAATGCAAACTTTTAGCTATCTATTGGAAAGTAGGATACTTTTGTTTTAAAAATATGGGCTGTTTTTGACAATACACTGCACAGGCATTAGGTACTAGCATCATAAATCATGCAAAATTACTGAAATCTTCACCATTTTAGCATTTGTGCTAATTTTTAGATGGTTTTTGTCTAAAATGAAAGTGGATGCATTTGTGTTCAGTCTTGATATTTAAATACATGTTGTATATGATAATAATACATAACATATATAAAGGTTGAGACTGAACTTGAATGCAGCCACTTCCATTTTTGACAAAAACCATCTGAAAAGTGACGTTTTATGGCAATTTTTTTTGTTTGATAGATTTTTCATATTTAAGCTTCCTTGGTGACCAAATCATTTCAAATCTTTTATATAAACTAATTGAATCAACTGCAGTAGACACTTTAATAAGTGTTTAAAAAATGTCAAAAATCTTTCATCAGATGTACTTCGAATTTTAGGCCAAAACTATAATAGCCCTTACCGGACCTTCTCCTTCATGTTAGTTTGAATTGCTAATTTATGCATTGTACAAAATGTGCTTTTGTCTATGCCTTTACACACCAATAAATCTAAAATAAAAATTAAGAAACCATACATTTGTTGTGATTCCACATTTGGCTGCAATAACATGTATTCATGATTTCTGTAAATATTAACACATATTGTTTACAGTTGTCTCATAGAAATAAACTGTATATCATGTTCATATTGAAAACTCATGGTTTCTTTTCTTCATTTCAGGTATATGATTTAAATGGACACACATATGACAAGACAGCAGTGATGCAAATTTACCAAGACGTATTTAACCAGTTTAAACGAGATCATAAAGACTTCTCTGGTGGAAAATATATATACTCTAGTATAAGGTAGAGGGATGAAAACAAATCTTTTCTTGACTTTTAAATTTGATTTATTTGAACATTCTATACAAATAATCTTTTAGGGGCCTCAATGGCCGAGTGGTCTAAGCAGTTACTACTGTAATCACTAGCCAGTCAACACTGAGGTTGTGAGTTCGAACCCCGCGCATGCGGGTGCACTCGACTCCAATCTTAATTGACTAGGATTGTCAGTTTTCCTATCGAAGGTCGGTGGTTTTCTCCGGGCACTCCGGCTTCCTCCACCAATAAAAACTGGCCGCCACGAAATAGCCCAAAAGCGGTGCTTAAAAGTGGCGTTAAAACACCAAAAATCAAATCAAATAATCTTTTCTTATAATTTGGAAAAAAATCCTTATCATATAATCTCTTTTTGCCGAAGGTCACATGATACCTGCTTGGAAATAAACCTCTGCAGGTGATATGCCTGTCCCAAGCAATCCTAATATTACAAAGTGCAAAGTGGAGTTACCAATTATTTGAATGATGTCAGTCCCATTACATATACTGTGTTAATATCTGCAAAATTGAAAATTGTAAAAATCAAATCTTTTTAGAACAGACAGACAGACATCGAAGGGGCTTATAAAAAAGAAGTAGAATTATGTAATATATTCTTCATGTTATATAAACTTAAGATTCAGATTTTACATATATATACCTGAAGATACCCTGGTCTTTGGGTACTAATATACAGGGATCTTCACTGAAATAGCTGTACCAGTGAAGAAATCTGTTAACAGCATGTGCAATATTGTTGTTGAGTCAAAAAAAAAAGACTCAGATTTTTAAATGTAGTTCTATTTAACAATGACTGTCATAATATCTAAAATACATTAAATATATTTGATTGATTTAAGAGATATATATATTGAAATGTTATTTGTGAGATTATATAATCATCATTGAAATCTCAATGTTAACATAATATACAGGATAGCACACTTGTAAATATACACCTTAATTCAGTTAACTGCAAGAATGTTTTTTTGAATAAATAAATATATTATCAAACACATGAATAACAATTTGCCTATTGTATTTTAGACAATTGTACCATAATAATCAAAATGGTGGTAAAATATTTCTTATTATTTAGAATGCAACGAAATCAAATAAATGATTGGTTATTAATTCTCAAGTTATTGGCTTTAATTTAGACAAAATGTAATTTTGCATAGAATAAATTTAAAAACTCCCCCCAAAAAACTTGATGAATGATGTTTCTGAAGTTTTCTGATTTCTGATGTTTGCAAAAGCCATTGCATTTGCTTTTCATAGAACATCCGAGGTCTTTTTTTAGCTCACCCGACCCAAAGGGTCCAGTGAGCTATTCTCATCACTTATTGTCTGTCGTTTGCAACAAGAGATCCTTGTCATGAATTATATTCTTCATATTCTAGTCTTCAATTTTGAAAATGTACATAGATCCAGATACCGGCAAGCAACACTGGCTCTTTTGAGCATCTTGTCATAAAATAATCATGTGGTGACTGGTTAATTATTGGCCAATTAGCTTAGAATGGTTTAACAGTTGATATGAGAGGTGCAAAACTCATAAAAAAATTTGAGAATAGTGACCCATTTATAATATTTATATACATAGATCGATTTTTGTAAATATAAATATCAAGAAATAATATTATCTTGTTCCTTGTTTCTGACCTACTAAATATTGAAATGAAAGGGAAATATTTTTACATTTGAAAGATTTATCAATTTTAAGTTATTATGAAATGCTTTTTTTAAATTTTATCTATGAATGAAAGGAATTGTGAGGTAAACATCAATGATACAGTAACCAACCAACAAAAATAATCAAAAGACATCTATGTGGTGACATATACTGTCTTCAACAATAGACAGGTGTCTTTACAATATGTCCAGCTCTAAATTGTCATGAATCTATTAAAGGTGTGAACAAATTAAACAGAAACAATTAAAAAATCTGCCTCAACACCAATTCAGTGGCAGATTCAGGGGGGGTGGGGGATGGGGGGGATAGAAAAGAAAATCTTTTTTATCTTGCATAAAGCATCCCAAAATTACACCCTTCTATCAAAATGCCTGGATGCCCTCCACCCCTGCAACTTCTCTAGAAATAAGCCCCTTTATATGAGCAACACCTTTTAAGATAATAGAAATTTCCACATTCATTTCGTCTTAACCAAACTGTTTTTAGTAAGGAGAAGGTCTAACCAAAATAAAGGTCAGATGTCATAAGTTAAGTTTGCCTCTTTCAGATCCCTTTGCGACCTAGATGCAAACTAGTTAGAAAAACTAGAACTAATATCACTATACAAAAAAGGCTTATGTGTATTTCATCAAATGTATAAATAGTTATTGCAAAATTGATTTTATCCATAGTAAGCTTTTACTTTTTTTCCAGGATTAAAAGTCCAACAGATATTTTAGTAGATGTTAAACTTTCCATGGCACTAAAGTCCAAGTTCCCAGACTATTTTGCTGGGTATGACTTAGTTGGACAAGAGGATCCTGGGAAAACTTTATTGTACTATATTGATCCTTTATTGTATCCACAGCAACAAAATCCACCAATCGACTTACCTTATTTTTTCCATGCTGGAGAAACAGGTTTGTTATTAAAATTGTGTCGAATGCAATATTTTAGAGTTTTTATACGACCGCAAAAAAATTTTTGTGGATGTTTATTGGTATGACGTTGGCATCGTTGTCTGAAGACACATTGGTTTTCACACTCTAACTTTAGTTTAAGTGAATGGATCTCTATGAAATTTTACCATAAGGTTCAATACCACAAAAGGAAGGTTGGGATTGATTTTGGGGGTTATGGTACCAACAGTTAAGGAATTAGGGGCCCAAAAGGGGCCAAAAATAAGCATTTTTGTAACTTCCAGACATAACTTGTGTGTTAGTAAATGGATCTCTCTGACATTGTGCCACAAGGTTCCATATCACAAAGGGAATGCTGGGATTGATTTTGGGGGTAATTGAACAAAATTTTAGGAATTAGGGGCAAAAAACAAGCATTTTTCTAGTTTCATGACAATAACTTGTGTGTAAGTGTATGGATCTTTCTGAAATTGTACTACAAGGTTCCATATCACAAAGGGAAAGCTGGAATTGAGTTTGGGGGTAATTGCCCAAAACGTTTAGGAATAAGGGGCCAAAAAGGGGCCAAAAATAAGCATTTTTCTAGTTTCCAGACAATAACTTGTGTTCAAGTGTATGGATCTCTCTGTAATTGTACTACTAGGTACCATACCACAAAGGGAAGGCTGGGATTGATTTTGGGGGTAATTGCCTCAAAATTTTAGGAATTAGGGGCCCAAAAGGGGCCAAAAATAAGCATTTTTGTAACTTCCAGATATAACTTGTGTGTTAGTGTATGGATCTCTCTGACATTGTCCCACAAGGTTCCATATCACAAAGGGAATGCTGGGATTGATTTTGGGGGTAATTGCCTCAAAATTTTAGGAATTAGGGGCAAAAAACAAGCATTTTTCTAGTTTCATGACAATAACTTGTGTGTAAGTGTATGGATCTTTCTGAAATTGTACTACAAGGTTCCATATCACAAAGGGAAAGCTGGAATTGAGTTTGGGGGTAATTGCCCAAAACGTTTAGGAATAAGGGGCCAAAAAGGGGCCAAAAATAAGCATTTTTCTAGTTTCCAGACAATAAACTGTGTTCAAGTGTATGGATCTCTCTGAAATTGTACTGCAAGGTACCATACAACAAAGGGAAGGCTGGGATTGATTTTGGGGTAATTGCCTCAAAATTTTAGGAAAAAGGGGCAAAAAACAAGCATTTTTCTAATTTCAGGACAATAACTTGTGTGTAAGTGTATGGATCTTTATGAAATTGTACTGCAAGGTTCCATATCTTAAAGGGAAAGCTGGGTTTGAGTTTGGGGGTAATTGCCCTAAACGTTTAGGAATTCGGGGCCAAAAAGGGGCCTAAAAACAAGCATTTTCCTAGTTTCCAGAAAATAACATGTGTTCAAGTGTATGGATCTCTCTGAAATTGTACTGCAAGGTACCATACCACAAAGGGAAGGCTGGGATTGAGTTTGGGGGTGATGAATCATAAGGGGGTTCAAAAAATTTGGGGGAGGGATTTTTTTTTCCTTTTTTTCCTTTTTTTTTCTTTAAAATTTTCTATTTTAAATTGGTTATTTCTGATTTATATATAAAAGCAAATAATAATGATATGGTTTGAATAGGTAAATTAAAATTTTTTAAGTTCTTAGACCACATTCATTCTGTGTCAGAAACCTATGCTGTGTCAAATATTTAATCACAATCCAAATTCAGTGCTGTATCAAGCTTGAATGTTGTGTCCATACTTGCCCCAACTGTTCCCGGTTCGACCTCTGCGGTTGTATCAAGCTGCGCCCAGCTGAGCATTTTATTAACATTGTGATGTTTAAATTTATTTAACAAAAGAAGTACATTTTGAAAAACTTTTATAATGCATTTTAAAATCTACAAAATTTGACAATTGTCACTAATTTGAACCTCATCCCTAATTTTGGGTGTGAATAGTTTTCTTCTATGATTTGAACTCACGAAGAGCAGATTTATTTTTAAAAAAACTCTTATATCTATGATTTATACTCCAGGTAAGAACCAACTTATTTTAAAGGATACCTTTTTTCACTTTAGCGATTTCTATCACATACAATGGTTCTCTCTCTATAAATATGATATCATATCGTGCTATAAATATCAGCTGATCATAGATATAAATAAAAGGAGTTTAAGGTTATAAGTCCACACCACAATAACCACTGGTGTTAAACTGATAATCGTAACTGGAATTACGACGATCCCAGTATGGCGACAACAGAAATGGGTAAAATCTTTTCAGTCATTTTTCTCAAATGTAGCCTGTTGTTGTCAGGAGTTACTCAGCTGCAAGGTTATTCTATAGCATTACATCATATTTGAATCGTAACAGTGCACTTTAACCGTCTAAGCGCTTAGAAAATTGCCTTCGAAAAATTTGGGATGATAATCGTATTGTAACTTGATGGCATTTTTCTTCTTTGATAATCGTAATTTCTTTTTCAGATAATAGTAACTGAAAAATAATAAATGTGTCTTCCAGCCTTGGTTTGGTTTTGGGGTTTGGGGGGGAGGGGGGGTGGGGGGTATTACCAATATCCCATATCCCAAAAGTGCAATCCTTCCATTGCTTCTTATGAAAGTCCCGTATACCACATTTAATATGGCATATGTTTTGCCTCAAATATCGCAATCAACATAATCAATAAAAAGGGCAAATTAACCTCCCCCTATCCCAGTATACCCTTAACCACGGGGTGGTTGGGGGTTAAACTCCTATATATATATAAAGCCATAACATGGATCAGATTTTTGGTCTTCGACAATATATGAATGGGGATATTTTTTTTTAATTTCAGCAGCACACCAGAAGTGACCCCCACCCCTCCAACATGCGCTATAAAAGCCTCATTTATTATAAGATCGCTGCCAGTTTTGAGTCCCCTTTGGATGCATACCTGTCAACTGACCCGGATACTGCGGGTGTGACCCGAGATTTTCATAATTCTGAGGGGTCACCCGGAACACCAGCCGGGTGACCAAATAACACATTTTCACCCGGATTCCTAAGCCTTCAGACTGATTAGATACATATATTAAGCCAGAATTTAGTAGTACTTTTGCTAATTAATATTCATAATATGGAAATGAGAATTGTACCACGTGATAATAGTTTGAACTGGACTGGCTTGATATCATTAAAATCTTTAAAACACGGATATTATAAGTTGCCCGTCACAGAGTACTTGTTTATAATGACTCTGATATTTCCGTAAAGTTATAATTGTCAGGCGGTCAAAATTAAAACAATAAACGTGAATTTAGTGAATTTTTCGTGTTTTCGTGAGTTTATTCTTCTTGAAATAGGGGCATTTTAACTTTACGTGGGAACCTAGAGTTCAACGACTACACATACAAGGTTTGGACTTGCTTATTCTTTGGACATTCAAGTTTCAAGTTTCATTCCCGCAACCTGTTTTTGTATTGACATTGTTAGCCAATTTTCAACACGAAGTTTGCAAATTTGAGGTTTCAGCCATTTTAGCCTGTATTTTATACTGCAATGTTAAAAGCCTCTCGCTTCGATTTTTAAAATAGCTCAGGAACCTTGATTTTTGCAACGACAGTCATTATGTTTCGTTTAAATGGTGTATATTGTTGTGTATATTTATTTTCTGTCCCCGCAACCTAGTGTCTATCACTTAAATTAAAGTTAAAACAGACATTTTTTTTCAAAATTCCCTATCATTTCAATATAATTTCAGTGACCCGTATCCGATTTCTTTAGTATAATATTCAAATAAGCAAAGTGGCGTTGATTTCTGGATATGATAAACTGATTTCTTTAAAATACCGGCAAATTCGTCATTCTTCCTGGACAAGAAGTTCAACTAGCTGTGTACCCTAACTCAGCTCAAGTGACCCATTTCAGTGCATGGCTTCACTTGACAGCTTTGGTGTCAAACACACTGTTAATTAACACCAATTACCTTAGCTTTAGGTCGTAAATAATTTGTGTATTTCAAAGTTGTTTTAAAAACAATTTGAGTTACTTCCCCTTTTTTGTCAATTCACAATATACTCCTTAAACTTGTGTTGTTTTGTAAAAAGATTAAATCTAAAATGAATTGAATGCAAAAACATATCAGAATAATACTTTTACTTATTGTTCACCATAGAACAATTAAAAAATAAAAATTTTGAAAATTACTTTTTTCATCTATACCTCCTTTAATTGTTTAACTTTATTTTATTACACTCTAATATCAACCTCTGACATGTTCTATTGCTTAAAAGCTGCACAACTGTAAGCAAAGAAAACACAAATTGGTACGTTGTATGTCATGGACTGAATATCAACAGGAATAAAGGCAATGTAACACAAATCTATCAATGGCTTCCAAGTGCAAAGTAATAATAAAATGTTCAATTTTAAATTACTGAACCATGTGGACATGTTTTGGAATCTTTGATATAAATTATAAGAAAAATGTCCCCTAAATACTGAAATTCAGCTCGAAAAAGTTCGTACGCGTTATGACCTGAGATTTCATTCTTCTATAGATGCAGGTCATCACCTACATTTTCATTGTCATAGGTTGACAGGTATGTGGATGGGATCAAAAAATTTGAAGAAGGTAAATGGGGGGGGGGGGGGGTGCTATTAACTGAATGTTTATACTAAAATTCTGCGCAAAATGAAAAAAAAAAAATCAATTCAATAGTACTCATGAAATTGTTTTACGTGTGTAGTTTGGGGCCTTTTATAGGACGAACGGTGACCTACAGTTGTTAATTTTTGTGTCATTTGGTCTCTTGTGGAGAGTTGTCTCATTGGCAATCATACCACATCTTCTTTTTTATAATTAATCACTAATCTGAAACCTGTTAGTTTTCTTGTTTGAATTGTTTTACATTGTCATTTCGGGGCCTTTTATAGCTGACTATGCGGTATGGGCTTTGCTCATTGTTGAAGGCCGTACAGTGACCTATAGTTGTTAATTTCTATATCATTTGGTCTCTTGTGGAGAGTTGTCTCATTTGCAATCATACCACATCTTCTTTTTTATATATACGCACGTTTCGCCCGACAATTACTGCCATACCTCATACATTTGTGTAACTTCCTTTAAAATTGCCTCTTCACTCATTCCCATATTTTTTAACATTCCTAGTTCCTGGAGTTTTCTGTATTTTAACATAGTTCGTGTTTCCCCATTTCCAAATTTCCTGAAGCTTGTTACCCCTTCAAATTTTATGATATATACTAATATGTAGCTGTTTACATTAGAGCTATTAATCATATAATTATGCACAAAAAGAAATTTCATAAGATGTTGTAATTTTTTTCGTGATTAAGTTATCCCCATATTTTCATCATATGCTATCAGATAGCCGTTTTTAGTGTCAATATCAATCTAAAACTATCCAGTTAAGATTATCTTCTCATATTTTACTACCAGAATTACGATTATCCTTTTTTCAAATTACGATTATCATCCCGAATATTTCGACGGCAATTTTCTAAGGGCTTAGACAATTATAGTACACCGTTACGATTCAAATATGATGGTAATAGTATAGAAAAACCTTGCAGCTGATTAACTCTTGACAACAACATGCTACATTTGAGAAAAATGACTGAATAGATTTTACCTATTTCTGCCGTCGCCATATTGAGATCGTCGTAATTCCAGTTAGGATTATCAGTTTAACACCAGTGAATAACCCAACGACACAAAAAATTAGAAGACATGTATTGGTCAACAATCTGTCATAAATAATAGACAAAAAAAATTGAGAATGGAAACGGGGAATTTCGAATGTGTCAAAGAGACAACAACCCGACCAAAGAGCAGAAAACAGAAAATGTCTATACAATTCAGATTTCAAGCTTTAAATTGCCTCAACTTAAATTTGGAACAAACTTAAACCTTAGACCTTATCAAAGATCTGCCTTCATTACGAAATTCCCTTACGGACAAAAACATGAAGATATAACCAAAGATAACATCTGACCTAGTTCCTTGTTTAATAAGATAGTCAGGTTAACATTAGTGGCATTGTATAACTTTGTTTTTGGTAAATCTGAACTTTAAGGTCAACAATAGATTTTAGATAATGGAGAAGTGTCTATACAGAATAAATAAGAAGCTATAAATCACCTCTGGAACAAAATTTAACAGAGTCTATCAAAGATATGCCTGTTTAACCATTTTTTAGCAATCTGAACTTAAAGCTTAAATAACAATTCTTACATTGGTACCAGTGGTTTATTGTATTTATCCAATCGAGATCAAAATTTAAAGTTCAAGCCTTGGTGAGGACTTTAAAATTGATAATTGAACTATTGAGATTGGATAAATCTTATAATCCAAGAGTAACCATGTAAGAATCTGTTTCTCTAATGATTATCAAATAAATTTTCATTTTTCGAGTGCCTTCCACATTCCACTCGTCCTGAATATGCATGAAATATTTGCCAATGGACGTTAAGCAACCAACAATCAATCAATCAATCCACATTCCACAAAGTTGTCAATTTCATTAACACCTGTTAGCATAGTTTGATTCATCTTGTGAGGTGATAAAGGTTATGACCCTTAAACTCATCCAATCATCTTTTGAGATATACGGCAACCACACGTTGATTAAATCTTTTTATACAATAGGTCCCGAAAGGGTTAAATTGCCACAGAATTAGAGAAACAGTATTACAGTATAACTAGAAAAAATATATGTCAAAACATCCGAACAACTCTATTTAATCTTTTATGTGTTGTTGGATTGTTGTCCCAACATCTTCTTTATGAATACGTAATTTATTTAATCTTTTTAAGAACAGCATTGGTTTTCTATCAAATTCATTCTGCATATTAATCAATACAAGTATATTGACTTCTAAATGTCTTTTATGTGTTGTTGGATTATTGTCCCTTTATGAATACGTAATTTATTAAGATGTCAGCATTGTCTATCATTTTATGTATTGCCTTTCTCAATAGTTTGGGAAGGAACACCCACTGATGATAACCTGATTGATGCAGTTTTGTTGAATACATCAAGAATTGGTCATGGGTATGCTCTGACTAAACACCCAAAAGTTCTACAGACAGTAAAACAGAAACAAATTGCCATTGAAGTGAACCCTATATCTAACCAGGTTAGTTAATACTATTAAGCTTCAAATAACAAACATGCTATTTCTAAAATTAAATGTGGCTGCATGATTCATTTTTTTCAACAAATATTACATTTTTAGGTATTTAAGACACATATTAATTTTAAAATAAATGTTTGAAAAGAAAAGTTTGTAGACATCCAAGAAAATAACTCATATTAGATGAATTAGATATATAACACTTCCTAAGTCTAACATTATACTTGTCATATCATACACCTGGAAAAAAGTATTGCAACACCAAATATAAAATGAAATAAAAAACTGAAATTTCAATTTTTTTATTTTCATTTTTATTTATCTGATAGAGTACACCTTTCCTACTTATTGACCTTAAATTAACTGTTTTTCGCCAATGCATTTCCCCATGAGCTGTCCGTGCGTGGCCGTCACTTAAAACTTTCAAAAGTCAAGTTTAAGGTACGGGTCAAAATGTATGCTGTATGTTAGCTTGTTTGTAAAAAACTTATCAACAATTGATGAAATGGGTCCTCCTCAACTTTCTACTGATGTTAGATGGCAAATTATTGGCATGCGAGAAGCTGGAATGTCGTTAAGGCAGATTGCCCGACGCGTGGGCCACCACTATTCAACCATCAGCAGAATTGTAAGTAAACATCAAAATACCAATTCTGTGAAGGACCTTCCCAGATCTGGAAGACCTTCAGTAACTTCCGATCGTGAAAACAGAGCTCTTAGCCGAGTTATTCGAAGAAACCCCTTCATTAACAGTACAGTATTGAAAAGACAGTGGTTTCCATATCGTGCACTCTCCTCAAGAACTTTGAGAAATCGACTCAAAAGGGCAGGATACTGTTCCCGAAGGCCCGTGAAAAGGCCATTGTTAACGCCTAGACACAAAGCTGAACGATTACGGTGGTGTCGAGCTCGTCGTCGCTGGAATTTGGTATCTTGGAGAAGGGTGCATTGGTCCGACGAAAGCAGATTTTTGTTGCATGTCACGGATGGCCGAGTTCGTGTTTGGCGGCAGCCAAATACCGCATATGCCGAAAGGAACATTGTTGAGACAGTCGCTTTCGGTGGTGGCTCCGTTATGGTGTGGGGATGCGTGTCTTATGACTGCAAGTTGGATCTGAAAACTGTTCGTGGTAACCTTAATGGGCAAAGATACCAGCAGGAAATTCTTGAGGCAAGTGTAGTGCCGCATTTTGACAATCACCCGTTGAGGACAAGGCCCATTTTCATGGACGATAATGCACGACCGCATCGATCGCGGGCTGTAACAGCGTATCTTCACGACGAGTCAGTGGAGACATTGCCCTGGCCAGCATGTAGCCCCGATTTAAACCCGATAGAGCACATTTGGGACATCATCGGTCTAAAAGTGCGAAAAATGACACCTCCTGTGCAAAATCTTGCAGAATTGGACAATGCACTGCACCATGAATGGCAGCAGTTAACACAACAACAAATACGACGGTTATGTGGTGGTATGAGAAGGCGGCTGGAAGCAGTGATCCGTGTGAACGGAAGTTATACAAAATATTGAAATTTCCGGTTTAAATTGACAAAATGGACCAAAATGGGTGTGTTTGACATCAACTCGAAGTTGTCCGATGGAATTGGAATCGCGTAGACCAATAGTTGTAAACAGTGCATTTGTGCTCAAAAATGATGTCTTTTTTAAAATAAAATTTCGTATAATTAAATTTGAATTTTTCAGTGTTTAACATGTCTATCAGCTTTAAAAAGACCCAATTCACCCCAAACCTATGAACATTTAACCATATTTTAGAAAAAAATGGTACACGTAAGGTTTGAAATTTGTCTAATGGAAAAAATCAGGTGTTGCAATACTTTTTTCCAGGTGTATATATTGAAATGAAAATAATTAAATTTTTTTATCAAATGGGACCAATCACTGGCTTTACCATCTGTGATCCTTTTACATGATGCCTCAATTGTACATACTCTCTTCTTGTACATTATTCTACATTTACACTTTTCTTTTTTTTTTATATAAGATGTCATTTGTTTAAAGAATATTGGTTGAATTGTTGACTGTTTTGCAGCGCTATCAAATTAAATACTTAAAATTGTGAAAAGAATGACAAAAAATTATTTCTGAAGTCTGTTCCAAAATAAGCATTTTTGAGCAATTTCTTTTAAATTTGCTAAGTATAATACTACTATATGTCATTGTGAAAACAGAATATCTCTGAAACAGAAAACTCTGAAAGTACAATTATGCCTTATACCCCTGCACACAAAGTTTGAGGAGTCATATACATGATATAGGATTCACCTTGTCCATTTGTCTGTCAGTCTCTCAGTCAGTCTGTTCTTCTTTGTATCTGGGGCATAGCTGTTGTACTGTAGAACCAATCTTGGTATGTAGATGCATTGTGCGAAGGCAGTGTGTCACTTACCAAAATTAGGTCACTGTGACCTTGACTTTGACATTTGACCCCTATGATAGTAAAATCTTGTCTGATTTGTGTCCAGCGCATAACTGTTTTACTATAAAACTTAAGTAAGTCAAACTTGGTATGCAGATGCATCATGGGAAGCCTGTGTGTCACACATCAAAGACAGGTCATGGTGACTTTAACTTGCATTTTTTATATTTGGAAGTTTTCTTTTTATCAAATGGTCTTATTAAAATATTATATGATTGCAGAAATAATTTATTTATTTGAATTTATAGGTATTAATGTTACTAAATGATTTAAGAAACCATCCAGCTGCCAGCCTGATAGCAGACGGTTGCCCAGTAGTTATAAGTGCAGATGACCCGTCTGTGTGGGGAGCCATTGGACTGTCATATGACTTCTACATGGCCTTTATGGGAATGGCTGGTGAAGATGCTGATCTTAAATTCCTGAAACAGTTAGCAATAAACTCATTACAGTAAGTTTAATCAAAATATTAAAATAAGAAGATGTGGTATGATTGCCAATGAGACAACTCTCCACCAGAGACCAAATGACATAGAAGTTAGCAACTATAGGTCACATTTGGGCCTTCAGCAATGTGCAAAACCCATACGCATAGTAAGCTACAAAAGGCCCTGAAATGACAAATGTAAAACAATTCAAATGAGAAAACTAACTGCCTGATTTATGTACAAAACAATAAACATAAAACAAATATGATATACAGCAACAAAGTTTGACATGTTTCTGTCAGATTGAATTTTGTTATGAGTTATGCCCCTTTCCACTTAGACATTTTTGCCTTGTCAAGCTCCTACTTTGTCATTGGAACTTCTCCTACATATTTTATTATATCTTCACTAAACTTGGTATGTTGTTAGATCATAATACACAGGTGTGCATGTGGGTAAAATGCTTCTGTCAAGTATATTTTTTTGAAGTTATGCACCTTTCAACTTAAAGTTTCTCTGCCCTGTCCAGCACTCCTCTTGTCATTGTAACTCCTTCATGTTTTGTTGTTTTATTATTATACCCCGAGCAACGAGTTGCGGAGGGTATAATGTTTTTGACCCGTCTGTACGTCCGTCAGTCCTGTTTCTTGTCATCGCAACTCCTCTCAAACCACACTACAGAATTTCATGAAACCTTTTCAGATAATAAGGACATACTACGTAGATGTGCATATCGACAGGAAATTACGATTCAATTTTTTTTCTAGGAGTTAAGCCCCTTTGAACTTATTTGCTTCAATATACTACTGCAACAGTTTGTCATCGCAACTCCTCTGAAACCAGACAACAGAATTTCATGAAACCTTTTTAGATAATAAGGACATACTATGCAGATGTGCATATCGACAGGAAATTACGATTCAATTTTTTTTCTAGGAGTTATGCCCCTTTGAACTTATTTGCTTCAATATACTACTGCAACAGTTTGTCATCGCAACTCCTCTGAAACCACACAACAGAATTGCATGAAACATTTTTAGATAATAAGGACATACTATGTAGATGTGCATATGGACAGGAAATTACGATTCAATTTTTTTTCTAGGAGTTATGCCCCTTTGAACTTATTTGCTTCAATATTCTACTGCAACAGTTTGTCATCCCAACTCCTCTGAAACCACACAACAGAATTTCATGAAACCTTTTTAGATAATAAGGACATACTATGCAGATGTGCATATCGACAGGAAATTACGATTCAATTTTTTTTCTAAGAGTTATGCCCTTTGAACTTATTTGCTTCAATATACTACTGCAACAGTTTGTCATCGCAACTCCTCTGAAACCACACAACAGAATTTCATGAAACCTTTGTAGATAATAAGGACATACTACGTAGATGTGCATATTGATAGGAAATTATGATTCAATTTTTTTTCTTATACAATTTTTTTTTCTTACT
The DNA here is from genome assembly GCF_021869535.1 of Mytilus californianus. NCBI lineage: Eukaryota > Metazoa > Mollusca > Bivalvia > Mytilida > Mytilidae > Mytilus > Mytilus californianus. Next base: position 521,333 of record NW_026262699.1, read on the forward strand.
GTTATTTTATTTCTCCAGTGACAATGTGGGGACGTGGGGTATGTGAGCGCGCTCACTAAGGTTCTTTAATTTCAAATATACAGGTGTACATGTAAGTAGGATGCTCCAGTCCTTCAAGTTTTGTTGTTTTATTATTTCAAATATACAGATGTACATGTAAGTAGGATGCTCCTGTCCTTCAAGTTTTCTAGAGGGATGCCACATTAAACCTAGAAAATGTTGGTCCCTGTGTCCAGCACTCCAGCTCCTACATTGTGCTTGTTACTCCTCAATAATGGTTGATTATAACTTTATGAAACTTGGTAGATTGTTTGAATCTGATTTACAAAAATGCATGTCCGACAACATCAAATAAAAAAACTAGAAAAAAGTGCAACTTTGTACTATCATCATCTTCTTTGATACCCTGTATTTCAGTCAATAGCATACTCAAACATCAATCCAGGATGTTGGGGGTATTAGCCCAGTTTAGGAGACAGTTTTAGTTATTTTTAACTACATGGCTGAGTGTTATATAAAAGCACCCAACAATGAAAGAAATAGATATTAATCTTTATGAAATACATGTATAGAAGTTTCAGTGGCAGATAACAAGTACTGACTTTGCCATATTTTATATCAAGCCATTCAAAACAAAATCTCTAATTGCATTTGTTTTTAAAAATGATTTTAGGTATAGTGCCATGACCCCACAAGAAAAGAGTAACGCTATGAATCTTTGGAAATACAAGTGGGATACCTTTATAGAAGACATTATTGAATCATTCTGGAACCATAACCACATTGGAAGAAATGGTATTAATACCACTAATATTTTTGGTTATTAAGAGCTTCTTGTATAAATTGACAATAATCTCAGTACCAGAAAGATATTTCAAAATCAACTAAAGATCTAGATTAGATTCAGATTTTAAACTTATTGTTACTGTAAATTCAGAAATTATTGCATGCACTTATTTTTTTTAACTTTGTAGAATGGACTAAAATGCGAGATTAATTATTGCGATTTCAGGAAAATCAGCATACAGTTATTATCCATCAGATATATATGAATTCAAGTTTTTATTATTGCGATACTAATTCAGTCGCATTATTCGCATTAATAAAAACCTGGCAATAATTTCTGAATTTACAGTATGATTCTGCTAGCCCTGGCTAGTTCAACTTCAGCTGATATAGAGATCTATAGATTCTATAGAAGGGGTGTTAAATTTAAGAGAAAAGTGTATTGTATTTTAAACTTTGTTGATGGATTTGGTTGTCTCATATTGAGTTTCCATTGTTATAGTTATGCATAGCAGTGCTATGTAATCAGAGGGGCAGAAGGACTTTTTGGGGATGTCAGGATTTTGTTTTTAAATATGCTGGAATTCAGGATTTACACTTATCTACACTCAGGAACTATTGATTACTACAATCATTTATGTCTCCAAAATTTAAAATACAATACTGAGTGAGTTATCTCCCATTCTGTTGCAATATGAAACAAGTTTTTATTGCTTTTGTTTTGGTTAGAAATTGTCCAAATTATGTTTAAAAAACAATAAAATGTTGTTAATGATAATTATGTGTTAGAAACAACTTTATACCATATGGTCAAAAAATGTGTTTTGTGAAACCTGTATACAGTGGATTCAAATTTTTTGTGGAGTATCAATTTTGGTGATTAAGTGTATAAAGGGAACCCCTAATTTGAATTTTCAACAAAGTATAAATTGTCTTTAGGCTTAGTCTCTATATAAACTTTTGCAAAACCATAAAATCAAATTTCAACAAAAATACCATTTTTCCTCAATTAATGAAAATTGGTAATAATTGAAAAGAAATGCATCTACAGTAGTTAGATTTTGTCCACTGCTAAAACAATCAATACCAGATAAAATCTTACAATCAGTAGTTTTTGAAGGTAAATGGTCTTTTTATATTGTGTATCTATTGATATCTTTTATTGTTGCAGTTCAAATATTCAATAAGAAGTCTTCCTGAGGACATTCATATAAGAATTTTATGCCAAATATAAGCTACTGATAATCAGTGCAAACAAATTGGATTTAAGAGTCAGATTTTAATTTACTAATTTCATTTAGTGTCTTACCTATTGATATACAAATCAATCTATTGAAAACTATTTTGTAATTAACTGTTGCTTAAAAAAACATGAAATAGACTCATATTTGATATTAATATATACATTTTATGCTACCATGTTTATCATGTTTATAATAACCATTTCAGCATTACTTTGTATTTACAGATCTCCATTCACTTGTTTGTAATATAAAACTATCAAACTCAAGGATTTGATCTAGTTGCAGACTGAACTGCATTAAACTTTTTCTTTATTTAGGATACTCAGGCCTTCTTTGATCAGTATGATTTGCTTGCTTTTTTATGGGAAATAAACCACTTCATATTAAAAAAAAAAAATAATACCTTATCTTATTATTTACCGGGTAAGTCAAAATGCGAGGTTTATTAAGCAGTTAAGAATTTTGATGTGGAAGTTGTACTACGGGAATGGATCATCATGCACAAGGATTCATATTTAATTTTTTACACAAAGTAACAGTAATAATAATATTTTCTCACAACACAATGCCAACTGTAGCTACAAATACCCAGTTTAGATAAATAATGATAAATTGACATTGGATGATAAAAGACATTTTTATTATCCTTATTGAGCTACATTGAAACATAAATATGCAAGGGGTATATCAAGAGCCCATTACGTACGCTCACTGGGATATAAATTCCAGGTAACATTTGAGCTAACTTTTTAGACATTTACTGCTGTATTTTACGGAAATTGCGTTTTTATATTGTGCAATTTTGATACTAGGGTATATAAAGTAATTTCTGGCACTAAAATGGCAATGATAAATTTTATTTTTCACTAAAATGGGTTAAAAATCTTGCACTAAACTGGGTTATACTTTAGCGCTAAAACGTTTGATTATTTTCGCTAAAATGTCCTACACCAAATGCATTCTAGTCATGTAGTTCTACTGTTGCAGGGGGCAATCGATATGGTGACAGTTAAACATCAAAACCCAGACTCCTACGGTTAGACAATGCTAAATGTCACCACAGATATTCTTTTGCGAAATGGGTATAACATTTTGTTATTTAGTACATTTGTAATTGTTGAATCTTTCTTCATGGGTGTTAATTTTGATAATTTAATGACTTTTGTTTTAATGATTCCTTTAAAAGCACAAATACTTAAGTAATAGAAACATATAATTTATGTTATATAAAATAAGGAGGCAGTGTTTCGTTTGTAGTTGAGATTTGTAAATTTTGTTTGTTTATGTAGATTGATTTCTATATTTATTAACATAATCTTTTGTCAATGACTAATTATGGTTTATTTATTATTTTTTTTGATTTAACATTTCCTCAGGATGTATGATAATAGAGCCATTATTTGGCCCCTGAAATAACAAAAATTATGTTAATGTTATTGATAAATGAACATGCTGATATAATATGGACATTTTGATGCAGAAAGGTCACTTATGAAATGGCTATGATGTCATAAACATGTCGAAATTGATATATTTGACCTGAAATGACTATTTTACATATAGTTTTTGGTTAGAACTGGTATGAGCAACATCCTTACCCAAAAAGATATTTTACATACATTTGCATCTTTGTAAATTCATCTTAAAGCAATATTGCCAATAAGACAATTATCCCACAGAATCAAAATTCAATCTTTTTTCAAAAATACCTGTTTTAGTAAACATTTTACTAACAGCGTAACTTTTTCGGAAATGAAGGAAGTTTGAAGTCCTAATATTCCTTATCACTATTTGTCCGCCATTACTAGACATCACAAAGGTCCCGTAAAATTTTGACGTCATAATAGAAAATATCTGACGCCACAATGGAAAAGGTATGGTGTATGACGTTAATAGTTCAAGAGGCGAAGATTTTTTGGTCAAGCGGCTCAGATTTCCAAATAGCGATAAGGTCTATTGAAATATGTAAGACAAAATTTAAAGATTAAAAGTCTAGTGTCTTATAAACATATGAAGTATGTTAAGTGGTAGATTTAAAATAATTTTTGATTTTCGAATGGGCTTATCATACTTTGTTCTTTAGATTTTAATTTACTTACTTAAAATTTTATGTCTATGTTTGTGCAGAAAGTGTTATTGATATAAACTGTTGCATCTGATAATATATATAGTAATGAAGATGCATGTTTAAAATTCATTTTTTTGTGAAATTTTATTTGTTAATGGATGATTAATTTAATTTATTGTGGTAATCATTTATAAGTGTTTTTATTTTTTTGTGATTTATCATTTTCATGTTTACATCATTTTAAATGCCAACATTTTTGTGAATATTTATGAATTGAAGTGATTAATATATGATTGTGTGACCAGATTGTATTTTTATATTGCAGGAAGACATCTTTTTAAAAGTGTATATTTTGTATAATTTTACATTGAAACAGAAGAATGAATACTTAATTTTCAGATTAGGCCAATTTAATTTAATAAGTAAGTTTTTATCCATGTCTGTCTTAAACTTTTAGGGTATTTTATTTTATAGCCAAACCAATATTAAGTTGGCATTGCTTGTCCATGGTATCTATGTTTGTCATTCTGTCCTTCCTTCATTCCTGTTGACCTATTTTTTGTGGAATCTAGTTCATGTCAGTTTTGTAATGCCTGTATATCTGGAGTTGATTAGGAGTACGTTATTGTATAATGGTGACCTTCAGATGAAGTAGTTTGTGTTTTATTAGATTTGACCTAATTTTCATGGAATAAAGGACCTTACACAGAATTTCATGAAAATTTTACTTTTCCGGACTTGTGCGGCAGATCTTGAGCTAATATTTGATATGTTTATAATGATGATTAACAGAGCTGTTTTATGGTACACCATTGTAGAATTTTAGTTTAAATTTTATCTAAAAGGGTCAACATCTGTGGTACAGGATGATTGACTTTCACTTTAAATATATACTGGTACATAATGAATTTCTCTGTTTCCCCATTTTATACATACTATAAACCCACACAGTGTTGCCAATATATGTCCTTGGTACATCTCACCTTTCATATGAATCCTAGAAATGTGCTTTTAAATGTTATTAGCACACAGGTAGTTTCAATCTCATTTATAAACATGTCAGTCACAGTCAGTGTTTTCCCCCCTAAATAATCGTCTACCATTTTGCTGCAGTTATCATTTTAATCGGTATAGAGTGTTAAATTGAACATCTTGTGGCTTTACGCAATTTTAATGTGTTTTTCTTAAGATATTAAATCACCATAAAAATTACCTAAAAATTTTTTTTAAATTCTTATATATGAAAAATAGTAAAATTTATCTTCAAATTATAAGAGAGCAGCAGGGGCAGATCCAGGAATTTAGGTAGAGGGTGGGCGCAAACTTAAATTTTTGAGTGAAATTATTGAAATTTTCTTTATTAAGTGGGGACAACCCATGCTTTGCAAATTTTAGGGGGGCGCACGCCCACCACGCCCCCGCTTGAATCCGCCCCTGAGCAGAATTTAAACACACCCTATTTCTGACTATCATTATAACAGATACAATAGGATCTGTGTTCCCAATTGCCATAAAACAATTGTATTTGTTATCTTGTACAGCAGATTTTTGTCTGCAGTTCCAACTGTCCTTACAATACAGTGGATTTTTTTAATGTATACAGCAGATTATGATGTGTGTTGATTATTACATCATCATTAATTATAGCCAGTTATAAGGTGTGCTTTAAACAAGGAAATTCAGTACATTATGGTAGGCTGAATTTTTTTATGCAGACATGGGTAAAGGAAAACTGTTTTGATATTTTTAATTTAAAACTTTTACAGACTTATTTTTTATGTAAAATTTTAATAATAAGATTTTATATTTATTGTTTTTAATATGCCTTTTAAATTTGTGAACTGTTACCAGTATGTATTGTATGAACTTGTTCCGTTATCAAAATAAAATTGATGAGAACCATTACAGTTGGTGTATTGATTTGTGACAAAAAGTAACAGAACACACTTGACAAAACCTAAAGCAGAGGAACATATTTATACCCCTTCTTTAAAAAAGTGGGGGTATACTGTTTTACCTCTGCCTGTCCATCCATCTGTCCGTCCATCCGTCAGTCCGTCCATCCGTCCCATGAATATTTTTCGTCGCATCTTTCTCAGGAACTACACCATAAGGATTTCTGAAATTTGGTTTCAGAGTTTATGTAAGTCAGCTATACCGTGTGATGCATTTTCAGATTCATCACTCAACAACTTCCTGTTTACCAAACACTTACATCATTTTACACATGGTTTAAATATTCCAAATGCATATTTGGGGGGGGGTATCATCAGTGAGCATTAGCTCACAGTTTCACTTGTTTGTTGTCCACTTTTAAATTTTTTTTTAATTATAATGAATTATAGTAATACCGGTATATTAAAAGAAAACCAAAATGCAAAAAAATATAGACAATGTTAGCAATTGCCAAAATGAGAATAGCTAAAGACAGATTCACCAGTAAAATCCTAAGCTTAAAACAATGAATACATGACAATGAACAACACCAAAATTTTTGGGATATGACCTATGATAGATTTTTGACATTTGGGTCTTGAGGTTGTTAAGGAACCATGCTTTACATAAAGTTCCAATCTTTACATAAGCCTTCTGGGAGTTTTCAGGAAACAAAATTTGCAGAATTTTTTTTGATGGATTCATTGTATTTGATAAAGGGAATATAAGTTAAGAATACAATTTTAAATTAAACACTAGTACAAGGAACATGATTATAGATTTTTTGTGCCATACCATATATCGTCGCTGGGCTTCCAAAATATTGTAAATTACTATTTTTTCAATAAAAAAATATCTCACAAACAGGCTTTGAAAATTTGGTGGAAATGCATGCTTCCAAAATGTCGTATGTGAACTTGAACATTTTTCTAAATGGCGGTGAAATAAAAACTTTGAAATTTCTGGATTACCCAAAAACTTATTTATTTTCACAGAAATAAAGAAATGTGCAAGAATTTGATTCCCAAAGCCATTATACAACAATTTTCAAGTTTACATACCATATTTTGGAAGCAAACTTTACAAACAACTGAAATTGGCAATTTTGTAACATGTCTTATTTTAAATGTTTTGATTGGTTTAACTGTATGCTATTTTGGAAATCAAAGATTTCCTTCCGCCAAGACGATATGTGTCAAAAAGTAGTTTTAGCCAAAAAAGTCATATACGACATTTTGGAAGCGCAGCGACGATATGTCCTATATTTTTTTTTTTTAAATTGTTCCCTCATGTGTATACCTAACTGTGTGGTCCTTGGTATTTTTGTTTTTATAATTTGCAGACCATAACAAATCTGGCAAGGAATTTCAGTTGCTCCTGTTGAGGCCTATACATCTCTGGTCCGGGTACACAGTTATCGTCCTTTGATTTTCGTTGTCCACGAATATAGTCCCTAGTGTGGACAGTGTGTTACTTGTCGATTTTTTTTATACCCCTTCCAAATTTATTTCTCCATGTTTTATGACTCAAATAGTAAGTAGGGGGGTGAAATGACACTGTAAAAAAAATTGGGTCATGAATTTTAAAGTAAAGTAGTGATTTGGTCCAGCTGAAAAATGTTAAAAATTAGCACTTCGGAAGCTGTCAAAAGATTTGAAGACCCCCTTAACATGAAATTGTCCATATTTTGAGTTAGAGCCGATGAAGTTTTCTATAATTTTGATATAATTTGTCCCAAAAGCAGTACAACACACTGTAAAAATATTATTGAGAAAGCGCAGGTGGGATTTTTTTAATTTTCATTTATTGTCTAAAAGAAATGCACTACGAAATAACTGTGTACTCGGACCTAAGAGGTGAAATCAGGAAATATAGAATCTGTACTTTGGCAACTTCCCTGAATGATTTGATGGTGTCAATTTATCAAATAGCATAAAACTAAAGGATTTAAACTTTTATTTGATAGAATTTCTGCAAAAATGACCAATTTTGGCATTTTATGGTCAAAATAAGCATTTCATAGCTTTTTCAATTTTGATGCATAAGTGGCATTCTGACTTTCTATCTGACAGGTTTTTATGTGTCAATATTTGTGTTTCTATGCTTCAATCCAGTTGTATTACTCATTTGTGAACTCTGAATCTACAGAAAAGAAGATTATCTCAGACAATATGTGCAAAATGTGTTGTATATATAATCCTCGTCTAACGCCCTGTTTGGATCAAGTTAAATGTGAGGAGCTTGGAACATAAAAGTTGAAGTCCATTATAAAGACCTCACTAAATTTGTATAAAAAGCACTTAACAATGTCTTTTGTACCTGTTTTATGTCACATAATATCTTTCTTTTCTTCTGTAGGATAGCAAGTGGTTCAAATATAAGCCTGTTGAGACTAAAATTGCATGCATGTTTTTCACTAAAAAGTGAAAAATCTTTGTATCAGACCATACTGTCTGCAAAAAAAGTTGAATGCAAGAGTCTTTTTGTGCTCAGATTTATTGTATCATGTCACCTGAGTATAGAAATGATAGAAAGGACACAAAATTTTATTTCCTATAGCTTCAATATGCATTTTTAAATGTAAATATGTGATACGGCCTAAATTGACCCTAAATTATTTTCAGTTTTACTTGGCCTAAGACCCTTTTAAACTAATGTGATATGTTATTTGTAAGTTTTCTTTCCATTTAAAGTACATTAAATACATATGTAAGGATTATTTATAACCAAAAAGCTTTACAAATTTAAAATTGCTGGAAAATATTACATCTTCATGTAAGGCCCCCCTTCATTGGAAAACCTCCATTTTTAGCCACAGGCTCATATAAATTTGACTTTTTAATAATTATGATAAGTCTGATAAATCAAATGAGTACTCTACTGCTTTTAATACATAATATATTATATATTAAGGCATTTCAAAAGTATTTTTTTGCAATATTTTAATTTTTTAAACCCCAAATGTTGATAGTTGAAAATTTTCAATTTTAACGTCTAAATTTAACACGCAAAGTTGAATATAGAATTAGTCATATTGTCTATAATATATATCCTATTGCCATGAAACTTTGTAAGCAGTCTTATAATTTAATAAGCTTTGGTCATACCAAGTTTCATTAAGATTGGTCAACTTTTTCCACCCTATTAGGTCCGGGTACACAGTTATCGTCCTTTGATTTTCGTTGTCCACGAATATAGTCCCTAGTGTGGACAGTGTGTTACTTGTCGATTTTTTTTATACCCCTTCCAAATTTATTTCTCCATGTTTTATGACTCAAATAGTAAGTAGGGGGGTGAAATGACACTGTAAAAAAAATTGGGTCATGAATTTTAAAGTAAAGTAGTGATTTGGTCCAGCTGAAAAATGTTAAAAATTAGCACTTCGGAAGCTGTCAAAAGATTTGAAGACCCCCTTAACATGAAATTGTCCATATTTTGAGTTAGAGCCGATGAAGTTTTCTATAATTTTGATATAATTTGTCCCAAAAGCAGTACAACACACTGTAAAAATATTATTGAGAAAGCGCAGGTGGGATTTTTTTAATTTTCATTTATTGTCTAAAAGAAATGCACTACGAAATAACTGTGTACTCGGACCCTCTGAAGCAGTAAGGACTACAACAATGAAATAATAGGAATGATTTTTATAGATAAAAGAAGGAAAACTCATCTAATTCAGACTTAAGTTATTATAAAAAAGAAACTTTTTTGTTATCTGTCTATTTAAGCCATTGTTAGAGCGCAGTCAAATTGAATTCGAAGAGACAAAATGTAAAGGAGGTAGGGCATTAGGACTGTCTTTGGCCAAAGAAGATAAAGTTTTTGAGAACTGTTTCAAGTTTGCATATTTTGTTTGTAAATGCATAAGATCAATAAATATAAATGAATTACCAAAGATTTCTTTTTATTAAGACATCACAATTACTTCATAATACAAAATGTATTCACCATTTTCATGAAAATAAAGAATACCTCTGTATTTATTGAGTTTCCATCCATATGTCCTGTGTGATAACTTAATATTTTTAAAATGCCGTTTATGTAACTCTAGTTTTAGGTTTTATTAGCTAGTTGAATACATTTGACTATTTTTATCTAATGTGAGTCATCTATTACTTTCCATTATCTTTTTATGTCCCTGCAGCTAGGCGCAAGGGTCGTTGAGGTTAACCCTTGTCCATCTGTATGTGTGTCTGTCCGTATGTCCTTGAATTAATAATTTCATTTCTGTAACCTTTTTGTGCCTCATCCAAATATTATACACAATGCTTATTAAGGTAGCTGGGGTGTCTTCCTCCATCTTGGATTTTGAAATAGCAGATAACAATCGGTCTATATCTTTAATGAAATGTGCAAATTTCGAGAGTAGTATGTAATTCATGTGTAAGACTTTTCAAATAACTATAGAAAATTATGTGTTTTATCATATTTACGGCTGTATTTTACAAAAAACAGAATGCTTTTGATTGATTCATTTTTTTTTCAACTTTGCCACATAAGGGGAGATAACTCAGATAGAAGGGGAGATAACGCAGATAAAGTAACTTTTATAATAGAATGTGTTGTGAATTTACCTATTTTATTATGTAGCAAGAAAACGAGTCCGGTGACCCCATTTTTATTTTTCTTATCTGAAAGCATATTTTTAGAGCTATCTTCTCATATTTTATCTACAATTCTATGGTGAAATAGTATTTTTATCACACAAAATTGTGTTTTCCTTGCATAATCTATACAAAATCTGACAATTTTGCACAACCTTTAGCGTAAAAATAAGCCTGGTGACCAATACTTTTTAATATATTTTTGAAAAAAGCATGATATAAACTACATATTGACAAATTATTAAAAAATTCTATGGATATTAATTAAGACCCCCTATCTACCTTAACACTAAACATAAATTAAGATCCAATTTGGGTTTCGTCAATTTCATCATTCTCAAGTTATTATAAAAATAAGATGTACATGTGGTATATTTGCCAATGAGACAACTCTCCACCTGAGACCCATTAATATAATGTAATGTATTGACAGCTCTCTCACAAGCAAAAGAACCCTAACTGTAAAATATAAGGGCATACACTACAGGCATGGGGACACATTCTACTGCATCCACACAGCACGAGTAACAAACCCTTCAGAAAATATAAAAATAAGAAGATGTGGTATAATTGCACCTGAGATGACTCTCCACCAGAGATATGTCCCTTTACAAATGGACAAATATGTGAATTTGTAGTGTCGGCTCTCTAATCATTTTGAATGTTCTCGAATAATAAAATTAAGAATGGAAATGGGGAATGTGTCAAAGAGACAACAACCCGACCAAAGAGCAGACAACAGCCGAAGGCCACCAATGGGTCCTCAATGCAGCGAGAAACTCCCGCACCCGGAGGCGTCCTTCAGCTGGCCCCTAAATAAATATGTATACTAGTTCAGTGATAATGGACGTCATACTAAACTCCAAATTATACACAAGAAACTAAAATTTAAAATGATACAAGACTAACAAAGGCCAGAGGCTCCTGACTTGGGACAGGCGCAAAAATGCGGCGGGGTTAAACATGTTTTTTGAGATCTCAACCCTCCCCCTATACCTCTAGCCAATGTAGAAAAAACAAACGTACAACAGTACGCACAGTAAAACTCAATTTAAGAGAAGTCTGAGTCCGATGTCAGAATAGGAAACAAAAGAAAATAAACAAAATGACAATAATACATAAATAACAACAGACTACTATGCCTCTTTCCACTGGAAAACTTTCTTTTGTTCTCACTCTTACTGTTGAATGTACTGACCAAACGTTTCATTTCCACGCTCAAAAGTTTGAATTAGTACTTTGACTTTTGAATATTTACAAGCTTGGGCTTCTGTGTCCCAAGGACACATTATTCTTTTATTTGAGTTTTTTATGACTGAGTTTCTTGTTTATGATTTTGTATTGTATGTTTTAGTTTTCTATTACTTGGTTTTGTCTTTTTTTGGGAGTTTTCTATGACAATTGTCTGCTTTGAAGTGACTTATCTATAAGACTATGTATTGTCTGTTTTGAGTTTCTATGACTTTGTGTTGTCCATTTTGAATTATCTGTGACTTTGTATTATCTGTTTTGAATTGTCTATGAATTTTTATTGTCTGTATTAATTTGTCTATGACCGTGTATTGTCTGTTTTTAGTTTTCTATGACTTTGTATTGTCCAACTAAGTTTTCTTTGACTTTATTATTTGTTTTGAGTTTCCTATGACTTTGTATTGACTGTTTTGAGTTTTCTATGACTTTGTATTGTCCGTTTTGAATTCTCTAAGACTTTTTATTGTCTGTATTGAATTGTCTATGATTTTGTATAGTTTGTCTGAATATTTCATTGAATTTGAATCGTCTATTTGAGTTTTTTGACTTTGTATTGTCTGTTTTGATTGTCAGTTTTTTTTGTTTCTATGACTTTGTGGTGTCTGTTTTGAATTCTCTAAGACTTTTTATTGTCTGTATTGAATTGTCTATGATTTTGTATTGTTTGTCTGAAAATCTTTTTGAATTTGAATCGTCTATTTTGAGTTTTCTGACTTTGTATTAATTGTATGTTTTGAGTTGTCTATGACTTTGAATTGTCTGTTTCGAGTTGACATTGTACTGCCTGTTTTGATTTTCTATAACTTTGTCTGTTGTGAGTGGTCAGTGACTTTGTATTGTCTGTTGTGAGTGGTCAGTGATTTTGTATTGTCTGTTGTGAGTGGTCAGTGACTTTGTATTGTCTGTTGTGAGTGGTCAGTGACTTTGTATTGTCCATTCAAAGTGGTCAATGACTGTGTATTGTCTGTTTTGAATTAGTTGTCTATGACTTTTTATTGTCTGTATTGAGTTATATATGACTTTGTATTGTATTTTATTTTAGTTTTCTTTGACTAAAATTATCTGAATTGAGTTTTCTATGACTTTGAATTGTCTGTATTGAGTTATATATGACTTTGAATTGTCCGTCTTAAAGTTGTCTGTAACTTTGAACTGTCTGTTTTGAGTTTTATATGACTTTGTATTGTAATTTTTTAGTTTACTTTGACCTTTTATTATCTGTATTGAGTTGTCTATGACTTTGTGGTGTCTGTTTTGAGTTTTCTATAACTTTGTATAGCTTGTATTGAGTTTTCTATGACTTTATTGTGTCTGTTTGGAGTTGTCCAGGACTTTGCATTGTCTGTTTTGAGTTGTCTGTGATTTTGAATTATCTGTCATGAGTTGTCAATGACTTTGTGGTGTCTGTTTGGTGTTGTCTTTGACTTTGTGTGGTCTGTCTTGAGTTGTCTGTGACTTTGAATTGTCTGTCTTGAGTTATCTTTGACTTTGTATTGTCCGTCATGAGTTGGGTATGGCTTTATATTGTCTCTTTTGAGTTGTCTCATGACTTTGTGTAGTCTGTTTTGAGTTTTCCTTGTATTATCTGTGTTGAGTTGTCTATGATTTTGTGTTGTCTCTTTTCAGTTTTCTATGACTTTGTGGTGTCTGGAGTTGTCTGTTTTGAGTTGTCTGTGACTTTGAATTGTCTATCTTGAGTTATCTTTGACTTTGCATTGTCTGTCAATAGCTGTCTGTGACTTTGTATTGTCTCTTTGAAGTTTTCTATGACTAAGTATTGTTTTTTTTTTAGTTATATATGACTTAGAATTGTCTGTGTTGAGTTTCCTGACTTTGTATTGTTCCTTTGGAGTTGAATATGACTTTGTATAGTCAGTTTTGAGTTTTCTATCAATTTGTATTGTCTGTTTTGAGTTTTTTTCTATGACTGTGTATTGTCTGCCTTGATTTTTCTACGACTTTGTATTGCATGTTTTGAGTTTTCATATTGTCCGTGTTTGAGTTTTCTACTACTTTATTGTCTGTTTTGAGTTTTCTATGACTTTGGATTGTCTGTTTTGAGTTGCAACTCACTATTGCATGATTAGAGAGTTTGTCTTTTCTTGTTTTTTTTTCTAAGAAAAAATAAGGTGTTTCATAAAGTGTTTTCAACATATCTTTCACTTAAATATAAGACAACACAATATTTACCTCAGACATAGATAGCCTTAGCCTGTTTGGAACAGTTTTTTTTTAATTTTGGTTTTCAATGCTACTTCTTATATAATTTAACCTTACAACTGTTTGGATTCAAGCGCCACTGATGAGATTATAAACACAAAATGCACATCTTGCCTACCAAATTGTAAGCCTGGTGACTTTGATGATTTTTTTATTAAAAATGTACTGTAATTTCATTTATTTTCATGGGTACCAATTTTCGTGGATAATTGATTTCATGGTTTTGCCAAAGTTGGCATATATTCCTGTAGAAGATTTGTGATTCGTTGAACATTTAAATTTGTGGTTCTCCTGTACCGACCAAATCAATGAAAATTGGTATCCAATGAATAATAATCAATCCCCAGTATCAGAATTAACTTTCACTGCATTTCATGTTGCCACTTGGGTTAAGTTTCATGCTAAGTACAATTTATGAGTGGTTTTGCAAATGATTTTACTATTGTAACCTTTATTATATTTTGGTTAAGCATCTATGTTTGTTTACACATATTATACATTTTTTTTGGGGGGGTCTATCTGCGATAAATTTCTAATTGCAACTTTTTGGTGATTTCTTTTTAAAATTTTGAGACCAGTCATGGCTTGAAGAATAAAAAAAAAAGTAGGTTTGACTTTGACATTTATTTTTGATAATGAAGACTGTACATAAAATGTAGCACAAAATAAATCAGACAACTGAAACAAACAAAAAATAAAATACATAAAAAAAGAAGTTATCAATAAAAAAAAAACTACTACCAGAACACAATAATGATCCAATAACTAATAATTATTAATAAATATTTGACACAGCATAGCTAGGTTTCTGACACAGAAAGAATGTGGTCTAAGAACTTCAATTTTTTTAATTTACCTATTATGGTCCAATGTCCAAAATCAAAATACATGGTTAGATTCAGCATATCAAAGAACCCCATATATTCAATTTTTGTTGAAATCGAACAAAGTTTAATTTTGGACCCCAACTTGGACAAACTTGAAAACTGGTCCCATAATCAAAAATCTAAACACATGTTTAGATTCAGCATATCAAAGTACCCCAAGAATTCAATTTTTGTTAAAATCAAACTAAGTTTAATTTTGGACCCTTTGGACCTTAATGTAGACCAATTTAAAAAACAGGACACAAAATTAAAAATCTAAAAACACGGTTAGATTTGGCATATCAAAGAACCCCAATAATTCAATTTTTGATGAAATCAAACTAAGTTTAATTTTGGACCCTTTTGACCTCAATATGAACCAATTTGATAGCGGGCCCACAAATAAAAAATCTAAATACATGGTAAGATTCAGCATATCAAAGAACCCCATATATTCAATTTTTGTTGAAATCAAACAAAGTTTAATTTTGGACCCCAATTTGGACCAACTTGAAAACTGGGCCAAAAATCTAAAATCTAAATACATGTTTAGATTCAGCATATCAAAGAACCCCATATATTCAATTTTTGTTGAAATCAAACAAAGTTTAATTTTGGACCCCAACTTGGACCAACTTGAAAACTGGTCCTATAATCAAAAATCTAAACACATGTTTAAATTCAGCATATCAAAGAACCCCAAGAATTCAATTTTTGTTAAAATCAAACTAAGTTTAATTTTGGACCCTTTTGACCTTAATGTAGACCAATTTGAAAACGGAACCAAAAATTAAGAATCTAAATACACGGTTAGATTTGGCATATCAAAGAACCCGAATAATTAAATTTTTGATGAAATCAAACAAAGTTAAATTTTGGACCCTTTGGACCTCAATGTGGACCAATTTAAAAACGGGGCCCAAAATCCAAAAACTTAATACACTGTTAGATTCAGCATATTAAAGAACCGCAAGAATTCAAGAATAAAACCCCATTGAAATTGATCAAGAAATTAGCAATTTATATGAAGTATCTTCTTTTGCACAATACTGTGCAATTGAATATTTCTTGCTATTGTGCAATACTGTACAATTGACAATTTCTTGCTATTGCGCAATATTGTGCTATTGGATATTTCTTGCTATTGCGCAATACTGTGCAATTGAAGATTTCTTGCTATTGCGCAATACTGTGCAATTGAAGATTTCTTGCTATTGTGCAATACTGTGCAATTGAAAATTTCTTGCTATTGCACAATACTTATTATATAATAATTTACACATCCTGTTTGGTGTGTATCTCCTACCATATCATTATTATTTGCTTTTAAATATATTAATCAGAAATAACCAACTTAAAATGGAAAATTTTAAAGAAAAAAAAAATGAAAAAAAATAAAAAAAATAAAAAAAAAAAATCCCCCCCCCAAATTTTTTGAACCCCCTTTTGATTCATCACCCCTAAACTCAATCCCAGCCTTCCCTTTTTGGTATGGTACCTTGCAGTACAATTTCAGAGAGATCCATACACTTGAACACAAGTTATTGTCTGGAAACTAGAAAAATGCTTATTTTTGGCCCCTTTTTGGCCCCTTTTTGGCCCCCAATTCTTAAACGTTTCGAGCAATTACCCACAAACTCAATTCCAGCTTTCCCTTTGTGATATGGAACCTTGTAGTACAATTTCAGAAATATCCAAACACTTACACACAAGTTATTGTCATGAAACTAGAAAAATGCTTGTTTTTTGCCCCTTTTTTGGCCCCTAATTCCTAAAATTTTGAGGCAATTACCCCCAAAATCAATTACAGCCTTCCCTTTGTGATATGGAACCTTGTGGTACAATGTCAGAGAGATCCATACACTTACACACAAGTTATTGTCTGGAAGTTACAAAAATGCTTATTTTTGGCCCCTTTTTGGCCCCTAATTCCTTAACTGTTGGTACCATAACCCCCAAAATCAATCCCAACCTTCCTTTCGTGGTATTGAACCTTATGGTAAAATTTCATGGAGATCCATTCACTTAAACTAGAGTTAGAGTGCGAAAACCAATGTGTCTTCGGACGACGCTGGACGACGACGACGACGCCAACGTCATACCAATATACGACCAAAAAATTTTCAATTTTTGCGGTCGTATAAAAATTATGAATTCTTAACATTGTGCATTGCAGATGAAGCTCAAGGTATTTAAATCATGTTTATCGAGAAGCCACTTGCAGTAACACATTTCATTCAATGTCACTCAATTCCTTCAATGGCTTATTCGAACAGAATAGAATAAGAATACTGAAAACTTCATTAAATGTAAACTCTACAAACTTTTGCACTTTTATAAGGTCATACATTGTAAATAAAACATTTATTTTGAAAATTCTATTATACATTGGTGTGTATAGATTCTAGTGTAAAAAGCTGTTAACAAATCTTCAGTAGGTCAAAGTTAACAAATAAAACACAGCTTAACGATCTGCATGCCTTACAAAAGTATAACAATGACAAAATATATTACATCATCACATAACACTCTTGTTATGTTATAAATAGTGGCAAAGTGGGGAGTGTAGGGAGGAGAATATTTTTCCTCAACTTTATGCCAAAGAAAGGTATACTGTAAATTCAGAAATTATTGCGATTTTATCATTTTAGACCAAAATGCGATTATTATTTTTGTGATACTGAGAAAAATTCCGTTTCATTCATATAAAAAAAATCCAAAATGCCAGTTTAAATTATTGTGATTACAACCCTATTGCATTTTTCGCAATAATAAAAACATCGCAATAATTTCTGAATTTACAGTATTTGCTGATAAAAAGGTGGACCATCTGAATATGCCCTTGTAACAGTAAGCAGTTTCAGCAGCAACTGTAACCAAATAAAATAACTTGTATGTCCTTCAGGACTGTCAGAACTAGAGGATTAAGATTTTGTCTAGGACATTTAACAGTTATCATCATCATGATCATCAAGATTCCAGTAATTAATTAAGTTTATCACAATTTTTTCAAAATTTCCTTTGATCTTTCTGTATAAAAATATTCCATAGCACGCTTCTAGCGTGATATGGGTTTTCTCAGTCTGGTAGACAGATTTTTTTGTAGTCAGCATGAGTGCTAGAAACGGTTTCACAACTTAACCATATACAGTAAGTTGCAGCTATGTTTTAACTTATATCTAATTATATTATTTTGGTGGAAGGTGCATTATTTATCCACAGTAAATAGTTAATCAATTAGTACAGGTATACAAAGATATATTAGTTAATTTAAAGTATATATTAAAATCTACATGTTTCTTTGAGAGTCTTCTGATCTAGTCTTCTTTCATAATCCTTGCTGCTTTTACATCTTTTCTACTAAATACTGTAGAGGGAGATAAGAAGAAAAATTCTCTATTGATTATCTCCCTTGAAAGTAATTTGTTTTTTATCACTTGGCCTGTTCAAGTCCTCGTTGCAATGGAACTTCCCAAGATGACTGGTTGGCTTTCTTTAGTACTATTGTAATTTGGCCATCCTTAAACTGAAACACGTTTGTGAAATATAGAAAATAACCAATACAAGTACAAAATGTAGTAATATCTACAATGATTTTAGTCTTACATTTAGATATACAGTTTTTGGATGAGCCAAATGCTACTCATAAAAAACTTTGTAAACCTTTGACTAAGATAATTGAGAGAAACCTTCTCAAATTCATCATTCATAGTACATGTAGCAAGAGAAATTCATGAAAAAAATGTATGTCCTTCAGGACTGTCAGAACTAGAGGATTAAGATCTTGTGTAGGACATTTAACAGTTATCATCATCATGATCATCAAGATTCCAGTAATTAATTAAGTTTATCACTATTTTTTCAAAATTTCCTTTGATCTTTCTGTATAAAAATATTCCATAGATGGCCTGTTATTTTGAATCAGATATTGAATATTAACAAGAGTGCACACGCTGAAATGTCTCGCCTTCTTTACTAACCATTGATATTATGTTGATAGTCCTAAATGAAAGCTTTACTACAACTATTACATAAACTTAACATGATCCAAGAAAAAGAAGTCAAGGTCATATAAACCAAATGAGAAATGCATGTACACCTTACAATCATTCAATACACTAAATATAGTTGACCTATTGCTTATAGTTTCTAAGAAACATACTTAACCAAGAAAAATAAACATTGACCAATGAATCGTGAAAATGAGGTCAAGGTCAGATGAACCATGCCAGACAGACATGAACAGCTTACAATCCTTCCATACAACAAATATAGCTGACCTATAGCTTATAGTTTAAGAAAAACAGACTGAAACACATAAACTTAACACTGAGCAATGAACTGTGAAAATGAGGTCAAGGTCAAATAAAACCTGCGAGACTAACATGTACATCATAGAATATTTCCATACACCAAATATAGTTGACTTATTGCATATAGTACAATGTATAAGAAAAAAGACCAAAACTCAAAAACTTAACTTTGACCACTGAACCATGAAAATGAGGTCAAAGTCAGATGACACCTGCCAGTTGGACATGTACACCTTACAGTCCTTCCATACACCGAATATACTAGACCTATTGCTTATAGTATCTGAGATATGGACTTGACCACCAAGAAAAAAGGACCAAAACACAAAAACTTAACTATAACCACTGAACCATGAAAATGAGGTCAAGGTCAGATGACACCTGCCAGCTAGACATGTAAACCTTACAATCATTCCATACACCAAATATAGTAGACCTATTGCATACAGTATGAGAAAAACAGACCAAAACACAATAAAATGCTCCGCTGGGGCGCAGCTTGATACGACCGCAGAGGTCGAACCCTGAACAGTTGGGGCAAGTATGGACACAACATGCAAGCTTGATACAGCACTGAATTTGGATTGTAATTAAATATTTGACACAGCATAGGTTTCTGACACAGAATGAATGTGGTCTAAGAACTTAAAATTTTTTAATTCACCTATTCAAACCATATCATTATTATTTGCTTTTATATATAAATCAGAAATAACCAATTTTAAATGGAAAATTTTAAAGAAAAAAAAAAAAAAAAAATCCCCTTCCCCCAAATTTTTTGAACCCCCTTATGATTCATCACCCCCAAACTCAATCCCAGCCTTCCCTTTGTGGTATGGTACCTTGCAGTACAATTTCAGAGAGATCCATACACTTTAACACAAGTTATTGTCTGGAAACTAGAAAAATGCTTGTTTTTTTGGCCCCTTTCTGGCCCCAAATTCCTAAACGTTTAGGGCAATTACCCCCAAACTCAAACCCAGCTTTCCCTTTGTGATATGGAAACTTGCAGTACAATTTCATAAAGATCCATACACTTACACACAAGTTATTGTCCTGAAACTAGAAAAATGCTTGTTTTTTTCCCCTTTTTGGCCCCTAATTCCTAACATTTTGAGGCAATTACCCCCAAAATCAACCCCAGCCTTCTCTATGTGGTATGGTACCTTGCAGTACAATTTCAGAGAGATCCATACACTTGAACACAAGTAATTGTCTGGAAACTAGAAAAATGCACCCCCAAACTCAATTCCAGCTTTCCCTTTGTGATATGGAACCGTGTAGTTCAATTTCAGAAAGATCCATACACTTGAACACAAGTAATTGTCTGGAAACTAGAAAAATGCACCCCCAAACTCAATTCCAGCTTTCCCTTTGTGATATGGAACCGTGTAGTTCAATTTCATAAAGATCCATACACTTACACACAAGTTATTATCATGAAACTAGAAAAATGCTTGATTTTTGCCCCTTTTTTTTGGCCCCTAATTCTAAAATTTTGAGGTAATTACCCCCAAAATCAATCCCAGCATTCCCTTTGTGATATGGAACCTTGTGGTACAATGTCAGAGAGATCCATACACTAACACACAAGTTATGTCTGGAAGTTACAAAAATGCTTATTTTTGGCCCCTAATTCCTTAACTGTTGGTACCATAATCCCCAAAATCAATCCCAACCTTCCTTTTGTGGTATTGAACCTTATGGTAAAATTTCATGGAGATCCATTCACTTAAACTAAAGTTAGAGTGCGAAAACCAATGTGTCTTCGGACGACGACGACGATGACAACGACGACGACGCCAACGTCATACCAATATACGACCAAAAAATTTTTAATTTTTGCGGTTGTATAAAAACTAATAGCAATTTTTCCATTTGTAAAGGGGCATAACTTTAGAACGGTGAAAGTGACACCACCAAAATTCAAACTTGATCTGTGTTTTGTGGTAATAAACATTGTGGATAAGTTTCATAACATTTGGTTGAGGCAAACTCAAGTTAGAGAATGGAAACAAAAAAATCAGCAATTTTTTCATTTGTAAAGGGGCTTATATATAATTAACTGTAGAACGGTAAAAGTGACGCCACCAAAATTCAAACTTGATCTGTGTTTTGTTGTAATAAACATTGTGGATAAGTTTCATAACATTTGGTTGAGGCAAACTAAAGTTAGAGAACGGCAACCAATTTTGGAACGTACGGACGTACATACGGACAAGGGTAAAACTTAATGCCCCCTCCGCTATGGCGGGGGCATAATAAAAAAAACAAGCTTATGGGTCTTTGAAAATGAAGGCAAACCAGGGTTTATTACCATTAAGTAGTTTCATTTTAAAACAATAAAGTACTTTAGCTGGTCAAGAAAAAAACTTGTACTTATTGTTTTCATACCTTGGTTGAACATTCTGAAGGAATTATCTCCCCTGGAAGTTTTTGCACTGTGTATTTATATTTATGTTCCACTCCATTATCCTTCTTTACAATAGCAACAACTTCTAGAGATCTGAAAATGAAGCACACATTAACCATGTTAACTTTCAACTAGAGCACAGTATAAAGGGGATTATATCTTGAAATCACAGATACACCATCTCATATATAGCATTTTTTTTCAATAAGACAAGGGCTGTTTCTTATGTTTCAATTACACTCATCTAAGACATTTACATAGATTTTTCATCTATTACACTGTGTAAAAATTTTACATATTTGGTCTTTAAGTATTTTAATCATGCTTGAATGAAATGAGATTAAAAATAAAATCAAAGGTAACCTTACATTTTACAGTTTGACAAATAATGCATTCCTGCCAATCTAAACAAGATTTCCATCTCAAGTTTTAAGGGACATCTCAACTGAGACATTTTTTTCTTTAGCTTAATACTAATTTAAATGTGCTATCCAGTCATGAAATCTAAGTTCTACACATTAAATTGATATAAGGTCCAGTCATGAAATCTAAGTTCTACACATTAAATTGATATAAGATTTCTAATCCTTTTAAGATTCAAAATAAAAACACATAAAATGCTTATTTCAAGGTTTTAAAACCCCTGCTGTAAAATGGTTAGAATACACACCATGCTCATTAGTTAGATCTCTTGGCCCTTGGTCATAAAAATTACTTAGTACTTGAAGTACAAAATTTGAATTTGAAACACCAAATTCAGTATTTTGATTGGTTCAGAGTCTGAGAAAGATAATCCTGCCAGATATTTTATGATCGCAGGACCTGGTTAATCAAACCAAAGTCATTTTTTCACCTGGGTATTACATTTAATTTGTTTATCGTCTCTATACCTTTTATTATTTCCCTTATCAAGATGAAAAGGGGGAGGGTTGAGTACCCAGAAACCATCACATGTGCCTGTTCCAAGTTAAGTGGTTGTTTTTGTTTATATGTTAGTAGTTTTTGGGGTTGATGTCAGATTTATGAAAGTCTCTGTTAAATTCATTTATTGGTGATTTAAAGCTTAAATTATGATCTGTGTCAGATAGAAATCAACCTGATGCAAATGAATATCAATAAATCTGTATTCTTATATGAGGGTCGTAATGGGGGTACCTTCATGACGAATAACGGTAAAAATTCTTGCCAAATGACATTAACGGTAATTTTTGGTGCATGATGATAAAATGTACACTTTCTTTTAGACGATAAAAAAATAAACTGATTTTGACAAATCATGTTAAATTTTTTCCAAAAATAACGGTAATGATAATTATTTGAGACCTCTGACGAATCATGATAAGGATATTTTGACAAATCACAGTAAAATTTTAACCAATTTGTCGCTAACGGTAGCCGAAAATGACCGTTTGACGCCTGACAGTAAAGGGCATTCCTACCCTCTTATATTGGGTTGAAAAATCTCTATGCAAAGTCTGTTACTGTTTGAAAATTGAGTGGATATAGTACCCTACAAAACAGACCAAATTTCTTCTTTTAATAATTTCGCATTTGAATGTTCCCAACATCTTATACATGTACATGTATATGTGCACTTGTGTAAGGCTGATTTTATCAGATGCAGCTCATATGTTTTAGACTCTTGTTTACTGTTGAACATTGTATAAAATTGAGAATGGAAATGGGGAATGTGTCAAAGAGACAACAACCCGACCATAGAACAGACAACAGCAGAAGGTCACCAACAGGTCTTCAATGCAGCGAGAAATTCCCGCACCCGGAGGCGTCCTTCAGCTGGCCCCTAAACAAATATATATACTAGTTCAGTGATAATGAACGCCATGCATACTAAACTCCAAATTGTACACAAGAAACTAAAATTAAAAATAATACAAGACTAACAAAGGCTAGAGGCATATATGTTTACATGTTGGCATCTTTTCTGGTTTTGTTGTATTATTAGGTTGATGCATCATTGAGATTACCCCATATACTATGTGACAGTAGTCTTTGAACCTTTATGTCACAAGAGAGAGCACTAGGAAATGTGGCTGTTGTAAAAGCAAGGTTACTTCATACTTGTGTAATTTTCAAAGATTACATGAGATTTAAGATCAATCCATCTTTTTATTACATACTCTGTGTTAAATGTAGGAGTAACTGAACAATTATTCTTCAGTTCAGCAGTGCCTATCCCTGGTAACTTCCACTTCACCTCTAGCCCAGGTATACTGATGTAGGTCTCTACAATCTTAGAGCTGATTTCTTCTGCAATAGCTGAAACACCACACAATATGAGAAATACAAATATATAAAAAAACATACAATCTATTAAAGAATGTGTGGAAGTAAGAGATAACACTTGAAAATGTTTACAATTTACATAATCATGATAATATTGATTTACCTGTAGCATATGCAAGCGTCAGGCATTTATGATAATTATCCCTTGGTACATGTATGTAATAGTTATCCCATGAAGATGTGGTGTGTCAGTGTAAGATCACTCCAATGGCCGGATAAGAGCTATCTTCTAATATCTTATCTTTAAATTCTATGGTTTAGTTTTCTTTTTAACACACAAAAATAGGAGCTTCCATGCATAATCTAAACAAAATCTGACAATTTTGCACAACCTATATATATATATATAGCTTGAAAAGAAGCCCTGTGACCATAAGTTTTAATAATTATAATCAAATACCAAAAAAGCTTACTGGTTAACCGTAACTTTTTTCAATTGTGATAGATTTGACATAAACATGATAAATGTGTATTGAAATCATTAATAATTTTTTTAAATGATATTTGTGCTAATCAATTTGATAGATCAATTGTCCAGTATATTGATAACTATTGTTTACCTTGAAAAGTTTTAAACACTCTTGTACGACTTTGCCCCCCTCAGAGCTATAGAAAAACAGTACATTAACGGGTGTTACACGGACTCTTTTTAGATGATACACGGACTCTTTTTAGTTGTTACACGGACACTTTTTATGAATAGATTCACTCGTGCATGATCAGTGAGTTCATGGGCACTTTAACTTTCAATTAGATTTGAACTTTTTGGTTCACCGACAAATTTCCTGTCTTTTTATTAAACAAAATATTTACGTTAGCATCAACATCTTTTTCAAACATTTTCAGTAAAATACTATTCATATCAGTACACTAAAGATTGGACATTTAACTTCAAAAAGGGGGGGGGGGTATGGTTTTCTCCTAAAAAAGGATATTTTGATCCCAAATTTTATGAGAAAAAATTTACTATGGTCAAGCAGATGACAAATTAATGTTCTGCATGATTCCTGATTTTCCGAATACCGTATAGTGCTAATTTAAACAAAAATATTTGGGTGATGGCGTTTAAAAGTAAATAGTTAATATACTCAGAAAAGAACATACCGCCCCATTTATGAAGCAAAATAATCGGTCAAGAAATGTTTTCTTCAATATATGGACATGAATAGTATTTTGGACAATGCTGAAAGTAAAGAAATGATGATACCGACGTTTATATTTCAATAAAAAAAGACAGGAAATAAGTAAATAAAAATCAAATCTTATCAAAAGATAAAATCCCTATCAACTCACCAATGCACGATTGATCCTATAAATAAAAAGTGTTCGTGTAATACACGTCCAAATAAGCAGCAAATCTAGAAGAAAATCATTCAACTTATGTCATCAATTTTGGACGGTTAGCTGCGATTGGATCATATAGTAACACGTGTTTAATCCCGATCAACACTTGCAGATCTAGAGACGAGCATGAATTTAAAAAAAAATCAAAGTATATGCCTGAATATATATAATATTAAGACAAAATCCATTTTTTCATAACATTTCATTCACTAATGAAGTAGGAAATTCATTCTTTTGATACATTTATATTGTTATTGTATATATATATACATATATATCAGTTGCGGATCCAGCCATTTTAAAAAAGGGGGTTCCCAATCCAGGAAAAAACAGGAGGGGGGGGGTTCCAACTATATGTCACTGCTTTCCGTTTCATCCATAAAAATCAAACGTTAGCTTACTTACCACTAAAATATTTCTTTAATATATTACTTTTTTACGAAGTTGCATTTTAAAAAGTCTTAAATGTGTACAACATTCATCTTTTACTTGAAATGGTTCTTTTTTATCAAATTATTAGATTCTTGATTTTTTTCTTGAAAAAAACTCTCGGTTGAAGGGAAATGAAAAAAAAATGTGTTTATACTATAACTTACATTTACTGCTTTATGGCTATCTAAGTTTCTCAAATGTTTAGTCTTGCAAAATGTATTATTACTTTCTTGAAACGTCGTACAAGTCAGATACAAAACAAAAGTAACAAAAAACAGGTCGGAAACAACCTGCCGTATAGTTTTTCTGCACTTGTAGTCAGGTCAAGGTCCTCGGCTATCGCCTCGGACCTTGACCTGACTACTTGTGCAGAAAAACTATCCGGCAACGGTTGTTACCGGCCTGTTTCTTTGTTACCTTTGTATAGTATCTAATACTAATTTTACAAAATTAATTTACACAAAGACAACTTGTCTATCAGCTAGGGGCAAAATCTAAAGTAAACATAATTAGCGTTCATGTATTTTGAACAGTCATGACAGTTGTAAGCTGATTAAATTTTACAATTTAGTTCATTACTTCACTTTATTTAATACTGAGTGGACTAGAAGTAGTGAGAATTACATGTAAATATGCCACCTCAACAGTCTCAGGCTTTGTCATACTTATACTTTAAACGGGGTGGGTCTTTTCACCACCGAACACCACCAAACACCACCAAACACCCAAAAAAACCATCAACCACTGAGAAAATCAGTGATTTGATACAATAAAATGGTAAAATCAATTAAATTCCGTCTAATTTAACAATTTTTTAGATGTTTATATGCATCATTTTTCTGTTAAAGTCGATTATCAATATAATCCATATAAAGCAAAAAACGTCTCCGGATTCATCACTATTTTTCCGGATTGCATTGTGTGTGTATAAGAATCATTTGACATCAATTACTGATGGATACTAGTTACCCGAAATATTTAACATTTGTTCATGTCTCTTTTCTTGTTATTGGTACAACTATTTAATAAAAGAAGAAAAAAAATGCAGAAAAAAAATTATTCGAGGTGTCCAGTGGTGGTTTGCAGAGTTGTAGTGTTATAGACTCTCCTTTTCTGTTCGATGTAGATATTTGTTCTCTTAACCTTATTATTTGTTGAATTAATAACTTAAATATTATATTTAGGTCACGTTTATAACAATAAGAGTTAAAAAAAAAAATTGGGGTGTTCGGTGGTGTTCGGTGGTGAAAAGACCTACCTCTTTCTACGAAATGGCCACTCATAAATGTTAAAACACAAATTTTGTGAATGGAATTACTTTAATGTATAATACTATGTGGTACGAGTAACACGCATACATGGCATAATCATCTCAAATTGAAATACTCCACAGAAATTTTTGAGACACAAGAGAAAATGACAAAATCACTGGTTTCAGACTTTGTCAATTCACGGCAGCAGGAAGATTTTCAATTTAGTAGACATGGTAGTATTGGATTATTGAAAATAAAACTTTACCAGGACTGCTCAAAGCCAAGCCTTATAATGCCAAACTATAAACTTCAAATCATCTTATCATAAAACCTTGTACAAATGTATTTGAAGAGTGTGGAAGACCTTTAAAACATCAACTCAACTACCGGTTAACTGCTTAATCATGTTAATAGGTCGAAAAAAATGGTATATGATAATAACTGCTTAGACAAAACTGTTCAATTTAACAACAATAGTTATAACGTCACCATTAAGAACTGATTGTTCATGAAATCATTTATGCTGATAGACCTCGGGTCAACCAGTGTTACAGTAACACATTCATAAAAGTCAACTCTAGATTGGTGTATAAATGATAAAAGTATAAAAAAACGTGGTTGATTGATACATGCAGTTGTTGAAGGATCATGTATAAGGGACATCATAACCTTTTGGCTAATATGGCCGTATTTACACAACAAATTTTACTCTGACACATGTCTAAGTACAGACAAACCTGTGCACCTGGAAAAGTTTTAAGGCATGGCAGGAACTAGATATTTAAATTTTAAATGTACATGTATTTTATGTTTCAGAAAATTATAAACTTATCTGGATTTTGCTATCCATTTTTTTTTCACTCCTGCAGAAGGTGCCAAAATAAACTAGATGCATCAGTTTATCTGTACTCATAGGTATCAGGTCCATTCGCGCCCAATACACTTTCGCACCCTTCACGTTCGCCCCCTAGGTCCGTTCGCACCCTACACGTTCGCACCCAATTTTTATTCCAATTCAAGTTTAATTATTTGATATTTTTTTATATGCATTATCATGATTATTGATATGTATATACCAAAAAAAATATTTTCCTGAATAAAAATTGAGGAATTATTATATGAATGTTTTTTTTTATCAATTTGATGATTAATTATTAAATGTTAATTATGTACAAATGTATGATTACTGCTAATTGGTATTTATACACAGCTAAATTTGGTATTATTGTTGTGTGTTTGAAAATCATGATTGTTATTTTAACTTGCTTTGATGTAAATACTGCATATATTTAGCTTGGTATGAGAAAACATTTACGATTTTAAAAGAAAAACACGAAAGATAATTGATTTTAACAGCTTGGCCCCTTTGATCTCACTTTATTTTGAAATAATGAAAAAAAAAATTTATATCACAACACTAAACAAAACATAATTTAAAAGATTTATTCAGCACAAAAAAAAACGTAAGAATCTCACTTTATTTTAAAACAATGGAAACATAAATTTATAGCAATATACTAACCAAAAGATGATTAAGATTTATTCAACACAAAAAACAAACGTTGTCAGAATCTCACTTTATTTAGAAACAATGAAATTTTTTTTGTAGCAATACATTAACCAAAACATGATAAACATTTATTCAACACAAAAAAATGTTGTCAGAATCTCACTTTATTTTGAAACAATGAAAAAAAAAATATTTACAGCAATACACTTACCAAAACTCAATTACAAAATTATTAAACACAAAACCAATAAAAAGGGTGCGAACGTGTAGGGTGCGAATGTGTAGGGTGCGAAAGTGAAAGGGGGCGAACGTGAATGGGCGCAAACATGTTTTTGGGCGAACGGACCCGGATTCGTACTCATAGTAGATTTTATGGTGTAAACACGGCCATATTTTTCAATTCCTTTTGATGAACCTTAACATGTTAAAGTGCATGCTTGGAGCTGTCTCATACTTAAAAAATACAGTGAACTTTTGCTTTGGATGACATACAATGATTCATTCAGTAACAATGACATAGAGTCTGAGAGGTCCTGACCCCAAAACACCAGTGTGGATGCAAGAAAAGCTCATGATAATAATAGTACTGAACTAAATGCTCAATAACACAAATGTGTGTGCATGTATTTGCGATAGCATAATTTTGAGTGGGTATCATATGTCATATCTGTATTGGCCGTACATGCAGATAAATCACTATTAACCCTCCCCCTTTTTCTTTTATTTTGTTGAGTTCGTCTTCATCATTATCAAATACTGATATTGTATATACTTTGAAAGTTGTAAAATGAAGGAGAAGAGGAAAATATGTGAAAACGCAATCCAAACAAGTCTAACCATCAGGAATTGTATATTCTTCCTTTCCTGCCATCGCTCACATTGTCGTTTCGGAAGAGTTCGTTTCTTGTCTTTTTGAGTCCGCAATTTCATATAAAAAAAACGGAGTCAGTATTCGAGTACATACCATTATTCCGCTATCATGGATGACCCAAGAGATATAACACGTTTGCATAAACCACAACAGCTTCCACATACCTTTAAGGCTGACGAAACTTGATATTGATATAAAGGAAAAACAACAACAAAATTTAGATAAATTGAAATGAATAAAATATCAATTCAGAAGGATCAAATAAATACTTAAACTAACTTGATATATAAATATAAAATAAATACCAATTTCCAATCTCCAAAATGAGCCAGCACAGAAAAAAATAAACTAGTCTCGTCACATTTTAATGTGCCCTCAGTCCCAAGTCGAGAACATCTTTGGGTTGTCATTGTGACAGTTTACTTTGCTTTTTTTCTCGTTTTATTTCAATGATTAATTAAGGTATTTTGTAATGATGGGATTTTGTTTTTTCTTTGGTATTCTCTGTTGAATTTAAACAAACTTTGATATGTTCGAGACTATTTAGACTTTGCAAAGTACATACACGCTATTGCTGATGCAGACCTCTAGATATCTTCTTTGTTTTGCTTTGTGGTTTTTGTCTCATTTACGTTTAGGCGCACATTTTCGGGGTGTAAAACCCTAAAATAAATTAGGGTTCCTAAATTTATGTAGATAAAATATAAAAAAAAAACAAGTCACGACCACACATTTAGAATACAAATAAACCTACAAGTCTTATAATCTCGTATTCAGTGTACACATTTGAAATAAATGTGTTGAAACACACCATAAGTCAGGACTCTCGGGGAAGAAGTATGAAATAAGACTGAAATTTTGAATATGAATCAATACATATTCAAATACATGTGCTGGAGTGAGAATCTCTATTAAATCATACTTTAATCCAATGATCGAGATTAAAAAGGGAGGACTAGGGTTGAGATCCATAAAAAAACCTAGTCTCCGCCATTATATTCAAGTGCACCTGCCTGTTTTAAGCCAGGAACCTCGTCAGTGGTTGTTATATGTCTGGTTTGTTTTGTTTTCACAATTTGAAGAATTTAGTGTTGATGGCAGATGTTTGATAGTCTATGTTTAATTCATTCACAACTTACAAAAATATGTTCCACATCTTCTTATTTTTTTATATTAGAAGGGTATAGTACTGAAAAGACACCTGTTTTCTGCTGACGTCTACATATGTTGCCCTCCGGAGATCTTTATGTTATTTGTTCGTTGTGTTGCTGTTTTACTGGTATATACCTGACATCTCCCTTTATTCGTGTCATGCTGCCCATCAAGGACCCTTGGTTGGAATAATAAATATTCCATGTTTATTACAGTCAATCTGACAGCTTATCCGCAAAAGTTGTAAGCCGATCCATTATATGTAGAGAGTCTCACAATGAAAAGTTAAACTTTCTAAAGCACATGAGTTCACCTCCCCTCAAGTTTTTTTGTAGGATTTGGTGTTTAGTTTTTTTGAGTAATGAAGATTATTGTTTGCTATTTCGTTCAATTTGGTGATGACAAGGGCGTGGGCTGTCCGTCTCTGACTCACATTTTTTATTGTTCCATTGCATTGCATCAAAAGAAAAAGTTCAGATAAGTTTCGTACCAAAGTAAAGTTTCACCATATTAAGAGTTGTACTGTGGTATCACCAGCTTGGTATATACACAGCCTTTGATGGTGTGAGGGAGGTTGTAAAACAATAGTACACTTGATACAGATTTTCAAAAATGGCTGAACACAATGGCTGTTTCTTATACGAATACCCAGAGGCGGATTTAGGGGGGGGGGGGGGGGGTGTCTGGGCCCCCATTATTGGGCTTCATTTATGGTTAATCCAGACTTTTCAAGTACCGGTTCCACTACAAGTTTTGTCTAGTTACTCACATAATATGTAATCTATTTTGAACAATAAACTTAAGATTAACATTTAAATATTTAATATGAAGTCAGTTTATTTTCCATTTTGCACATAATAAACACAACGAAAGCGCTTTGAATAAACTTTTGGTACCTTTAGTATCCTAAATTGACCATTGTATTGTGTGCTAAAAAATGTATCAAAAACACTACTTTATATGAATGTATGTATATGGTTCACAATAGCCAAAAGGTCCCTTTTATATTCGTGTTTTGCTACAAATTTCTGATTTCTATTGACTTGTGTTCTTATCGAATCAAACGGCTATACACACTCTTGATCAATGACATGTTATCCTTAAGTGTAAGCGGGTGAGCAGCACAGGAGCTAAATTGATACATAATATCTCAACTAATCACAATTTGCTGTTCTATTCCATATTTGAAGTCACATTCTCCTTTAATATCAAGATAAACAGTTCTCCCATCACTTTCAATGTCTTTAATTTTATCAGATAATATAGCTTTCATATCTCCAGTGTACACTTTTAAGAATTTGTTTTTGTTTTTCCGACTGAAAATGTTTACAATCACAGTTCCAGTAACAGCAACTTTAGTTGTGAATGTATATTCACATTGTTTCTCAATGATTTCTAGTTCGGCTGTTAGTTTTGATTCCGGGGCAATAGTCAGGTTACCTTCGGTAGCCCAGGTTAAAGTCTTTTGGTCTGTGGTTTCCTTATTGTATGTCACCGTGTATCCGGCAGAATATCCTACGGACGCCGTGGCCACACTTTTTGGAGCTGAGAGTGTTAGGGCCATGTTTGCACTTGTAGTGTAGCATTTTGTCAGCGATGCCTTGCATGAAGCCACCGTTTGCCTTTCAGCTTTCAGAGAATGCGACTGCTCAGTTTTACTTTTGTTTTCAAATACCGATTTAAAAATTACATTTGAAACTAACTTTTCCGAGCCCAATTTCTCGGTGTACTTTGGCTCTTTTACATCAAAACTAACCTCAGACCAGTCAAAAATGAGGCTTACATTTTTTCGTTTCTTTGGTTGCCATTTTTTGCGACATTTGGTATAGAAATTCCATGCCCGGTCTTCTACAATTTCCCTCAGGTCAATTATCTCCCTTTCTGACGCCATTCGTTGGCTCTGAAAGAAAAAAGTTGAAAAAATATATATGTGATGGAACAAAATGAAGGAATAACATTATCATTGATTTCTTTCTTGTTTTTATTGTGTTGTATTTTAAGCTTTTCTCATAGTCGTCATGCGTCGCCCGTTAACTTTTACAAAAAGCTTTTCCTGTGAAACTATTGGAACCAAATTTTGTGGAATCTAGTTTAAAACTTGTATAAAATTATCCCGCCTGCCAACCAACATGGTCGACATGGCTTTAGATATAACATAGGGGTTAGAATTGTTCATAATGTTGAAAATACAAATTGTCCATTTAAACTGTTAGATGTCTCCTTAAAGGAGTTTTTGCCCTTTAATGATGTTTGTTTTTACCAATTTTTATATTTGCCTATTAACTTGAAAACTATGATATACAAAGAGAAACTTTGAATTAGAAAAATAGCAAGGCAGAATCTACAAATAAGTCAAAATTGTCGAAATAATCGGTAGACTCCTTTTATGATTTATTGACCCTGAATGCCGATTTTGCCATTTTTTTTTTATTTTGCTAATTACAATGAACACTATGAAAGATAAAAAATGATCTGCAAGATCTTCAAATATATCTTCATTGCCGAAATTGTCAGTCGTTTCTTTAGAGATGTTATTGGCCTTCATAGATGATTTTTACCCATTTTTGGCATATTATGCAAAAACTGCAATATTCAAATAGAAAGACAAAAATGATCTGCAAGACAATTTCTACAATTTGGTATTGCCAGTCGACTTTATAACGGAGTTACTGTCCTTAATTGAGGCTATTAATCCTTTTATGGGTTAGGAAAAATCGACAGAATATAAAGAGAAGCTGTAAATAACAAAAGTAATAAGCAAAACAAGATCTAAAAACAACGAGGCCGAAATTGTCAGTCCACTCTTTATATAGAAGTGTTTGCCCTTGACTGAAATTTTTTACCTATGTTTGTATTTAAGGCAAACATTAAAGTAGATAGGGAGAAACTGAAACCAGAAAACAAAATCAGCAATAAAGATCAGGAAAAAAGAGATCTTAGTCAGGAATTATATTCTGGTCTTTTGAAAATCTGATTTCAGACGATTTTGACTATTCCTTACAGGCTTTCAATTTTCAAGTCTAAAAGGGTTTATTTAGATATAAGAAGATGTGGTATGAGTGCCAATGAGACAACTCTCCATCCAAGTAAAAATTTATAAAAGTAAACCACTATAGGTCACAGTACGGTCTTCAACACGGAGCATTGGCTCACACCGAACCGTAAGCTATAATTTGTCTGTTTTCCAAAAAACTTGGGCTCAAGCGTACCACCAGGTAAATTGAGAACCAATTGTTATGGTCAAATGAATCAACACCAAACGTATGTAATGAACACGATGTAGGTGCAATGCATTGTGGACTGTCTGTCCTATATATACCATCTATCTCAATGATTAAAAAGGTCCTCAGAAATGACAGGATTTTATGTTACATTCATATTGACTTTTTTATTTGTTGCAACGCGGCATGCCTTTTTCCCTGCTTCATACAAACTGTTTAATTCGTTCAATGCTTTTACAACCCAATAAAATTCCGAAAAGAAGCATTCAATTCGTATGTATGCGCGAAAAAGTAGTTGAACTGTAATCCGAAATCTGATAATCCAAAACACTAAAAGATAAGATCATATATTATTGAAAATAAAATTATTCGAAGCTGACTAAGTTTGTTCCTAGAACAAAATGATTGTGCTTCTTTCGGACTTCCAGGAAACAGGTTGTATATTTTAAAGTAAGTATCGTTATTGTTTTGCTTGATTTGTACATATTAATAATTAGTTGATTGGTTATTAATTATTAAAAGCAATTTGATATGTATAATAGCTTTAAAATTCTATTAATAATGAGTTATTCAAATCAAAAAGGCATTCAACTATCCAGAAGAATCATGCATGATGATTACTGTTTGAATTTTATCCAATATTAATGCTACAACTGTTGTCAAAATCAATACGGATAAATAGCAGCAAAGTCGGAAGATCGAATAACTAGAGTAGCATACGATTTCATTTGTTTAATACTAAACTAAAACGTCACAGGCGGATTTATGGGAAGAAGGTGTCCCCGTTGGAGCCACATATATGGTTAATGCATAGACCTTTTACAATTCCCACTCCTAACGTTGTCTTGCCATGCCCCCTCGTTTTCAAATCCTGGATCCACTCCTGGTCGTGATCCGATCTCTCTTCTGACTTGTGAAGGACGCTTTATTGACAACTAATTAATTTCGAGAAAGAGCGATTGATTTTTATGCAAAATCTTGTTCAGGGAATAACTAAGTATCGTCGATAAATGAAAAAGATAAATGAAGAAAAAGAAAAAAAAATACCTGTATATTCCAACGTATAATGCAAACTATTCAAGCTCAAGACTAGTGGCATAAATGTATACATATTTCAGAGAAGATCACATGACATTGGATAACATTTTTAACCTTTGCAATTTCTATGTTCAACATATATATGCACTTTCTTATAATTCAAAGCATTCTTTACTCCTCTGTCAGTACCTTATCTGTTGATGAATCTCGAGTGATGAATATCAAAGGTTTGAGGAAGTTTTATTTTTAACGTGCTGTTGGCTTAAGTAACTCTGCCAAACGGTAGCACTATATTGTTGTGCACTAAAACTATCTATAATGATGATATAATATATTGTTGATATAACCTCTAAAAGTTATATTACATGTATAATATTATTTTCATATTTACATAGCATGTGCATCTTTTCTGAAAACCAAAATTTCCAAGCACTTAACGACAAAACCGGAGAGAGAAAAAAAAACATTACCCAAATTACGTCAATGCGACAACAACCAACAACACAAACAAAAAATAGTAAGTTTTTTTCCGACGAAGTTATTGATGAGTCATTCCATGATTGTAGAACACTATTTCTTTTATCAAAGGAAACCGCGAAAAAAATATGATGAAGTGTAAAATGAGTTGTGAAATCACCAACAAAGTTGTAAAATCAATGTAAGTGTCATAGAAATGGGATTTTAAACAATAAAATTAACCAAATCACTTTGGCGTATAATATAGGGCATTGTAACCAAAACGAAACAGGAACATAACTTTTTTTGGGAGAAGTATTAGTATACGTAATTAATGCATCATATGCAATTATATTTAACTGCCTAATATGGGATTCTTTGTGAATAACCATAAACGTAGAAATTAAAAATACCCCCCTCCAAACACACACGATAAATAAAGCGATGAAATGTAGGTCATATAATAACAGCTATCTTGTTAATAACAGTCTGAAAGTAAATCGACAGTAAACATGGTTTTTACAAGAATTCTTATATGGTCACGTGGAATTACATTAAAAGATCTTACTCCGACAATCATGTAACATTTTTTTTAAGGATGTACTTAGGTGAGGTTTCAGAATTTGTGTCAGATGTTCGGACTCCTTGGTTTTTTTTCCTACGATACAGGGTAAAATATTTTGCCCCATAACACCCATTTTTCTTTTCATATAAGACTTCAATAGCCCATAAAAGAGGGGGGGCAAGGGAGGTTCCAATAACAGCAAAACAGTGAATTGGTTTGGCTTAAAACAGATAACAAGGAATTGAAAAGGGATAAAAACAGATAACAGTAAATGAAATATTAAAATCAGTACGGTCCACAACCAATCCAGTAGATCTTATTATATACATGTAACTGGTTGTATGGACCTAGCTAAGCCTTAACAGAGACATATGTATATATACATTTTAATTATGATTCTCATCAGGTACCCCTGGCCATATGTTTTCCTTTTTGTTATATTAATAATTGATTTGAATTTAATATGTACGCATGGGGATACAAGGAAAAAAGTGCATGTACAAATTACAATTAGTACAAATTTCGACTTAAATTCACTTAAAACTTGTACAATAATTTATAGTATAGGGATGTTGAAATTTTCTGAACAAAATTACTAGTTTCTGTTTTTGTTAAAGGAATATTTTAAAATCAGGGGCATTTGATAGATCAATTTTTGTGTTTTTTTTTTTTTATTTTTCAAGAAAATGAAGCCAGTGACCCCATATATTAATTTGTTTTTAGAACGTTTTTTTTCCGAAAAGCAATTTATAGTATGGATTTTGTAATAAAAAAAAGTTGATGCACACTATAGAATTTTTATTCAATGACCACAAAAAAAACCTTAGTTATAAAATACAAAAATACCCAGATGTAGACAGGAAATGTCATTGATACATGCATGCCAGTTACAGTTATTTCTGATAATATAATAGAAATTGGTCTGAAAACAATTACTATGATTTCCTGTGGCAATATGCAAAAATTAATGGCAGACTTTTAACCGCGAAACATAAAGCTAAACTCTGGACTACCTCCCCGGCTAGCGGAAATTGCAAATTATGTGAACACTTTGTTCAAGATATACTGAACCACCAAATATGTATGTGCACAGAACTTCAATCACAGAGACTTTCACTATAAAACAGATTAACAGAATTGACTAGTGACAATTTCGTGTACATAATGGTTTAAAAATCGAACGAGAGCTTCTCGGATCTTCTGCTTGGCAATCAGGAAGATCTCTGTGACATTTTAACACCAGAGCATCGTTTGAAAGTCCTTAACGAAGGATTTTCCTTCCTAAAATACTGTAAACTGTAAATACTTTTCCATTCAAAATATTAAGTGAGTGACATTTCTAATTTTGTGATTTCAAAACTTTATAATTGTACATAATATATGCATTTTGTCTTATGTCAATCTCCTATAGGAGGAAATAAAGTATGATGATGATGACTATTCTGATAGTATAATAGAAATTGGCCCCAGTGACAATTCTGATAATATAATAGAAATTGGCCCGAGTGACAATTTGGATGACACCAAGTAAAACACCAATCATGCGTCTTTTGTGGTATTATTGAACATGGAGAATTTGGGTACGGCATTGGAACAGCTGTAGGATTTTTAAAAGGATATTTGTCGAGAAATTAAATTGAAGCTGTTAAAGACACATCTTTGTTTGCATCAACAGTTTCTGAGCTTCAACTTTCGCTATGTGAAGCAGGTAAAAAGCTTTCAAAAAACTGGTGGTCAGGGTTCTCTTTGATGTAAATGCAAAGAGGGGAAGTAGCGCTTATAAATGTAAATGCAAAGATGTTGTGTAATTCCTAAAGTCATAATTCACTCCCATGCTCAAACAAATGATACAGAACTATTTTTGTATTTTGTAAATAAGTATAAAAGGAGATGTGGTATGGTTGCCAACGAGACAACTCTCCAAAAGAGAACAAATGACACAGAAATTAACAACTATAGCCCATCAAACGGCCTTCAACAATGAGCAAACCCATACCGCATAGTCAGCTATAAAAGGCCATGAAATGACAAATGTAAAACACTTCAAACGAGAAAACTAACAGCCTAATTTATCTACAAAATAATGAATGAAAAACTTAGTAAAACAGCAACAAACGACAACCACTGAAGTACAGACTCCTGACTTGGGACAGCCACATACAAAATGTGGCGGGGTTAAACATGTTAGTTGGCGCCCAACCCTCCCCTAACCTCGGACAGTGGTGTAACAGTACAAACATAAGGTTTATTATGTGGTCATTGAATAAAAATTCTATAGGGTGTACAGATGTTTTTTTTATAACAAAATTCATACCATAAGTTTTTGTACAAGTTATAAGTGAATTTTAGTCAAATTTTGTACAAATTGTTACAAAAAAAGTACTTGTACAAAAAATGTGTACAAAGTCAGAATACAAATTATAATTTGTACAAAATGATAATCTAAATACATGTTCAAAGACAATGGAATTTATTACAAATGTTTATAATAATATATACTGGAATGGATCCGATTGTTGTTTTTTTGTTTGTTTATGTGATGTATGTTACTGGAATCCTTCTGCAAATAAGGGACCACCATATTAACAGTGCCAGTGGAAAGACCCTAATAAATATAAGAAGATGTGGAATGAGTGCCAATGAGACAACTCTTCATCCAAGTCACAATGTTCAATTATCTTCAATTTCTACTGAAGATTGGATGTCAAAATGCTAACATTCCAGTTTTCAATAACAGTTAACAACAAATACATTCTCAGAATAACAGATAACAAAAAAAAATAATAGTCCTATAACAGCTAACAAGGAATAAGACAATAACAGCTAACAACAAATATATTTTCAGAATAACAGATAACAAAGAATTGAATTGCCCCAAAACAGCATAACAGTTAAACCCTTGCCCCCCTCATAAAAGGTCATTTACTAAAATTGAAGCAGATTCTAGATTTCTTTTCTTTCGATTTGAGACCCAAATAATACCAATGCAATTATAAGGTAAAAATCCGAGGCAGCTTTTTCCCGCCATTTTTAAAAAATTAAATATCTCGAAAAGGAGCTCCATAACCTATCAGTATTTTTAGCTTATTTTGTTCCTTAACTAATGCTCTTCTGAAATATTTTATCAATTTTGAATTCTAGATTTTTTTAATTTCACCTAAGTACAAAAGTCATCCTTAAGATACTCAAGACATACAAAGAAGTGAGAAGTTTCGGAATGCATCGGTACTATGGGATGTCAACTTATATTTTTTTTGGCTTTTTTGCAGTAAAATATTTGCAGTCATCGAGTTTTCTGAATCGAGTTACAACCTTATGAGTAAAAAAAAACCTTATGTAAAGGTCAATGCAAGTAAGGGGACAACCATTCAATTTTCGGGGTGGGGGTGGGGCAGGGAGATTTTGAAAATGAATAACTTTGCCTGGTAATAACTGAAAATAAATAACTTTGCACAAGAAATTATATATATATATCTATCAGCTATTGTATGTCAAATCCGAAACATTTCATCTTAAACAAACAAACGTGCATTTCCATGGTAACCTGTTGTAAATGAAAGTTTTAATGATATTGGTGAAAACAATACTGTTATCTATAACAGTTTCAGGCCATTAGGTTGAAATAATAAAGATTTGTCTGCAAGGAAAAGATGAGTTTTCAAGATATGTGCATCCTTTCACAAGCAATTGTAGTTCTGTTCTTACATCAAACGTTACGTGTAATGTTTCATTAAATTTATTATAGTAAGACAAAATTAAAGCCGCTGCGGTAAACATTCTTTTTTGTTTGTGCGCACGTACAACATGCTTAACCCCTTCACATTTCGTGCTTGTACCAAGTCATTAGGACAAGATATGGACAATCTGCTATTTTCTTTGTACATCTATCTTTTCGGAGGAGTAGGGAATTGCTGTACTCTCCAATATTTTTGGTAATTCGTGTAATTCTTTTTACGTATCTTTAACGGTTTGTAAGATTGAAATTCTGGAAAATCTATCCTTTAATCATGTTTGAAAATATGTTATTGTTAAAACCTACTTAACATGAAGTGAATGTCTAATTGAAGAAAAATATGAAAACATATTCAATGGGGCAATTTAAAAACTAGCCGGGGAATGAATAACTTAATCTATAAAGACACAGATGTCTGGTAGAATACCTACCATGAAAGAAAAACTTTAAGACTCTGGTGGAGAGTTGTTTCACTGGTAATCATATGATATCTTCTTATTTTTACAAAGAAACAGTTATTGTATTAGCATGATGAAGATGCCATGTAAAGAAAATTTGAGTCAAATGCACTGTGTATATGAGGGTCTCTCTTGAGGGTTTACAGAATAGACAACAATGGGCAAAAAAAGTTATATAGAAAATGGATCAAAACCAAGATTAGAGAAAATGTCATAAAATTCCAAAGTACAGAAATGACCCCCACAAAAATAAAAACAACATACACCAAAAACAGACCTGTATGAACACTTTTAGCAGAATGGTAAATTTAATACAAATACCCATAGAATATTAATCAAATTGTTCCTGTTAATAAGATCTGTAAGTTCTTGCTAGACGATCAAATTATAAGTCAATACATTGTACTTGGAAAGTGATGGCGAATTCCTTTGGGGTTGAAAAAAGTATTCTTAAAAGTCGCCGCAGATTCCGAACATCTCCATGGTTGGGGGGTAGTGCCTCAACAAAGAGCTGGTGTTCGCCATGTAGCCGTCGTGACACATTTTAAATTTAAAAAAAAACATGTAAAATAACGGAGTATGGTGGCAGATTTGTCCAGATTTGCATAACACATTTCCAGCTTATAGGTTTCTTTCTATGTGGTCTTTTCTTAAATAAGTACAAGAAGATTCCATTCGGAGAAGTACAGGCGTCTGATGTCTACTTAGTAAAATGTCATCAAATTCATTGCAGATGCACCGATTGGGGCCATCTTAGGTCAATTAGATAACAGTTTTCTTCAAACTGCTTCAAACAGAACCTAAGTGTGCAATTATTAATTAACAAAATTTTCATTTCCATTTCTATCTTAAAGCATTAAGAAGTGCTGATCAGTATGATAAAACAGAATCATGTATCAGGAAAAGTCTACGATCATGAGTTATTTGGGTTAGGTTCAATTGAGTGAAGCAAAACCGCCATCATGAATAAATTTAAACGTAATCGGTGAACATTTCTCTTTTCGTAGATCTTTCGTATCAGTTCATGGTTTTATTCGAAATAAGTTTTTTCTTGTGACAATGATGGTATTTCACGGAAAATTTGAATTGAAAATGAAAATTATGTATGCTGAATTTAAAGGAGAGTGTACTTTTTTTTTAACTTTATATTGAAAAAAATGTGCATATATTTTATAAAACAAATTCAATCCATCAATTCGTTGTTTTTAAGCATTAAGTATAATTATGCCTACCTTTTTCTTTCAAGTGTGCTAGTTCGTTTTACTATGATCCTACTCTTCTAGAATATCAATACAATTTCAGTACATGAAATTATAATTATGATTTTCTCTGAGAAAAGTGCCTTTGATTGGTTGGAACAGAGACATATAATACAAGAGATTCGCAACTCTAGTAGAGTCTATATAACAGCCAACGAAATGACGTGGCCACCGGAAAGCCGATTAATCCGATTGATTTATGGGTAATAACCCGTATTATTGTGTATAAAAAGGTTGTACGCCTCACGATTTTTCTAATGGATAATGCCGATACCTTTCACAGCTAAAGCATGCAAGTATATTTAAAAGTTACAAAAAACTAATTCTAATAATTTGTTATTGATAAAATGTGTTCTAATGATGAGATTAATCAAATACAAACAAAGTTAAAACTCGGCCCATTTTACTTCACCTATTGCCGTAGAAACCATTTGATCTCCCAATTTTTTTCTTAAAACTTGAAAATATGCTAATAAATATATAATTTTATTGGCCAATAGGACTCCCAAATGTTGATTCGTGAAAATAAGACTATTTTCGTAAAATTTGATCCAACAATGTGGCGATTTTTTCTGATTGATACCCGAAATTTTTTATTGAACTGGCTAAATGTTGAAATTGTTCATGGACAAATTTCCTTAAATCAGTCCTTCTTTTTTGTGCACTATGAAATTTATAGCCTGCATTTTGTTAGACATTTTATTCATTTTTCATTCTGTTTATAGCAAAGTTGTTTATTTTCTCCTATTCTGAAGTCATTGTTTTTTTCATCTTTTTAGGGTGCCAAAGATGAACGAATGCAGTAAATTTACAAAAGGAGTAAAATTTTCCTTGTAAAGGAAACCTTCTGCTGGTCGTAATATTATGAATGAGCTTCATATGCATCTGTTGTCGTTTCAGACTACGCTTCTCGTTCAAAACATGAACCTAATTCATTTTTAAATTAAAATCGTATTGAGGACATTTGAATGGTGACTGCAAAAGATATATATATATATATTTGATAATAAAAGATTTTATTTACACCAAGGATTTGTATATGTATACACATAAACAATCTTACTTTTAAATTGCCATCTCTTTACCCCAGAATAAAAAGACAAAAACCGCTACAAATGATTAAAAGACAAAAACCACTACAAATGATTGTCTCGTGGAAACAAGGTTATAAAATACTTTTTAAATAGTGTCTTCCGTGTTGCTTTGATGTATGACCTGTGTTTTTTATAGATTTTTTGTTGCTTCGATGACACATATATCCATCTATGTATGCAGTATTGTCAATTGTTTTTGTTGGGGGGTCTTTCGCTTATGTTTTCGTCCTTTTCACTATATATCAACAAAGAGTTCGTTATCAGTTTATTCAACTAGGAGTATATCTAAGTCGTAACTATTAAGATTGTCATTCCACGAAATAAAATCGGAATTTTCCATATTGCGTGCACATGAATGAAGCTTAATTCAAATGAGAAATTAATTGTAATTTTCTTAAATATTAATTCTCAATACACACTACGAACATGAAGAAACCATAAATTTACCGACAATCATTTAAAAAAACAACTCAATGCAAGCCTATATGATAAAACTGTCAAACAACACTTAGAAATCAAACATTTACCGACAATCCTACAGAAAAAAAACTCAATGAAAGCCCAATAAATGAGGAATATAAAAATAAATAAAATTTTAATAATTTATAAATATCAAGAATAAAAAACAAAGCCTATCATGATTAACAATTAATTAACAAATAGATTAAGTTTTTTTTTCATATTAATTAATTATACATTTTGTGACTTGTATTTTTGGAAAGAGTGTGGACACCGGTGGTGTGACAACTTCTTGTTTACAAGGTGTCAATTAAAACTCATTATTTATAACATGTTCGTGATTTACCTGGTCATCGAATAATTCAAACCTAATATACATGTCACACTGTGAAATTATGTCTCCGAGACAGGTGTATATTCAATAGAAACCCATTATGTAACTATCAAATAAAATGAACTCTGACACAATTTATCAAGTGTTAATTATTTAATATCAGTTTTTTTTTATACAATATCAAATTATGTCTCTTTTTCAATAATACAAATCTAAAATCAAAATTACATTAAAATAAATAATTATATATGTACTCAAATTATATTTAATTAATTATGATAAATTTAACACTGAAACAGTTTATGTTATGCTTAAACATTCGTCCTTACTTCGAGTACTTTTAATACTTTTATTAATGACTTTATTTACCTAAGGAGATCTCGCGAGGTTTAACTAGTGGCCGCGTGTTATTACGGGATTTCGACGAGTTGCGTATCTCTTGTATTATATGTCTCTGATACTACTGAGTATTGAAATTATTTAAATACGTTCTTTGTTTCATCAGATTCACTTTTACATGTTTTCTGCTGTTGAATCAGTTATCTCCCATGTCTATTCCATGCTGTAATGATGCATATTTATTTAATCTGTTTTCATGTCTCTAATCATAGCGTTCAATATCAGAATTATTCACAAAGCAGTTTTATATCAAATCATAAAGTAATATTATTTCTAATCATTACACTGCCTTATTAGTGTAATTGATCTAATTTAAAGCAGTGGTCACGTGGTGATTCCAACCAGAGACATATAATACAAGAGATTCGCAACTCGTCGAAATCCCGTAATAACACGCGGCCACTAGTTAAACCTCGCGAGATCTCCTTAGGTAAATAAAGTCATTAATAAAAGTATTAAAAGTACTCGAAGTAAGGACGAATGTTTAAGCATAACATAAACTGTTTCAGTGTTAAATTTATCATAATTAATTAAATATAATTTGAGTACATATATAATTATTTATTTTAATGTAATTTTGATTTTAGATTTGTATTATTGAAAAAGAGACATAATTTGATATTGTATAAAAAAAAACTGATATTAAATAATTAACACTTGATAAATTGTGTCAGAGTTCATTTTATTTGATAGTTACATAATGGGTTTCTATTGAATATACACCTGTCTCGGAG
Organism: Mytilus californianus; assembly: GCF_021869535.1. NCBI lineage: Eukaryota > Metazoa > Mollusca > Bivalvia > Mytilida > Mytilidae > Mytilus > Mytilus californianus. The sequence continues at coordinate 565,649 of NW_026262699.1, forward strand.
ACATAATTTCACAGTGTGACATGTATATTAGGTTTGAATTATTCGATGACCAGGTAAATCACGAACATGTTATAAATAATGAGTTTTAATTGACACCTTGTAAACAAGAAGTTGTCACACCACCGGTGTCCACACTCTTTCCAAAAATACAAGTCACAAAATGTATAATTAATTAATATGAAAAAAAAACTTAATCTATTTGTTAATTAATTGTTAATCATGATAGGCTTTGTTTTTTATTCTTGATATTTATAAATTATTAAAATTTTATTTATTTTTATATTCCTCATTTATTGGGCTTTCATTGAGTTTTTTTTCTGTAGGATTGTCGGTAAATGTTTGATTTCTAAGTGTTGTTTGACAGTTTTATCATATAGGCTTGCATTGAGTTGTTTTTTTAAATGATTGTCGGTAAATTTATGGTTTCTTCATGTTCGTAGTGTGTATTGAGAATTAATATTTAAGAAAATTACAATTAATTTCTCATTTGAATTAAGCTTCATTCATGTGCACGCAATATGGAAAATTCCGATTTTATTTCGTGGAATGACAATCTTAATAGTTACGACTTAGATATACTCCTAGTTGAATAAACTGATAACGAACTCTTTGTTGATAGTGAAAAGGACGAAAACATAAGCGAAAGACCCACCAACAAAAACAATTGACAATACTGCATACATAGATGGATATATGTGTCATCGAAGCAACAAAAAATCTATAAAAAACACAGGTCATACATCAAAGCAACACGGAAGACACTATTTAAAAAGTATTTTATAACCTTGTTTCCACGAGACAATCATTTGTAGTGGTTTTTGTCTTTTAATCATTTGTAGCGGTTTTTGTCCTTTTATTCTGGGGTAAAGAGATGGCAATTTAAAAGTAAGATTGTTTATGTGTATACATATACAAATCCTTGGTGTAAATAAAATCTTTTATTATCAAATATATATATATATATCTTTTGCAGTCACCATTCAAATGTCCTCAATACGATTTTAATTTAAAAATGAATTAGGTTCATGTTTTGAACGAGAAGCGTAGTCTGAAACGACAACAGATGCATATGAAGCTCATTCATAATATTACGACCAGCAGAAGGTTTCCTTTACAAGGAAAATTTTACTCCTTTTGTAAATTTACTGCATTCGTTCATCTTTGGCACCCTAAAAAGATGAAAAAAACAATGACTTCAGAATAGGAGAAAATAAACAACTTTGCTATAAACAGAATGAAAAATGAATAAAATGTCTAACAAAATGCAGGCTATAAATTTCATAGTGCACAAAAAAGAAGGACTGATTTAAGGAAATTTGTCCATGAACAATTTCAACATTTAGCCAGTTCAATAAAAAATTTCGGGTATCAATCAGAAAAAATCGCCACATTGTTGGATCAAATTTTACGAAAATAGTCTTATTTTCACGAATCAACATTTGGGAGTCCTATTGGCCAATAAAATTATATATTTATTAGCATATTTTCAAGTTTTAAGAAAAAAATTGGGAGATCAAATGGTTTCTACGGCAATAGGTGAAGTAAAATGGGCCGAGTTTTAACTTTGTTTGTATTTGATTAATCTCATCATTAGAACACATTTTATCAATAACAAATTATTAGAATTAGTTTTTTGTAACTTTTAAATATACTTGCATGCTTTAGCTGTGAAAGGTATCGGCATTATCCATTAGAAAAATCGTGAGGCGTACAACCTTTTTATACACAATAATACGGGTTATTACCCATAAATCAATCGGATTAATCGGCTTTCCGGTGGCCACGTCATTTCGTTGGCTGTTATATAGACTCTACTAGAGTAACCCGAATAATTCAGTCGTTATATTCCGCTGATCTACGAAGGCTACATTAACGCCTGAACGTCTTCCTCGATAAAGACCGTCAACCGGAAAATTCACACCGCTATGCAATATGGGAATTTTTATTTAAGTTGGCAGCTAAAGAAGGAGGAGTTCCGGATGTTAATTGATGTTAAATGATGTAAACTGATGTTAATTGATGTTAATTAATTATTATCGGATTTGTGTTAATTCAACACACGTGTTTGGTAAGACAATTACAAGACAGTTGCGCAGACTCATTATCCTGATCGCCGCCGATTGGCTCTCTCTCACAGAGAGCAGGCGACGTGGCCAATGATCATAAGGAGTTCAAGCCCTCGTGTGGGAGAAAATCGGACACAGAAAGGGCTTGAATTATTCGAGTTACTACTAGAGTTGCGAATCTCTTGTATTATATGTCTCTGGTAGTATGTAACATGTTAGAATTCTTCAAATCATTTAACGACAAAAATGTTGTAGAATATTTTTCTTTTAGGTTTACTTTTTTAAAATATGTACAAGTTAAAGCAAACCTAATTTTTTTAGATTTCAACCAGATCAGTTAATATTTTATAACTAATTACGTACAAGTGACAACGATTTTTATCACATGATTAATATTGCGGATATCTTTTTATTAGCACATTGTTAAAAGTTGCTGTCATACATTTTTTTTTCAGTCTTGGAACTATTACTACAAACAGTTGCTCAATAAAATTCTTCCGGTTCATATTCCAGTAAAAAAAAGGCCAAGTTCATAGCAATTTATCATAAAGTGATTGGAGTAGGTGAAATTTGTCTATATTTTCCCTGAAATAATTTTTAAAGGAAAAGTGTTTAAATATGACGAGTGATTTTCTTTTTTTTTTTTTAATGCAAATGAATTGTTTGGAACATGCACATGAGTACTGAATCAAAATGAAATAAAAACAAATGACAAAATAGGTTGGGCTGTTTGATAATTTGGTGTCTTTTATAAATTTTGATATCCCCATAAGTAACGAAAATGGAAAATTTTAAGAACGAAAAATAAACATGGAATACACTGGCTTTTTTCAATTAACATTTAGTGTGCACGTGGTTCAAGCTATTTCCGTTTTTCCAAATGTAAGCGTCTGATCGATCAAATAACAGAATTACCACAAACAACCACGATTTTGCATTATTGCTAATTTAAAGTAATATTGGCATTATATTTTAAATTTTGTTTTTAAATGTGAATTGTATTTATACATAGTGTTTTGAATCAACGATTTTATCACGAAGATGTGATTTCCAGCAGGGGCATGACTACTGACTTGATTGTTTGTTATATTTGACATTATATTGTTGGATTTGGTGGATTTCAAGTGTTGATTACCAGTATTTTACACAAAAAGTGTTATAACCGGCATTATATTGATGGCCTGTTATTCAAAACAGTAAAAACAATCGTGTGCACCCAACCAAGGAAGTAGCTATAGACTGGTAGATTCTTATTTGATGATGCCGATGGATGGCTGAAGATAGCGTCCATGCAGTGGCAAGTTATTGCATATATTCCGGACGAGAACATACTAATACAATATGAACTTACTTTGTACTAGACCGACACGCTCAGTTGGTTTTTTAACGTGTTAGTTCCGCAGAATAACATGTCACCCCACTAGGACACATTATTTTAACTCTGACCGGCTTGAACTTAGCGGAGAAGCAAAAATACCATTTTGAAAGTTTATTGTTTGACCTGTCCGGCACATAATAGACATAGCTCCTTAAGTTATTTATACTTGATGGAACCATTCTTTTCAGCTTAACCATATATTTTCATGTCACGACGATTTTGAATGCAATATAGGGTGATTCCCAAGTGGTATAATGCTCAGCCCGTGTCCTTGTCATTTGAGAATGGTCAAACATTTGAGAAATGGATAGGATTCCCATCCCTAAGCCATACATTTCGTTTTGGAGACTGTGTTACAGCATCCTGTTACAGTCATTACTTGGTTTAATGGTATTCAAAGCAATGTAGTCTCATGTCAGTACGTTTGTACGTTTTGGTGGTTTTATTTTGCTAATGAATTTGGTCTAATGAAAGGTGAAGTATTGTAACCCCCATTATTTTCATTGCATGTAAACGATTGTGAAATGGCTCTTAAAAATAATGAATCTATTCTCTATGAGGTAAAAGAGCGAAATGTATGTTTAATTATTTACGCTGACGATACGGTTATATTTTCAGATATTATATCTGGTACTAGTATACAAAAGTTGCTTGTTACTTTATATGTGTATACTTCAAATAGTCACTTAATGTCAATATAACAAAGACGGAAATATTAGTTTTTAGAATGGATGAGAGAATATATGACAATGAGAAAAGATACTTCAATAACAAGAAAAGGAAAACTGTAGATAAGTTCAATTATCTTGGGAGTGCTGTTGAAAAGTTATTGTAAAGATCATTTGTTACAAAAGAAATGTTAAGAAAAGGGTAGTTAAGCTGTTTTTGCCTGAAGGAGAAACAGCTCCTGTTTTATTGTATGATGCAAGATTTTGACAGCTTACTGAGTATTTTAGCTAAATGTTCAAGGAATCGAATATCTTCATAAATGATTCACATTTTTGTCTACAAAATTGCTTATGTAAACCAATACCATGTATTTATAAGACATGCATTAAAAAATAAGACTTATTGGTGATATATTAGCTATATAATGTGGCCGCTACTTTGCAATGCATAGATGAAATATAAGATTCTGTAGTTTTCGTTTAAGGACATTAAGGATGAGATGCTTTTAATTTTAAAGTGTTACACATATTATGATCTTGGAACTTTTTATATCAAACCTTATTATTGGAGAAAACGTTATATGTATGAATATATACAATTAATGAGATAAAATGATTTGAAAGAGCTATATGTATTTTGGGTACCTTTATATATCGAGCACACTAATTATAAGATCTGACATACTCTAAGATGTTTAACAGTATCGTCTGCTGATATTGTATGTTGTATACCTATATTATAGTTGTTATGATTTTAGTAAATACAGATTTATATCTTCTATGTTATAAATTTCTCCCTGACTTTTAATTGTGCTATTTTGAAATTTGTTCTCGCAACGACAAAGACAAAATGAAATAAAATTGTTAGGTACGAGGTGTACATTTTTTGTTGTTGTAATAAACTGTTAACACAGAGATATGTCTCGCCTATTTGTTATTTTGATAATGCAAATGTTGAAATTAAAATAGCAATACTTTAACATGTAAGTTATGCAAATATTCAAAGTCAATGAACCATGACTGAAGGTACAGGGCTAAAAAATCTCCATGGAAATGAGATGTGCCAATACTAATACAACTGTATACCAAATACCACTGAAATCTCACAATTCGTTCCTTTTAAACAAACACAAACATTAACTTGTAAACTATGTAAAAGTTTCAAAGTCAATGAACCATAATGAGGGTGTGGGGTTATATAATCTCCATGGAAATGAAACTTGCAAATGCCAATACATTTGCATACCAAATATCAGTGACTTAACATTAGTTGTTCATCTTAAACTGACATAATCACAAAACAATACATGTAAACTAAGCAAAAGTTTCAAAGTCAATAGACCATGACTGAGGGGTAAGGACCAAATATTCTCCATGGAAATGAGATGTGCTAATGCTTATACAACTGCATACCAATTATCATTGACCTACCACTAACAGTTACCCTTAAACTGATATAATCACAAACTTATACATGAAAACTAAGCAAAAGTTTCAAAGTCAATAGACCATGAATGAGGGGGCGGGGCCAAATAATCTCCATGGAAATGAGATATGCCAATGCTTATACAACTGCATACCACATATCATTGACCTACCACTAGTGGTTCCCCATAAACTGACCTAATCACAAACTAATACATGTAAACTAAGCAAAGTTTCAAAGTCAATAGACCTTGACTGAGGGGGCAGGGCTAAATAATCTCCATGGTAATGAGATGTGCCAATGCTAATACAACTGCATACCAAATATCATTGACCTATTACTAGTGGTTCACCATGAACTAGACCTAATCACACACTAATTCATTGTTGACGCCGCCGACGCCGGAAACAGCATACCTATGTCTTGCTTTTTGACTCCGTCAAGGCGAGACAAAAACAAAACTTAATCTTGCTTTTTGGTACTTGCAATTGTCCACGAAGAAAAATTAAAGCAGCTTACATATTTTAATCATTTAATAAAACGTTTCAATCTCAGAAAATCAATAGAAATGATTTACTTGTAAATGAAAGAAATATTACCTTGTTTTTATCGTCCAGAAGCTTTCATTCAAGAGTATCCGTTTTAATTGTCAGAGATACACACACGGAAGGTTGTTAATGGGAAGTTTACAACAGTGAAACTGAAATTAATACAACATATAGAATCGGCTTACATTTAAAACTCTTCTTCCCTGTTTTTATCTAGATTTTATCTTCTATTTTGTAATTATACATATATGTTGATCAAATAAACTTTAGCTTCTATTTTGTAATTATACATATATGTTGATCAAATAAACTTTATCTTCTATTTTGTAATTATACATATATGTTGATCAAATAAACTTTATCTTCTATTTTGTAATTATACATATATGTTGATCAAATAAATTTTATTATCACATCTTATTTATATTAAATTTTATGTTCTCATTATAAATAATTTGTGTGTTAATGTGTTTCTAACTTGCCTTGTTCATTGCACATTGCTTACTTTAAAACAAAGGAAGTATGTTTGTATGTACACATGTTTGTATGTACGTCGTACAGATCAACAAAATCAGTTAAAAACAATTCTGGTGGAACCAAAAAGAAACCAAAAGCAGTTCTGGAAAAAAAATGGTAAATTGGAGTAGCTGAAGACTATAGATTTTGTTCAAAATGCAAAAACTAGATAAAACATGATCATCATTTATAGGAAATCACTCATTAAAGAGTCATCACGACATGTTGTAAATTATGATGTGTCCGAAGCGCTTTTCTGGATTTAACTTCATCAGGAACGCTCAAAGCCGAATACGTAAAAGCCAAGGATGTAAGAACCGAAACCGTTGAAGATCTATATATAACCAAAAAAGGACCTTAACAAAATATCCAGGGAGTTGAAACCTTAGTTTCTTTATAATTTTAAAATTTATAAACGGACAATTTTAGAGTCATCAAATGGTTTGGTCACATTGTCATTACTGTATCGCTGATAATTTTTTTTTGCTGTTTGCAGCTGTCTCTCATGGTATTCGAGATTATTGGCAAAATTATAAAAATCAGTCTAAAATTATCATTGAAGTCTTATAACTCCTATAAGGAGTCATTCAAGGGTTTCAGTTATAATGTAATGTTTGTAGATTTTGTTTTGCTGTTAAAGTTTCTACTTATCTATTATAGTCTTTAAGATAATTGGCAAAAACACAAAAATAAGAATAATCCAATCGTTTTGGTCATATTGGCATATTTGTAGATCTTGTATGGCTGATGTTTTTTGCTGTTTACAATTTCTACACATCTATCAATTTTTTCCTAGATAATTGGCAAAAACGTGAATTTGTCAAAAAACATCGATCATTTATAGAAACTGAATTCCTTTAAAAGGAGTCATCAAATGGTTTCGTTCATATTGACATTTTTTGAAGATCTTGTACTGCTGATAATTTCTTCTCTTTACAATTAAGACCAATGCAAGACAATAGGCAAAAACATGAAAATTAACAACAACAAAAATCATAATTTATGAGCAATAACTCCTTACGGAGTCATTTTGCATTTATGTAGATTTTGTATTGCTGATCATTTTTACCATTTTAAAATAGTTTCTACCTTTTTATTATAATTTCTGGAATAACTGGCAAAATACAAAAAAATTGTCAAAAGTCGTCATTTAATGGTAATAACTCCTTCAGGAGTCATCTGATAATTTTGGTGAAAATAGGAAGAAATTCAGTGCATTTTGACCCTGTCATATTTTCTCTATCTTTTATGGTTTTCTAGATATTAAACAATTATTGAAATAAGATGTGGTATGATTGCTAATGAGACAACTCTCCACCACAGACCAAATTACATAGAAGTTAACAACTATAGAACACAGTACGATCTTCAACAATGAGCAAAATCCATACCGCTTAGTAAGCTATAAAAGGCCCTGAAATGACAAATTTAATGTAAAACAATTCAAAAGAGAAAACTAACGGCCTGATTTAAGTACAAAACAATAAACGAGACAAATATGATATACAGCAACAAATGACAACCTCTGAATTACAGGCTTCTGACAAGGGACAGTCACCTACACAATGTGGAGGGATTAACACATTTTACCCTCATTTTCTATTTTTAGTTATGGTGGTATGAAAAACTAAATAAAATTGAATTTACAGTCTCTGAATTATGAATTATTTCCGTTTGTCCATTTCTTAATGTTCTCCATGGTAACACTTTTAGCTTTACGGCTTAAGTTTCTAGAACTAGAGGGACAATTGATATCATAAGTATTGTCTATTATAAAGTCTCTATTTGCTGACACTTCAAGAGGATAAAGTTTTGTAATCGGACGCGAAGTGAGTCCATTTTTTGTCTTATGACAGCAGATCTCGTTTTCCCATCACCTCCAATGTTTAATTGATCGATTACAGCTAGGTTCCACTTTGTCCTCGGTGATTCTTCGTACACTTGTACAACATCTCCAACGTTGATTGTTTGATTGAAACAATTCTAACATGAAAACTAACGGCATAATTTATAACAATACAATTAATGAAAAACAAATATGACAGACATGTACCAACGAAAACCACTGAATTACAGGCTCCTGACTTGGGACAGGCACAACAGTGTGTGCTTTCTTTACTTTTCCGGTCTATTTTGTTGGCCAGTGTTCCCCAATGTATCTCACATTTCTGATAAGTTTAATACAATTTTGAAGATGGTAGCTTTGAAATATTTGCCGCTGAAAACTAATTTAATCTATTTGGTGTTATTGTTTATTTTATCCTGACAATATTCAACCTTTTTAGAACATTTCATTCTTATTATCTCTATAATTTTATAACGTGTGGCTTATCATGACTCGATGATACACCACAATGGAACTATAACTATAAGCGTATCACATTTTTTACACTGCAAATCTTCCTTCACATTTATCCAAAGAAATTTTTAATTTGAGACTAGTATAATGTTTATTCCTCATATCATGCTGCTAATAATGACGTTGCTTCGAACTTAACGTTTTATATATTTAGTGTAAAACGCAAAGTTGGGAAAAAACTAACAAAATCGGGAGATGTAAAGACATTTTCTAAAGATATGTCAATATAACATTGATGTACAAACATAAATGAACACATATGGTGTTATTTTGGATTTAGTTTGCGTGCGTTATAAACTTTTTATAACTGAGTTTATTGCCTACTGTTACCGGGTATTTTTCCCATATAGCTATATAAATTCGTAAGAGCCCTCTAATATTTATTCTGTAAATATATTTACAATGATAGTTACTTATAGTATAAATATACTATTAAACAGGTTGGGAACAACCCCTCAAATGAGGGATAACCGCTAAATGTAATGACTATCCCTTTTATGAGGGGTAGAATTCAAGTGATATAAAAAATATATTTTTAAAAAAACCACTTCTTATTACAAAAGGGCACATGTTTATATTATTTGCAGAAACTTAACCAAGAGAACAATATGTCTATCTGGTATTATCTTGACAAAACATGTCCATGAATTTTGTAATATTCATGGGCTTCAATCTTCTTTAATTTTGAAACTTAACCAAGAGAACAATATGTCTATCTGGTATTATCTTGACAAAACATGTCCATGAATTTTGTAATATTCATGGACTTCAATCTTCTTTGTTTTTGAAAATAAGAAGACCCCAATTTTAGAAAAGTTGTTCCAAATATAATGAATTTTCTCCCTTTTCAGTTAAAAAAAGCTGAGTTATTATTTTTTCCTTTCTACAACAGCAAAATAACCCCTTGTCCGAGGGACAGACCATCATTTAAGGGATATCCCTCGTTTAGGGGGTTGTTCCCAACCTGTTAAACAAAAGTATTCAAAGAATATTATTATTGAAAATATTAGAACCAAACCTTAAAACTAAGAAATAGAAAAGACAAACCTATAAATATATAGCTAATGGCGCAACCCATCCACACGTTCCAACGCCTGAATACAGGAATACAGGTATATATACAATATAAGGTCAATGTCAGAAAAATATTAACTTTTTTGTATGAGGCTGAGAAACTGGAGAAGGGCAAAGTTTAACCGAGCCCTTCTCCAGTTTTGTGCCGAATACAAAAAAGTTTATGTTTTTCTGACTTTGACCTATATATTGTATATTTATACTGCAACTAGTTGTGTTTATTTCCTAAATATATATTTCAGAGGACAGACATTTTTTTTCATATGAATTTTCACTCGTCAGTATTATTTATTAACGTTTTGATTTTTTTAACATATTTAAAGTTATTATTTGGAAGAAGATCACTTGTATATAGTAATCTATCATTTTTTAAACGAACGTATCAAGTATTGACCTCTCGAGATAATGCTGACATAAAAATGCTAAAAGTTGCCTTGAAAGGCTATAGAATTGTACATCTGACCTTTTTAAAGTAATTTTACAGTTTATTTACAGTTTTATATACATGGTTTCACTCCTGACTATACATGCTATTTGAATTTTCTTAAAAAAGCACACACAAAAAAGTTTTCATTGTTGCAACCAATTAACCAACATCACTATTACAATGCCGCAAACAAATTTGGTATTAGACGACAGGCAATAAACACATTATAGTGCATGCTTTAGAAAGAAAGTTTATATATATACATTCTTTGAATCCGACAAATTTTTAAGTTCAGATTTTAAAATCGATAGTGATTCTTTTTTTCGTATGGATAAATCTATTGTTTTTGCTTTGTATATGAGTGATACCTAACATCCACGCATTCTAACATCTATCTAAATCCCGAATGCAAACAAATCTTATTCGGAAGATTCCATATACATAGTGTTTAATTGTTATTATATTACAATATAATGATAAAAAAGATACTAGTATTACTAGACTTGTAATAGCTTACACCAATTCTACATAATTTAGTGTTTCGGCGGTTTTTGTATCATATACTCAAGATAAATGTATTACATTTATGAATGGGTTTAAGCATTGTAAGCCCGCCATCATCAGGAATTCACCTATAATATCATTTCAATTTTGTCGACGTTAATAAATCGGCTATATTTTTATGCTTTTTATAAGCTATTATTGGTTTGACCGAAAATATTTCTTTGCAAACCTGATCATGCTTGAGTAGATCCCTATGTTCAACGCAGCGAGAAAATCCCGCACCCGGAGGCGTGATTCAGCTGGTCCCTAAACAATATTGATATTATTTTTTCAGTTCAAATTTTAATATAAGAGTGCTATGAAAATACAGGTGCTTGTACATGCATGGAAAACGCAATTCAAACAATAAAAACAAAAGAAATATTTATTGTATAGGTTATAATCAGGATTCACTAAAAAGTTCATAACAATGTTTAGTGTCGTTTGGTCTACCATATGTTATGGAAGTATACTTTACAAAAATAGACTTGTAGTAATATATATACAGTATATCATTAATTTTCTCTTGTTATGCATGATGTTTAATTTACATTATTTGTCATGTTGTATATGTCATGTATGCTGTACAGTTGGATTACGCAATATCATATTTATGATATGTGCTTTATCCAATAAAATATTTGATTTGATTTGAAATAACTCACTGAACATATGTAAAACTGACTTGAAATTTCGTAAAATATAGTGCTGTGTTGCAAAAACTGAACGTTTTCTTCCAAACACAGCAAAGTGCTTGGCGTTAGCTAATTGAAAAGCGCGAAACTTCCTTAGGACGTGACGTGAACACCATTATGACGTGATGTGATGTCATATAAATAACGTTATTTTTTGAAAAAATAAACATCTTGGCTTTATACATGTATACCTTAGTAAATCTTCAATTAAGCAAGGTAACGTGCTGCTATACAAGATTGAATAACAAATACTGTTTATGTTATTTTGTACTGAAATTGACCCGTTTCTGGACAGTTTTTTGAAATTTCGCTCCGCACTAAGAGGGTCTAATAAGCGGACTTCACAACAGGTGGCAATGTTTTTGAATGACCGAAAAAAACACACAAAAAAAACACACAAATAAACTGTTAACACAGAGATATGTCTCGCCTATTTGTTATTTTGATAATGCAAATGTTGAAATTAAAATAGCAATACTTTAACATGTAAGTTATGCAAATATTCAAAGTCAATGAACCATGACTGAAGGTACAGGGCTAAACAATCTCCATGGAAATGAGATGTGCCAATACTAATACAACTGTATACCAAATACCACTGAAATCTCACAAGTCGTTCCTTTTAAACAAACACAAACATTAACTTGTAAACTATGTAAAAGTTTCAGAGTCAATGAACCATACTGAGGGTGTGGGGTTATATAATCTCCATGGAAATGAAACTTGCAAATGCCAATACATTTGCATACCAAATATCATTGACTTAACATTAGTGGTTCATCTTAAACTGACCTAATCACAAACTAATACATGTAAGTGAAGCAAAAGTTTCAAAGTCAATAGACCATGACTGAGGGGGCAGGGCCAAATAATCTCCATGGAAATAAGATATGCCAATGCTTATACAACTGCATACCAAATATCATTGACCTACCACTAGTGGTTCCCCATAAACTGACCTAATCACAAACTAATACATGTAAACTAAGCAAAGTTTAAAAGTCAATAGACCATGACTGAGGGGGCGGGGCCAAATAATCTCTGTGGTAATGAGATGTGCCAATGCTAATACAACTGCATACCAAATATCATTGACCTATTACTAGTGGTTCACCATAAACTAGACCTAATCACAAACTAATACATTGTTGACGACGCCGCCGCCGCAGACGCCGGAAACAGCATACCTATGTCTCGCTTTTTGACTCCGTCAAGGCGAGACAAAAAAAAACATCTGGGACTATTATACTAATTATATAATAGTCCAAGTTGATACCCTAGATATCTTTACCCCAAGTTTGGTTGAAATTGGTTCAGTAGTTTACGAGAAGATCTTTGAAAAAGTAAATCAGACGGTGGATGAGGACCACTTGGCGAAGACAGATGCCTAGTGATGGCTAAAAATCTGGTTGAAAAACTACAATTTTTTAAAAGCAATTTCTGAACCATGAAAATAAGGCCAAGGACAATGGACTTATGCATGACTGCACATCAGAACATCTTTATCACAGCTTAAGGTGGTACATATAAGTAAGATAACTCTGTAAAAATCAGCTGAGCGTTTTAATCACGTTCTATTGTTAATGAAATATTAAGCTTCTCAAAGATCAAAATTAGTGGGGGTAATAGTAATCAGTAATCGTAATCAGCTGTAAATAATTACATTTTGCAATGTAATCCCATATGCATGTAATTAGTAATCATGCAATTTATGATTACAAGTAATCATAATGTAACCAATTACAATGTAAAAAACAGATGTAATCATGATTACTTTTAGATTACTTTAAGATAACATTCGTTTTATTACTTGCTGATTACAATTTTTGTATATGAAAATAGTTTTTGATATACAATATAAAAATAAGAAGATGTGAAACATGAATGAAAAATGATTAAACTCTTAATAAGATGAATAAATTAAGGATTTAAAAAAAAAACAAATTTTCACAAAAATTAGCTTTTTTGTGAAGATAAAAAGATTATAAGAAATTCTTTAACATTACAATATACAATGTAATCATATTAAGTAATCCAAAGTACTCATGATTACTAAAGAAAAGTAATCTAATGTAATCGATTACATTTGAATTTAGGTGTAATTGTAATGTAATTGATTACATTAAAATAGCAAAGTAATTGTATAATTTAATCGATTACATTTTAAAGTAATCGACCCCATCCCTGTATAATATATCCAATGAAATTTTTCCAATAAAGTGTGTGGTTCAAGTTTTTTGAAATTTTTATATTTTTGTCAAAGGGTTAGAGTAAATATTTTGTCAAAATTTTATGAAAATTAAACGAGCCAAACTTATTTTAGTCAAGGTATTTGGTACAACCTTAATACAAGATATGGATTGTGTGACTTACTTGAGGAAACATAAAGTTTATAAAACTAAGTTTACTCCAGATAAGCAGTCTTATGTTTCCAAATGTTAGACATTTTTGTTGTTGCTGGCAATAATAAAATGATGTCATCTCTTTTGACTCAAAGTTTTACTCTCAATGTGGGTCGAGAGATGTGATCAAAGAATGAGACAGATCAGACTTGATCTTTTAATATATATACCCATATAGATGTTACATGCACATATGAATTTGTATAAATCTCTTGATCAAACTTGTTCCACTCAGTTTCGTTAAAACTTATTATTATTCAGAGCGATGTATTGTGTACCTTTGTGGAACAAAATTGACCACATGAAATTGGTTGGAATACCTGAATTAATCAGTTCAGATTTTGGTAATTCTAACTTTTTGGACAACATTTTAGCAATTTTAAAATAAATCCTCGCTTTTACTATCGTGTTGTGCATGTTGGACATCATGGGAGACCTTCTAAATAGCCTTCTGTTATATATTACAGGGGCTAGACAAACTTACTTTTACATGTATAAATATAAATATATTCATATTCTATAGGGAAAGATACACTGTCCCAACTCAGGGGCCTGTAATTCAGTTGTTCAATTGTTGCTGTTTGTTACTGTATATCATATTTGTTTTTTATTTGCTGTTTTGTACATAAATTAGTCTGTTGGTTTTCTCGTTTGAACTTCTTTTACATTTTATCATGTCGAACTATGCAGATTGTGTTTTGCTCATTGGTGAAGACCATACACCTATAGTTTGATAACTTTTACAACATGTGGTCTCCAGTAAGTAATTATCTCAGTGGCAATAATACCACATCTCCTTATTTTAATACAATGTAGATCTGTAATGTTTATTTGTAATAAAAGAATTTTGATCCATAAATTGTGATTTTTTACTAAAAAATTATTTAATCCCAACTAGATGTCCCATATCTTGTTCCTTCCTGCATGTACCAATAGCAAAATTACCTATTAGGATCTGATGACCAGAAATAAAAACCAAAGTTTTTCAAAATAATTTACTAGTTGGTAAAATGCTTGAAATGTATATAATAACTAGAGGCTCTAAAGAGCCTGTGTCGCTCACCTTGGTCTATGTGCATATTAAACAAAGGACACAGATGGATTCATGACAAAATTGTGTTTTGGTGATGGTGATGTGTTTGTAGATCTTACTTTACTGAACATTCTTGCTCCTTACTACTATCTCTATCTATAATGAACTTGGCCCGGTAATTACAGTGGAAAATACTTTGTAAAAATTTACAAAAATTTACAAAATTTATGAAAATTGTAAAAAATTGACTATAAAGGGCAATAACTCCTTAAGGGGTCAATTGACAATTTTGGTCATGTTGCCTTATTTGTAGATCTAACTTTGCTGTACATTATTGCTGTTTACAGTTTATCTCTATCTATAATAATATTCAAGATAATAACCAAAAGCTGCAAAATTTTCTTAAAATTACCAATTCAGGGGCAGCAACCCAACAACGTGTTGCCTGATTGGTCTGAAAATTTCAGGGCAGATAGATCTTGACCTAATGAACAATCTTATTCTCATCAGATTTGCTCTAAATGCTTTGGTTTCAGAGATATGAGCCAAAAACTGCATTTTACTCTATGTACTATTTTTTAGCCATGTCAGCCATCTTGGTTCGCGAGCAGGGTCATCGGACACATTTTTTAAACTAGATACCCTGTTGATGATTGTGGACAAGTTTGGTTAAATTTGTCTTAGTAGTTTCAGAGGAGAAGATTTTTGTAAAAAATTACAAAAATTTACGAAAAATAGTTAAAAATTGACTATAAAGGGCAATAACTCCTTAAGGGGTCAACTGACCATTTTGGTCATGTTGACTTATTTGTAGATCTTATTTTGCTGAACATTATTGCTGTTTACAGTTTATCTCTATCTATAATAATATTCAAGATAATAACCAAAAACCGCAAAATTTACGAAAAATTACCAATTCAGGGGCAGCAACCCAACAACGGGTTGCCTGATTGGTCTGAAAATTTCAGGGCAGATAGATCTTGACCTAATGAACAATTTTATCCCATCAGATTTGCTCTTAATGCCTTGGTTTCAGAGATATGAGCCAAAAACTGCATTTTACCCTATGTACTATTTTTTAGCCATGTCGGCCATCTTGGTTTGCGGGCGGGGTCATCGGACACATTTTTTAAACTAGATACTCTAATGATGATTGTGGACAAGTTTGGTTAAATTTGTCTTAGTAGTTTCAGAGGAGAAGATTTTTGTAAAAGATTACAAAAATTTACGAAAAATGGTTAAAAATTGACTATAAAGGGCAATAACTCCTTAAGGGGTCAACTGACCATTTTGGTCATGTTGACTTATTTGTAGATCTTACTTTGCTGAACATTATTGCTGTTACAGTTTATCTCTATCTATAATAATATTCAAGATAATAACCAAAAACGGCAAAATTTCCTTAAAATTACCAATTCAGGGGCAGCAACCCAACAACGGGTTGTCCGATTCATCTGAAAATTTCAGGGCAGATAGATCTTGACCTGAAAAACAATTTTACCCCAAGTCAGATTTGCTCTAAATGCTTTGGTTTCAGAGATATATGCCAAAATCTACATTTTACCCCTATGTTCTATTTTTAGCCATGTCGGCCATCTTGGTTGGTTGGCCGGGTCACCGGACACATTTTTTAAACTAGATACCCCAATGATGATTGTGGCCAAGTTTGGTCAAATTTGGCCCAGTAGTTTCAGAGGAGAAGATTTTTGTAAAAGTTTACGGACGACGGACGACGGACGACGGACGCAAAGTGATGAGAAAAGCTCACTTGACCTTTCAGGTCAGGTGAGCTAAAAAAAGAACACATCAGATCATTGCAATTGCTTAAAAATGTATACCACTTGCTAAATTTTAAATACAAATTAACTACTGTAATTCAAAAACATTGGTATGTTTATATCTAAAGAATATACATAAGTAGTCAAAATAAGTAAGTTGTAAAGTAAACTACTTTTGAAAAAATTCAGAGTTAATCTGTTGACACATAATTCAGAGTTAATCTGTTGACACATAATTCAGAGTTAATCTGTTGACACATAATTCAGAGTTAATCTGTTGACACATAATGTAGAATTAAACCAATGACAGACACAAGATTGCTATGTGTTTTTGAGTGTTGTATCATCGAAGTACATTTATACACTACATCTACTTGTAGTCTTACTGTAACTTATGTGTCATATACTTCTAGTTTACAAAGGAGCACCCTTTCTTAACATTTAAAATATAAATACATTTTCAAATTCTTTTAGCATTTTGTTAGAATAAAACTTTTGTATACTGAAATTTTCACTCAGGTAAACTTTGAAATAGCTAGCACTAAAATTTCCTGGTTATTCTGCAATTCTTTCAAGTAATAAATGGTTTAAATTCCTTTATTCATTGAGGAATTCACAAAAAAAACAGCCTGGTGTCTTTAAAATAAAATACATTAAAAAAGAAAACAAAGTATAAAATGGTTAGTTAGATATAGATGGTTTGCAACCTAGTTATAATATGGTACTAAGTTCCATTCAAATTTAAATTCAAGTTTTAAAAATAATTCATTTTAGAAACTGTAAAATGCAGAATATTGGAAAATTATCTATTTCATTCTATAATCAGGGGAGATAACTCAAAAGTTATTAAGGGAGATAATATACATTTGATACAGTGTTTGGTGTAAAATATCAAACTTTACAGATGCAAATAGTTGTACAGACAAAATATTTAACGTAACATTCAAATAGTTATACAATAAAATTATTCAAGTTGAGTATGAGGTTAATAAAAAATCTAAAACCCTAAAACCGATCACCAGATAAATAAACTGAATTAAAGTATTAGGTTAAAATGTAAACAAAAATAACTACCCCGGTAATCATACAAAAAATGAAAACTTTACTTTTATTCTTTATTCATTCTTTTATTCTGTAAAGCAGTTAGGCCAACTAAAATTAATTGGTAGATTTTCATCCAGATTTTTGAAAAAAATGGGGCGGGTGGGAGGATTTAATTTTTTAATTTTTATTTCCTCCTAAACCCTTTTGTGACGTGTTGTTCATATACAAAGGTAAAAATAAGCTTATATCATTTTTATATAAGGAATTCTACACTATTTTTCAAATTCTTAAATTAAATATTATGATTGGCAACTAATTGCCGCTTTAGAAACCTATTTTTAGTAAATAGCAAAAACGTGGAAAAATGTTCTCTTTTAGACTACCTAGATCAAATGTATCTTGCTTTCTAAGCTATGATTTGTAGTGCCCATAAATTGAAGCATATGCATTGGTATGCAACACAAATATTATGAGTACAGAGTGAAATGAAAACTAAAACTGTCAGTGTTGAAAATACTAGGTCAAGATTCTTAAGCAAGGTGCAAATATAATTACAATGTAAAACATGAACTGAACCAAAAAGAAGTTGTTTAATAACTCTATCGAGGGGAAGGGGACAGATGGTGTTTGCTGTTTTTCAACAAAAACGACAGCCTTGGGGTAAATCTAAGGGCTTGCTATAATACATTTTGTACATTGGCCAACGCTATGTACTCAATATACGGTCATAAAGTTCGTGCTTGTGTCAATTACTTTATTCTAGTCATGTTTTTGTACCAATGTATTTCACGATTCTTGCACAATATTCACAGTCCAAATTTCTTGACACAAAGTCATTGTATAAATAAAAAATCCACGGTTTTCTATTCACTGAAATTTGTGACATACCGCGATTAGCGTTCTTGGACACCGCCTATAAGGCGGAACCCGAATATTTCATACCCTTCTAGTAATCAATCTATATTCTCAGAAGATAATCTTGTCATCATTGAGCAGAAGAATATGTTGACTTATATTACGCGAAGAAATACGAAAACCATAATTTGAATCAGGAAGTAACTTAGTTTTGAATGAAACGAAGTTGTCGGCGGTTTCCAGTTACGGAAATGATCAAAATCCGGAAATCGTAAATTTTTAAAAATAAAAAAAAATCGGGGCGGGACGATTTCAGAGGGGCGGGCGGGGATGAAAATCTATCAATTAATTTTAATTGGCCTTATCTCTATTTAAAATAATTACAAAAGCTCTTTCCTTTCTTAAATCTTTGTGTCTGCTTCCAAGATGTTTTTCATTTTATAGATCATTTAAAAGTTTGCTTTACATCTTGTTTATAGGGAAAAGTGCCAAACCTTCCAGATATGGCTTTTCCGAATAAATGGAAGGTGAAAGGGTCCAGGTGACATATTTTGAAGATTCTTCAAAATGCTTAATATTTAAAAAAGAGGAATCGTTTACCCAAAGTAATCCAGCACTTAAACTGTGAAACATAGTAATTTCATTTAATAGATTACTTCCCCTTGTTTGGTTAACTTATTCATAGATGGGTGCTTAAAGACCTGCAGCAAGTATTATAAATATATTCATGACAATTATATTTTAATGTCATTTGAATACATGCAGCTATATACTGGAACTATCCTGTTCGGTTGGAGATGTGTAAAACTTGTGTTTATGTGTATTACATTTCATTAGAAAATATTCAATTTTGAAAAGTAAAAACATCATCACTCTTACCCTTCGAAAATTATCGATGTTATCAAATACATATTTTTAGAATGATTATTATGAATAAAATTTGAACAGTGCAGCTTCAAAATATATCAAAACTTGACTTATCTACAAAATATCTACATATAGCAATATCAAGCTTTAGGTAATTTAAAGTTGACAAGATATGTAAACATTCGCTACACAATTTTATTGCATATGAAGGTTATATTTTCCGTAGAGGTAACCAAAAAATTAGCAAGATAGCAAGCAATATCCCTCCCTTGATATTGCATCAGTAAAAAAACACATGAAAATGGAAAACTAAAAAAGCAATTAAATCCAGTGTTCTCCCCAAAAGTTTCATATAGCATCCTATATTGAAACACCATCTTGTTTCTAGAAATTATAGTATCACACCCATAACACAATATATAAGAAAATCTTTTCAGATAACATCACATCCTAGCAATACAGCATCACATTACCATGATGCTTAAAGGCCATGAGAAGAACACTGATTAAATCTACACATAGTTTTCTAGTCATTTTAAAATAAACAGGTTAATACATAATTATTTGTGAATAGTGTCCCTTAAAACATGTATTGAACTGGCAAGTTTGTACAATGTAATATTCTACTTTTGAAAACATTCACCTTCATTAATACAATAAACCAATGATATAAAATATACAAAAAAGTCCAAAAAATGCATTTCAATATAGTTATGTTAAAATATGATGTGCAGAGCTCAAATTGTCTGCTACAAGCAATTAAAGTTCTAATAAACTAATTTTCTGCTATATACAGATGCATACATGAATTTAATTTACATTAAAAAAAAAACAGAAAAAATGTTTCATGGCAAAATAACATTTTGACATCAACAGCAAAAATCTAACAAATATCTTAAACTTGTATATCAAAATGTTATGCATTCTAGCCAATAATAATTTAATATAACAACATCAATAAAAGCCAATTATAAATAAGGGACATGAACGCCAATAAAAAATAAATGCTGATAAAACAATACTGTATATCAGTCAATTGTCTTACATACTGATACTTGTATAAATTATTTCCTTCTATACATAACTGATATTCGAATAAGAAACATTTAAAAAAAAGAATTAGAAATGTGAGTGAACTCGCCATAAAGATATATCTAATTTGTTATCTCCCTTTTTACATTTTGTACAAAGCTTGCATTCCTTTATGCATATCTTCTAGAAGTGTTCTATAAATGTGTAAAGTTTTATCAATACCCATCCAACCCTTTAGAAGGAGTTGTACTTATGAGCGACTATCACCACATTTTTGCAATATTGAAATAAATTAGTTGGATTGTCTCCCCTTTAACATGCAGGACCTGGAATAATCATATATGCACATCTTCAGTTAGTGTGAATCAGTGTTCCACAACTGTGTTAGGTTTCATTAATATCCATTTAGCAGTTTATGAAGCTTTCAAGGCACATGGACAGACATATAGACAGGGTGATTGATATAGACCTCCAAAACTTTGTTTGCACAGAGTATTAAAGACAGAGGCTCAGTCACTACAGCAGCAAATACGAGCTGGATCTCATATTCTGCTCTAGTATTTGACATGCGTGGATTATAATTTAACTGTATACATAATCAATTATCTATTATTAGTACTCATTCTGAAATGGACCATATCAGAAACCTTTAACATTTTGTGTGGGCAGAAGTAATGCTAGAAAAGTGTGACCAACTTTATAAAATTCTTTTCATGCCATCAAAATGCTAAGTCTATTGAACTTTAAGAATTTAGCTTTAAGACATTCTTGATTTTTGATATTTTTGTTTACAAAACATACAAGTAACTATTAATTAAAGGCAATTTATGTAAAAAATAAAAATTATCTTTTAAATTTGCTCAAACAAACATAAACTACAGTTTACAGTTTATGAAATATAATATGTACGTAAAATTCAAAAATTAATTTGTATATTTTATACACATGCAATACATGTGCATGTTCTTAATTCAACCTGGGAAAAAAATTTCAAAGAAAACGAAAATGAAAATTGTACTGATTAGAATTATACATTGTATAAACTGACTTCATGGGGTCATCTATGATTCACAACTATTTCCCTAGAAGTGTAGACAACACAACCAATACATAGCTCTTTTTTTTTGGTAAAAATCAGTATTTCTATACGTCTATACACGATTTTAATATATTATTTTAGCTGATTTGCAGGTTATACAGTAGTACACCAGTGGGAAAAGACATGATGGTCCTTCAATACTTGAGTCAGATTTCAAATTTAATCTTTAGCTTGTTCAAGTCCTCTCTTCAACTGTATCTCCCACGATGAAGGTTCAGCTTTGTGTAGTAGTAAAGTTATCAGATCATCTTTGTACTGTAAATACAAAAATGTATAAAATACACCTCATGTTGCAACTTAAAAAAAATTACATCATCATTCTACACTGAAAACACTTGACATTGCAATGACCTAAAAAAACTGTAGCATAAGGCTTAATTAATAGCTTACTGTGGATTCACTTATTTTTTGGAAGATACCAATTTTTGTGAATTTAGGAAAAATTGTATTTTTGTGGATATTTGGATTTTGTGGTTTTGCAAAAGTCTGCATAGAAGCATATAGAAAATTTCTACTTTAATGGACATTTAAATTCGTGATTCACCTAAACGCGGCATGAAATCCAAGCTTCATGTGAGCATGAATATTTGTAATATCATATCATGCATTTTAAAATCCCACTAACTTTCTGTTAACTGATTATATCTATAGCGGGGATATCCATCTACGCTTGCCAAGGGTTACGATCCAGTTCCCTCCTCTCCACCCTTGGCGGATTAAGATAGAATTTCGGATCCACGAGGTAATGATTTTCATTGGTTGCAGTTATAACTGGCTGCATCCAATCAAAAAGCGCCTTTAGGATAATCACGTGAAAATGTAGAAAATGTAAATAAACAATTGCCATGTGCTGATTGTGCAACAAGTCTTTACCTCCAAAACAAAGAACGATATCTAGTGACAATTTTAAAGTTCTTAATCAACTAATTGAAGTTCCTGGGTATGTTTCAAGTGGAAATGTTGGAATGTCAACGTATATTTTCAGTTCCTGCTTGTCCAAATTTGTAAACACTAGACACAACCATTTTTACACCTCAACACTGAAGAGAGTTCAAGTGCTGCCATTAGTCAAAAATGATGTAGTTGGAATGGGCGTGACTTTCATCTAACAGTAGATGGTGCAGCATTGTAATCACAAATGCTGGCTTTATCTGCCAAGGGTGGAGAGGAGGGGGACTGGATCGTAACCCTTGGCTAGCGAAGATGGGGATATCATTCGTGAGCAATACATGTATCTCACTGAAAATATTCACTTACTTTTATAGATATCTGTTATGTTTATTAGAGATTTTTCATGATAATGATATGCTAAAATTTTTCCTTTCGGTAAACAGGTGTGTTTAGAATATTGATTCCAATTACAAATTTAACATCAATTTAACATTAATTTTCATAGATAAATTTTCCAACAAATATATCTTTTATGAATTGTCTTTCTTTTTAGTCTGTAGTTTAACATGATAGTTTATGTAAAGTACAAAATAGAAAGAAATATTTACACTATTTCATTTAAAGGTTTGACCATTACAATGTTTAACTAAACACCTACTTTTATATGTATATATATATATATGTAAAGATACATACTATAGCTAAAGGCTACTTGTATATACATGTATCAATTAAATCCTTATGTGTGGTCAACTTATTGGGAATTAAATCTGATTAACAAATACATGACTTCAATGTACATTATAAGTGTTTCTCTCCACCTATTGCAGTTCATTCAAAATTCTGACCCAATTGCAATTTGTTTTATCAAATCAAACTGTTCAACTGGTCAGAAATTTTAATCAACTGCAACTGCAAAAGTTATATATTTGTGTATTATATTACAGGAAAATAAATCTCTAGCATGATAGGTTTACTTATTTTTTATTGATTCTTTATTTTTTTTGGGGCACTTTTTAATTATTTTCATATAAATAAACATGTTGAAACAATCTACTAACCTTTGTGGTGCATTTATCAGGAATTATCTCCCCTGGTAACTTTTTCACATCATATCTAAACTTATTTTCAATATCATTCTTTTTGACAATGGCAGTTATTTGAAGAGAACTAAAATAAACAAAAAAACATACAATTAAACTTTTGATTTTATTTTCCTAGTAAGATTAAAGTTGTAAAGGTTCTTGGAATGGCTTTAAAAACAACCTTTGTTTGCTTTAGTTCTGAATAACTGGAGATAAAGTCCTTTAAAGGGACATTAGCTGTCAAATTCAATGTAAAAACTTATATTTACTCTTAAAATTAACCTTTTTCTATCTGGTGTTTGTTTTAAGCATGTTGATATCCTTAAAAGTGTGATATTTTACAGGATTTCAGCCAGATTGCATGTTATTATGCATTTGTAAGGTCTACTTCCTTTTACACAAAGATGTACATGTATATGAGTCAGATACACACCCTAAAACAAAGTATGTGGTCCATGCATGTGGCCATTGTCATTTGAACTATTTAAATTTGGCAAAAAAGTCAAAATTATGATTTTCAATTTTCAGGTAAGAGAGCACAATTTTGAGCTACATGTATTTACACATTTTATCATCAAATGTTTAATATCATCAATATTATAAGTTATAACTGATGTTACATTTCATGCAATTATAAGGCCAATATTGACCCTTTGTGAACCTTAACTCCTTTGCATGGGGATTTTATCAAAATTTTGTTAGTATGGATTCAGCACTATAAAAGCGCAATCCATCCATATTTAGAAATAAACTGTTACATATTCTTTACCATATGTTTTTAAGTCTATCATATATTTTCTGTTCCTCAAGACTATACAATAAAATTGAGAATGGAAATGGGGAATGTGTCAAAGAGACAACAACCCGACCATAGAGCAGACAACAGCCGAAGGCCACCAATGGGTCTTCAATGCAGCGAGAAACTCCCGCACCCGGAGGCGTCCTTCAGATGGCCCCTAAACAAATATGTATACTAGTTCAGTGATAATGGACGTCATACTAAACTCCAAATTATACACAGGAAACTAAAATTAAAAATGATAAAAGACTAACAAAGGCCAGAGGCTCCTGACTTGGGACAGGCGCAAAAATGCGGCGGGGTTAAACATGTTTTTTGAGATCTCAACCCTCCCCCTATACCTCTAACCAATGTAGAAAAAACAAACGCACAATAGTACGCACAGTAAAACTCAGTAGTTTATTTCTTTATAATGCAAGTCTTCCTAAATTAAACAAATGAAGATAATCATGATAATCAACTAAACTTACTTTGCCTGGAAATCGGGTGTTACTGTACAGTTATCTTTTAGTTTAGCAGTTCCTATACCAGGCAATTTTCGTTTCACTTCTAAATTGGGTATTCTTATATCAACTTCTACTGTCTTAGAGTCAATTTCTTGTATAGTGGCTGAACAAATAACAAACATGATATCATAATACACATAAATTACCTGAAAAATACACTTTGTTTTTTTGTTTTGTTGTATTGTTTTTTAACTTGCTGACTTAAAATAAAACTTAATTGATTTGACCATGCATATGAATAGTCCACAAAGATAATGTAAACTTGGTATAAATAATAACAGTATTTTTGTGACTGTTTATACTTATTTTATGAGATTTCAATTTCAACTACAATGTAGTTTTTTGAGATCTCATGACTGCAATTTTTTTCTTCTGTGGCTTTTATCTTGTTTTGAAGAAATAAATCCTACATGTGATATACAAAATTTTATCTGCTCATGTGTATGAAACATAGAACTGAGTTGCAAGTCTTATTAAAAAACACATCATGTTTATTTCATAGGCTAATTAGGATGGATGGAAAAAGGAAACCCTATCTCATGAACGGAGTACTAGGGAATACAAATTCCAAGGTATCCGGTCGTTCCGTCCCCAAACCAATCCGGCCCCAAGTCGATCCGGCCCAAAGTCGATCCGTCCCAAGTCGATCCGGCCCACGTCGATCCGTCCCTACGTCGATCCGGCCCCATAATAAAATATGAATAAACTATATTGACTTTGGAGGATTTTGTGACAAATTTTAACAGTATAAATGGAATTTGTAAAAAGTATCGATGATGGATGACAACAGGTAAGTGAAGTATTGGAGTACCAGTCAAAGAATTATTTTAAATCGATACGAAAATGAGTGTGATTGTGTCTGTTTGTATAGCAGCTTCAACATATTAATATCAAGTTATTTTCCATGATAACTTTGAATGTCATGGCGATTTTTATTTTATTTAATTCACACACAGAATAGCTAAATAAATATTTACTGTCCAATGGAACCTATAAATTTTAACTCATCATAATGACTTGTTTAATCAAATCATTAGTCTATAATTGGTTTGTTTATTCAACAATTGTCTGATGATTGTGAACTAAGGTAATGCCACTCGTAATCACTTAATTCAATCAAATCCTGATTGATTAAAGTTACGTAATCAACAAGGTCTTTATAGTTTGATCTTTTGTTTGGTGTTATGTGTTATAATAATTAATTGTATATTTTTTTTCAGGTAACATCAGAGGCTTCTATAACACATTCTTTTTTTGTAATATCGAATATAGTCAATATATTTTTTTAAAGTTGACAATATTTTAAATAGTTGTGTGTAGATAAAATAAAATGCTTCGCTGGGCGCAGCTTGATACGACCGCAGAGGTCGAACCCTGAACAGTTGGGGCAAGTATGGACACAACATTCAAGCTTGATACAGCTCTGAATTTGGATTGTGATTAAATATTTGACACAGCATAGGTTTCTGACACAGAAAGAATGTGGTCTAAGAACTTCAATTTTTTTAATTTACCTATTATGGTCCAATGTCCAAAATCAAAATACATGGTTAGATTCAGCATATCAAAGAACCCCATATATTCAATTTTTGTTGAAATCAAACAAAGTTTAATTTTGGACCCCAACTTGGACAAACTTGAAAACTGGTCCCATAATCAAAAATCTAAACACATGTTTAGATTCAGCATATCAAAGTACCCGAAGAATTCAATTTTTGTTAAAATCAAACTAAGTTTAATTTTGGACCCTTTGGACCTTAATGTAGACAAATTTAAAAAACGGGACCCAAAATTAAAAATCTAAAAACACGGTTAGATTTGGCATATCAAAGAACCCCAATAATTCAATTTTTGATGAAATCAAACAAAGTTTAATTTTGGACCCTTTGGACCTTAATGTAGACAAATTTAAAAAACGGGACCCAAAATTAAAAATCTAAAAACACGGTTAGATTTGGCATATCAAAGAACCCCAATAATTCAATTTTTGATGAAATCAAACAAAGTTTAATTTTGGACCCTTTTGACCTCAATATGAACCAATTTGATAGCGGGCCCACAAATAAAAAATCTAAATACATGGTAAGATTCAGCATATCAAAGAACCCCATATATTCAATTTTTGTTGAAATCAAACAAAGTTTAATTTTGGACCCCAATTTGGACCAACTTGAAAACTGGGCCAAAAATCTAAAATCTAAATACATGTTTAGATTCAGCATATCAAAGAACCCCATATATTCAATTTTTGTTGAAATCAAACAAAGTTTAATTTTATACCCCAACTTGGACCAACTTGAAAACTGGTCCCATAATCAAATATCTAAACACATGTTTAGATTCAGCATATCAAAGAACCCCAAAAATTCAATTTTTGTTAAAATCAAACTAAGTTTAATTTTGGACCCTTTGGACCTTAATGTAGACCAATTTAAAAAACAGGACCCAAAATTAAAAATCTAAATACACGGTTAGATTTGGCATATCAAAGAACCCCAATAATTCAATGTTTGATGAAATCAAACAAAGTTTAATTGTGGACCCTTTTGACCTCCATATGAACCAATTTGATAGCGGGCCCACAAATAAAAAATCTAAATACATGGTAAGATTCAGCATATCAAAGAACCCCATATATTCAATTTTTGTTGAAATCAAACAAAGTATAATTTTGGACCCCAATTTGGACCAACTTGAAAACTGGGCCAAAAATCTAAAATCTAAATACATGTTTAGATTCAGCATATCAAAGAACCCCATATATTCAATTTTTGTTGAAATCAAACAAAGTTTAATTTTGGACCCCAACTTGGACCAACTTGAAAACTGGGCCCATAATCAAAAATCTAAACACATGTTTAGATTCAGCATATCAAAGAACCCTAAGAATTCAATTTTTGTTAAAATCAAACTAAGTTTAATTTTGGACCCTTTGGACCTTAATGTAGACCAATTTAAAAAACGGGACCCAAAATTAAAAATCTAAATACACGGTTAGATTCGGCATATCAAAGAACCCCAATAATTCAATTTTTGATGAAATCAAACAAAGTTAAATTTTGGACCCTTTGGACCTCAATGTGGACCAATTTAAAAACGGGGCCCAAAATCCAAAAACTTAATACACGGTTAGATTCAGCATATTAAAGAACCCCAAGAATTCAAGAATAAAACCCCATTGAAATTGATCAAGAAATAAGCAATTTATACAAAGTATCTTCTTTTGCACAATACTGTGCAATTGAATATTTCTTGCTATTGCGCAATACTGTACAATTGACAATTTCTTGCTATTGCGCAATATTGTGCTATTGGATATTTCTTGCCATTGCGCAATACTGTTAAATTGAAGATTTCTTGCTATTGCGCAATACTGTGCAATTGAAGATTTCTTGCTATTGTGCAATACTGTGCAATTGAAAATTTCTTGCTATTGCACAATACTTATTATATAATAATTTACACATCCTGTTTGGTGTGTATCTCCTACCATATCATTATTATTTGCTTTTAAATATAAATCAGAAATAACCAACTTAAAATGGAAAATTTTAAAAGAAAAAAAAAAAAAAAAAAATCCCCCCCCCCAATTTTTTGAACCCCCTTATGATTCATCACCCCCAAACTCAATCCCAGCCTTCCCTTTGTGACATGGTACCTTGCAGTACAATTTCAGAGAGATCCATACACTTGAACACAAGTTATTGTCTGGAAACTAGAAAAATGCTTATTTTTGGCCCCTTTTTGTCCCCCAATTCCTAAACGTTTCGGGCAATTACCCCCAAACTCAATTTCAGCTTTCCCTTTGTGATATGGAACATTGTAGTACAATTTCAGAAATATCCAAACACTTACACACAAGTTATTGTCATGAAACTAGAAAAATGCTTGTTTTTTGCCCCTTTTTTGGCCCCTAATTCCTAAAATTTTGAGGCAATTACCCCCAAAATCAATTACAGCCTTTCCTTTGTGATATGGAACCTTGTGGTACAATGTCAGAGAGATCCATACACTTACACACAAGTTATTGTCTGAAAGTTACAAAAATGCTTATTTTTGGCCCCTTTTTGGCCCCTAATTCCTTAACTGTTGGTACCATAACCCCCAAAATCAATCCCAACCTTCCTTTCGTGGTATTGAACCTTATGGCGAAATTTCATGGAGATCCATTCACTTAAACTAAAGTTAGAGTGCGAAAACCAATGTGTCTTCGGACGACGCCGGATGACGACGACGACGACGACGACGACGACGCCAACGTCATACCAATATACGACCAAAAAATTTTTAATTTTTGCGGTCGTATAAAAAACCAAGTTATATGAGTATCCATTATTCTTTATTGCAAGATAATAACAAAATAATTACACTGAATGCACATTTTCACTCTCTAAAATATAATATCATCACTACTATAATATAACAATAAATTCATACACACTAACAAACACACTATCTCTGACACTCACATAAATATATATAACACTTAAATCATTTACACTAACAGTTACACTGTCACTTACATAATATAAAAGGGGTCACACTTGCAGCACTACAATAACATATACAGTAACTATCATACGCAGTACATATATAATATATAGAACTAACAGCACTATAATTGTTCAATTTGATTAGCTCACCAAGAACAAACGCACTATATATATTATTCTAAACATAAAGAATACTCATGAAGCATTTAATAAATAAATGTTATATAAACATATAGATTGTAGCCGCACTAACATAATACAAGTCATACAGTTCACTCAATGTCAATTAAATCACTCGCTGTCAGTGTCTTCTTCTGGTTCTGGGTCTGGCACAGGAATGTCGTACATGTGTCCGACGGCATGAAGGAAGAATAAGGTGGTGATGGTACCGTCTTGAAGTTGCTCCCATAGTGAAGAGAGGCGTCCCTGTGACCGTTGATACTTGGTGCATTGCCAACGGGCAAGACTCTGTTCATCTACCAGAAGCACCTGCCTCGAAACAGTTTTGGCTTCCTTGATGAGCGCTGGAACCATCTTGTAGAAGTGGAGTCTGTATGTATCAGCTTGGGGATCGGCTTGTACCGTTGTGTATGTAACTATTTGTTATTACACAGGATGAAAGACTTGTTAAGATCACAGTCAATTGAAAGAAAATGCTAATTACTGCTGATTAATGTTGATGTCTGTTGATTGTACTAAATTCTGTTATATACGTTTTTATTATAATTATACCCAATAATCTTGAAAACTTGTAATGAAAACATAATCAACATAGTTGTTTTAAACTCATCTAAAGAAAATATTTGTCAAAGGCCAATTTTTTTTTACCGTACACCTTTTACATTATAATAAAATTCATAAACATTTATGAATTACAATTAATATATATCTTTATTTTTATTCCCTATAAATATATTTTTTTATTGGGCCGGATCGACTTTAAATATGGGCCGGATCGACGTTGGGCCGGATCGACGTGGGACGGATCGACTTGGGCCGGATCGACGTGGGGCCGGATCGACATGAAACCAATTCCAATTAGTGCCCTCTCCTTTTATTATACTTTAATGTTTAAGTTTACTCAATGCAGGTCACTATTCTTGTTGCGTGGAAATTTTTTGTAATACGAACAACAGTTTTCCAATTTTTGAGGTGTGCAATAATGATAAGGTCCTTTAAGTAGAAATGAGCTAACATAGTTTGCCTTAAAACTTAGCAGATTGGAGGTGCCTCAGAGAAAGACATATTTTCACACCTTTGAAGCAAAGGCACTTGTTTCTATCCATGGGAAGGTCCACTATCCATATGTAATTTGCCTGTGCTTTGAAGGATAAAAGAAATATTGATTTCCTCTAGTCCAAATAATTATGAGGTCTTGAAAGGCTAAAGCGTCACAACAAAAATTAAAATAGCCTTTCAAGACATCATAACTATTGGACAAGGATTTCCTATATCATGTATATCATGTATATAAAAACTATAAATTCACAAGGAAATTTCCTTTATTTTTTTGGCCTTTTGTCTCTATTTTAGCTAAATGATTTCTATTCTGTAAACCCCATGTTGACCCTCATAACTGGATAAATTTGATCTAAACGAATTGCTGCCTTGGGCAAAAGTCAGCAACAATGTTTGTACATAATTATCATGATTATTATTGAAATATTCTAATAAATTGTATTCATTGCAAATCAGTAAACAAAATTTCTTTCGAGCGATTCTATAAAAGAAAATCATTGAAAGGTAAAGAAATGATTTAACATTTTAAGAAAGAAATTTAAAGTAATGATGAAGTTTATGTAAACAAAATATGACAATACGATGAGGCACCTCAGACCCGGTGTTTTGTTTCAAATAGTCAGCGCTTATCTTGATATCTTTGATTGCTGTTAAAACATTGCTGTAGAAATTGCTAAGTATGCTTAATATTGGTTAGTCTGAAGAACTAAAAACACTTGAAATTTATACCTTTAGGAATGCGATATTCAGATTCTTCTGCCATTGCACGTAAGTTCGTTCTGTTTTACAATCCGAGAAAAATAGGATAAATCTAGTAAGTTATTCCGTAATCGGCCCCATGATGTTTCTCACCAGCAAGTTTTATTCAGATCGCAAATTTCAATTCAACGCAGTTTTTACTGATGCTTCAAAATTTGTATTCTTTTGCCTTCTTAAAAATTTGGTCTCAAGCGTAATTTCCCAATGGTGCTGGTTTTCCAAAAATACGTTTCGTGAGATCTAATAGGTTGGTAGCATTGCTGGTAGACTGTAGTATACCCGAGGGTATTAAAAAAACCAGGAATTAAGAGCAGTGTAATAAGATAGATGACACCAAGGGGGCAATCGAAACTCATAAGTCCAATCAAAATAACAGACAATACCGTGAGCAAAAACAAAAACGGAGAAAAGACAAATTTAAACAAAAATAGCAAAATAATACCGTGACAGAAAACTAATGATTGAGGAATATGAACTCACAAAAATTTGATCGGGGTGAACTCAGGTGCTCCAAAATGGTAAACAGTTCCTGCTCCACACCGGGCACTCGTCGTATTTCATGCATGTCGCATTCTGAAATGTCAAAATCGATGCTGAAAAGAAGACGGGATTGTGGTAACGACAAGCAGAACATATTCATGGTCATTTGCGACCGGTATATGCCAAACACGACCAACCAAATTATGGTGGTAACCTACTAAGTAAACTTTCATTTCGATTCAGTCACATATCGAAGGCAACTCGAGTTCTTTAAACGGATTTGGTCGTTTGTTTAGATGCCCACAGAAACTCTTTACTGCATTCGAATGGCTTAACTTTTGTCTAGAGCGAACCTTGCATGGAAATTATCAGCCTCTAGCAATTAACACGCGTCGGTCACACAGAAATCGATATTATACGTGTATACTGAAAGAGTTGATATATGCATTTTGTTTATGTATGAATATAGATAACTGGATTGGAATATTTGTCAATATGCATTGGCGGATCCAGAACTTTTCAAAAGGGGGGCCCGCTGACTGACCTAAGAGGGGGCCCGCTCCAGTCATGCTTCAGTGATTCCCTATATAATCAACCAAATTTTTCCCACATAAGGGGGGCCAGGGCCCCCCTGATCCGCCTATGATATGCCGAATCTTAACAAAGTTTACCTACTTACATAAATACTTTAGGGGACATTAAACACTCATAAGTCGAAGAGAAACGGACAACGCAATGACAAAAAAAACGAAAAACAACGAAAAGACACAAGTCCCCAAAACACTACATTGATAAGACTTCCACAAAAAAACCGGAGTGATCTCAGGTGCTCCAGAAGGGTTAGCATATCTTGCTCCACATACAATGTATTACATTTCTCTATAATTATGAATTAAAGGAGATGTGTAGAAGGTTTTTGAAGAAAAAAAAACCACAAATAGTCGAAAGACATCTAGATTAGTATATTTATATCCTTACGATAAGGATAGGAAATTTAGTCCAGGTCAGCAGCCCACCATTAAATGAATGTAGGAAACAAAAAGATATAACCGCAACAGCTGCTCTCATAATTTGTTTAAGGCGCAGACCTCACTTACTCAATTAATCCGAGTCTCGTATACTTTAAAGCAGTAGCTAATAACCCTATGCATAGCTAGATATGTCACATTATTAATTGCGCAACCACTCATAAACTTTTATAATTCCAGGCATTTGATCAGAATAATTTTGTATAAAGTGGAATCTACTTCTATAGTGTCTGAAAATACGTATTAAAAACCGATTGCAAAAGCGTTATAGAGTATATACATCTAATGTCTGAAAGAATATGCTTCATGTGTTTCTATTCAATTGATATAAAAAAAAAAACTTTAGGGCTCGAACTTATTAGTGGAAATAAAAAAAGTAAAATAAAAGGACTTATATTTCCCTGAGATACAGGAAATTTCAAAGAAGCAGAGTATGTCTCAGTGGAGTGTTTAATTCTTTTTATTTCACAGAGGTAAACAGTCGTTCACTTTCTGCAAGATAATTGACTTATTTAACAACAACAATTGAATAAAATCTATTGAAATGCATTTTTATATAGAAAACGGTACTATGGGTAGACTGAGCAATATAAGCGTAATAATATATATGTAAAAACTTATTTGTATAAAATAAATGTCTGATTACGAAAATACATCAGAAAATCACAGTCCGGCTACAACAGTTACTGCATGTCGGCTCCAAAACAGAGCTCTGGCTCAGAATCAAGTAAAATATTCCTGAACACATTGATACATAACGAATGCAATTATAAATGCATAACGGATATGCATCTACGATATAACAATCTGTTGTTCAATTCCAAACTTAAAATCACAGCTTCCCTCAATATCAATAAAAACTGTTCTTCCCTCTGTCTTTAAGTCTGGTATAGTTTTATCATCAAAAAGAACTTCTTTCATATCTCCTGTGAACACCATTAAATATTTGTTATTATCTCTTCTGCTGTAGAAATTCACTACAACTGTTCCTCGTATGGCGACACGAGTTTTAAATGTGTATCCACACTGTTTTTCCTTGATATGAATTTCAGCTGTCAAATTTGAATGTTCAGGGACAGTTAGTGTCCCTTCACTTGACCATGTTAATGTCTTCTGGTTAGTGGTCTCTCTACCATTGACCACCTCATACCCTCTAGAATATCCTATTGAAGCCTTTGCAATTTCCTCTGGGGCCCCTATTTCTAGTCCCATATTTAAACTTGTCGTGTAGCCCTTTGACAAGGTACTTTTACACTCCGCAACAGTCTGGCGCTCGGCTTTAAGAGAATGAGTCTGCGGACTAGCACTTTGATTTTCGAAGACGGACCTAAATATAACGTTCGATTCAAAATGTGGGTTTCCTGTCTGGGAATATGTTGGTTGTTCGGTTACAAAAGACACTCCAGACCAGTCAAATACTAAATTCAATTCTTTTCGTTTCTTTGGAAATCCTTTCTTTCTACTGCTCATATATAAATCCCATGCTTGTTTTTCAACGATTTCTTCCAAATCAATTATTTGCTCATCCATAGCCACCTAAAACACATTACAATAATATTAATGTTTAAAAAATGGTTTCTTAAATTATAAGAAAGTAAAGTTAGCTTAAAACATCACAGTGACTAAGTATAATAATAGCACGTCTATCGAACGTTTTATCTTTGACTCGACAGAACACAAATCAGACAACTTCACCAATTATACATGTATATGTGTATTATTGAAAAATGTTTAAATACTAAAAGGTATTTCCTTTTTTTTAATATTCAATTTCTCAAACAAAACTGAAGCCATGTTATTTAAAGATTCTGGGGGTTGGTGGCATGGATAGTTTCTGTTCACTGATCGTTATTTTTACTCTGGATAGATTTGAGGATTGATATTTTTTATTTAGACTACTATCTTTTGTTTTTTTTTGTGCCGGTGGGTTGCTGTCTCTTCGACATACGACCCATATCTTCTTTTATTCATATCTATATATACATGTCTAGGGAAGACTACATTAGTCCTTTACTAAACATATAATATTCACATTTTTTTGTACTGAAAGCACCGAGGTTAGATAAATTCATTGGAACTTAGTCCAATAGAAGTGCTTTAAATACAGTTTTCACATACTAGATATTTTTATTTGAAAGCATGGTATCAACTGAATAAAATAACTATAATAAGGTGTACCTCAAAGGATTTGCCATCGGACAAAAAAAACTTAATCGCTTACTGAAGAAAAGCTAAAAGTGTTGCTTTTAAACTGTCCTTTAGTTATTTGTTTCCTTGTGTTACTATTTATTGACGTATACTCCACATCTTCTTTCATTCATGTCGTATATAATTGGAAGAAAATTAATTTATGCATTTTCAACGCTAATATATATAATGTTGTCTGTCTTCTTTCTGGAATATTGGCGAGGGACGTTTGCGCTTTTTTATGGGACCATTGCGCTTTTTTAAATGGACATTCGCGCTTAAACTTTTAAGACATTTATTTTTGTTTAAATAAAAAGGACATTTGCGCTTTATCTGCATAGGAATAAAGATACTATATTTTCCCTTAGCAGTTGATGTGACACTGTAGAAAAAAGGGGCGGACGATACAAAAGGGACATTCAAAACTCGTAAGTGGAAGACAAACTGACAACGCCAAGTAAAATGATAATATTTTACTTACATTTGAACGTATAAGTTCACAGGCCCAATTTTTATCATTTTATTTTGATTTTTTGAAAGATCAGATGTCAATCATATCGACCACAAACATTGATGTTATCGATCAACTTATCAAATTAATGGATTATCGTGATTTCATATTGACATAAATGAAATACATATATCAATATCTGATCGTTTTAGTGTCCTGAACAACAAATATAAATTAAAAAAAGTTTAAATAATACAAGGTTCTTAATAACAACTGTATTAATATATATTTATTTTTTATTATTTTGTCTTTGTGATTCATATTAATTGAATTACCCTATATGGACCTTTTAATTTGGAAGAAAAGATATTTGTATTTTGATACAAACTACGTTGTACACTGTACTATATATAATTTGATAACAGAAAACCAAAAAAGTTTACAGAACCAAGTGTTTCTCATAGAGGTACCAATGACCTCCATACACAGGAAAATTGAAACAAAATGGTTGTTTATGTAGCCTGTACGCAATTTCCACTATTAATGAAGTATTTTCAGCGAAACTAAATAAAATTTAACTCACACCGCAAGAAAACAAATTTAAGTACTGTTTGAAAGTCTATTGTTATTTGGCGATCAGCTTTGCATAACATTAAGATCAAACGTTCATAATACAAATTTGAGGAAGACCCTTTTGACTATAGTGTTCTTTTTGAAGGGTCACGTTCTCTATTTTGAACAAAAGAAATGACAATAATTTCTTTCATTATAACACGAAGTAAAACCAAACCATATAATCAACTCATTCATCGATAAAGTAGGTAAATTTTGGAATGTGTAGCTATATCTATTACAAAGAAAGCTATTGACAATATAAACTTGTCCTTATTTATATATATTTAAACGACAAAAGAGAAAATTTAACAAGTATTTATTTTAAATCCAGACTGATTTTGAACATATTTATGTAATATTCGAACAATGGAATATCTGTGAAGTTAACACATATGAATATAGAGGTCTTTTATGCCTGCATTAAGTTTAACTTTTAATATTAACATACATATGCATTACGCTGTGCCTGCTGCCAAATTAAAGTTCAATCAGAAGGCAACATCACAAGTTTTTCAAGTCCCTGTTTGAAGTTTTACTTTAGCATCCCTATATTCATATTCCTTCTTCCTTTTCGTGATGTTATGGAAGAATCTTAATGATGGGAAATGCTTTTTCTTCGTACAGTCATTTCTTTTCGATCGAATAGATTTACATGCCATGGTTTGACGACTGCAATAGCTTTGTCATGCGACATATGCAATTAACATCAATTTTCTAAATGTCAGAATGATATTTCAGTGTTTGTACAGTATCCGTTTATTATGATGTCCATTTATCACATTATAAATGATTAAAACGACGAAACTATTTGCACAAAATAATTTATTGTTCTGCGCACGGAAGTTCGTGAGGTTAAGACAGGGAAAAGGATTACTTATTGGGAATGACCAAATATAAAAAAGAAAAATGCTATATGATTCTTGCAAATTCATGATAGGAATTATTTTGTGCATAATTTTGTATGAATGGACGAAATTGTTAGCCTAGCTAGTTTTTACACTACGGACACACAAATGGTCAAAGGTTCACCATGATATTGTGTTTTTATATCTAAACAGGAATGCTAGTTAGCTATATATGCTCGAGATTTTCAACTTCAAAACCGTTTGCTATGAATCACTCTTCTGTCCGTTTTTTTTCCATATATGTTTTTTGACAAAATAAAGAACAATCCGTCATTAGATTATTATTTTCTATTCGTTGGTAGAAGGACAAAGATCAGACGCGTTTCCAGACATTTAAAACAAGGGAAGCTTAAGGATTCAAGCTAGATTCAATTTTGTATGATTGTCGCCGATTTTACGTTATTTAAACAAACCCGTGGAAAGATGGGATTCTCTTCCGGCACCTCCTCTCGAGATGCGCCTATAACCCATTTTAATATTTTCTTGGATGTCAATGAGCCCACTTACATTCTGAAATGGCGAAAGCCAGAAAGTATTTGGTGAAAAAAAATATCACTATTCTGTTTATTGCAAAAATAAGGAAATTTCATCCAAACAAACCTCAATAGGAAAGATTTGCTAATTCGCTTGGATACTATAATCAATGTAAACATATAATGTTCAGTTTCAGCGAAGGAAGTAATGAGCGATTTTTGTTTCGGCAATAATTATCGTATAATTCATGCAAATTACACCGCGTGTTTTATATTCTGTAAATTCTGTTTGTTGATTCATATAAATTATCATTTGTTTAAGATAAGGAAATTGTTTTTAGATGTCAGATCCCTAGCGGGATACTGGATCAATAATTCAAATTTGCCATTCCATAAGCTCTGGGATTTTCTTTTGCATTACACTCCAATAGTTTTATGCATATTTCATGTAGTTATCAGAAATGAGCGACTGGAAACCGATTCATTTATAAACAATCATACTTCCTCGCATTTGTATTAATGATACGAAAAGAACATGTTTGAAAACATGTTGAATCACACACGGAAAAGCAAACAATTCTTCAAGTGCATTTCATATAAGTTCAAATTGAAAGCAATATATTTAATGCGTATATGCACTTCGACACGCCGTTTAACTGTTATTGAAATCGATATATGCATATCTATACATGTATTTTTGAATTCAATTCGAAGGTTTTTTTCTTCAAAAATTTTATCTCTCAACAAGTACACTATACAATTATAACTTGTAAAAAATTCCACATACAATGAGAGTCATTCTATACAGAAATATGAGAATAATTATCATCTCTACCAAATTTCTCTTTTATTAAATCGAAGTAACATTTTAAGGCGTTCCATTGATAAATTATATCAGTGATTTCTTAAAGATTGAATAAATATAGACGGATATGTCTTAATTTATATATTTTAAATAGCTGAATATAAAAACTTCACTATGGATAGACATACAGAGTATTTGACAAGTCTGAGCATAAAACAGTGGTAAATATCAAATATGTACATTAACGTGTCAATAAGAACATGAAAACACCCTCGGTATACCATCCTTATTCAACAGACAGATAAATTCAACCATCAACGTCTACTGTTTTACAACATAAAAAAATGTGTCGAAGTATTAGAAGTAAATTATTAGAGATTTCATGAGGAATTTTTGCATATTCCCTCTCCTTTTCGGTGCTATCGTAATTGGAAAGACTATTATACGAAAACTCATTCATACCGTATATTATTAGCCCTCTATCTATAAACTGTGGAAAAAAATAGTGGTAAAAAGAGTCGAACTGTTTGGAGACCATTCCCATAAAGGTTTAAATTGTTCAGTATATATAACTATAGCCAAAACATAGTCTGTATCCTTTTTGTGGGTAGTATCCTTTTTGCAATGTGCTGAGTGTATAAGTTCAGTCTTCGACAATATATATACGTCCTATAACACAATACTTGAGCATGTCAAAGAAAGCGAGGTTGAGACATGACCGATGCTAAAAAACACCTAAAAAAGTACACTGCTAATACAAAATAAGTTTGAAAATGGAATGATAGATATAAAAAGCACGCCATGGCGGTTTTTTGTGTTGGGAATCTAGAGCTAGAGATTTAGCATGTGTCTTTTGAATGCATGCATCATGATGCAGTTTTAAAAAAGCCATACCACCACAGATGCAACCGTAAAATGGTAATTGAAATCCAGAAACAGTTTGATATGTAATGATTTATCTCAAATGAAAACAATGTGCAGAAGCCTGTTATGTTCTTAATTTGCACCTGACAGTATTTACTATCAAAACTAACAGTCTTAAGGTGGATTTGCCATTAATCTTCTCTGAATCAATTATAATTTTCTTTTTGTAGTGATAAATCTGTTTTGAATGAGATATTTAACACACTATATGTTTATTTCACAAATAATGATGAGTTGTGTATTCTTTTAATGATTGTGGAAGTATACACTTCAACTTATTTCCTGTACATTAGTATAGCCATCTGTTCTGTAAGAGTGAAATATGCATGTACATGTAGATAGAAGTAGACTTTTTCATTTTTATCTTCAATTAACACAATTAATTTGCGCTAAATTTTCGTCAATTGATAAGAAGAAAAAAAAAAAAAGATTGAAAAATAGAAATATACGCGATTTATATCTTGACTACCAAACAAAGTTACGGTACATTGTTGGTGCATATAGCCACTCCTTTTTCCAACAGTACTATTCTTATTTCGAGATGGAATCTTACAAGAAACTAAAGTATACTTTTTAGAATAGAGGTATAAGAAAGATGAAAAAATTACCCATTAATGCAGTGTATCAGGGTCAATCCTTCATACCAATTTTCATGACTTCATTCTGATTTGAATGAAAATTGCTGCTAAAAGGTGATTTTTTTTATTTACTATAATTTCAATGAAATTAAGATAAATGGCCCATGAATGTGAACCAAATTTATGTTCATCCGGAGATAAACAATACTTAGATAATACATTTTTTCAATCAAAAATATGAATTACTTCGTTTTCCGTTTTACATACGTAATTGGAAGAGCATGTAGACAATGTTTGTTTTACTAGTGGGTTCAAATATTGATAAAGTTTTTACATATTTAATATCATTGAAACATTTATAGTACAAAAACGACCAGTTATTAGTAAAATACAATTATGATTCATTACGAAACTTTTTGTTTCAAAATGGAAGTTTCTCCGCCATCATGAATAAATTTCATCAATAGACTTAAAAAAAAAATACAGACATCTTTTTTTGTTTCAAATTAAGCATAACATTTTACAATGTTTTAAAATGTGAAAGAAGACTCTATTTGTAAACTGTACATTGTATACCAAACTTAATTTAAAAATCGTTAAAACTTTAACAAAAACAGTTAAAAACATTCAACAAAGTCAAAATATTCGAATGATGAACTTAAAAAGAGTGCTACGTTTTGTTGCAAATCCAAAATTAAACGATAATTTGATATCAACAAAAACAAAGCTCTTACCGTTTATCAAATGTCCTTGTTTTTATACAGGAAAATATCAATACAGATTTTCCGGAGTACACAAATTACATGAATTATGAATAAATGATACTTGACGAAAAGAAGCCATATGATTGGATGTTATAGCACACATGACCTTAACGACTTATCATTTCCTACAGCTGATTGACTTTACTAATAAGGCTTATTTATTGCTTATACATAATTGATAGTTTTTGTATAAACTGTGACAACAGCAGCTGTTGCAATGGTTATGAGGACAGTTTTTTTTGTAGATTTGTAAGACATACATTATGTATTGTTGCATTTCATCAGCTGGGAATATAAAAATAACGAGATGCGGTATGACTGCTATTGAGACAACTATCCACCAGAGTTCAAATGAAGTGGATGTAAGCAATAATATGCAACCGTACGGCCTTCAAAAATAAGAAAAAAACATATCTTATAATCGGCTAAAAAAGGTTTTGACATGAAATATGTGAGTAAAAATTCATGGGAATAGTATACTAGTGTCCATGCATATATTATGTCCCAGATTCCATTAACAAAATTCGCTTGGCGACCCGGCACAGAGGATAATTAACTATAAAATTGATGACAACGTGTAGACGTGCACAAAAGGCTACTTCGCAACGAATAAAGAATTATCAAAGTTTTTAGTAGATAAGTTTATTTAAAAATAGTAAAGTTTATTGTTAAGAAATGAACATAGTTATAAAGTTTACAACTCTAATATCTGTAAATTGCAACTTGGCAAGCTGAACTAGTTCGGTTTTTTCCAGGAAAAGATTGTTTTACTATATTTTTTTGTATCGTTCCAACTTATAATAGAATTAACAAAATGGCTCATATAAACTTTATTTCAGGACATTAACGCTAAATAGATGACCATATTTTAATTCTGGTAAATGGTGCTAGGAAAAAGAAAAGAAAATCAGGACCGGTGGCAAACTCCAAATACTAGTAACAAATGACCAACTGTGCTTTAGTCTTTAGTAAACTTTAATCATGTGTGACACGCTCGGAATATTCAAATATGTATAGTGGAAGTATGATTCCACATGCAAGAGTTAAAACAAACAAAAAATCGTATTTCACACCATTTTTGTTCACGGCAATATCATTTAAAAGCCTAACTAGTTTAAAAATTGTCCATTTAAATCATTCCTTTGAAGTGAAAGACTTAAATGCATGTTATAAATATACCGTTGTTATTCAATCATTGCGTCTAGTAATTTTTGGTAAGAACCCCTATAAAGTTAATTTAGAGCTTGAAGCAAGACTTTTATATTTTGCTTTTCTGCAGAGAAATTCATGTAAGGTTTGCTCTGGGCATTATACAATAATTTGCACCCCTCCCCGGTACTGTTTATGACTTTGCAGTGTCATATATACTCTGAAGTTTAACAACCGATTTGAGCCTCGGAGCGTATCACTTGTGAATTGTTGAATTTTTCGTGTTATTCCCAGCGATCAAATATGCCAAGAACTATAGAAGTATTAAAGTACAATGGATATATGTGTTTTAGAAAATTAAAACGTATCCTGTTCATATTTTTCGGCGACACAGAAGGTTTCAAAATAAACTAAGGAGTGGAGTCTTTGAGATGTTCCCCTCTGATTAATATGAACAATATGCATAGATAGAAACTTTAGACAAAAAGTAATGACGAACCTTAAGGCTATGCATCTCATTCATTGTAACAAAGCGTTGTTTAGACACTGTAATAATATTTTCTCTTTTGACAGTGTCTAAGTTAACATCTAAAACCATCAACTTTTAAATTTGTGTTACAAGCAAATTGGCCCATAGCTAAAAGTCTAATAGGTAAACCCGATATAAAACCAATATTTAAATAGTTTATTAATATTTTTTGTTCACAGAATTTCTTAAAATTTTAAGTGCCGAGTTTCTTTTGGTAATCAGTTTATAACGAAAAGAAATATCCTCTTTCTGTATATAGGGTAATTGTAACCATTTTTTTCAAACAAAAAGTATTCTCTTATCTTGTGCATAATATCAAATATCTCATAAATGGACCATGATTGGGGTGGGGGATGGCCAATTGTGCTCTTACTTTTCATTGTAGTGTACACATTTGTATCTATTTTAAGTTTGACCTCCCATGCTTGCGACCAGCATGCTACCATAAGACCACCAATAGAATGATTGTTATGTACAAGTCAAAGACGACAGAAATTCGTATAGATCTATCAGTGACTGAAATTTACCAGTATTTCATTCTAGCAAATTTTCCCCCTTTTCGTCTATTTAACATTAAATTACACTGAAATATTCTAGTCAAGAAAAATTAAGGTTTAAA
The DNA here is from genome assembly GCF_021869535.1 of Mytilus californianus. Lineage (NCBI taxonomy): Eukaryota > Metazoa > Mollusca > Bivalvia > Mytilida > Mytilidae > Mytilus > Mytilus californianus. The sequence continues at coordinate 608,738 of NW_026262699.1, forward strand.
TCGTCTTGTTCTATTCCTTATCAAATATGTAATGGTAAATCAATATTAGGTTAGGAACCGAATCTAATTGGTGTTTCTGATGGTTTCAAAATGGTTATTGAGATGGCGAGGAATGTTGCCTTGATGATTTTGTTTATTCTTTCTCTTACTTTTTTTTGTTATTATAAAATTGAGAATGAAAACGGAGAATGTGCCAAAGAGACAACAACCCGACCAAAGAGCAGCAGAAGGTCACCAATGGGTCTTCAACACAGCGAGAAAATCCCGCATCCGGAGGCGGGCTTCAGCTGGCCCCTTAAAAAATGTATACTAGTTCATCGAAAATGGACGTCACACTAAACTCCGAAACATATAAATGAACTAAAATTAAAAATCATACAAGACTAACAAAGGGCAAAGATTCCTGACTTGGGACAGGCGCAAAAATGCAGCGGGGTTAAACATGTTTTGTGAGATCTCAACCCTCCCCCTATACCTCTAGCCAATGTGGAATAAAAAACACACAGCAATATGATTATGTCAAACACATTACATGGCCATGCATGTGCCTTTGCCCAGATTATTTACCGAGACTAAAATATACAAGTGTAAATTACATGAACTACTAGTAGGATGTAGGACTTAATATAAAAATAAGAAGATGTGGTATTATTGCCAATGAGACTACTATCAGCTAGAGACCAAATGACATAGATGTAAGCAACTATAGGTCACAGTATCACCTTCAACAATGAGCAAACCATTATGCATAGCAAGATAAAAAAGGCCAAGATAAGTTGACCAATATGATGTATGTCTGCGTCTCAAACTATAAGAGGAATGTTTTTGCAACATTAGATCGTAAGAATGATCTGTAACGATTCCCCATTTCAACATTTTTGACTAAGTCTTAATTGGCATATAATTATATGCATGTATATCAGATCTTTATCTTATCAACACACTAAATCTTATGAGATTATGACATTCCCTTAGGTTTTTTCTCTTGGTTTGGAAATTCAAAATGAATTTATCAGTTTTGAATATCAGTAATCTACTACTGCATCTGATCTCATCTATTTGTCTGAGAACAAAGTAGGGTTCTTATCACATTAAAATGTTCTCGTCCTTTTATGCATGTACTATTTGCTGCTGGACATAAAATTCCATCCATCATCATCTATGAAGAAGTGTTGTAATACAAAGTAGGCTTAAAATCACTTTAACATGTTCTGGTCCTGATATGCATGTAATATTTGCTGCTGGACATGAAACTCCATCCATCATCATTATCATCAACTATGAATAAGTATTGTAATACAAAGTAGGGTTAATATTACTTTAACATGTTCACGCCCTGATATGCATGTGATATTTGCCACTGGACGTTAAACCCCATCCATCATCATCTATGAAGAAGTGTTGTAATACAAAGTAGGTAGAAACAAGAAGATGTGGTATGAGTGCCAATGAGACAACTCTCCATCCAAGTCACAATATGTGAAAGTAAACAATTATAGGTCAAAGTACTGCCTTCAGCCTTGGCTCACACCGAATAAGCAAGCTATAAAGGCCCAAAACATGACTAGTGTAAAACAATTCAAACAGGAAAACCAACGGTCTAATCTATATAAAAAAACGAGAAACACTTAAAAACCACATCAACAAACGACAACCACTGAACAACAGGTTCCTGACAGGTGCACAGAAATGCAGTGGGTTTAAACATTTTAACAGGTGCAAACCTTCACCCTAACCTGAAATAGTAGTGTAACATTACAACATAGAATGACACACTATAAAATATCAATTGAAATGGCTTAACTCAATCAAAAAGACATTAAATAAAACAAGCAAACATACACTGAACAAATAAATTTGATCTATGAAACAATATATATACAATATTAAATAAAAAAGGGGGGATGTAAAACAATGTCAAAAAGACAACTATAACCTTGGACAAAATGGCGTTAAATAAAATATCGTACACAGGTAAATTTAAATATGATAATTTTGTTGTTAGGAGTACAGAAATATTTTTTACAAAATAAATAAATTTGGTTCATATCACTTTAATATGTTCTCATCCTGCTATGCATGTAATATTTGCTGCTGGACATAAAATTTCATCCATCATCAGCATCATCATCTATGAAGAAGTGCTGTAGTACAAAGTAGGGTTCATATCACTTTAACATGTTCTCATTCTGATATGAATGTAATATTTGCTGCTGGACATAAAATTTCATCCACCATCAGCATTATCATCAATGAAGAAGTGTCGTATTTAATAAACAATTTTACATCACAATTTTTGAAAAAAGTTTAATTTTAAAAGTAAATACTTAAGTACAAATGCTTAATATATATTAACTATATAAATTTTATAAACTAACAAAAAGATATTGAGCTATATATAATGTACTTCATCATCTGCAAGTAAATGTCAAAATAAAACTACTGTATATTTATAAGCATTTGAGATTAGAATACATGTTATTTTATCAGAGTTTAATGATGTGCATTCTGTACCGACTCACTCACAAACTGAATAAAAGTGTATACCAGACTTAATGTTAAGTTTGTGACTGAAAGATACACAAATAAACTCTGTAAAAATAAAACTTTTCTACTAATAACTCCAAAAGTTTATTTTGATATAATGTTTTTATATCATCAACATTTAAAAGAACCATTCGTCCTGTAGCAGGAATTTATACTTTTGACATCATGAAGGTTAATACATCAGTACATGTATAATATACAAATTTTGATTGCCATGATGCTCAAGAATGAGATTTTCTAAAAAAATATTAAATGATTCTAAAACTAGGATATAAATATTTGACTCACATTGAGATAAGAGGTCTTCTCTTTTTATAACAACCATTTCAGAGTGGTTGTATAGGCTCTTTATTTTTTTTCCAAATCTTAGCTCAATTAAGCCCCTTTCTTTCAAGAAACTTTAAAAACTTCCAAATAAAAAAAACAACATGTAAATAGACCTCAAGTAAAAAAATAATTGTCCACTTTTGAAGTGTCTCTATCTTAAAAGGAATTTTTGTTTTGGTTAAGATTGTCTTCTTATCCATTTTATTCATATATACTCCAAAAGTGAAAAATCGTTCAAACATGTTTGTTTCGTCATCTTTAAGCCTTTTAGGTATAACTATAATTTTGTTACATGTTCTGGAATACAACATAAAGTTGTTCTATCTAAAGTACATGTGTAGCTTTCATAATGTAAATTTTAGTAAAGATTGGAAGATTTCTTCAAAATGGCTCGTGTGAAATAAATTCATAGGGTATTACCCTATCTCTTAGCTTGCACATCATGAGGTTTCCTGAAATTGTCTTAGATTTTCAGTGTTGTTCAGGTAATAGACAAGTAATTAAATATTATTAATTAATTGCCCCAAAAATATATTGAACATGAGAATAAAATTGATCACAAGGACAACACAATCTGCAATGAACCAAGACTCATTTTTAAATTATATGTTGCTTGATTTAATATTTATCTAAATAAGCATGCACAATCCTCAGTAAATTCAATAACAAACAAAATGAATATGACAATAAAAAAAATAATCATGGACTACTTCTTGATTATAAAACATTATTTTTCACGTAAAAATGTACATTTCATAATTATTACTACAGTAACCGTAGCATATAAAAGATTATTATGTTGGAAGAAATGTTTTTTCAATATAAATGTAAAAAATTTGGCAAAGTGGAAAAGAGAGTTCTCTTAAGATTAATAAATGCATAAAACTTGAATATATTTTAACCACACAAAAAAAATCCTAAAAATTCAGACCAGCTGATATTCAACAGAGAAAGCAGAAGGTGTGTATGTTTTGGGAGTCAAAATGCACTTTTCTAAATTTTGATTCCCCCTCATAATTCAACAGGGCTACCCAAAATGTTACCTCCATCATTTCTAATATAATACTGCAACCAATGTAATAAAAGAAATATGTGCAAATTTTTTCCTTTCCATTAAGAATGATTCCCTTCTTCTGACCTATTTACACTTGTATGCAAATTTGTCCACCATTACTTCAAACAACAGAAGTTTCTGAAAAATATTGCATCACAATTTAAAACATTTTACGTCAGTTAAAAAGTGATTGTTGCCTGATGTCAGAAGGTAATTTGGAGACAGATCAAGGGTCATTCAGAGACAATTCAGCAAAATACCCCAAAAATTTTAAAACTAATGTCAGAAAAATTGTTATATATCTAAACAATTTAAAAATTTCCAAAGAAAATTGTTGCATATTCTGTTACAATAATACTGGAGTATGATAAATACATAAGTTTTAAAATATTGCACATTTAGTGTTTACTAAACCTTTATTTTTACCCATAGGTTTATAAGATGTTAACAAATCAAAATTATTTTTTTAAGATGATCATATCACATTTTCATGTGAAAAAATATCAAATAATATCATTAAATCATATTTTTTAACTTATAAAAAATAGAAGAAAAACATGATTAAAAACATTTGAAAGATTAAAAAATCATAAAAAAAAAAACTGTGATAAAAAAGTATGCCATTAGTTTCTGAATTAATTATAGATATTGCCTTAAATTTAAGATAAAATAATGATAAACTATCACTTGTATTATCATGAGCTATAACCCAAAGAACTACAACAGAAATCTTATTTAAAGGGAAGTAAATCAAATTACAAAAGAGAAGTTATCTGAATTCCATCAGGACTTTAAGAGAAAGAATTTAAATTCCATCTTTTTGTCATCAAAAGGAAATAAGTCTGAGACAAAGTTTTCAATCTTCTGCTTGTTCAAGTCCTCGTTTTGATAACTGCACTGCCCATGAAGACTCTTCTGCTTTATGAAGCAACAAAATCACTTGCTCTTTCTTGTACTACAAAAAACATAATAATAATCATTTATCATAATAATCATTTCAAACCTTCAAAGAAGGACACATTTACAATTTATCATTTCCTATAATCATGATAAAAAATTAACAATCAGCATTCAATCAATTATAATAATTACTGAATTAATCAGCTAAAACCACCCAAAACAGCATGTAAAAAAACACTTGAATTTTTTTTTGGAATACTTTCAATGGTATTTTTCAACACAGTGTAACTTATTGTTTAGAATGAAACTTCAAAGAAAGTTCTAATTTTTGTAGACTGGTATTACCGGAATTAAGTACCAGTAACCATAATTAGGTATAAAAAATGTTTATTTACAATCCAGTTTTCCCATGTAGACAGACCATGAGTTATGAACAAAGGTACAAACTGAAATAAACTCTCCCATAATGTTTAATTCATTTCAAATCCCAAGCGTATCACTGGAATGGAAGACCTCAATGTAGACCTATTTAAAAATGTCCAAATATCTAATATAGTAAAACATGGTAAAAACCTCCAACAATTTAAGACTTTAAATTAATCCTCATTGAAATTGGTTAAAAGATTTGTATTTATTTTCAATTGAAGATTTCTTGCTGTTGTGCAATACTTTGCTGTTGCGCAATACTTAGTAAATCTGTTTACAAACTAAATATAATAATTTACACACCCTGTTTGGTGTGTATCTCCTGCCATATCAGTATTTTAATTTCTTTATATAGATCAGAAATAATTTATGTTAGAACCAGCTTAGCCAGTATTAAAAAAGTCTTGTTTTTGGCCCCTATTTGGCCTCTAGTTTCTTAACGATTAAAGCCTCAACCCACAAGATCAACCCCCAACCTTATGTGTGTGGTATGGAACCTTGTGGTACAATTTCATAGAGATCCATAAACTAATACTTAAGTATTTGTCCGGAAACCAGAAAAGCCTTGTTCAAACCAGAAAAACCTTGTTCCTCCCCCCTTTTTGTCCCTTATTCCTGAACGGTTTGAGCTCAAACCCCCAAAGTCAAACCCAACCTTCCCTTTGTGGTATGGAACCTTGTTTCAATTTCATAGAGATCCATAGACTAATACTTAAGTAATTGTCCATTAACCAGAAAAACCTTGTTTACACCCCCCTTTTTTCCCCCCTAATTCCTGAACGGGTTGGGCCATAACCCCCTAAGTCAATCCCAACCTTCCCTTTGTGGTATGGAACCTTGTGGTACAATTTCATAGAGATCCATACACTTATACACAAGTTATTGACTGGAAACTAGAAAAATGCCTTTTTTGGCCCCTTTTTGACCCCTAATTTCTAAACAGTTGGGCCTGTAACCCCCAAAATCAATCCCAACCTTTCTTTTGTGCTATTGAACCTTGTGGTTAAATTTCATAGAGATTCATTCACTTATACTCAAGTTATTGTCCGGAAACCAAATGTCTTCGGACGACGACAACATGATAGCAATATACCTAAGCAAAATTGTTGCGGTCATATAAAAACTTAACATTGACCAATGAACCATGAAAATGAGGTCAGGGTCAGATGATTACTGCCAGACAGACATGTAATCCTTACAATCTTTCCATACACCAAATATAGTTGACCTATTGTTTATAGTACTTGAAAAACCGACCAAAACATAAAAACTTAACACTGACCAATGAACCATGAAAATGAGGTCAAGGTTGGATCAAACCTGCCAGACTGACATGAACATATTACAATCATTCCATACACCAAATATAGTTGTCCTACTGCTTATAGTATTTGAGAAAAGGACCTTATCACGTAACTTTAACCTTGATCACTGATCCATGAAATGAGGTCGAGGTCAAGTGAACTCTGTCTGACAGACATGTAGACGTTGCAAGGAACCCATATACCAAATATAGTTATCCTATAACTCATAACAAGACAAAAAAACTCAATTTTTTTTTCAAGCAGTCACTGAACCATGAAAATGAGGTCAAGGACAATGGATATATTATTGACGGAAACTTCGTAACATAAGGTATCTGCATACAAGTTATGAAGCATCCAGGTCTTCTACCTTCTGAAATATAATAAAGCTTTATACAAATAGTTTACGCTGCCGCTGGATAGTAATACCTATGTCTCCCATACTGCGACTTTCATCGCAGGCGAGACAAAAAACCAAATAAGATTTTCTTTCTTCAATTCTTGTAAACATATTGTAATAAGTGGTGCCCATTGGACCTGGTTTGACCGAATTTTATTATTACCTCAGTTTTACATTTTTCTGGCACAATATCTCCAGGAAGTTTCTTCACAGTATATCTAAATTTATTTTCCTTTTCCTTCTTTTTCACTACAGCTGTCACTTCAAAAGAACTGTAAAAATAATTAACAACTTGAATACTGTGGATTCTTTAATATTCGTTGGATATGGATTTCATGGATACAGGGGAACCACAAATTTAAATATTCAATGAATTACAAATTTCTGAAAGGAATATATATGCCATGTATGCAGACTTTGCCAAAACCACGAAATTAAATATCCATGAAAATGCAAGATTTCCTCAATCCATGAAAATTGGTACCTACGAAAATAAATGAATCCACAGTATATTGATAAATGATATTGTCATTGACAATATTGCCTACATGACCTATGAGTGAGGCTATGACCCAACGAATAATTAAAATTATTTTTTGAGAGATATCTTGGTGAAAAGGCCTTATAAGAAAATATTTAAAATATGAAACCCATTCCAAAATGAAATATAACCCTAATGAACTAAAAGCATATGAACATGATCCTGAATATAAATGCCCTTACACTTACAGTAAATTAGAAAGACAAATATATACCAGTTAAACTAAATATTCATGATATTATTTTATCATGGTTTTTTGTTTGAAATGTTTTACATATCTCTATGTCAGTCTGTTTTATAGCTTACTATGCAGTATGCATTTTGTTCATTGTTGAAGGCAGTATGAAGATCTTTAGTTGTTTACATCCTTGACATTTGGTCTGGTGGATAGTTTTCTCATATGAAATCATAAAACACCTTATTTTTTACATTTATATTTACATTCTCTAAAAGACATAGTATAACTTGCATCTTTAGATCTGAAACATAACTCGATCTTAAGCCTTACTTGTTTTCAAATTTAGGCACGACAGTAGCATTCTTTTTAGGTTTAGCAGCACTAAACATCTTGGAGGTCACTTCAAGGTCAGGGATGATCACAACAGCTCTGACAGTGGTTAAATCTATCTCCTCAGCTGTCACTGGAAATACACATAACAAGTATTCAAATTTTCTTATAGAAAAACTTTAGTTGTTCAAAAATATAATTAAAATTAGTTCTCTGCACTTGCTCCTAATTTTCATTCAGTTGTTTATATGTCACGCTCCCACGCGCGACATATAAACAACCGAACAAAAATGAGGAGCAAGTGCGGAGAACTAATTTTAATTAGATTGGTTGTTCAAACAATTTTGGCAAACTTTTTACCCTGCATTAAATAATATCATTGAAAGTTTTGGACCTAGAAAAAACATCACTCTTTTTTTTGGGTATTGATCCAAAGATAATATCTCCTTGTATACATATATATATATGGGGAAATCAACCTCAACTTGACATCTTTCAACAGCTATGAGGATCTGGATGGGATTTACAGAATAGAAAATAATGGCAAGAAATAAACATACAAATTAAAGAATAAAGAAAGCATCTAATGATGGAAAAAATCAAAGAAGGGAAAAAGTATCTGTATGCATGTACATTGTACATGTACAACATGTAACTGATCTGCAGTGATTTTCCAAAGACTGCTACTGAACATTTGGTCCTGCTTCTATCAGCCTGTACATGACCAATTAATTTTTACTATACACTTTGGCTGATGTTGAACCATACATGCCATACTAGACCTAACCAAATTCTAGATTTTTGCCAATATCTGATGAATTTTCAATGGTATTATTAAACATGGTGTCTAAAGGAGACAAAGATTGATTATAATGTAAATGTTGACCAATGTTAAGTGACAATAGCTCCCATGGCCCTATGGTAACTGATTCATGTACATGTACAGGCCTTACTATTTCCTGATACCAACATTTTTATGGGACATTTTTTTTCAATACGAAAAATTATTTAAATTACGAAATAATTATTTCATGCCATGTACTATGCTAAATTAATATGGGAGGGCATTTTACTTTGTAAATGTCTCTCATGTCTCTCTACCGACATGACCAAGCTTTAGCATGGTGCAAAATATTGACAAATTTAATGCCTATCCATTTTGAAATAAGCACAGAGCATGCCATTAAAAAATTGTTTTGAATTTGATAGGAAAATTTGAATCTTTTTATCGTTTGAAGGGTCTTATAGAATATGTTCCAAAGGCTGTTATTTTGATTTCATGAAGCTAAAAAGTTCGAAAAATACAAATAGAATTTCTTTTTTATTGATTTTATTAAATTTCATGACAAGTGGCAATCGTGGAAATGTTTATTTTGATCATGTTGATCTCCAGCATCGTACCTGCCAACTCTCCTGATTTATTGGGGATTTCTGTAATGACAGACTTGAAATCCTCAATTATTTAAATGAATACTTCCAAAAAGGCAACAAATAGTATTAAAAGTACTCTTTAACACATGGCTACTTTTTCAAAACCATAGAATATTAGATTAATTTCACTTCAGACATTCATTTGGTACCCTTAAAATTACCCATGGCCATGATGGATATTTTGAAAAGTTGGCATGTACAAGCTGCTTTGTTCAAAATAAACTTGGTTTCAATACCATGCACGTAGCACATGTTCCTCATGTTGTATTGCATTTTAGAATAGGAACATGGCTTTTTTGACAAAGCCAAGAAAGAAAGAAAGATATATCAAAATTTTGTCAGAGAAAAAAAACCATTTACATTCAATGATTAAAGATACCAATTTTTTATCATGTTTTACATGTTTTATGCATTTCAATAATCAATGTAATACAGTAGACTCCGGCAAATTGGATACCCAAAATGTCAGCTAAAAATATCCGATTATCCGATATATTCAATTAGACGATGAATGTATATTCATTGAATAGTCTGCAATAATGAGTAGATCTAATCCTGAGATGTTACTAACCCTGACAATTGCTAAATATGTGAAAGGGCTGGAGGATTGATGGAGTGATTTTTATCAGTTACATCACCACGATGTTTTTTAAAAAGATTTCAGCTGATTACATAATGATGAAATTTGTTTGCAGTTTTTAAATCCTATATTTATTAAAATAAGTCAGATTTCTCTTGTCAAAAGGGATTTATATTTATATTGCAATAAATTATTCAGAAGGAGGTACATTCAGTTTACATTATATTTCTGGTTGTGTGAGCATTTAGAGTTTTATCAAAATTCCCCAAACAGCATCGTACTGCTCTTGTCAACTGACGAGTCTTGTAAATTCAAACCATTTGAAGTAAAAGGGCATCTAATTCACATGATAAAGGAAGACACTGAATAAAGACAACAATTTATTAAGAAATAGTTCCTTTTAATTTAGTAAAAACGAAATCTTCTTGTCTGCAGGATTGTTAATTCGTAACTTCCGGGTTCATTTCCTGTCAGAAAAACATTGAAAATATCCGATTGTGCATGGTTTTGAACAAAATTACCTGAATATTCTTATCCGATTTGCCGATATATTCTTATATCCGATATTCGATTACCCGATGAAATTAACATTAAACATATAGGGAAGGGTTTGGTGTTTTGAAATAATATTACAATAGCCGATATATTCGTTTAGCCGATATCCGATTAGGTGGAGTCTACTGAAGTGAAAATTTGTAAAAATCTAAAAGAAATACAAATGCTGAACTGTTGAAGAGCTGATAAAAATAAAGTCAAACCCAGAAGAGAAATCAGATATGCATTAGGGAGGTCCTACATGCATGACATGTCATATACAAACGCACATTATTTAATTCAAACTTATTTTCAAAATTTATTATAACGGTAAGTTTCAATATTAAACAAAAAATGTCTGTATATAAGTCTCTGTCATGTCTGAGGGTCTGGATGGGTCTAATAGATATAAGAAGATGTGGTTTGAGTGACAATGAGACAACTCTCCATCCAAGTCAAAATTTTATTTTATAAAAGTAAACCATTACAGGTCAAAGTAAGGTCTTCAACACGGAGCCTTGGCTCACACCAAACAGCAAGTTATAAAGGGCCCCAAAAATTACTAGTGTAAAACCATTCAAACGGGAAAAATAATCATTTATTATTAGAAAATCGCATCTTTTCCTCCAGAACTCAAACCCAGAACCTCTGTGCTACAAGTCAAAGAAGTACATCCCTAGCTTAACGGCTAAGGGCTGGCTCTATATCTAATATTCAAGGGAAGCAATCCCATCACAGAATACAGAAACAATCACATGAAGACCCCATCTAGGAGGGTAGGAAAGCCCTTAACCGTCAGGCGTCAAACGGTCATTTTCAGCTACTGCTGGCGTCAAATTGGTTAATATTTTCAAAGAATCATGATAATGTTATCCTTATCCTCTGATGATAAGGATATTCACGATAAGGATATATCGTGAATATCCTTATCATCAGAGGTCTCAAATAATTATCCTTTAACGTTATTTTTTGGAAAGAATATTACGTGATTCGTCGAAATCAGTCGATTTTTGTTTATCATCATTATGGAAATGTACATTTTATTGTCATGCACCAAAAATTACCATTAATGTCATTTGACAAGATTTTTTATCGTTATTCGTCATGAAGGTACCCCCATGTCGACCCTCATATCTTTTTTTCATCAAATCTAGATAAAACCTTAAATTCAAAGGCTGTGTCATTCTATTTGGATGATTAAATGCTGGATTTACTTGCTAATTTGGTAGACGTCACAAAAACCTGACGACTGTCCTTCCCCCTAGTCCATAGTACTATCCTCCCCCCTTTTTCTATCCATAAACAGAAACCTATGTCCAAAAACTTGAAAAAGTTTTTTACTCCGTCAACCCATCATTCTTTTCCTTCAGAAATAAATTATTTCCAAAACCAACGTTATTTAAATTAAGTCGGAGTGCTCGTTGTTTCAAATATGCTAAAAGTTTTTACCTGTTGGAATGCGAAACTCTTCGCCTTCGGCCATAATGCTATTGTGATTAACTCCCTTGACTGACTAAACCGAAAGTAGGCGTTCAGAAAAAGAAAGTATCACTGATAACTCGCCCCATTTCCGAATCGCACCAGCTTTCTACAAACTCGCCCCGAATGAAATGTGTTAAATGTTATATACATGTATATGTATTGTATGGTCGTATGTGTTTTGTAGTTAAGTCGTGAGAGTTGTGTCCCTTTGTATGATGATGATGCATATTTGATGTGATGTTATCTGTCTCTTTGAAATAAACGTGCTATGGAAATAGATGTTTTTGTTGCTCTGAAGCAAATATAACTTTAGCGGCATGGGGAGGCAAGTATATGTCCCCCCCATGTACGTAATATGGTGGAGGACTTCAAAACGGTCCCTTTGAGTGTATTTTATATGAGCTGTCCCCAAAGATGAAGAATCAACTTTCTAAAAGTCTAAACCACGAGGCTGGCGGCGCCATTATTAAATTTTGACCACGTTGAAATCTTGAATTTTCGTTCAGTGGAGTATAGCAGTACCATGCAGTTGACACTGGAACCAATTTTTGGATTTTATGTTAAATTTTGATGTTTTTAATTTGGATTTAGCCAATATTCAGAAGTCACCATGGGAGTTTTCGTCAACAAAAGAAAACGGTAAAATTTAAGGAACTGTTTTTAAACTACATTGTACATGCATATTAATATCAAAAGTATTTCGCAATTGTTTATTGTCATCTGAACTTTAATTATCATTTGGACTGTTGGACGCGATCGAAATTTCTACACAAACAATTAAACTTTTAACCGCAATTTGGCGTTGGTCTAACATCAAGAAATACAGCTGTGTATGTTTATGTGTGCAGAAAACTGTAGCATGTGTCATGTGACGTCCCGGCCTATCATCTTACAGTACTTGGAAAATAGTTGCTTAGTAATTGGCATTATCTTTAGTAACTAATCAGCTTGACCTATATGTGTATTTAGGATTTAGCAGGGAAAATGTGTTACAGTTTTGAACTATTTAAATTCTACAGCAGACGGTACGTGTGAGATTTATCTCGTCGTACGCTACCCAAGGACAAACACGGACTTATTTCGAATATTAATTATGAATTCAATTTTGTCTCAAGGATTTTTCTATGAATTATCTGGTATGAGTGTATTGTTTATACACAACATTTCTGTTAACAGTTGGACTGATTTGACAGCGGATTGTCAGTAGCGATGGGATAATAGTCATAAATAAAACCTAGGTTGATATTGACATTTCTTGAGCTTTTCATTTGTTTCATCTTTATTTTATTTTTGTGAGCGTGAAGTATGAGAGATTGGACATGTTAGAGAGGGAGAATTAGTCGTATTTTCTTTTACTGACATATGTTACTTAATTATGAAGTGTTTCATTGATGTAATATTTACCATTTTTTTTAAGAGTTAAAGGTCTCTGATGATTATCTATCATTTTGTTGTATACAGCTACATTTATGACAATATTCTAGTATTTTCCATTTAGTAGACTGAGTAAATGTATCAAATGCATATTTTTTTTTTGTGTTGTTGAATGGACGTAATGCGTGCATAAGGTCCTAAGGGGGAGATCGAGATGCCAGACGTTCGGATTTTTCTGCATTGTTGATACTGGTGTGTATGCCAATGGATGCTGGATGTGAGAACTGGTCAGCCACGAACATTTCAGTTATCATAAATGTATTTACAATGATTATTTGGAAACTGATTTTAGTCTTATACGGAAGTGATTATATAGTTTGAATTTATAGTGCAATTTTTCTTCTTCTTGAAATTGTATATGGATAAAACACATACACCTTTTTGATAAAATTTGGGAAATTTTCTTTTTGGGGGCGGGATGTTATATACATGTATATGTATTGTATGGTCGTATGTGTTTTGTAGTTAAGTCGTGAGAGTTGTGTCCCTTTGTATGATGATGATGCATATTTGATGTGATGTTATCTGTCTCTTTGAAATAAACGTGCTATGGAAATAGATGTTTTTGTTGCTCTGAAGCAAATATAACTTTAGCGGCATGGGGAGGCAAGTATATGTCCCCCCATGTACGTAATATAAATCCCGCTAATGAATGCCTGCCAACTCGCCCATTGTTTTAACTAAGAGGAGCACACCGTCTTTAACTTGACTCACGTACGGGGCAAAATTAGTTCAACTTTATTATCTGAAAATCATATTACTTACTATAGATTTCCGTCACAGGCACTTGTTTCTATCCATGGGAAAATCCACTATCACTATGATAGTGGATCTTCCAATGGATAGAAACAAGTCTCGTCCCCTTCAACAATATGATTGGTGTGTAACTTTTGTTTAAAAGTCCAAAATGTGCCTCACATTATCTAACGCAAAAATCTGCTTCAGAAACTAGAAACCTTATTTATATTAATTCTTTATGTCATGCTCTATGCTTATTTTAACATGTGTTTGTCGATATTTTGCACTCGATCACTGAGCGTAAGCAAGGTATAAAATATCAACAAATATAATGCGTAAGCAAGGTATGAAAAATCGACAAATATAATACCCACCCATGTTAAAATGAGCATAGAGCATGAAATGAAGGAATTATTTCGATTCTCATACAACAAATATGGTATTTTTATAGGTCGAAGCGTACGAAAATACCTTAGGAAAGTTTGGCTGTTCCCATTTTCTCCCCATGAGTTATGTACGTTACATTGTCATATTCAATAAGTTTAAAATTTAATAGCAGGGTAAATATGTGATGTTTGAATTTTCGATAACAATATATAATGAAATTTTATGTAAGCAGCTAATATATATATATTTTATTAGGAAACAAATGAAAATTAGAATACTTGGTTCACTGATTTTAGAATAAAAAGCGATAAGTTATAAGCACGTCATGATGCAACGTGTCAAATACATAAAGAAAACAAATTATTCTCAACATACGAGGGTAAGCACACAAACGAGGACAGCTATTTAAAACTTTATCCATTGATGAGGTAGAACAACTACTCAAAAATTGACAATAAACACTTCAAACTACATCTCATATTTTTGTAGTAAAATTAAGAATGGAAATGGGGAATGTGTCAAAGAGACAACAACCCGACCAAAGAGCATAAGGGCTTCAGCTGGCCCCTAAAACAAAAAAGTGTACTAGTTCAGTGAAAATGGACGTCACACTTAACTCCGAAACATTTAAATGAACTAAAATTACAGCTTTTCTATAAAAGCATGCAAAGCAATCTTTTGAGTCGACTTGCTTGCTATGTTTGCTTTGATGTTTGTAAACAAAAGGGTAGGCGGAGTTTCAGTCTGTAAAACAGTTTAATATATACTGGTTTTTGATTGGACAATAAAAATTGACATACAATGTGAAACTTAACATTTAAATGAAGTTAATGTTTATTGTCCAATCAAATTCCAGTATATAGTAAACAGACTGAAATAGACTACCTACCTGTTGTTTACAAACATCCAAACAAACATAGCAAGCAAGTTGATCAAAGGTTTGTTTTGCATGCTTTTATAGAAAAGCTGTAAAAAAAACATACAAGTCTCAAAGGCCAGATCTCGCGGCCTCTGACTTGGGACAGGCACAAAAATGCGGCAGGGTTAAACTTTTTAACATGTTTTGTGAGATCTCCAACCTCCCACACGTGAGAGGTTTAGCTAGCTATAAAACCAGGTTTAATCAACTGTGATATTCATGACTTAGTACAGACATTTCCTTATGTAGAAAATGGTGGATTAAACCTGGTTTTATAGCTAGCTAAACCTCTCACTTGTATGACAGTCGTATAAAATTCCATTATATATGATCCAAGTTAATGAATCGGAAAATGCAGGTATGATTGATTTAATCAATGAATTTTGTTAATCAATGAAGCATATGTTTTTTTGGCAGAATCTATTTTTAACATGCTTACTTCTGTTACTTATTCTGACATCGGACTCGGACTTCTTTTAAACTGAGTGTTACTGTGCGTATTGCTGTGTGTTTGTTTATTCTACATTGGCTAGAGGTATAGGGGGAGGGTTGAGATCTCACAAAACATGTTAAAAAGTTTAACCCTGCCGCGTTTTTGCGCCTGTCCCAAGTCAGGAGCCTCTGGCCTTTGAGTCTTGTATGTTTTTTTAATTTTAGCATGTTTAGTTCATTTATATGTTTCGGAGTTAAGTGTGACGTCCATTTTCACTGAACTCTAGTACACTTTTTTGTTTAGGGGGCCAGCTGAAGCCCTTATGCTCTTTGGTCGGGTTGTTGTCTCTTTGACACATTCCCCATTTCCATTCTCAATTTTATTACAAAAATATGAGATGTAGGTTGAAGATTTATTGTAAATTCAATGGATAAAGTTTTTAATAGCTGTCTTCATTTGTGTGCTTATCCTCGTGTGTTGAGAATAATTTTTTTCTATATGTATTTGACACATTGCATCATGACGTGCTTATAACTTATCTCTTATTATTCTAAAATTAGTGAACCAAGTATTCTAATATGACGTCCTTTAATAGTTTACAAACAAAGCCGTGTTCTAATTATCACAAAATATGTTTGACACATGCGCACAAACTTACTGTTTACATTCTCTTTACTTTCATTTGTATCCTAATAAAATATATATATATTAGCTGCTTACATAAAATTTCATTATATATTGTTATCGAAAATTCAAACATCACATATTTACCCTGCTAATAAATTTTAAACTTATTGAATATGACAATGTATATATATAACGCACATAACTCATGGGGAGGAAACGGGAACAGCCAAACTTTCCTAAGGTTTTTTCGTAAGCTTCGACCTATAAAAATACCGTATTTGTTCTATAAGAATCGAAACAATTCCTTCATTTCATGCTCTATGCTCATTTTAACATGGGTAGGCATTATATATTTGTCGATATTTTATACCTTGCTTACGCTCAGTGATCGAGTGCAAAATATCGACAAACACATGTTAAAATAAGCATAGAGCATGACATAAAGAATTAATATAAATAAGGTTTCTAGTTTCTGAAGCAGATTTTTGCGTTAGATAATGTGAGGCACATTTTGGACTTTTAAACAAAAGTTACACACCAATTATATTGTTGAAGGGCAATCCTGAGCAGTGAACTCAAACTTTTATGTCGAAGCGAAATATCAAACCCAACAAAAACTACACACACTTATCTGGTATTTTTGCATAAACTGACAAAATATTAATTGATAGTACATTTTGCAAATCAAATTTATCTGAAGAAACTACCTTTATAAAAATAAGAAGATGTGGTATTATTGCCAATGAGACAACTTAACACCAGATATCAAATAACGTAGAAGCAACTATGAATCAATCACCAATGGTGTTAAAGTTAATAATTTCCAATGACAGAATTTGGTTTATATTAACATACAAGACTTTCATACCACAAATTCAACAAATATCATTATGATTGTAATTTGATCTTAAACTCGCTCCGTCACCACAACTTAACTAAATCACACAAATGGTATATCCGGTTGAATTAACTGAGCTGCTTGGATGCATAGTGTTAAATAGGAAGAAGTTGACTTTGGATCTCAAAGTCAATTCCAGCACTTTATCAGTCAAACTGACTTGGAATCAAGTTGTGAAACCTGATATAAAGAATGAGACACAACACAACAAGGCTCTTTAAAGAAGAAAGCTTTACCTTCTACAAACAGAAGCTACGCTCAACGTCTCGCCCAGTGAACGGAGAAACGGGTAACTGCTGCTTTAAGCTCACCAGTAGCTGATACTGCTTCAACAGCCTTTGAAATGGTACATTGAGCAGAATAAACAATCACTAGTCAAAAAGTCAAACCAACTAGGAGCAGTCTACGCAACATCAACAGGATATCCGAGGCGTATACTGATATAGTGCCGTCGAGATTTAAGAGGAAAAGCAAGGTGAAAGAAAGTATAAATTTAGTAGATAGTCCGTTTATACCAAACAGAAAATGTATAGAAATATGTTTCAAAGCTGGTACAACAAAGTACTCTGATGCCATTGACATTAATGATCCAAAATTCACACGTAGATTTACTCCTGATAAAGGACCACACCAATAGAAAGATTTAAGATTGGGAGTTAAATCCTATATAGTACAGAGTGTGCAATACCTTGCAAGGTACTAGTCAAACGTTAAAAACTAACGACGACCACAACCATACCACAAATTGAATACAAGATTGATAGACAATTAATGGGAAGACTTTTCGAATAGCATTTTCCCTGGAATACTGGTATACGAAAAATATAAACTCGTTGTCGACCAACTTTGTGATGGAGTATGACGACAGTCTTCGGATGTAGTAGTTTACATATAAGATTTTATACCTAATTGCGACAATCATGGCACCATCTCATTTGTTTTCGTCTCTCTCAACAGTTTTTAGACTTATAATTAATTTTGAAATAAAAAGGAAAATGTCTCCTGTCAATACTATTAGTTACATAGTGTGCTATTGACCTAATACGATATATATGGGGTCAACAAATTCCATATGGGGTGATCAATACCGTTAGTATTAAGACAAACAATAACAACTTGTTAGCTTTAAATATGTTTTATGAATTTATTTCAATCGTTCATCATCAATTTCTTCGTCTGTTGAAACCTTTAAGATTTTTCTTCAACACCGTGTTGTTTTTATAAAGGGACGTAACACCACTACTAATCGTGTATTGAAATAACCCCCGCCTACTAACCCAATATGGAATATACACGGTCTCCACGCGGTTGCTTTTAACCAATCATATTCCCAGAAATGTATAGGAAGTAAGATAAATGTATATACAAAGTATGACACTGCTATTCAACCTGTATAACATAATGAAATCATTTGCATTGGCTTGAACTTTGATCTTAATGTTTTTTGGGACATTTCACATGTATTGTTTTCATTGGCACTAACATCGATTTTGTCATCAACAAATTAAAACAGAACTAAATTTATATTCTTTTCGAATGGGTTTTTGTGATGTATATATACACATCCACGTTTATTTTCTATTTAGAAATTGTTTTATCTATTATATATAAAATCATACATATTTATTATAAAGTTGAATCCTAACTTTCCTACTGCCTGTCGTTACTTTTATTTTTACATTGCGCTAGTCATGTCTTCTTTGACAGTCCATGACGTTAAAATACTAAATCCCTTTCCGGGATGTGTTTTAATTGATTTTTGCCTCTGATGCATGATTTTTTATTATTAATTGTTTTTGGCTTTTAACTAGCTTCCAGTAACTGCGATTACTCTCAAATCGTACTTTCGTGTTAATTTGACATGTTGTAATGCATTTTTGTTATTCAATGTTTACTTATTTTGTGTTATATCTCGTCTTACTTTTTTTAATATGTACCACCTTTGATAATTATTTAGTATGATGATAAATTTTCACTTCTGTACTCGTACTATGAACAACAAATTTATTTTGTGAAAAATGTTTCTGTACTCCTAACAACAAAGTTATTATTTTTAAATTTACCTGAGTACGTTACTTTATTTAACGCCATTTTGTCCTAGGTTAAAGTTGTCTTTTTGACATTGATACATCTTTTTTTATTTATATTGTGTCATAGATCAAACTTATTCGTTCAGTGTATATTTACTTGTTTTTGTGTATGTCTTTTTGATCGAGTTAAGTCATTTCAATTGATATTTTATTGTGTGTCTTTTTATGTTGTAATGTTACACCACTGTTTCAGGTTAGGATGAAGGTTAATTGGCGCCTGTTAAAACGTTTAAACCCGCTGCATTTTTATGCACCTCTCCTAAGTCAGGAGCCTATTGTTCAGTGGTTGTCGTTTGTTGGTGTGGTTCATAAGTGTTTCTCAGTTCTCGTTTTTTATATAGATTAGACCGTTGGTGTTTAGTGGTTGTCGTTTGTTGATGTGATTCATAAGTGTTTCTCGTTTCTCGTTTTTTATATAGATTAGACCGTTGGTTTTCCTGTTTGAATTGTTTTACACTAGTCATTTTGGGGAACTTTATAGCTTGCTGTTCGGTGTGAGCAAAGGCTCCGTGTTGTAGGCCGTACTTTGACTTATAATTGTTTACTTTTTATACATTGTGACTTGGATGGATAGTTGTCTCATTGGCACTCATAACCACATCTTCTTATTTATATATACCGTATCAATAGGTTTTATCTTGTTGATAATTTGGAGACACTCTCTTCCATGTATGAATTAAAAGAAATATCCCATAAGAAAGACTAGAAAGAAGCACATAGACGCACCTTAAACTGTTAAAACCCCCATCAAGAGTTGGTTGACCGTTATGGAATATCCGTAGATATAGCGGATATGTTCCTAATGTCGTAACTACAATCCCGTCCCCCCTTTTCCCGAATGTGACCTACCGAATTAGACTTAATACCGGGTTTGTACTAACATGAGCAACACGACGAGTGCCACATGTGGAGCAGGATCTGCTTACCCTTGCGAAGCACCTGAGATCACCCCAGTTTTTGGTGGGGTTCGTGTTGCTTAGTCTTTAGTTTTCTTTGTTGTGTTTTGTGTACTATTGTTTGTCTGTTTGTTTTTTTTTTCTTTTTTAGCCATGGCATTGTCAGTTTATTCTCTACTTATGAGTTTGAATGTCCCTCTGGTATCTTTCGCCTCTCTTATATAACAAACCAAAAACAAAAAGTCATAGAATTATTCTTTAATTTTATGGATAAACACATATTCTTTGTACATTATTTTTGGAGATAAAACAAGACACAACAGAAAGACATTTGTATAGTACTATAAAGACATGAAGTGAACATAAGCAAGTAGAACAAGTTTCACAGATACTGTAGGCAATATTCAAAATATTTGAGAGTAGGATGATTATGAGTAGTACATGTACACATTTGATTGACTTGTTCAGAACTTTAATGTAACAGTTATGTTATGTAAACAAATAAATGTGGAATGTGTCCATGGGACACAGATGATGCCTCCGCTTGCATATCATATAAAGATATAAAGGGACATAACCGAAGAAAGGAAGAAGTGACGCTACCCAAATTTGTACTTGATCTGAGTTTTGTGGTAATAAGCATTGTGTATCAGCTTCATAACATTTGGTTGAGACAAACTAAAGTTAGAGAACGGAAACGAAAAATTCAGGAATTTTTCCATTTGTAAAGAGCATAACTCTAGAACGATTAAAGTGACACCACCAAAATTTAAAACTAATCTGTGTTTTGTGGTAATAAGCATTGTGTATATTAAGCTTCAAAACAATTGGTTGAGACAAACCTAAGTTAGAGAACGGAAACGAAAAATTCAGCAATTTTTCCATTTGTAAAGGGGCATAACTCTAGAACAGTAAAGGTGACACCATCAAAATTCCAACTTGATCTGTATTTTGTGGTTATAAGCATTGTGTATAAGTTTCATAAAATTTGGTTGAGGAAAACTTAAGTTAGAGAACGGATTACCAACTTTGGGACGTACGGACGGACAAGGGTAAAACTTAATGCCCCCTCCGCTACGGCGGGGGCATAAAAACTGCTTTTATACATAGACACATATACTTCATAATTACGCAAACCATTATGTTTCATTTCAATTGCACAATATTAAACTAAAATCACAATTATATTGGTTTTTTTTGGAAAGTTTTCACTTAAACTTAAATATATTGCAGGCCAAAGAAAAAAGGCATTTAAACGAAAACAAAGTTAGTTTCCTTTTACATTATAGAACATTTCTTCACAGTTTGAACCACTACTTTTGCAGCTCCTTTTATTCCTGTCCATATTTGGGAAAACATATCTTCTTCCTTTTCAATCCCTTTTCTAGAGTTATCACGTAAAGCGGATGCTTCCTGTTGTCTCCTATAGCTTTCTTCCACATCCCGAACTTTCCGTTCGTTTTCCCTTCTCAAATCCTCTAGCTGTTGTTCTCGTCTACGCTCGTTATCTTCCATTTGTTTCTGTAGTTGCGTTATTCGGTCTTCGTTTGCTTTATTGGTTTGCATTTGTGCTTGTTCTGCTTGCTTTCTTTCCATATCACGTAGCTTTCGTTCCAACTTTTCTTCTTGTTCTTTATTTCGGGTTTCGTCTTGTTGCTTACAATCTCTCAGCTCATTTTTTAACGCAGTTATTTGGTCTCTTGTTTCTGCTTCCCGAGATTCTGCTTTCTTTTTTTCAATTTCGATTTCCTTGATTTCATCGGCAAGCTTTTCTTTTTCCTCATTCGCCATTGCAAACTTTTCATCAAATTCTATTTGAAGATGGCGGTGAAGGGTTTCTACTTTTCGTCGTTCCTCTTCCTTCAACTTTCTCTTTACTTCATCTTCACGTCTTTGCAGTGTTTTTTCGGCTTCTTCATACATTTCATTTGTGTAACAAAAACCACCATGTTTGCGCACAACCTCATCCACGCTGCCTATCAAATTTTTAACTTGCTGCTCTTGACGATAACCAGAAAGTTTATTGTTAAAAGGGATATACCGGTGGTCACAAAGATTGAGAATTGCCTTAAGTGACTGGGGACAATTTTTGACGTAATCCCTAATGTCTACATTTTCATCTTCAAGATCGTCTGCTCTTGTGAAAACAACCATTAGGTAATTGTACATTCCAATTCCAAAATGATCAACAAAATGTTTAACCGTATCTTGTTCTTCCTTGGTAAATCGACCAACGTTGACCGTAAGCAAAATAGCATGTGGTCCTGGCGCAGTCATTCCTATACATTTTACTATTTCCTTTGTAACTTGCTCATTTGTCATTCCTGTATCATATAGTCCTGGAGTATCCACAACCACGATTTTGCGGTCGAATCTTGTGTTCATTCCAAGCTGGCATTTGTTTGTAATAGAGGCTCCGCATACTTTAGATTCAAATTCACGTTTGCCTAAGATTGTATTTCCGGTGGCGCTTTTACCTGTCCCCGTTTTGCCAATTATTACAATTCGCAATTCAGTTGAATCTATCACTCCACTAAACTTTGGTCTCTCAGTTGCGTCTAAAATAAATATAAGTCGATTTTTATATACTGTGTACTATTTCAAACCAATTCGACAAACTTGTGTCGTACATAAATCAAAATTGGTTACCACGATCATTTTGATTGGACAAAGCCACGATTTTAACGGCATACATTTTACGATTAACGGGCCTCAATGATTTAAAAATGTATAAGTTATAATATTACGGTGTTTCTTACATTTGAATAAGAACTGAGATAACAATAGTTTATTTGAATATTTGCACGCATCAGTTCCAGATTATAAACATAGTATCTTTGATGAGTTTTTTTTTAATAATTTGAGTTTGGGTATCGATTCAAAGAAATGTTTCACGAAGAAAAAAAACCAACAAAAAAAAAACCCAAACAACATGAAATTATTATGCTGCGTTCACACGTAATTCGAATTCGATTCGCATTAACTAATTCGAATTAGTTTAATTCGCATTCGAAACGTTTGATGCTGAGTTCACACGTAATTCGAATTCGATTCGCATTAACTAATTCGAATTAGTTTAATTCGCATTAGAAAATTTTACGTCCTAACGTCAATTCTAATTCGAATTGCAATGCGCGTCAATTTCGATTTACTGTCCGAACGACGTTATCTTTTAATTCGTATTAACAAAAACGTATTTCTAATGCGAATTGGATAATTCAAATTAGCCAATTCGAATCAATTCGAATTAAAAAAGAAGAGTGTGTGAACACGATTAGCGAATTCGATTCGCATTCGATTCGAATTCAATTCGAATTAAATGTACGTGTGAACGAGGCATAAGTCTGGTATCTTTGATGTTTTCGACCAACGTTAAATGTTTTAACCTGGGGTTATAATTTCTATTTGTATAACTGTTATAAAAAATGTACTTTCATAACCAACCAAATTTTACAGAGTTAATTGGAAAATATATGCAGAACAAAATAATGAAAACCAACGTCTGTATGATTGCCTATACTATCCAACAAAAGACCCAATGGTTATGATATACAACTTTGTGAATTACCTCTGTTTAGATAATCAGGAATATTTACTGGTCCTGTAGCACTAGCGTCACGTGAACTGGTACATATCCCGCATATTTGATCGTTTCCTTTGTTATTGTACGAGCATACAGGACAGTTCCATCCTAAAATTAATGGAAAGATACAGTTGACTTTCATTTCAAAACTGTTATCTCAAAGTAAAATATAATTCCCCATTGTATAATTCTTACTCTAGATTTCTCCAAATTCCTGTTTTCTCAGTTCAGTTAGACCGATAAACTTTGAGATAACGATAGTCGACTATATAAAGAAAACTTACCAACAAATAAAATTGTGTTGCCAGCAAGTGTTTGTACATTTATTTTCATTATCATTTTTGATCACACAAGAGAATGTAATGTTTAACAAACAAATAAGTGACAAATGACCTAACATACCACTGATAGCTGTATTCTCTAAATATGGTGACTCAGTGTCTGCAGATGATGGTTTTGTATTCAAACAAACCTCACATGTACGATTAGAGGCTTTATTTACTAAAGTACAAACACAGCATTCCCATTCACTACAAAATAACAAGGTATGTTAAATCAGTAGTATTACTTGCACAAGACATTGTCATTAATTGTTTTTTTTTCTCTCCATCTATCTTAACTCTTAGGCGTATATCGAAGTCCTTGGTTACAGACAGACACATTCATATAAATTGGAATGAACAATAGAAAAGGAATGTGACAAAGGATGCATCTTCAGATAATTTGCAATTGGTTTACGCTTTCTTTGTATTTTTGCCAAGGCCATTCACTGACGTTGCAGTTGTCACACTAATAGTATCGCTCATACGAAATCTGAGGCCTGTCCTAAGATCATCTTAGAACATATCTTTGTCCTGAGTTGGTGTACCGTGTATAGAACGTGTCGCAATTTCGGATTTTTCCTAGGAATTATTCTATATTAAACACTAAGAAATGCCCTTTTTGAACACATATGTACTGAAAATAATAACTTTAATAATTTAAATGAAGAAGAAAAAAATCATTATTTACTGAATTAATCCATCAACGCACTTACAAACAAATAAGTTAGGATTCTTCTTGAAAAGTCATTAGAACTGAGGGCAGGGGACTCTTAACAGCTTGTTTGTTTTTATAAATTTTGATGCTGTTTTTATTGTGTTTGTTTGATATGTACGTATATATGTTTATTGTGTTAATACATGTTGGTCACAAACTGTAAAGTTTATACGACAATAAAATATTTGATTTGATTTGATTTGAAAATTATATTAAGTTTAGGACTCAAAATTAAGACGTGCAAGTGTCCTAACTTCAGAATATGTTTCATGATACTAAGTTAATATCTACAACCCTCATTTTAGGTAGCAAAATAAGTAAAAAGAAAATATCAGAAATAAACAGAAATAGAAAATAATGGCCCCGAGGTCATATATTATAGGACTACTTGTAGGATATCGGTTAGAACATCATATGCAAAATAATCATTAGAGAACGTCAATGTGCATGCTCAGGCATGTCCCAGTACAGTCCAAATTCCACCCTAAACCATGTCCTAAGATACGTCTTAAGTCAGACCCTAGGACTCCCTCGATAAACAGGCCCCTGTCGTATACACGCCATCAAGTTACATTGACATTTATTTACATTCACGACCTTAATTGTCTTTTGGTCTCACTGAAATGTATATATATGCATAAACAAAACCATACTATGACGTTGTGTAATCATCTAAATGCCACTGTAAAAAGTCACTAGTAGATGTCATTAGTTTTTAACTTCTCCAACAACGTACGCTTAAAACAAATAAATGAACATATCTGAATCAATTACCATTATCAGGCAAGCAATAGAAACTTATAAATTACTTATGTGTACTAGTATTGAGGAAACAAATATAGGATAAAAGAAAGCAGAATAAAACCTTACCGTTCCATGGTTAAGTATTTATCAATTTATCAAATGAACATATTGTGTGTATAGATAAGATAAGATAAGATATATACATCATACGAATTATGGTTTATTTATAGTATTCGGAAAACCAACTTATCATACCTATTTTTAGATTTATACAAGGAAACTTTCTTTCCTGCAAAATTGGACGTGTTATGTATCAATATTGATGATCAAACCGGACAGCTTGTAAGTAAGAATATTTATTACACTATATGATGAAAATGCATGCAATAATAATACAGTTTTGATTTGGTTTTAAAATATGTTGTATGGAAAGTGGTAAATATACATAATAATAAATCTTCAATAGAAGCAAGCATGCGTCGTCACTCAATATAGATCAATATAGCCTCTTGCTATGATTAACAACCTTTTACGTTTATTCCAATCAGAATATATTTAGAGTATCTGTATATATATAATTGTATTCGAAAGACGCGTCATGATGGTTTGCACTAAAATTAGAACTTTGGAATTTGAAAAATATATTTTTAGAATAGATTTCCTTCCAATTGTTCACTTTCTAGATTACCGGTTTGGGAAGTAGAAAACAATACAAAAAAAAAACAAACAAACAAAAACAAAAAAAACCCTACAATGATGCAAACGTAAAATTATCGATTTGCATGATTGTTTTGCATGACTTTAGCAATATGTAATAAGGTAGAATATTATATTAACTTGTTTCTTTCTTTATTTGTAGTTTTTTAGGGGTTATATATCAAACTGATGATTTGAAGATAAGTGGTTTTTATACGACCGCAAAAAAATTTTGTGGTCGTATATTGGTATGACGTTGGCGTCGTCGTCGTCGTCGTCGTCGTCGTCGTCGTCCGGCGTCGTCGTCCGAATACATATTGGTTTTCGCACTCTAACTTTAGTTTAAGTGAATGGATCTTTTTGAAATTTGACCATAAGGTTAAATACCACAAAAGGAAGGTTGGGATTGATTTTGGGGTTATGGTACCAACAGTTAAGGAATTAGGGGCCAAAAAGGGGCCAAAAATGAGCATTTTCTAGTTTCCAGACAATAACTGTGGAACGGTGTATGGATCTCTCTGAAATTATACTACAAGTTTCCATACCACAAAGGGATGGTTAAGATTTGCTTTGGGGGGTTATGGCTCAAACCGTTTAGGAATTAGGGGCAAAAAAGGCGGAAAAACAAGGTTGTCCTGGTTAATGGACAAATACTTTAGTACAAAACATAATTTAAAGCAGTGTACGGGAGATAAATCAAATACATCATTGAAATTATCTCCCTTACACTGCTTTTAAATTATGTATAAAGTAATGGTTAATGAACAATAAAGATAATCTAAAACAGTGTAAGGGAGGTAATCCAAATACAACGTTTTGGTTACTTCCCTTACACTGCTTTTAAATTATGTTTAAAGAAATGCATATTTATAAAGGAAGACCAGTAAAAATATCTGCAAATGTTTTC
The DNA here is from genome assembly GCF_021869535.1 of Mytilus californianus. Lineage (NCBI taxonomy): Eukaryota > Metazoa > Mollusca > Bivalvia > Mytilida > Mytilidae > Mytilus > Mytilus californianus. Next base: position 636,162 of record NW_026262699.1, read on the forward strand.
ATCTTTTTTTTTACAAAAAAATCCATATGAAAGATTTGACACTATATTTTTATTAATTCTATTATAAAATAGATTAAGTTAGCAATATGGTAAATTTAAATGGGTAATTATGGTTGCCAACTCCATTGGAAATTTGAATTGAGATAATGACCATATCTTGAGGGAAAGAATTTTTTGGGGGAAAAAAGGGGGGGGGGGGGGATAAAAAGAAATTGTGGGGGGCCAATTTTTTCTCATTTCAGATTTCAGAAATTAAAAAGAATTATTCTTCAAATATTATTTTTTTTTCAAATTTCAAATATTGAAAAATTTCAAGAAGTAATCTTTAATTGCACAGTATGGCGCATTAGATTTGTAAAATCTTTGATCACATTTATTTATTTGTTATGCCGAATCTAACAGTGTATTTAGATTTTTAATTTTGGGTCCAGTTTTCAAATTGGTCTACATTAATGTCCAAAGGGTCCAAAATTAAACTTTGTTTGATTTTAGCAAAAATTGAATATATGAGGTTCTTTGATATGCTGAATCTAAACATGTATTTAGATTTTTGATTTTTGGCCCAGTTTTCAAGTTGGTCCAAATTGGGGTCCAAAATTAAACTTTGTTTGATTTCAACAAAAATTGAATATATGGGGTTCTTTGATATGCTGAATCTAACCATGTATTTAGATTTTTTATTTGTGGACCCCGTTATCTAATTGGTTCATATTGAGGTCAAAAGGGTCCAAAATTAAACTTTGTTTGATTTCATCTAAAATTGAATTATTGGGGTTCTTTGATATTCCAAATCTAACCGTGTATTTAGGTTTTTAATTTTGGGTCCTGTTTTTTAAATTGGTCTACATTGAGGTCCAAAGGGTCAAAAATTAAACTTAGTTTGATTTTGACAAAAATTGAATTCTTGGGGTTCTTTGATTTGCTGAATCTAAACATGTGTTTAGATTTTTGATTATGGGCCCAGTTTTCAAGTTGGTCCAAGATAGGGTCCAGTATTTAAACTTTGTTTGATTTCAACAAAAATTGAATATATGGGGTTCTTTGATATGCTGAATCTAAACATGTATTTAGATTTTGATTATGGGCCTAGTTTTCAAGTTGGTCCAAATTGGGGTCCAAAATTAAACTTTGTTTGATTTCAACAAAAATTGAATATATGGGGTTCTTTGATATGCTGAATCTAAACATGTATTTAGATTTTTTATTTGTAGGCCCCGCTATCAAATTGGTTCATATTGAGGTCAAAAGGGTCCAAAATTAAACTTTGTTTGATTTCATCGAAAATTGAATTATTGGGGTTCTTTGATATGCCAAATCTAACCGTGTTATTAGATTTTTAATTTGGGTCCCGTTTTTTAAATTGGTCTTCATTGAGGTCCAAAGGGTCCAAAATTAAACTTAGTTTGATTTTAACAAAAATTGAATTCTTGGGGTTCTTTGATATGCTGAATCTAAACATGTGTTTAGATTTTTGATTATGGGCCCAGTTTTCAAGTTTGTCCAAGTTGGGGTCCAAAATTAAACTTTTTTTGATTTCAACAAAAATTGAATATATGGGGTTCTTTGATATGCTGAATCTAACCATGCATTTAGATTTTTTATTTGTGGGCCCCGCTATCAAATTGGTTCATATTGAGGTCAAAAGGGTCCAAAATTGAACTTTGTTTGATTTCATCAAAAATTGAATTATTGGGGTTCTTTGATATTCCAAATCTAACCGTGTATTTAGATTTTTTATTTTAAGTCCCGTTTTTTTAAATTGGTCTACATTAAGGTCCAAAGGGTCCAAAATTAAACTTAGTTTGATTTTAGCAAAAATTGAATTCTTGGGGTTCTTTGATATGCTGAATCTAAACATGTGTTTAGATTTTTGATTATGGGCCCAGTTTTCAAGTTTGTCCAAGTTGGGGTCCAAAATTAAACTTTGTCTGATTTTAACAAAAATTGAATATATGGGGTTCTTTGATATGCTGAATCTAACCATGTATTTTGATTTTGGACATTGGACCATAATAGGTAAATTAAAAAAATTCAAGTTCTTAGACCACATTCTTTCTGTGTCAGAAACCTATGCTGTGTCAAATATTTAATAACAATCCAAATTCAGAGCTGTATCAAGCTTGAATGTTGTGTCCATACTTGCCCCAACTGTTCAGGGTTCGACCTCTGCGGTCGTATCAAGCTGCGCCCCAGCGAAGCATTTTATTCTGTAATGTTTTATTGGATGTTCTTTTTGTCAACCTTTTGTTAGTCCAATGATCAAGATTAAAAAAATAGTTGAGATATAAAAACAGAGTGCATTCCCGCCATATGTTCAAGTGCTTATCACACTTTATCAGCACCACTAGTCGAGGCTTTCAATTAAAGCCTCGTTGATAAAGCTGAATTGAATTCAAATATTGGGGCTGGGTTAGTATGCGCACCAAATCCATGCAGTATAATCAGTTCGTTGATTGTGGTCATTATCTGGCAGAAGCAGAAGCAAGTTAATCTAAGAACCACTTCATTGGCCGTGTTATGCCATATCTGAGTCTACGGTGTTTTTGTAAGAAAAACTTGTGTTTATTTCAAATCGTTGATAGTTTTTGTTTAATTTATTGTCAGCTGTCCCTATCCAATATACCCTCATTTCCCGTGGCAGTCTAAATTTTCTCCGACCTTAATCCCGGACGCCTCTATTACAGAACCTACCTGTTGTATTTATTGTTAATTTGTTCTCGTCCTGAACATACATGAAATATTTGCCACTGGACGTTAAGCAACCAACAATCAATCCATTATTGTCAGCTAGTATTTAACAAAGGTACATGTAAACGAGGAAGAGATGAATTTGGATTGAAATGCCACCTCGATCACGCCGCGTGCTAGAGTTAGGAACTAAATATCTTCTGTTTAGAAAAGAACGCAGATCCGCCTTGCTAACCAAAAATGTGGATGCATTTTAGGCAGACGAGCTATTTTGTTTATGTATTTTTGCACTTTTGTAATGTAATTTAGTCCTTCAATTAAAGCTAGAGAGCTTTTTAAGATAATGACACGAGCATTTCATTTTAGGTGTTACAAATATTTAAAGACTCCATGCCATATTCGTATTTTCTTTTCTGTGAGAACAATCATGATCTGTAGACAAAATGTTACTTATGCCGCCATTTGCATTGGTCGCCTAGGTTGATCCCTATTCTGTTGTCACTATGGCTTTTATTGTCAATCTTGTATCTTTTGCAAAATTGATTAATTCCCTGGACACTTCCATGTCCATTGTCTAACGTCATATATAGAAAAAGGAAAGAATATTCCAAACGGGCAACCAAAATCCACAAGTCAAGAGAAAAACACCTAGAACACCATGGACAAAAGAAAGACGAATTAAAAAGACAAGCAACAATCGTGAAAACTTTCCACAAAAACTAAAACAATACTGAGACTAAAAGTTCCATAAAATATAATATCAGAAATTGATCTGTTATGCTCATAGGAGTTTTGTCGCCATAAATGGTCATTTATGTTAGGTTCCAGGTCAATCCGGAGACTCTTTCTATTTATTAACTTGTTTATCAATATAGTAACCTTATAACATTATCATATTTATAGCATCTTAGAACTGCACAAACTGTACGTACGGTGACAAATGTTTATGATTGATAGCTCTGTAATATATGTTGAGCCCTAAAATTTGGCCATCGACTTCTCAAATGGAAGACCAAGGTGCTTTTGGTTTCGACACATGTAGCCGTGACGAAGCTGGAGAGCAATATAAAGAGCAGTCAGGTATATCAAATATATTGATAGAGGATAAGAGAATGAAAATATTTATAGTCCCATTAAAGAACCCGTGATGGGCAGTATGAGATCTGTATAACCATATTATAACGGAACTATAAATAACTGTCAAAAAATGGGAGGTTTAGCTAGCTATAAAACCCGGTTTAATCTACCATTTTCTACATAAGGAGATGTCTGTACCAAGTCAGAAATATGACAGTTGTCTTACGTTAATCGTTTGATGTGTTTGAGCTTTTGATTTTGCCATTTGATAAAGGACTTTCCGTTTTGAATTTTCGTTGGAGTTCGTTTTTTTTTGCTATTTTACTTTATACAAACCCATCATACAAGGATTTCGTTAAACATTTTCACATTAGTATGAAGTATAAAAAGTTCATATAATTATAAACCTACATATATTTTTTTGCTCATATAATGCATGTACATTTCATTCTAGACTAGACCAAAACCATTACATCAGATACAATACTCACTATTTTTATGTATATTAATATAAAAATAAGGAGATGTGATATGATTGCCTACCAAAGTTCAAATAAAGTGTATTGCAATTATAGGCAACCGTACGGCCGTCAACAATGAGAAAAACCCATACTGTATAGTCGTCTATTAATTCATATTTCGTCTAACACTTTTTTCATACATTTTCATTGATAAACAATCATATGATTTTTTTCTCATTTGAGAGATCTTAAAAGTTGTGACAAAGTTTTGTTTATCGCTTTGAAAAAAGTAAAATAACAAAAATAACACGAAGGGAAAACAAATGTCATATTCCTGACTTGGATGTGTAGTCATATTGATTTTCAGGTATCTTTGTGTAAGGTCAAGTTTATATTTCTAAATAAAGATTTGTGTAAGATAATATTACTGTCGTAAATCATCATTTATATTGGGAGGTGTGTGAGATTGCCCCCTGTAAGTTCATTCATTGATAGTTCTATTTGTTTGACGTTCGTGGTTAAAGACATTACACTGTCTATTATTGCTCGCTGGTCATACTTGTCAGTTAAAAAGGTTTCAATCATGCTTTCAACTTGAATAGTTAAAATAACCCATGGCTTAAAAATAGAATAAAAAAATAAATAAAATCATTTTGCTTATTTACAGGATGGACGTGCGAATCATGTACATTTTGGAACCAGTGTGATAGTAGATATTGTCAGGCCTGTTATGGAATCAGATTGCCAAATAATCATCATGATAGTATGGATGCTGAACTTTCTTATGATGATGAAATTCTCGGTGAGTACTTTTTACGAATAAGAAACAGTTTTATTCATGCGAAGCACAACATAAGTCATCCTTAACGAATTGTGATGTGACGTTCTGCAAACTTTTTACGTTGAGATTAAAGAAATTAGCACAAAAAGGCCCATAGTTGGCTCAAAATTTAGTGCAAATCTACGTCACAACACAAAATCTTAAATACGCCCTTACATGACCTACACGTAGCTAATATGTGTCTCGGAAATAAAAACAAATTTCACGTAAGTAGCAAAGCATGACAAAGTTAGAATATTTGTACATGTTGTAATATAAAATAAAGAATGAAACGGGGAATGTGTCAAAGAGACAACAACCCGACCAAAGAGCAGAAAACAGCCCAAGGCCACCAATAGGTCTTCAACGCAGCGAGAAAATCCCAAACCTGGAGGCAGGCTTCAGCTGTCCCCTAAACAATAATGTATCATACATTGGATGTTGGGTGTGTACTGATTGATATTTTAGTCTTAGATGCATGATTTTTTTATTAGTTGTTATTTACGTTGAACTAGTTGTCAGTAACTGCGAGTACTCTCAGATCTGAACTTAGTGTCTTTTTGTTGTGGGGATGTATAAGTACCCTGCCACGTCCACTCTGTGTTTTTGTTAGATGTTGAGTGGGGTGCTCATTTTCGCCATAATTTTCCATGTTTTCTGCAGTTTATGTTCAGACCTTTAAGTTTTTGAAGTATACTGATATTTCTATATGAAGATAACATCAAAAGCAAAATATTCTTAGCTTGAAAACGTGTTTCTCTGAAAAAAAAATCATCTGAAAAGTTAGATTAAAGGCTATTTGAAATTTCCTGATGTTTTGTCATAGGGGGACACATATTCGCCGTTTTTACACATCTATTTAAAACCAAATAACTGCAGCTTTAAACAATATTTATCAAATAAATTTCATTATAGATGAATAGCAGACATTTCAAAGGTGTAAAGAACTGAAATTTAGGGCAATCAGTCAAAGAATTACTATAAGAGAAAATTCTTTGAAATCTTTTTTTTTCATTCAGGAAATTGGCCGAAAATCGTTGTCCGTTTTTCGGTCCTTTGCGGTAAGTGCCGAAATTTGTTCTAAGTTTAAAAAATGATCATATTTGTTATAAAAATATAATTTACCGGCATATTTCTTCCATTTCAGCAATTCTTTGAAGTTTCTACACCTCAAAATCATAAAACGGCGAAATTGTGTCCCCGGCCAATATGTGCGCCCCACTCTATTTCTATTTGTATCCATCTGATGAGTTAAGCCCTTTTCAACTGATTTTTATACGACCGCAAACAAATTTTGTGGTCGTATATTGGTATGACGTTGGCGTCGTCGTCGTCGTCGTCGTCGTCGTCGTCGTCCGGCGTCGTCGTCCGAAGACACATTGGTTTTCGCACTCTAACTTTAGTTTAAGTGAATGGATCTTTTTGAAATTTGACCATAAGGTTAAATACCACAAAAGGAAGGTTGGGATTGATTTTGGGGGTTATGGTACCAACAGTTAAGGAATTAGGGGCCAAAAAGGGGCCAAAAATAAGCATTTTCTAGTTTCCAGACAATAACTGTGGAACGGTGTATGGATCTCTCTGAAATTATACTACAAGTTTCCATACCACAAAGGGATGGTTAGGATTTGCTTTGGGGGGTTATGGCTCAAACCGTTTAGGAATTAGGGCAAAAAAGGGGGAAAAACAGGGTTGTCCTGGTTAATGGACAAATACTTTAGTACAAAACATAATTTAAAGCAGTGTAAGGGAGATAAATCAAATACATCATTGAAATTATCTCCCTTACACTGCTTTTAAATTATGTATAAAGTAATGGTTAATGAACAATAAAGATAATTTAAAACAGTGTAAGGGAGGTAATCCAAATACAACGTTTTGGTTACTTCCCTTACACTGCTTTTAAATTATGTTTAAAGAAATGCATATTTATAAAGGAAGACCAGTAAAAATATCTGCAAATGTTGCATCTTTTTTTTTACAAAAAAATCCATATGAAAGATTTGACACTATATTTTTAATTCTATTATAAAATAGATTAAGTTAGCACTATGATAAATTTAAATGGGTAATTATGGTTGCCAACTCCATTGGAAATTTGAATTGAGATTATGACCATATCTTGAGGGAAAGAATTTTTTGGGGGAAAAAAAGGGGGGGGGGATAAAAAGAAATTGTGGGGGGTCAATTTTTTCTCATTTCAGATTTCAGAAATTAAAAAGAATTATTCTTCAAAAATTATTTTTTTTTCAAATTTCAAATATTGAAAAATTTCAAGAAGTCTTTAATTGCACAGTATGGCGCATTAGATTTGTAAAATCTTTGATAAATTTATTTATTTGTTATACCGAATCTAACAGTGTATTTAGATTTTTAATTTTGGGTCCAGTTTTCAAATTGGTCTACATTAAGGTCCAAAGGGTCCAAAATTAAACTTTGTTTGATTTTAGCAAAAATTGAATATATGAGGTTCTTTGATATGCTGAATCTAACCATGTATTTAGATTTTTGATTTTTGGCCCAGTTTTCAAGTTGGTCCAAATTGGGGTCCAAAATTAAACTTTGTTTGATTTCATCAAAAATTGAATATATGGGGTTCTTTGATATGCTGAATCTAACCATGTATTTAGATTTTTTATTTGTGGACCCCGTTATCAAATTGGTTCATATTGAGGTCAAAAGGGTCCAAAATTAAACTTTGTTTGATTTCATCAAAAATTGAATTATTGGGGTTCTTTGATATTCCAAATCTAACCGTGTATTTAGATTTTTAATTTTGGGTCCTGTTTTTTAAATTGGTCTACATTAAGGTCCAAAGGGTCCAAAATGAAACTTAGTTTGATTTTAACAAAAATTGAACTCTTGGGGTTCTTTGATATGCTGAATCTAAACATGTGTTTAGATTTTTGATTATGGGCCCAGTTTTCAAGTTGGTCCAAGATAGGGTCCAGTATTTCAACTTTGTTTGATTTCAACAAAAATTGAATATATGAGGTTCTTTGATATGCTGAATCTAACCATGTATTTAGATTTTTTATTTGTGGGCCCCGCTATCAAATTGGTTCATATTGAGGTCAAAAGGGTCCAAAATTAAACTTTGTTTGATTTCATCAAAAATTGAATATATGAGGTTCTTTGATATGCTGAATCTAACCATGTATTTAGATTTTCTATTTGTAGGCCCCGCTTTCAAATTGGTTCATATTGAGGTCAAAAGGGTCCAAAATTAAACTTTGTTTGATTTCATCAAAAATTGAATTATTGGGGTTCTTTGATATGCCAAATCTAACCGTGTTTTTAGATTTTTAATTTGGGTCCCGTTTTTTAAATTGGTCTTCATTGAGGTCCAAAGGGTCCAAAATTAAACTTAGTTTGATTTTAACAAAAATTGAATTCTTGGGGTTCTTTGATATGCTGAATCTAAACATGTGTTTAGATTTTTGATTATGGGCCCCGCTATCAAATTGGTTCATATTGAGGTCAAAAGGGTCCAAAATTGAACTTTGTTTGATTTCATCAAAAATTGAATTATTGGGGTTCTTTGATATTCCAAATCTAACCGTGTATTTAGATTTTTTATTTTAAGTCCCGTTTTTTTAAATTGGTCTACATTAAGGTCCAAAGGGTCCAAAATTAAACTTAGTTTGATTTTAGCAAAAATTGAATTCTTGGGGTTCTTTGATATGCTGAATCTAAACATGTGTTTAGATTTTTGATTATGGGCCCAGTTTTCAAGTTTGTCCAAGTTGGGGTCCAAAATTAAACTTTGTCTGATTTTAACAAAAATTGAATATATGGGGTTCTTTGATATGCTGAATCTAACCATGTATTTTGATTTTGGACATTGGACCATAATAGGTAAATTAAAAAAATTCAAGTTCTTAGACCACATTCTTTCTGTGTCAGAAACCTATGCTGTGTCAAATATTTAATAACAATCCAAATTCAGAGCTGTATCAAGCTTGAATGTTGTGTCCATATTTGCCCCAACTGTTCAGGATTCGACCTCTGCGGTCGTATCAAGCTGCGCCCCAGCGAAGCATTTTATTAAAGTTTGTTCTTATGTTGTACTGTTACACCACTGTCCCAGGTTAGCGGTAGGGTTGGGCGCCCGCTAACATGTTTAACCCCGCCGCATTCTGTATGTGCCTGTCCCAAGTCGGGAGCCTGTAATTCAGTTGTTGTCGTTTGTTTCTGTGTATCATATTTGTTTTTCGTTCATAATTTTGTACATAAGTTAGGCCGTTAGTTTTCTCGTTTGAATTGTCTTACCTTTGTCATTTGGGGGCCTTTTATAGCTGACTATGCGGTATGAGTTTTCTCATTGTTGAAGGCCGTACGATGACCTATAGTTGTTAATTTCTGTGTCATTTGGTCTCTTGTTGAGAGTTGTCTCATTGGCAATCATACCACATCTTCTTATTTTTAAAGTTCAGCGAAAATGGACATCACAGTAAACTCCGAAACGTATAAATGAACCGATACTAAAAAAAGCATACAAGACTGACAAAGGCCAGAGGTTCCTGACTTGCGACAGTCGCAAACATTCGCTGGGGTTGAACATGTTTTGTGATATCTGAACCCTCCTCCTACTTGTTTTATTGCAGCGTTTATGTATTTTGGATTGCAAAATGATAGGCACACCAGAATAACAACTTTAGAATTGTTTTTGGCTATTTTACTGCGGAAACCAAAGAAATAGGTGAAAAAAACTTCACAAAACTCGCATGTCTTTTCAAATTTTCAAATATGGTCATATTGTGACTACATAACTTTGTAAATTTTGTCTTATTCATTTATAGTTCTTGATTTTATGCAATACTAAATTTCATTATCAGTTAATTTGAAGGTGTTTTCAAAACGTCATTTTTTCTTGCCAAAAAAAAAAATAAATAAAAGAAATAAAAAAGATGAAAAAAAATGACCTTAAAGCTTCTGTTTTATTGTGTGAGCATTTAATGCATTTCCATTTCGCCGTCATAGCATATTAACCACCAACACCACCCCTTTTTTTATTGATATCGGTCTATGTTACCCTCATTTCATTGTTACCGAACGAAAAGTTTGGTTGTAACCGTAAATGCAAATGGTAATGACGAAACATACATGATCATACATGGTGAGATGGAGTCCAAACCAGTGTTCAGTTTGCATTTATGTTAGGTTAATGCTATAAAACCTAAAGAGTACCTGTCCAGTGTTATGCACTTCGACGTGGCACTATGATAAAAATATAATATGTTCAAGTTTGTTTTTGAGAGAAAGACTAAGTCAATGCAAAGCAAAGCTCTTCTATTTGTAAAACACAGTCTATTCACAAACGCACACATCAATGTGAAATTTCAGTAATTATTCAATTTAACAGGTCAAATCTTGCTGTGTTACAATATTAGATGTACATATAAGAATCGACATTTAAACTTCACATTTTTATGCCCCCTCCACTAAGTTTTACCCTTGTCCGTCTGTACGTCCATACGTCCGTAAGTCCCGAAATTGGTTTCCGTTCTCTAAGTTTAGTTTACCTCAACTAAATGTTATGAAACTAATACACAATGCTTATTACCACAAAACATAGATGAAGTTTGAATTTGGGTGTCGTCACTTTTACCTTTCTAGAGTTATTCCCTTTACAAATGGAAAAATTGCTGAATTTTTCGTTTCCGTTCTCTAACTTAAGTTTGCCTCCACCAAATGATATGAATCTTATACACATTGCTTATAACCACATAACACAGATCAAGTTTGAATTTGGGTAGCGTCACTTTTACAATTCTAGATTCATGCCCCTTTACAAATGGAAAAATTGCTGAATTTTTCGTTTCCGTTCTTTAACTTAAGATTGCCTCAACCAAATGTTATAAAACGTATACACAATGCTTATTACCACAAAATGCACGAATTTGGGTAGCGTCACTTTTACCGTTCTTGAGTTATGTCCCTTTATAACGTTATATGCAAGCGGGGGAATCATCTGTGTCCCAGGGACACATTCCCCATGTATTTTCTTTTTTTTTAAGTTTGGAAATGTGATGAATGTCAACATACAAATTATGTTGCCGACAAGTACTGTGATATATGCAGTGAATTGCGCCATAATGACATACCAATCACCACATTATCGCAGTTAACACGGCGTTACAAGTCAGCAAAAACAGGTAATGTTTAATTTACTGTATATAACAAGCAGATAATAAAGATAGAACAAAAAAAATACTATTTGCCAGCATGATCACTTCCCTGAACAATGTCGGTGTAGATTTCGAAGACTGCGGCTTTAAACTAATGACCAATGAAAAATTGACCGTTTAAAGTGTCATCTTATTCAGAGTTGACGCAATCTAGCTTTACTATATGTGATGAATACTAAAATATGAATAAAGACAGTAGTATACCGCTGTTCAATAGTCATAAATCGATTAAGGGAAAACAAATCTGGGTCACAAACCAAAACCGAGGGAAACACAATGGTATAGTTTAATGTATGGTACTTTCTATTTAGTTGGTACCAGAAAAAAGTCTTTTAACTCCAATTCTAATCTGTTTTTGAACATAAATTAAATACGTCTCCTTCAGAACAAACTATAAAAAATGAACTTACGCGTCATTGAATTTTAAAATAACTGCCATGTCTTATCTGGTAGGAGAGAATAAACTTAACGGTTCAACTTAAGAACTTTTTAATCTGGAAGAGGTTGCCTTACATATTTTTCCCTTTATTAGTCCCCTACCGACGAAGTCGAAGGGGACATTAGGTTTGCACTCCGTCCGTCTGTCTGTCTGTCCGTCCATCTGTCAGTCCGGCACATCAGTTTTCCAGACTTTTTTTCTTCATGCTTGAAGATATTGATTTGATATGTTGTGTATTGTTTTATCATGACAAGTTACAGGTCAAGGTCAATTTTCACGATTTTAGCTTTTCTCCTTGTTGAGTTAAAGCCCTTTCCCTAGAATTAAATTTTTGACAAAATACTTATTAATTACTAGATTTCTGTTCAAAGGGAAATAACTAATTTTTATACGACCGCAAAAATTAAAAATTTTTTGGTCGTATATTGGTATGACGTTGGCGTCGTCGTCGTCGTCGTCGTCGTCGTCGTCGTCGTCGTCGTCGTCGTCGTCGTCGTCGTCTGGCGTCGTCCGGCGTCGTCCGAAGACACATTGGTTTTCGCACTCTAACTTTAGTTTAAGTGAATGGATCTCCATGAAATTTTACCATAAGGTTCAATACCACAAAAGGAAGGTTGGGATTGATTTTGGGGGTTATGGTACCAACGGTTAAGGAATTAGGGGCCAAAAGGGGCCAAAAATAAGCATTTTTGTAACTTTCAGACAATAACTTGTGTGTAAGTGTATGGATCTCTCTGACATTGTACCACAAGGTTCCATATCACAAAGGGAAGGCTGTAATTGATTTTGGGGGTAATTGCCTCAAAATTTTAGGAATTAGGGGCCAAAAAAGGGGGAAAAAACAAGCATTTTTCTAGTTTCATGACAATAACTTGTGTGTAAGTGTTTGGATATTTCTGAAATTGTACTACAAGGTTTCATATCACAAAGGGAAAGCTGGAATTGAGTTCGGGGGTAATTGCCTGAAACGTTTAGGAATTGGGGGCCAAAAAGGGGCCAAAAATAAGCATTTTTCTAGTTTCAAGACAATAACTTGTGTTCAAGTGTATGGATCTCTCTGAAATTGAACTGCAAGGTACCATACCACAAAGGGAAGGCTGGGATTGAGTTTGGGGGTGATGAATCATAAGGGGGTTCAAAAAATTTTTTTGGGGGGGGGGATTTTTTTTTTTTCTTTTTTTTTCTTTTTTTCCTTTTTTTTTTCTTTTAAAATTTTCCATTTTAAGTTGGTTATTTCTGATTTATATTTAAAAGCAAATAATAATGATATGGTAGGAGATACACACCAAACAGGATGTGTAAATTTTTATATAATAAGTATTGTGCAATAGCAAGAAATTTTCAATTGCACAGTATTGCACAATAGCAAGAAATCTTCAATTGCACAGTATTGCGCAATAGCAAGAAATCTTCAATTGCACAGTATTGCGCAATAGCAAGAAATATCCAATAGCACAATATTGCACAATAGCAAGAAATTGTCAATTGTACAGTATTGCGCAATAGCAAGAAATATTCAATTGCACAGTATTGTGCAAAAGAAGATACTTCTTATAAATTGCTTATTTCTTGATCAATTTCAATGGGGTTTTATTCTTGAAATCTTGGGGTTCTTTAATATGCTGAATATAACCGTGTATTAAGTTTTTGGATTTTGGGCCCCGTTTTTAAATTGGTCCACATTGAGGTCCAAAGGGTTCAAAATTTAAATTTGTTTGATTTCATCAAAAATTGAATTATTGGGGTTCTTTGATATGCCGAATCTAACCGTGTATTTAGATTCTTAATTTTTGGTTCCGTTTTCAAAATAGTCTACATTAAGGTCCAAAGGGTCCAAAATTAAACTTTGTTTGATTTTAGCAAAAATTGAATATATGAGATTCTTTGATATGCTGAATCTAAACATGTATTTAGATTTTTGATTTTTGGCCCAGTTTTCAAGTTGGTCCAAATTGGGGTCCAAAATTAAACTTTGTTTGATTTCAACAAAAATTGAATATATGGGGTTCTTTGATATGCTGAATCTAACCATGTATTTAGATTTTTTATTTGTGGACCCTGTTATCAAATTGGTTCATATTGAGGTCAAAAGGGTCCAAAATTAAAATTTGTTTGATTTCATCTAAAATTGAATTATTGGGGCTCTTTGATATTCCAAATCTAACCGTGTATTTAGATTTTTAATTTTGGGTCTTGTTTTTTAAATAGGTCTACATTTAGGTCCAAAGGGTCCAAAATTAAACTTAGTTTGATTTTAACAAAAATTGAATTCTTGGGGTTCTTTGATATGCTGAATCTAAACATGTGTTTAGATTTTTGATTATGGGCCCAGTTTTCAAGTTGGTCCAAGATAGGGTCCAGTATTTAAACTTTGTTTTATTTCAACAAAAATTGAATATATGGGGTTTTTTGATATGCTGAATCGAAACATGTATTTAGATTTTTGATTATGGGCCCAGTTTTCAAGTTGGTCCAAATTGGGGTCCAAAATTAAACTTTTTTTGATTTCAACAAAAATTGAATATATGAGGTTCTTTGACATGCTGAATCTAACCATGTATTTAGATTTTTTATTTGTAGGCCCCGCTATCAAATTGGTTCATATTGAGGTCAAAAGGGTCCAAAATTAAACTTTGTTTGATTTCATCAAAAATTGAATTATTGGGGTTCTTTGATATGCCAAATCTAACCGTGTTTTTAGATGTTTAATTTGGGTCCCGTTTTTTAAATTGGTCTTCATTGAGGTCCAAAGGGTCCAAAATTAAACTTAGTTTGATTTTAACAAAAATTGAATTCTTGGGGTTCTTTGATATGCTGAATCTAAACATGTGTTTAGATTTTTGATTATGGGCCCAGTTTTCAAGTTGGTCCAAGTTGGGGTCCAAAATTAAACTTTTTTTGATTTCAACAAAAATTGAATATATGGGGTTTTTGATATGCTGAATCTAACCATGAATTTAGATTTTTTATTTGTGGGCCCCGCTATCAAATTGGTTCATATTGAGGTCAAAAGGGTCCAAAATTAAACTTTGTTTGATTTCATCAAAAATTGAATTATTGGGGTTCTTTGATATTCCAAATCTAACCGTGTATTTAGATTTTTAATTTTAAGTCCCGTTTTTTAAATTGGTCTACATTAAGGTCCAAAGGGTCCAAAATTAAACTTAGTTTGATTTTAGCAAAAATTGAATTCTTGGGGTTCTTTGATATGTTGAATCTAAACATGTGTTTAGATTTTTGATTATGGGCCCAGTTTTCAAGTTTGTCCAAGTTGGGGTCCAAAATTAAACTTTGATATGCTGAATCTAACCATGTATTTTGATTTTGGACATTGGACCATAATAGGTAAATTAAAAAAATTCAAGTTCTTAGACCACATTCTTTCTGTGTCAGAAACCTATGCTGTGTCAAATATTTAATAACAATCCAAATTCAGAGCTGTATCAAGCTTGAATGTTGTGTCCATACTTGCCCCAACTGTTCAGGGTTCGACCTCTGCGGTCGTATCAAGCTGCGCCCCAGCGAAGCATTTTATTTAAAAGATATTTTTATTAATGATAAATGACATTTTGGATTTGTTCCCTTTTCTTTGGTAAATTGTTTGAAGAATTTAGTGGTAGGTTTGTTTGTTATTGATTCTGTATAAAATAATTTTCTAAATGCTATATTTTAAAAATTTGTTTGGATGAAGTGAACTCTTTTATTTAGATAATAATCTATTTTTGATAAAGGATTTATTTCATTTAAGAAATAATTCATGGAAGCCATAGGTTTGTTGGAAATTTACACATGGCCTCGGCCATGATATCCAAATTTATCCTGAGTGTTAGCGAGGGATAAAATTAACGAATATCATCGCCCAGGTCATTTGTAAATTCACTAAAATAATCAGTTTTCCACACTTTTTTTTGTCATTCTTGAAGATATTGATTTGATAATAGGTATATAGTTTAATCATGACAAGTTACAGATTAAGTTCGAATTTTGTTCCGGTCTGATGATTTTGTGCAGAGTTATGGTCTTTGGACATAAAAAATTCACTTAAATAATCAGTTTTCAACAGTTTTTTCCGTCATGATTGAAGATTGATTGATTGATTGTTGGTTGCTTAACGTCCAGTGGCAAATATTTCATGCATATTCAGGACGAGAACAAGTTAACAATAAATACAATAGGTAGGTTCTGTAATAGGGGCTTCCGGGATTAAGGTCGGCGAAATTTAGTCTGCTACGGGACATGAGGGTATATTGGATAGGGACAGAAATTTAACCTTGCAACAGGTCACCTACGGACCCCTCAAAGAGTTGTTGCAAGGGTTCTGAACGTAAAAAGAGTGTGGCACTCTCTTTACACGAGGCATCGGATTTAACGTCCCCATTCTGACCGGACGTGGCTGCAAATTTGTACATCCCGCACAGCCAAACGGACGCCTCACTTTAGCAAGGGTTTTACTGCCGGTCGGAGGAAGACCAATGGTGACCATATTTCTATTCCCCAGTCACCCTTGGGGGTTCATGATTGAAGATATTGACTTAATATTTTTATGTCGTTAAATACACCATGACAAGATATAGATCAAGTTAGAATTTCTTTCCATTACAATGAATTTTTAACCGGTAGGGGACTATGTATTGCCATGCAATACTATCAGAATGCTTGTTGTTTATCGAGCTGAACTGATAACTTTCGGGTTGTAAAACTAGCTAGTATTTAAAAGGCTCGTTCAAGATAAGTTATTCATCCTTGATCATCATTTTCCCCCGCGAACGCGTTGAGGGGGACATAGAAATACCGGGCGTCCGTCCATCCATTCGTCCGTCTGTCCATCCGTCCAGTCTTGTTAGCGCTCTCAAGTGTACAGTTATTGCCATATTTTTATGAAACTTATATCATAGGTTAATATCAGCAATGTCTCAGACGAATTTGAAAATTGGTACCGATTAATTATTTTTAAAAGAGGTATGTCCCTTGGAAATATTTATGATATGGAAAATTGCATTGTTAGCGCTCTCATGTGTACAATTCTTGCCAGATTTTTATGAAACTTATATCAAAGGTTTATATGTGCATTGTTTTGGACGAGTTCGACAATCAGTGCCGATCATTTTTTTTAAAAGAGCTATGCTCCTTAGAAACATTAATTATATTGAAAATTGCATCGTTAGCGCTCTCATGTGTACAATTCTTGTCAGAATTTTATGAAAATTATATCATAGGTTAATATAAGCAATGTCTTCGACGAGTTCAAAAATCAGTGCCGATCAATATTTTTAAAAGAGTTATGCCCCTTGGAAATATTGATTATAAGGAAAATTGCATTGTTAGCACTCTCATGTGTACAATTCTTGCCAGAATTTTATGGAACTTAAATCATAGGTTTATATCAGCAATATCTTTGAAGAGTACGAAAAGCAAAGCCGATCATTTTTATACGACCGCAAAAAAATTTTTGTGGTCGTATATTGGTATGACGTTGGCGACGTCGTCGTCGTCGTCGTCCGAAGACACATTAGTTTTCGCACTCTAACTTTAGTTTAAGTAAATGGATCTCAATGAAATTTTACCATAAGGTTCAATACTACAAAAGGAAGGTTGGGATTGATTTTGGGGGTTATGGTACTAACAGTTAAGGAATTAGGGGCCAAAAGGGGCCAAAAATAAGCATTTTTGTAACTTCCAGACATAACTTGTGTGTAAGTGTATGGATTTCTCTGACATTGTACCACAAGGTTACATATCACAAAGGGAAAGCTGGGTTTGAGTTTGGGGGTAATTGCCTCCAAATTTTAGGAAAAAGGGGCCAAAAAGGGGCAAAAAACAAGCATTTTTCTAGTTTCATGACAATAACTTGTGTGTAAGTCTATGGATCTCTCTGAAATTGTATCACAAGGTTCCATATCACAAAGGGAATGCTGGGGTTGATTTTGGGGTTAATTGCCTCCAATTTTTAGGAATAAGGGGCAAAAAAAGGGGCAAAAAACAAGCATTTTTCTAGTTTCATAACAATAACTTGTGTGTAAGTGTATGGATCTTTATGAAATTGTAATACAAGGTTCCATATCACACAGGGAAAGCTGGAATTGAGTTTTGGGGTAATTGCCCAAAAAGTTAAGGAATTAGGGGCCAAAAAGGGGCCAAAAAACTCATTTTTCTAGTTTCCAGACAATAACTTGTGTTCAAGTGTATGGATCTCTCTGAAATTGTACTGCAAGGTACCATATCACAAAGGGAAAGCTGGGTTTGAGTTTGGGGGTAATTCCCTCAAAATGTTAGTAATTAGGGGCCATAAAAGGGCAAAAAAACAAGCATTTTTCTAGTTTCAGGACAATAACTTGTGTGTAAGTGTATGGATCTTTATGAAATTGTACTGCAAGGTTCCATATCACAAAGGGAAAGCTGGGTTTGAGTTTGGGGGTAATTGCCTTAAACGTTTAGGAATTTAGGGCCAAAAAGGGGCCACAAAACAAGCATTTTTCTAGTTTCCAGACAATAACTTGTGTTCAAGTGTATGGATCTCTCTGAAATTATGCTGCAAGGTACCATACTACAAAGGGAAGGCTGGGATTGATTTTGGGGGTAATTCCCTCAAAATTTCAGTAGTTAGGGGCCATAAAAGGGCAAAAAACAAGCATTATTCTAGTTTCAGGACAATAACTTGTGTGTAAGTGTATGGATCTTTATGAAATTGTACTGCAAGGTTCCATATCACAAAGGGAAAGCTGGGTTTGAGTTTGGGGGTAATTGCCCATAACGTTTAGGAATTTGGGGCCAAAAAGGGGCCAAAAAAACAAGCATTTTTCTAGTTTCCAGACAATAACTTGTGTTCAAGTGTATGGATCTCTCTGAAATTGTGCTGCAAGGTACCATACCACAAAGGAAAGGCTGGGATTGTGTTTGGGGGTGATGAATCATAAGGGGGTTCAAAAAATTTGAGGGGAATTTTTTTTTCCTTTTTTTTCTTTAAAATTTACCATTTTAAATTGGTTATTTCTGATTTATATATAAAAGCAAATAATAATGATATGGTTTGAATAGGTAAATTAAAATTTTTTAAGTTCTTAGACCACTTTCATTCTGTGTCAGAAACCTATGCTGTGTCAAATATTTAATTACAATCCAAATTCAGTGCTGTATCAAGCTTGAATGTTGTGTCCATACTTGCCCCAACTGTTCAGGGTTCGACCTCTGCGGTCGTATCAAGCTGCGCCCCAGCGGAGCATTTTATTTTAAAAAGAGTTATGCCCCTGACAAACATTAATTATATTGAAAATTGCATCGTTAGCGCTCTCATGTGTACAATACTTGTCAGAATTTTATGAAAATTATATCATAGGTTAATATATCATCAATGTCTCAGACGAATTTGAAAATTGGTGCCGATCAATTATTTTTAAAAGAGTTATGCCCCTTGGAGATATTGATTATATGGAAAATTGGATTGTTAGCACTCTCATATGTACAATTCTTGCTAGATTTTTATGAAATTTATATTATAGGTTTATATATCATCAATGTCTCAGACAAATTTGAAAATTAGTGCCGATCAATTATTTTAAAAAGAGTTATGCCCCTTGGAAATATTGATTATATGGAAAAATGCATTGCTAGCACTCTCATGTATACAATTCTTGCTAAATTTCATCAATGTCTTAGACAAATTTGAAAATTGGTGCCGATCAATTATTTGTAAAAAAGTTATGCCCCTTGGAGATATTGCTTATATGGAAAATTGCATTGTTAGCACTCTCATATGTACAATTCTTGCTAGATTTTTATGAACTTTATATTATAAACCGATCAATTATTTTAGAAAGAGTTATGCCCCTTGGAAATATTGATTATATGGAAAATTGCATTGTTAGCACTCTCATGTGTACAATTCTTTCTAGATTTTTATGAAATTTATATCATAGGTTTATATCAGCATTGTCTTCGACGACTTCGAAAATTAGTGCCGATCAATATTTTTAAAAGAGTTATGCCCCTTGGAAAAATTAATAATAACGGAAATTGCATTGCATTTGCTCTGAAGCCTTCATTTCTCTAAGATATTTATAATTTGTTTTAAAGAACAAAAACAAGTGTTTTTTTTTAGTTATTTTAGTTATTGCCCTTGGGTTGACAAAATATGTGCAACGCGGGGGACACTGGAACTCTGTTCTTTTATTAGTCCCCTACCGACGAAGTCGAAGGGGACTTTAGGTTTGCACTCCGTCCGTCCGTCTGTCTGTCTGTCTGTCTGTCTGTCCGTCAGTCCGGCAAATCAGTTTTCCACACTTTATTCTTCATGCTTGAAGATATTGATATGATATTTGGTGTATTATTTTATCATGACAAGTTACAGATCAAGTTCGAATTTTGTTCCGGTCTGATGATTTTGTGCAGAGTAATGGTCCTTTTACTCAGAAAATTCACTAAAATAATCAGTTTTCCGCACTTTTTTTTTGTCATTCTTGAAAATATTAATTTGATAATTGGGATTGCTATTGGGATATCGTGACAACACCGCCTGCACTGTGTCTAGCGCTCTAGACCACTCGACCACCTAGACTGAACTAAAAATTCAGCTTTCGTAAAGGATCGTAAGATGCAGTCACAGAAATTATTATTTAATAAGTACGTCTAAACAAGTGACAGCTCTACGACAGATCCATCCTTTGGATCACTAGTGAAGGTGTTACACGGCTGAAAACACATATTATATTCATAATTACCCTAAATATCAGCACAACAATGTTAAACCTGCAAATTTGCGGAAGCAAGCAAATTTTGTTCTTCCCTCGCAGGGATTCGAATTCATGCTAATAACATGAGTTCGAATCCCGTCGAGCGAAGAACAAATTTGCAGATTTAACATTGTTGTGCTGATATTTAGAGTAATTATGAATATAATATGTGTTTTCAGCCGTGTATCACCTTCACTGGATGGATTTGTCGTACAGTTGTCATTTATTTAGACGTACTTATCAAATAATTATTTCTATGCCTGCATCTTACGATCTTTTACGACAGATAATTTAGCTAATCTGCAATCAATTCCATCTTCATGCCTAATATATCATGTACTGTGTTACAACTCTAGATTCTACTGACGAGGAAAGGTAACACTAGGCCACCGAAAGCTGAATTTTTAGTTCAGGCTAGGCAGCCGAGTGGTCTAGAGCGCTGGACACAGTGCAGGCGGTGTTGTCACGATATCCAAATAGCATGAGTTCGAATCCCGGAGAGGTAAGAACAAAAATTTGCTTCCGCAACTTTGCAGATTTAACATTGTTGTGCTGATATTTAGAGTAATTATGAATATAATATGTGTTTTCAGCCGTGTATCGCCTTCACTGGTGATCCAATAGATGGATCTGTCGTAGAGTTGTCACTTGTTTAGAAGTACTTATATATATATATATATATATATGTAGTACACATACAGCTGCACATTTTTTGTAATCTCGAGCAGTTGCTGTAGTAAATTCAAAACAAAAAGCGAAATGCTGTTAAGTACAAACATAACATACTTAGTATGATTGATTAATTGTTGTTTGGTTAGCGTTGTCTTTCATATGGCACAGCAGATATGGAACACGGCTCATTTTGGGAGAAGCACAAATTATGTAAAATTGGTGATGCGTAATTAAACTAAGAGTGATTGCAAAATTGAAAAAAAAAATGCAGATGGAGTAATAAAAAATCGCAAGCCGATGAGAAACAAACATTATCATAGCAAACCAAAAAAAAGAAAAGACAAAATAATTGTCCTTAAATCACCACACAGAAGATTGAGCACCAATAACCGTATTCGAACGTAGCTTAATCAAAAGGGTGAGTAGTTGACGTTCCACAACGGCTAATGGCAAGTACAACTCGCATTCCTAGATATCTCTCACTATGACAAATAAAGTTATGGTATATTTGTAATTATATGGCGTTTGTTATATGATTTCATAATTTCAGATTGCAAGTATATCGAGAAAAACTCCCCTCTTGCAAATATGGAAGAAGATGCTGCAAGACGAATCTTGCTCATTGGTAAAACTGGGTCCGGTAAAAGTGCAACTGGTAATAATATTCTAAATAAGAAAACATTCCATTCTGCTGTTTCTGGTGTGTCTGTCACCGAGAAATGCCAGGTATCACAAGCGAAAAGATTTGGAAGAATGATAACAGTCGTAGATACTCCAGGACTTTTTGATACTCGATTTACTAATGAAAATATCTCAAATGAATTAGTAAAATGTACAGAAATGATTTTACCCGGGCCACATGCTGTTGTACTTGTAACAAGGATAGGCAGATTCACTAAGGAAGAACAAGATACTGTTCAATATTTTGTCGATCATTTTGGGGAGGGCATATTTAGATATATGATTATTCTTTTTACAAGAAAAGATGATCTTGAGAAAGATAATGTCCCCCTTGACCAGTTCATAGTTGATTCAACTCCTGAGCTGAAATCATTACTGCATAAATGTAATAACCGCTATATTGCCTTTGATAACAGTTCAGACAATGCATCGAAAGAAAAACAGTGCGGAGAGTTAATTCTCTTGATTAATGAAATGCTACAGGAAAATGATGGACATTTCTTTACGAACGAAATGCTGTTGGTGGCAGAAAGTAATTTACAAATAAGGCTAGTGCGAATAGCTGAGGAAGAAGAGGAAAAGCAAAATGAGGAAATAAATAGAATAAAACGTAAAGAAAGGAGGAAGATAAGAAAGGAATTAGATAGCAAAATAATAGAAACAGATGAACTTTACTGTTTGAAACTGACAAACGAATGGGAGACTGAGGATAAGAAATTTGAAAGAAGGAATTTAGAAAGAGAAAAAGAACGTCTTGAGAATGAATTGAAAGAAGCTAAAAAAAAATTGAACAATTAAATTTTATTTGATATCAGTTTACTAAAATAGTGTCATTTCTTTAAAAAAAAAGCATGTTGCTTTGTATTTTTTTTTCGTGGACAGAGGATACATTATACGAGAAATTTTTTTTGAAATTGAATGACTGCATGTTATAGAATGTGATTTACTACCTACCATTTTGCTAAGACAGTTTACACATATGTCAAGTAGTATTGACTTTTTGATGACAACTTTACAATGGTGTGTCAATATGTTCTGCTTACTGTTCTAAATATAATTCAACTAAACATATTATTTTGTTGTTTTTATCTACTATACTCTTTATAAAAAATAGTCCTCAATCTGAACTTTAAAAAGAATGATCAGTGGTTGTACACATAACGTCAGAGTACCCATATTGCACCTATTTTGCAAAAAAAAAAAAAAAAAAAAAAAGAAGCCGGGGAAATCAAACAAGTTTTCTTAGAGACTAGATATTTTTTATTTTTATAATTCGTCATTATGCACATCTTTCAACATAGCGAGATATATATTTAGATATACACAACTAGGTCATATTGTATATCAACAGATTGATGAGGTATTCCGAGAAAAAAGTAAAATTTACTAAAACGTCGCATGCGAGGTCAACTTTTAAAAGGAGCAATTAAAATATGTCCAAGGCAAAATGAATATTATGCATGGACTAATGGCATTTTGTTCTAAATATGTGGAGAAAAAAAAAAACCCTCAATTATTCGATTTTTACGGATGTGAATTTAAGCATAGATGCAATTTATAGGTACTTCCCAATGCAGAATCTTGGGTCGTTTGGAGGTCGGTTCAAATTCAATTTTCTATAATTCAGTACGGATTCAAAATTAAATTTGTGAAACTATATAGTAATTAAGGATACATCTACAAAATAGGCACAAAATGAAAAGTTGTGTCTGGATCTTAATAAAACGTAGGTGAATGAACTGTACAAATATGGGTAATTTGGGTACCCTCACGTTATGTTGTTTTCGCATGACAATGCAATTTACTTTTGACTTTTAACTTGGAAATCTATGTGACGTTCTGTTTACAACTTAATTAATGACTAATTTTTCATGCCGTGATCTGTGCGTGAAGTTGACAGCCAGTCAACAAATGTTCCATGGAACATGCAGATAATGAAGGTAATTTCTCACAATTTGCCTTTTTTGTTGTTGATTTCTGTGTATACATGCTAAGTTTTGTTAGTTCTCCTTCGTTAGTCTTCCATATTATATCCTGGCATCTTGTAATAGACCTGCATATGATGAATGCTTAAATCTTTCAGATAACTTGTTATTTTAAGCTCTTATCATAACTTAAGTGTTCATTACGAAAATTATGTGTTACAGACCTACTTTTTTTTTATAGTTACCAGAGTGATATTTTTTTTGCTGTAGTTTGTGCTCTTTTTCCTTTGACCATCACGTTATCGGTCCGTACTCGTACGTGTATGAAGAAAAAGCTTGAAGGGTATGCGCCAATAACACAGCAACCCAACTCTACAAATAACTATCAAAAGACGTATTGTGATCGACATACAATTTTCAACAATAAACAGGTACATCTGTATGTATACAATATAGGGATGTCAACGAGTACTCGAGTACTCGAGTATCGCTCGGTACTACCGAGTATCGAATACCAAAATGATACTCGACTAATCGGTTTCTGTTAGAATGTTGTTGCCTTCTTAAAGAAGTAATATTTTTATTAAGAGCGCCTCCCTGGAAATTAAATATTAATCAAAATTAAAATACGTTTCGAATGTTTGCGTTTAATTGTCATTTAAAATTCCTCCGAACATAGGAAGGCTATGAACAAAAGCACCTTTCCAAGGCTTACACTTTAAGCTTATCGTGTCTTAGTCATTCCATCACCTCTGTACCGTCAGAACAAATATTTTCATTAGCAGGACTTTTAGTTGTGTAACAAAGCTGAGAATTCGACTCGTCACAGAAAAAGCTGACAGGATAATATTCTAAATAAGAACAAATTCGTTGACCCTGTGTCTACCCTCGGGTTAAAGGCATCAGTAAGTTCTAATCATCACCCCTTTGGTGATAATTAAATGTGTTTTTTTTTACGATTCCCAAATACTATTGTTTGAGTAATCATTTTTCTATTGATTTTTATTAATTAATTGATTAGATCATTGCCAGTTTACATAATTAGTATATTTAGTAAATGAGCTATTTATTATGGTATAAAATTCCTGGGACTATTATCTAGTCCTTGGTAATAATGTTGAGGGTTTTACGTTCATAAGACAACGTCCCACAATACGTAAAATGGGTATAATTTTGTATTTACATTTTGTAGATGTTTTTCCGAGCGAGTACTCGAGTATCGCTCGGTAAATCCTACGAGAACTCGATTAGTAAATCTTCACCGAGTTGACATCCCTAATACAATATAACAAACTGTGAATCGTATGGTATCTAAAATTTATAAATATATTAAACAGACGATACCAAAGATTGGCCATCAGAACCAACTTCGGTGAATAAGAAGCGTAAACACATGAATTCAGCAAACCACATGCGAGTTAGCGGACTTTGGACAGGGACATGCGTTTGATACGGGGTTTAAATAGTATTTTGTTTTAGATCCAGACCCTCCCACTTTTGCTGGTTATGACGAATACAAAAACCGGCTTACAGTATGGTGATTTTAAGTGAATGGAAAGTTGTAGTAAAGGTGCTTTTTATTTTGTTCAATTATCTCCACATGAAGTTTCAACTTGGATCCATGGAAACATTGCGCATGAATACTTGCGAATAAAGCAAGTTTGTGGAGTGACCAAGCCAATAAATTTTCAACTTTAATGGACCACCCTACTTGCAGGCTAAATTATGATTTTTCGTTTAAAGAAATTTTTAAACTTTAATTTATGCCTGGTCGTAGAATCGAAAAATGGTGCATTTAAAAAAAAAATGACCACAATAAGGCTAAATAGATAGAACCAATTGTGCCCTCTTCTTGCCGACTTGTTTCTTTATTATTATAAGTCAGCAATATCCTTTAACTCTTCGTTCCGCTATATAGATGATGTTCTCTCACTAAATAATACAAAATTTGGTGACTATGTTGAACGAATCTATCCCATCGAACTAGAGATAAAGGATACTACAGATACAGTTAAGTCTGCTTCATATCTTGACTTACATCTACAAATTGACAATGAGGGTCGGTTGAAAACAAAACTTTACGACAAAAGAGATGATTTCAGCTTCCCAATTGTGAACTTTCCATTTCTATGTAGCAACATTCCAGCAGCGCCTGCATACGGAGTATCATATATCTCCCAATTGATACGATATTCCCGGGCTTGTTTTTCCTATCATGATTTCCTTGATAGAGGATTGCTGCTCACAATGAAGCTATTAAACCAAGAGTTCCAAATGGTGAAGGTGAAATCATCCCTTCGTAAATTTTACGGACGCCATCACGAGTTGCTTGACCGTTATGGAATAACCGTTTCACAGATGATATCGGATATGTTCCTTATGTCGTAACTACCCAACCCTTCCCTTTTCACGAATGTGACCTACCGAATTAGACTATTTACCGGATTTGTAATAACACAAGCAACACGACGGGTGCCACATGTGGAGCAGGATCTGCTTACCCTTCCGGAGCACCTGAGATCACCCCTAGTTTTTGGTGGGGTTCGTGTTGCTTAGTCTTTAGTTTTCTATGTTGTGCCATTTGTTCTATTATTTGTCTGTTTGTCTTTTTATTTTTTGCCATGGCGTTGTCAGTTTGTTTTCGATCTATGAGTTTGACTGTCCCTCTGGTATCTTTCTCCCTCTTTTATAGTTTTACAATATGAACAAGCACTCAAACTCTTCATTAAATGCCAAATCAGAAGTTTGAGGACTATAAAAAAGAAAGAAACGTAAGATATTTTGTCAAGTACATTTTGAATGAAAAAATCCATATGTCTTTTTCTTTCCATTTTATGAAAAACTGCACCGCAGGAAATGGCTACGACCGGGCAAAAAAGTAAGATTAGGGTATTGGCTTTGCAAAAATATAATTTTTGGCCTGCAGTTATGCCGATCCATTAAAGTCGTAAAATAAGCACCTTTTCCTTGATTTGTCACACCACTATGTCTCCATGCATACATAATTAATACTCTAAATGATAGCGTGCCTTTGCATTGAAAAACCCCTTGTTTGCTCCTCTTGGCGATCGAAACATCGACTTCCCGCTTTTGAAGTTACAGATTAATGAAAATGCGGATGCCTTTTCAGGCAACTGTATCAAACAAGTAATACATGCATAATCACAAATACCAATCGTACAAATGTAGATATGGAATTATATAAAACAGTCAGTCACCTTCTATCAAATAGAAATTTAATAAGGTCAAACATTACAATGGTTAATAATTATTTAGAGAAAATTGGAAAATGGCGAATAATTTTGTATGAATTTACTAAATGGAATACATCTGTTGCCTGACATTTACACTATTGAATGATCAGCTTTTTTGAAGTGAGAGCGTTGCGAGCATACGCATTACGGTCTGTACATGTATGGTTGGAACAAACACGCAGTAGTGTAATGAAGGTAAGTAGATGTCTCAAAATAAATTCCAGACAAATGAAAATCAATGAAATTTCAATATATAGTAATATTTGAATGACGAATTGTATAATATTTCTGTCTTGGAAAAATATTAGTTTTAAGTGTTTTTGCTCGTCTAAGTAATAACAAGTTGGCCAACTATGGCTTTCGTCTAATCTTCACCTTTAGGCAATTAGAAAATAAATGTCGAACACTTAAATACATGTATTCATAAATTATTGCGACGTTTTTATTATTGAGATAGCTGCAACGGAATATGTTTGGCAAAAATAAAAAATAAACTCGCATTTTAAATTTATATGTTCATTTGTATGTACTATATCCTGAATTCATTTCGTGTTTGTGTCCATTGTCAATTTCTCATTTTAATAATTTTGGATATTAACTTTTGATGAAGACCATGATTGTGAATCTATAAAGTTATCTTTTGTTAACAGATATGTATCTTAGAATGTTAAAAGATTATTGTTGTAGCAAGAATAAGGTTAAAATATAACTACAGGATACGATCATTATTTACATGTAATAACGGGATGGTATTGTCATAAACAGTCTTACATAAGGAGGTCTGCTGTAATTGCCAATGAGTCAATTATCCACCAGAATACGAAAAATTTAGCAACCATAGATCACTGTACAGCAATCAACAATGAGAAAACCCTATATCGTATAGTCGGCTATAAAAAGTCAAATCATGACAAAATGACGAACAATTTAAATAAAAAAGAAAAGAAAAAACGTACGACCAGATGTACTTAGAAACTACGAATTACGCTGTTACATGTATTATACTAGCTCTTGGTCTTTACTATAAAGGAATAAGGGAAAAATGAGAAAAAAACCCAAGAAATCGCAAAATGAAGTCGATGTGACAAAAACCCAATTTGACACTAACATTTTTGTATTTGATTCTTGAATATACAACATGTACAATGCAACACAATAATTAATAAAAATCTAATATTTGTGGGAAATGCCTGTCAGACAGAAAACTATAATCTCGGACCATGGGAGTACTATAATGACAAAATTACAGCCATGCTCTGACCAATATACGGGGTCAGTAAATTCAATATGAGGCTCTGTTCTTTTATGGAATTTACTGGCCATGTATATATATAGTATATGTCATTATAACACTGTCTAACTAGAAGTATGTAGGAAAAAAAACCCGTTATTTTTGGGTAGGATTTGGGACCTAGTGTGCTAACACATCAGATTTCATAATTTAAATTATGGTAAAGGTTAGAATAAAACTGCAATGATTTCACATCGTTTTCACAAATTTCACAAATAGAAATAAAACGACAGAGCGAAAACCTTAATTGAAATTAAGAGTGACCCTGATATTTGCGTTGTTTAAACAATTGTAACTGATTTGAACTTTTAAATCGTTCATTATAGTCTGTTCTAGACAATCACAAAATACATCTGTTTGTTATTTGCTGTATTTGTTGCTGATAGAAATGAAACATTACGCAATTGAGACAAATCGGTATACATGGTATATTTTCATATTTGAGCAAAAACCAAAGGTTAAGAATAACGTAAAATTTAAAGTGCCAAGTTTGTCTGCACTAGATACACATTTCGACAACAAATGTCTCTTCAGTGATGTTTGCTGTCACAATATGTGCAAATTTAAAACTTATTTAAAATGAAGAGCTTATGAACCAAAAAGTTAAGCCAAAGCCGGGCAAAGAGATTTGCAAGAGAAAAATATATTTATTATTTAAAGATAATGTCCAAAATTGTGTAACAGCAAATTTTATTAAAACAATATCCGTATTGTTATGCCAGTACCGAAGTACTAAGGTGTCTTCCCATTTTCATGTTAAACTTCTTGCTAAAAAAAATCCTCATGGGATATACAATCTTTTATGAATTTTTACAAGACCAAAATCGTTTACTGTTTACTTTTTTTATATATATATACATCTAAGGCGCATCTAGGATTTTCAACAAGGACGAGGACCGACTCAGAACGGGTGATTTAAAACATTGTGTATGTGAAGATTATTCTTTGACAATCTATTGTCAAACAATGACCTATTGGGACATTTACGTTTTCTGTAAACAATATAGATAACAAACCTAACATTCGTTATAGTTTGACACATCAAAAAACTTACCTTGCGATTCTATCCTTTGAGGATATTTGCCACTGAACGTTAAGCAACCAACAATAATTCAATCCTTTGAGGAAGACAGGCTTATATAACCACCGTGATTATACAGCCAACAACACAAACAAAAAAAACTCCAATTAAAACTCGGATATCTAACTTTTGAAATTGATAGCTCCTTAATTATAGGGTTGCAAAGGTTAAATGATTCACTTAAAGAACATAATTATGTTTTAATGAGAAATTACCAAGAAATTATCCGAAGTGTTTGTATGTAGCATGATTATATGGAGACATGTACAGAAAGAATTAGACATTTTCTCATTGAATATGCATTTTCATTCGTGAGGTGTTTTATCAATATATATTTCTGCTTCCTAATAAATTAAGTAATGCAATCCAAAGTATAAATATTGTCGTAATAAACATTATCGTAACAACTTCCAGGTACCACCATTATATCTTTTGTTACTTGATTATAAAATGATTTTTTTTGTACGTTTCTTTCATTGTCCTTTTCAGATTCTAGCTAATTTTATTTTCACGCAACAATAAAATTGGTATATCTTAAAGTTTTATTCTTTTCTTAATAGTAAAAAAAATATTCATTAGGCGAAGATGTCGAAACAGTGATGAATTTAAGAAACACCTTTCTTAAACTAGGAATTGATTTGGTAGCTTTCATACAGCACGGGGCATGGTCATAAACCTCTTTTAATAATCTTGAGACCACAATTTCAGGGGAGGAACTCCAACAAATCGAATTCAAAAGTTTACAATGCAATTACACAAAACCGTTATGTTTCTGTAAATGAGCTGGACGTCTGTCAATTAGCCATATCGATGCCTTGGTACAATATACGTTTTTCTGGTCCTCGTTATTGATCGTAATTACGAAATATACCAAAATAACCAGATGTTAACATATTTGTCAAGGAAACGACATGTAACAACCATGTGACCATATTGCATATATCAGTTTATACGGGATTTGCTGCAATATAACAGAGAAAAAAAGGAAAACAACTAAAACCATGCGGCTGTTTTCACAAAAAAAATCTTGAGAGTAAAAATACTTGCAAGTCATAACGTTTCAGTATAACTTGCTGTCAATTTTAATCGTAAGATATTTTTGTAAAGGAGCTGCTTGCTACATAAAATATACATGTAAAGATTAGCATGAAAATAATTCTTATGTTAGAAAACTCGTAAGTTTTCATCTGCAACTTTGATTGCTAACCTTGACAGATATTCTGATTGTTTACTAAATGTTCCATGACAACTATTTCATGCATTTTCAACACGAAACATATGTATTCATTGCTTATATTGTAAGTTGTTACAGTAACGTTAGGGTTTAAAAAAAAAACCCCAAAAAACAATCAATTGCAAGGTTTACATGAAAAAATCAACAGTACACAAACTTAATACACTGTTGTACCCGTATCATCATGATATTTCTTTAAAGCAATTCAGAAATATTTAATATTTATACTTAAGTTAAACTATTCATAACTTGAAGTTCTTTTAAGCTTGTCAAATGATTTTGATATTTGCCTAAAATCAGTTACTGTTTTCTTACTTATGTAATCCGATATTCTACCATGCATTGTAGAGTATCTCACGTGTAGTTTTTACCCTTTTGAAAACTTATTACTGTTTATTTTTGTTATACAATATGCAGATAAAGGAAACAATTAATATTTGTGTTACACTCGATAATAGTTGACAACATTTAAGTTATATTCAAGTTATCCTGTATAAGTACTGAACGTTACAAGCGCATCGCATTGTTTTCTGCAAACAAACTATTTTGGTTATATCTAATTTTTGTAATCATAATGTAACCGTCTTCAAAATTTGAAGGATGAAAACCATTTAAACAAAAATAAAAATTATCTTTCCAGTATTCCAAATGCTTAAAATTTCTATGTGTCATTTTGTAAAAAAATTGCCGATTGTAGTGATACTTTATTTTTCGACTTTACTATTTGAGAGGAAACAGGTGTCATCAGTAATGTGGAGAGCCACACA
The DNA here is from genome assembly GCF_021869535.1 of Mytilus californianus. Classification (NCBI taxonomy): domain Eukaryota; kingdom Metazoa; phylum Mollusca; class Bivalvia; order Mytilida; family Mytilidae; genus Mytilus; species Mytilus californianus. Next base: position 667,469 of record NW_026262699.1, read on the forward strand.
TAATTAAACGAATTTTCGTGTTTTTTACCTTATTAGTAAGATGAGATATTTTTTAACAAATCATGTGACAAAGATTAACTCCGGTAATTGAACAAGCGAAGGCTGCATCGCAGATGCTCTACAGACGAGTCACAACGTACTTTACAAACTGGTCGAAATCTTTTATCTTATAAAGAAAACTTGCGATGGAATTATGACCGGACAATTTGGACTGTGCAATGAAATTAGTTTTTAAACAGCATTTTATGAATTCAATTGTTTTAATGTACATTCTTGTTTTGCATTTTACCCGGCTATAGAATTGTGCTATTTTTCGACGGAGTTTCTGTCATTGTAGTACTTCCATGGTTCCAGCAAGATGCAGTTTCATTAAATATTAAAAATGCACAAATTCGAAAATTGATTAAGAGATGGACATCGTCACCTTAGATTAATTGAGTCATTTACCAAATTCTGTCATAGATGTAACGATATTGTTGATGTGTCCGTAGAAAACAGTTTACTTATGGGATGGCACATACTAATTTTAACTCAAATGGAGCTCATATATTTAGAAACGTTTTGATTAATATATATTCAAAATATTATTCTATCATATGACATGATAAATTAAGAAGACAGTAGTTAAACAAGTCCAAATCTCGTGATTCGAGTAGGAAAAGACAAATCGAGGTAGCAAGCAAAAACTGCGGAAATCACATGAACACAAAAATAAACGAGACATGATACAAAATCTCATCAAAGTTACAAGGCTTATAATTTTGTACGCCAGACACGCGTTTCGTCTACAAATGAATCATCAGGATTCTTTAGTTAATATTTTTTCAAAACTCTACCCTTACAAATGGAGGTACAGTTTATGACCGCAACACCCTTTCAATTGTCACTAAAGTGTCATTTCTTCAAACACAAATGACAATCCTTTGACAATTATGAATCTTGTTTTAATTCAAAATATATTGTTCATGACAATGAAGGTCCAGGTATAGAACACCTCTTGATTTGCTGTCATTGTCAATTCACCAATTGTCAGAATTCCTTTGCTGCATACATAAATATACTATCCTTTCTTTTCTATTGAAAATAACACAATGTAATTTAAAACTTTTCCGTCGTTGAGTTTTTTGCAATGTCTTTTATTAGTTTTTCTTCTACTTGTGAGTTTTAAATTCATTTTGTATCTTCTGCCTCTTTTTTGTGTTTTGTGTTTTATTTTGGGTAACAAATAATGAAGCATTTAGTAATCATGCTCGTTTCAATAATAAAAAAATACTACATTAATTATCTAAATATGTATGAAAACTAATCATTAGTCGATTTTGTGTTAAGAGTACATGTACAGTTACACACTAGAAAACACTTTAATTTCTTTTAATGGGAATAACGTAACAAGGACAATTTCTAACAATACAAAAAATAAGCGTTCTTATACGATTTTTATTCCTTGACAGGCGACGTTTGTTGTACACAAAGTGCGTTTCATTTCTTTCAGTTAAATATGAGGAAAATAACAATATGTGTACTGATAGCAGCAGTTGCACTGAATGCTCTAGTATTGAGTTTAGAGTTATCAGAAGAGCCTTCTCTTGAGACAAAGAAGGACCTGAGCATCCGTAAGTATTATGGAATAGTCTTAGATCTATACATACTCTCGAGGTCAGATGAGATATATACATCGGTAAGTGTTTTGAAATAGTCTTAGATTTACACTAAACCTGTTAACCTTTAAATCAGGATATACATGTACATCAGTAAGAATCACGGAACATTCTTACAGCTACTAGCAAGGACATACATGTACATCAGTAAGAATCACGGAACATTCTTACAGCTACTAGCAAGGATATACATGTACATCAGTAAGAATCACGGAACATTCTTACAGCTACTAGCAAGGACATACATGTACATCAGTAAGAATCACGGAACATTCTTACAGCTACTAGCAAGGATATACATGTACATCAGTAAGAATCACGGAACATTCTTACAGCTACTAGCAAGGATATACATGTACATCAGTAAGAATCACGGAACATTCTTACAGCTACTAGCAAGGACATACATGTACATCAGTAAGAATCACGGAACATTCTTACAGCTACTAGCAAGGACATACATGTACATCAGTAAGAATCACGGAACATTCTTACAGCTACTAGCAAGGACATACATGTACATCAGTAAGAATCACGGAACATTCTTACAGCTACTAGCAAGGATATACATGTACATCAGTAAGAATCACGGAACATTCTTACAGCTACTAGCAAGGACATAACGGAACATTCTTACAGCTACTAGCAAGGATATACATGTACATCAGTAAGAATCACGGAACATTCTTACAGCTACTAGCAAGGACATACATGTACATCAGTAAGAATCACGGAACATTCTTACAGCTACTAGCAAGGACATACATGTACATCAGTAAGAATCACGGAACATTCTTACAGCTACTAGCAAGGACATACATGTACATCAGTAAGAATCACGGAACATTCTTACAGCTACTAGCAAGGATATACATGTACATCAGTAAGAATCACGGAACATTCTTACAGCTACTAGCAAGGACATAACGGAACATTCTTACAGCTACTAGCAAGGATATACATGTACATCAGTAAGAATCACGGAACATTCTTACAGCTACTAGCAAGGACATACATGTAAACATCACACTTACTCCTCAGATCCAAAAGGATATAGAAATTAGCATGTTTATGGATTAATCTTCGATTCTCAATAACAATGTATCCTTAGATCAGATAGATATACTTGTGTAAACAGGTCACGCTTTAGGAGATCTTTGATTTTATGAGTTCAGCTTAATATCGAATCGTGTTATTAAATGATGATTTGAGTGAAAAGAAAATCTCAAAATCGTTCATCATTACAACAGTTTGGACAACATATCTGGTGTCTCAATAAACATTTAATTATTATGGTGCGATTTGTATTGCATTAACATATATTTTATGTAAACAGAGTACATACTGCAAGTCACAATAATTATAAAGAATATATCAAACGGTTAAGTTAAACAAATCTTCATATCTTACCTTCTATATACTTATAGGAAAATCTTTCTTTTGTTTAAAGCGAACAATATTCATTATTAGGTTAGTGTGCGTATTTCCTATTTGTTACACGGTCAATGGGCATGGTTTAGTTTAAATACACAGTAAGCCTGATAGTAAACACGTCTCTGCTGACATGAATTATCATTAATATGGTCATAATTTACATTTACTGTTTACAAAACGTTGAATTGATCGAAATACTAAGGTTATTCTACCACAAGAATAGATTAGGAAGATACCAAGACCTTGTTAATAAATATTCCATATTAAATATGAAAACAACACGTTATAAATTTCATGAGTCCAAAGCGCTTTTCTGGATTAAATTCATCAGGAACGCTCAAAGCCGAATATTTGAAAGCCAAGGATGCATAAGAACCTAAACAGTCGAAGAGCTATATAACCAAAAAGGACCTAAAAAATAGCCAAATCCATCTAAGGTCAACTTTACCTGAGGGCGTGGAAACCTAAGTTTCTAACAATTTTGAAATTTATCAACGGACAATTTTAAAAAGGTTTGTTATAAATCATGTCAGTACCGAAAAACTGACTACTAAGCTGATGATATCCTCGGGGACTGATAGTCCACCAGCAGAGGTATCGACCCAGTGGTATCAACTTCACAAATAATATATGATGGTCTTGAAGTATAGGTTCTAGGTACTGATGTTGTTTATCATATTAATTACGTGTTATAGTGTTCATCTGAATTCGGCATAAATTTTCTTTTTATATTTTTGGTCCTCAATGCTCTTCAACTTCGTACTTTATTTGGCTTTTAAAACTTTTTTGATTCGAACGTCATTTATGGGTCTTTTGTAGAAAAAAAAAAACGTGCGTCTGGCGTACACAAATTTAACCCTGGTATTTATGACCCGTTTATTTGTACAGGAGTTACGTTCCCTTAAAACAATGGTGTTGTTCCCAAATAATCGCACATTGTAAACATACATACTTATAATTGTTTCATGCTTTTAGAGCAAGACATGTCTAAGAGAGGCTGAAGTTCTCACTGTAAACAATTAAAAGTTCTGTTAAATGTTGTGTTAAAATTTGTCATCAAGATTTACAACTACCTCTAAATTCCCCATCTTAATATAGTCGGTAAGATAATAGAAAAAAAATAGGATATCAATCCATGACACAAAATTCGTTAATAAAAATTATAATTATAAAAAAGCTAACTATGTCCCAAAAATTAAATAAAGTGTCTTCGAAGTTACTGACTGCAAGAGTAACTGCAACAATAAAATGATTCCATGTACAAACCTCTCGAGGGTTTGCTTAGCAGTTAAGCTGAAATCTTTTAAATCGTCTAAATCGAACTATACGGAGGATTTCCAATTCAAGGCATTTGCTTAAGTCGAATTGTGATAGCACAAAATCAGTCTCAACGTCAATAGACGTCCACCCATTTTGAATATAGGGATGGAAAATGAAAAAATACATTGTGTCACGTGATCAATACTTGGGTCTACTCGAATATCACATTACTATAATGAGCATGAATTAAACAAAAAAAATATTTCCAAAGTAAGTGGAATAATATATATTTAAAAGAGACAAAATAAATTATTTTTCATTGAAAGTTGTTCCCCATAAAACAGAAAAACAACTTTTTTCATATTTATATATTTTGTTCTTTATTTCATTGAGATTGACAATATTTATACATGTTGTATTACGTTTGTCTGAGTACTCTTTCTTATTGCATACGACGTTGAATTATTATATTCATATTTTTAATTGTTGTATATTTTCTGTTTTGTTTTTTTGGTGCTTGGTGGTGGGGGGGGGGGGGGGGGGGGGGGGGGGGTAACACGAGGTATCCGATGGATAATGTTTGTCATAAAGTTGTCAAATGTTGAGACGTGTATAAAAAAAAAAGGGGGCGGCATGGTAATTAACATTATCATTCTTTACGACAGACAAAATAGATGATCTGAAAGGTACACCATGTACTTGCCACTATACATACATCATGAACTGTGTTACAGCCCTAGATAAAGCCGACGAGGAAAGGCATTACATCGACCACCGAAAGCTATATTTTTATGTAGCCTAGGTGGTCGAGTGGTCTAGGGCGCTGGACACGATGCAGGCGGTGTTGCCACGATGTCACAGACGCAAGGGTTCGAATCCCGCTGAGAGAAGAACAAAAATTTCCAAACGCAGATTTGAAAATCTGACATTGTTGGGCTAAATTTGAGACGAATTATATATATATATATAGATCACAAGCTCACCGTGTAACTAATTATATTAAGTCAAGAGTTTAATATTCCTCTATATCAATATGATGAAAATCTGATAATCAATCCTAACTTCTATAATACATTGATATTGATAAGTGCAAAATATATCAACATGGCAATACCTGTAGAATGTCAAATTCACATAGTTGATATGTATGATCTATGAAAGAGAAAATCATCATGATAATCGTTCTATGAAGTGATATTTTCAGTCGTTCGTCCTTGAGAGAATACTAGTTAGTTTAGTAAAAATGAATACTCTGAGTATAAGATAGAAGTCGCCGCAAAGGCTTTAATGAAGCTGATCATGATTTTCCGATTAGATATAAAACAGTTTATAACAATACTTGCTTTGTTGTCAGAGTTTAAACAATTTATTGAAGAAAAAAATCACAAATGCGCGAGATTACGTTCAAACCAATTGACTCTTTTATCCGTACTTAGAAATACAAAATGAAAACAATTTATTCAAACATTATAAAAAAAAAAACTGTATTTGTGTTTTACTAACTTTATTTAGACTTAGAACATTGACATTTATTTTCAGGAGGATTGTGGACAAATAGAAAAACATGCTGTAATTATAAAAATTGTCGCCGCCCTTGGTGCCGTTGCTGCTGGGGTTTCCCAGGCAAATGACAAAACAGAAACTATTAAGAAATTACTAAATTAAAATTGTATTTTGTGTTTGTTTTTGCACTGTTGTGTTGAAATATACATTAAAGTAGATAATATTTTTAGTTAATAAATGTATAATACAATGGTAGTGCAGTATTATGGTTGTTCAGTATAATAACCTTGATTTACGAGATTTAAAACATTGGAAGAACATAATTTACTTTGATTTAGTTTACTGCTTGACGGAAGAAGACCAAGGTCAACGCCCCTATTGGGGTACACGCAAAAAGTACTACAAGATATTGTTTGAATCAATGTAAGATAAAAATGTCTTTTACCATTGGCATTTACTTTTTAAAACTAAATATACAATACATTTTTCACTTTCATTTTCGTATAGACATAAGCGAATTTGATGGGAAAAGGTTTGGAAAGTATACAATTGATTTCAATGATGCATTTTGAATCAAAATTTACATATTACACTTGTAAGTGTACCGAAGCTGGAATGGAACCTTAGAATTTTTCTTCAGTTCTTTAAAATTTTGATTGGATGCTCCAAGTCGTTTGTGGATTTCTCTTCTCAATTTTCCGTTTGCAGCAGGAGCACCGTAAGCTCTGTAATCGGCAAAATTCATTTATATTCTATTACGATATTTTCCTAGATTTTAATGCTCAGTGTTTCGACATTTTTACCAAATAATACAATATGAAAAAGTATGAAACGTACAATGTAATTTGTATCCATGATATATTGACACTGTTGCTTGAAAAAAACTTGAATCTTTCAGTGAAACTGCTCTCATAAAAGAAATAAACACACAAAAAAATCAATTTATGACTATTTAACAAAATATATCATTGTGGTACCATTCTTTTATCAAAGACTGTAATGAAAATGATAACAATTCAGATTACAACATTTTAACCGATTGGAAGCAGAAATAGATACAGCCAACGCATGAAAATGCATTTTCAATGTTTCAAATTCTTAAAAAGTATAATTAACCTCGCACAGAGCGCATGATAAAAATTCTCTGTGAACATAAATAATGCATAACTCTATACGATTGTCCGTGAAGTAGCTGATCAAGTAAACAATTTACAGATTCGGTTATTATTTAGGTCCTTGTTGGTGATATAGGTCTTCAACTGTTTCGGTTCTTATAAATCATTGGCTTTCAACTATACGGACATGAGCGTTCCGGATGAAGGTAAATCACGAGAAGTGCTTCGGAAGCATACAATTAATATAGTGTTGTTTTCATATTTTACAAGAAGACACGTTACTCTACAGGACAAGTTATTCCGACAACGGGCTGACAAATTTTATTTCTTACTCCTGAATGCTATTGACAAAGTGGCGGGAAGCAGCAAATGTCATTTGGGTTGCAAGCAAAGGAAGTCTCATATATATTTGTCAGGATGTAGATTTAGTTTAAGTAAAAACCCTTAATCGCTTAATATGTAATGAGTATATGTTGAATATAAATCCGTTGGGAGTTTTCTTGTATATCATATCCAAATCACTATACATTGACTAGTATAAAAATGAGAAACAAAATCTAATAGTATACACAGCATCTGATATCAGAAGACAGGTCATAACTCGTCACAGATCTCCTTATTTATTCCACATTTTGTTTTATCTGTAAATGAATCTGACTTTCATTAACGCGTAAATGCTGATCTGTTAACCTTGGTACGTTACATACAGGTCATAAAAAATCGTTATGATCGATTCAACTTTGATATTTAATACACATTACAAGGATACCGAAAACGATAGGTGACATGATCAACGTTTACAAATCTAATAGACATTAATCAAATATAAGTATACTTCTAAATATTGTGTATTCTGGATTTATGAAACACGCATTTAACAGTATGTTAGTGGAGTGTCTACATTTGCAGCTCCTGTTTGAGCAAATGTGTTCTTTGATCGATGTTGATCACGCTTCATAGATAAACACAGACATAGTGTTATGTAAAAAAATTACAGACGATAACGGGAAACACAAAACTAAACTTACAAAAACTATCCTAATGTGCTGGACAATTGTGTTAATACATGTAAACATACTGTCAAACGTGCACACAAACATTTAGTGTATTTTGCAGTTTAGATATGATCCTCTAAATTTAGCACTTATATTTTTTACGGAAACTCAACCATCTCCTAATAAGAGATAGTACCGACATTCAAACAACCTGTAAAATCCTAAGGAATAATCTCATTACATCTGCATCCATAAAAAATACACCTAACGAAACAATGTGATACAAGTATTCAAAGCAGCCGGAACCAAACTGGTTTGATTATGGGGTTTTGTGTGCAATATGTTATACACAATTTAAATGATTAAACAGTTTTGGTTTCTCGCTTTTTTCACAAGCACGTCACTGTCATATGTATCAACATATTTACAATTAAAGCAAATAGTGTATCATGTTGTATATTTTCAAACTACTAGGTGGACTGGTTTCTCCACAAATAGTACATTTAAAAGTAGAATTTTACAAAAATCTGGCTGGACAAAAATAATCTGACCGTTCTGTATACATAATTGTATATCACTGGTAAAACAAGAGAAAATACTAAGAAGGAATCGGAATCCAGTTAAAAAAAATAAATAAAACAAAACACACACAGAATATCCAAAACTAAAAAAGTCAATAACACAAAAAATTACACAGGATACACACGACTGAACAAGATATCAGGCAGAATGATCTGCATCTTCGATGTCTTTTATTTCAAGTGCATTGATATAGATACAGTTATATATAGTCATCAAATTTTAAATTTTTTAAATGAAAAGAAATCTTAAACTAAAGAATAATGGCAGCTTCAGTAGATTGCAGCTGTTTCATGTAGGAGTATCTTATTTGTGTTGAAAATAAAACTATGACGACCTCACGTAACAAATATGTTGTCAATAAAAAATTCCAGCAAGTTGCTGCTGTCCGTTTCAGTGATTTTATTGTTTGTATTAGATTTTCTTTTAAAACAAAGTGTGAAAGTAGTACATGTACTTCCTTTTTATAAGCGTTGGCCATTTTGTCTTTTGAAATTAAGTTTTACCATTTTTTTTTTAAATCTGTATAGGTTTAGAATGAAGAAGACTAATGTAAAAAGTAGGGAATTTAAAATAATCTTATACTATGGGAATGACGAGAGTGACCTATTTGATTGCACGTTTTAGAACAGATCTAATGATTTCTTTTGGGAAGAACATCTGATTATAATCAGTTAAACAAAAAAAATTCGTATTAGCTTTTCAATTCAATTTCTCAATTTCTTCGTTTTTCTGTTTACTTTCCTTAGTAGTATTAATTAAATTTTGATCGTATGAGTTGATACATATTATAACTAAGAAAGAAACATCTTGATTTGTGAAACAAATTTTGATAGTTTTCCTATGTAAATAAATTCAGAGTTATTAATAAATATTTAAATTTTTCAATGCCATAAGTCTACTGTTGACCCGTCCAAATAAATCTATTTAATGACAAGATAATATAACAAGTATTTTGTTTGCGTCCATTTAAATATGTTAGATTTAACAAACAAAAATGCAACAAAGCAAATGTTACTAAGGGACAGATAAGATATCAAAGATTACAACTGTTTAAGTTGAAGTTTAAATCCAGTACATCATATGCCCTTGGTTCAAATTGTTGTTAAATGGTTGCACAATAACTAATATTGCGCTGTTGATATGAACATACGTTTTCTGTAAATGAGCATTTACATCGAATAAGCTGACAGGGCAGTTATATTTCCTATTTAACAAAGCATGAATCCATGCATTCTTTGTTTGTTCTTTTTTTTTTTGGGAAACCCAGATTTTATTGAAAAAGATTGTTATGTTTGTATGTAAGTCCAAACTAAATCAAAGTCAAACGAATATGTAAGATGCAGTAATATAAAGAGAAGGTAAGAGATTTTTCTTTTTCTTAGTTTAATAGTATTACAACTTTCTTTCTATTAGATTGCTAAACACGGATGTCAAGTTGGTTCAATATTCAACATTCAACATTCAACATTCAAATTTTTTTTTTTTTTTTTTTTTTTTTTTTTTTGGGGGGGGGGTGTTTCATTCATTTTCAATATTCAACATTCGATTTCAACATTCAAAATTCAACATTCGTTTTCAACATTCAACATTCGTTTTTAACATTCAACATTCGTTTTCAACATTCAACATTCAACATTCAACATTCGTTTTCAACATTCGATTTTCAACTTTCAACATTCGTTTTCAACATTCAACATTCGTTTTCAACATTCGATTTTCAATATTCAACATTCGATTTTCAATATTCAACATTCGTTTTCAACATTCAACATTCGTTTTCAACATTCAACATTCGTTTTCAACATTCAACAATCGTTTTCAACATTCAACATTCGTTTTCAACATTCAACAATCGTTTTCAACATTCAACATTCGTTTTCAACATTCGATTTTCAACTTTTAACATTCGTTTTCAACATTCAACATTCGTTTTCAACATTCAACATTCGTTTTCAAAGTTGAAAGTTGAAAATCAAATGTTGAAAACGAATGTTGAATGTTGAAAACGAATGTTGAATGTTGAAAACGAACGTTGAATGTTGAAACCGAATGTTGAATATTGAAAATCGAATGTTGAAAACGAATGTTGAATGTTGAAAACGAATGTTGAATGTTGAAAACGAATGTGGAAAGTTGAAAATCGAATGTTGAAAACGAATGTTGAATGTTGAAAACGAATGTTGAATATTGAAAATCGAATGTTGAAAACGAATCTTGAATGTTGAAAACGAATGTTGAATGTTGAAAACGAATGTTGAAAGTTGAAAATCGAATGTTGAAAATGAATGATGAATGTTGAAAACGAATGTTGAATATTGAAAACGAATGTTGAATGTTGAAAACGAATGTTGAATGTTGAAAACGAATGTTGAATATTGAATATCGAATGTTGAAAACGAATGTTGAATGTTGAATATTGAAAATCGAATGTTGAAAACGATGTCGAATGTTGAAAACGAATGTTGAATGTTGAAAACGAATGTTGAAAGTTGAAAATCGAATGTTGAAAATGAATGTTGAATGTTGAAAACGAATGTTGAATGTTAAAAACGAATGTTGAATGTTGAAAACGAATGTTGAATGTTGAAAACTAATGTTGAATTTTGAATATCGAATGTTGAAAACGAATGTTGAATGTTGAAAACGAATGTTGAATATTGAAAATCGAATGTTGAAAACGAATGTTGAATGTTGAAAACGAATGTTGAATGTTGAAAATGAATGTTGAAAGTTGAAAATCGAATGTTGAAAACGAATGTTGAATGTTGAAAACGAATGTTGAATGTTGAAAACGAATGTTGATTGTTGAAAACGAATGTTGAATGTTGAAAAACGAAAGTTGAAAAAAAAAAAAAAAATGAAAAAATATTGAAAAAAAAGTTTAACAAAAAAAAAGATTTTGAATGTTGAATGTTGAAATCGAATGTTGAATGTTGAAAATGAATGAACCCCCCCCCCCCCCAAAAAAAAAAAATTGAATGTTGAATGTTGAATGTTGAATGTTGAATATTGAACCAACTTGACATCCGTTTGCTAAACAACCTTTTCTATGGAATCCATATTCTATAGAACAAGTGCTGAAAATTTAAGAAAATGGATAACATATAATGGCGGTGAAAATATATTTCATGTTTTCACACAGAGACAGGTCTTGATAAAAAAAACTCAAAAAAAGATAGTGACACATCAAAATTAACATGGGTGACTCAAGTATGTTTCGATGTATATCATGAACACAACCACACATCCGTTATCTCTTTGTATTTTCTGACCGTAGAAGAAACATACCATAATAACCACCACCACCAACAACAACAAAAGTAATGTTAATAAAAATAAATTGAAGTATAATAACAATCATTATGATAATAATTAAAGTAAAGCGAAAGAATTGTCTTTACAATCCTTCTTTCTAACTAATGGAGTTTTTATGAAGCTATAATTATATTGTTGTTCTTCAATTAATTAGACTACTTGGCAGAAATTTATAACGATCCATGTATTAACAACAACAGGTATTTCTTCGTATATTAAGTTTTTCCTTAAATTTGTAAATCCCTTTTTTCGTATCAAAGGAAAATTCGGTTGGTGTTTGGAAGACCTGACGAAGATGTCTTCATTAAAGGTATGTTGATACTCTTATTTCATCCCAACCAAAGAGTTCGGGTTACATTACATTCCCCTTTTATCTTTATGGAGTAAATTTATAGTGATTATTATCAAATTTCTTTAATTTATTGTGCTTTTTTACATTATAAAAACGCGAAATGTAAATTATAATGATTTTTTTCATTGTCTTGTTTTACATGTACTTAGAGCGCATTAACTTTTTTCAAGGGTTTCGATTTTGTTCGCAAATTTCGAGAAATAAGATTAAGGTAGTCATTAGATCTACATTGTATTTGCAAATCAATAGGGGCAAATGTAAGATTACACGGTTATAATCTAACCAATTTGGTCTTTTCACAAACTATTACGAGTAAAATTCGTAATGCACCAAAGTAGCATTTTCTTGAAAAGCAGAATTTTTTTTTATGACTACCGGAATATTTGACGTCCGAAAAGTCCTCTGCTAATGTTATCTCGGGCGGGACGGTGTTAACTTTGGCAAACAGGAATATATAACAGGAATATATCATGCAGCTAGATCTTTACTACGGTAGCCACTTATGAAGCAAGATCTGCTCATCCTTCCAGAGCACCTGAGATCACCCCCAGTTTTTGGTGGGATTCGTATTGCTCAGTCTTTAGTTTCAATGTTGTGTTTTGTGTACTGTTTTTTGTCTGTTTGTCTGTTGGCCTTTTTCATTTTAGCCATGGCGTTGTCAGTCTATTTTCGACTTATGAGTTTGAATGTCCCTTTGGTATCTCTTTGACCCATGTATGTGTGTAAATATTTTCTTCGAAATTTCTTAGGAATGTCATCCCTTCGTGAATTTTTCGGACGCCATCACGAGTTGGTTGACTGTTATGGAATATCTGTTTCACAGATGACAACAGATATGTTCCTATTGTCGTAATAACACTCCCATCCCCCTTTTTCCCACAATGTAAAATACCGAATTAGTCTTATCACCGGCTTTGTACTTACATAATCAACTCGACGGGTGCCACATGTTGAGCAGGATCTGTTTACCGTTCCAGAGCACATGAGATCACCCCCAGTTTTTGGTGGGGTTCTTGTTGCTCAGTCTTTAGTTTTCTATGTTGTTTTTTGTGTAGTGTCGTTTGTCTGTTGGTCTTTTCCTTTTTAGCCATGGTGTTGTCACTTTATTTTCGACTTATGAGTTTGAATGTTGTCACTTTGATAATTGTTTATAAAAGAATTTTAATAAATAACTGAAGGAATGATGTTTTGAGAGAGAGAGAGAGAGAGAGAGAGAGAGAGAGAGAGAGAGAGAGAGATAATTAAACTAATTAGTAGAAAACAAAGTGACAATGCCATGACAAGAAAAGAAAAACTATCAAAAGACAAATAAAAGTAAACAAAACACAACATAGAAAACTAGAGACTGAGCAACACGAAATCCATCAAAAAGTGGGGATGAGTGATATACATTAGATATATCATGAATCCATTCTTTAATGTGAAAACAGTCATAGTGACTGTTATTCTTGTAGTGTTACAATTGAGCATTGCACACATCATTTTGTACTAAATAAGAGATTTGTGAATAGGAATGACATTATCGGAAACTGAACAAAAGGGTTTATATAGTATAAAAGCTGTTAACATGATCATTTTCTTTTCAGCATTTGCAGTCTTTGAAGTTTTCGAAATATTTTCCTAATAATCTAGAATACGATGCAAGTAAAGTGTACAATGCAGAAGTGTTCGTAAGTTGTTTGTTGTTTAATAATGTTTAAAGAGAAAAATTGGCAAAATAATGAATACGATTAACTCTTTTTAATAAAAACACAAAAAAGGAAGCTCCAATACCAGCAAAAGGAGAAGAAAAATCAGTACACGTAGAAATGAGATATCTGGAATAAAAATACAGAACACAATGAACCAAGAAATGGTTAATGAAGGTCATATCATCTATTTTTATTATACATTATTAAGAGCACACAACAATTTTTCCTTAAGACGCCTCATCATGAACGCTGTAGACCAACACTAATGGAGGTTAAACACATACAACTGTTGAGAGTATCAAAATTCGAAAGGTCTAAACAGACAGCAAAACCGCAAATAATCATTGTTTCCTTTGGATGTTTAAATCTTAATCTTATAGCAAGAACACTCTGTGTACCTTCATGAAGAAGGATAGTCACATTGATATGTGACGGACTTCTAATTTAGAATGAATTTTTGCAGTGACCGAAATAAAGTTCATTGTATTCAGTTTACAGTTATAGCAATCATACTGTCGTACATAATTAAATATCATAAAACGATCTTATGAGATTTTGTTTGTTAACCAAATCATGTAAAACATTTGATATATTTTAAGCCATCACCGTTTAGACCAAAAACAAAAAAGAAATCCAAGAAAGTCAAGGTTCATCGTGATACACCAAAGGTATATAGTCTATATAATTTCAATGGAACGTGTATTGCACTACACTATTTTGATTTGAAACCGTTTTTTGTATTAATGCATTCTTAAATTGTTTCCTTTGCTAGTTCTCAAAACTCACATGTAAAATCGCAACTGTCGTTTCGTGATTATCGCAAACAAACACAATTCATGTGTGTTTTTATTCGTAAACAAAATGAAAATAACACTATAAATTGAATGCGTCCAAAGTACTTTACTGACTTATCTTTCATCAGGAACGTTCATCTACAATCTTATTTGAAAACCATGGATGTATAAGTACCGAAACAGTTGAAAAGTTTGACTAAAGTTTCTACCATCTCCGATGAAATTTGATATCACTATGCGCCTTTCCTTGACGACCTCTTATTATTTTCTTATGAGTTGGAGTTCTTTCAGACACTGGTCAAAAACAAGAAGCCAGATCATTTAATTTCACATTCAGATATATTGATGATGTTCTTTCCATTAACAATCCAAACTTTTCTGATTTGGTTCCATTAATTTATCCTCCAGAACTAGAAATTAGAAACAACAGACACGGCTTCCGCCGCCTCATTTTTAGTCTTATACCTCGAATTTGAAATTAACGGTCATCTCAGTACCAGAATCTATGACAAACAAGACGATTTTAATTTTGAAATTACAAATTTCCGCCACCTTAGCAGCAATATACCAACTTCACCTACATATGGGTTATACATTTCCTAACTCATTCGGTATTCAAGAGATTGTGGCTGCCACTCAGACTTTATAAAACGTCACCAGTGTATCAGCAGAAAGTTGATGAACCAGGGTCATGTCAAAGAACGTCTCGTCCTTATCTTGAAAAGTTCATCAGAAAATATCAAGACATTGTTGAAAAATATTCCGTATCAATTCACAAATAATACATGATGATCTTGAAGTATAGTTTATATGTACTGACGTTGTTTATCATCTTAATTACGTGTTATAGTGTTCTTTTAATTTATCTTTGTATATTTTTAACCTTTACTGTTTAGTCTGTTTTCGGTAATATCCTTTTGGCGTGACTCAGTATTTACACATCCCGCCATTATGTTATTGTGCTATGGTCATTTTTTGTATTCTTGTCTTCCACTTTTGATTATTGCTTTGTCTATGGAGTGTCTACATGTCATTTTGTTTTTATTTGTTGACATATTTGTTTGTTTTTATAGCGATTAAGATTATAACATGATGTTGACTGCTGTACCCAAATTTTTGACATTTTTACCTATTATGTCTGTTTGTTTTGCTCACACATTATTGTCAATATACTGAAATTTTATGCGACTACCATACAAGTTAAGGTCTGGCTATCTATAAAAGGTTTAATCAACAATTGTGTACATAAGGCAATGCCTGTACCAAGTCAGGAATGTGACAGTTGTTTTCCAATCGTTTGATGTGTATGAGCTTTTGATTTTGCCATTTGTTAAGGAACTGTCCGTTTTGAATTTTTCTAGGAGTTCGGTTTTTTTTTTTTTATTTTACTTTTTACTATTGTGATAATTCATATAAAACGTACATTTCTTTCCATTTCAGGGACGACTGCCATTATTGTCTATAAAGGTAGAACTATTTTTCTGTTGTTAAAAATACATATGATAAGTTCATTGGCTATCTAAATATTCTAAATATATGCACTTATTATACTTTATAAGCAAGAAAATATGAACACGACGGTGACACTGGTGAAGGAGGAACTAATGGATGTTTTTGTTAGTTTTGTTTGTCTTATGAAAGCAAGTGATAATTACATCTTGCATGAAGCTTGGAAGCCTGAACGTCTGTGATTCCTAGGCTCAGTTTACACATTAATAACCTCTAGAATATTGTGTTCAAATCATTAAAACTCAATCGAAACATTTTTCATTTTTCTTTTAAATTTAACTTTCTTGAAACCCCAGGATTCCATTCACGTGTTTTCCGTATGACTATATCACAGTGAAATAGACATAGTGTTAACATAATTTACGAAAGAAATATCTGCAAAATAGTCTTGAGCCGTGTTAAGCAAGTTGAAAAATTAATACTGGACTAATCAAATGTAAGCGTTTGTAGATATACTAATCATATAAACATTATACATGTGCATTATAGGATAATAATATATTTTTCATATATGAACCAATTAATCCATATGTATAATATATTAATACAGAGGGGCTGTTTGTATATAATTTGGAAGCATTATAAAAATGAGGAGATGTGGTATGGTTGCCAATAAGACAATTATCCATCTAAGTTCAAAAAAAGTGTATGTAAACAATTATAGGTAACTGTACGGCATTCAACAATGAGAAACGCTCATACCGTATAGTCGGCTATAAAGACGGAATCAGATTATTCGTCTTTCAAACCATAACAGGTCAGTATTGAAATGATTTGAATATATACTGCAGGTATATGTAAATATTTCATACTGTAATACTACTAGATACTTTATATTGTTTTATCTTATGCAACACTCTTCGAACATTATAGGTGGTTTTCTCCGGGCACTCTGGCTTCCTCCACCAATAAAAACTGGCCGCCACGAAATAGCCCAAAAGCGGTGCTTAAAAGTGGCGTTAAAACACCAAAAATCAAAAATCAATCGAACATTATAAGGCTATTGTCTCTATATGCACACCGTGTAAAACTCCACATACGAATGGATGACAATTATGACACGGAGTAACGTCCTCGAAGCGAAGAAAATAAAGCGACGAATTATCTTGTTTAAGATTGTTCATGCCTAATTCTTTATAGTAATATCGAATGGAAGGTACCAACAAATAATCAATATCCATCAATAAGAACAAGTGCTCTGTTATCTCAAATACTTCTCCTCACTGTTTATGGTCACACATTTTGAGACTTTTAGAAGATTATTTCTGAAGAAAACTCATTATTATATACGTACTAAACTTTTTTTCTGAACAATTTTTTAAATTATTTCAAAACATTTTCAGTGTGTATCCCTGTAGGTACATAAAACGCATTTGCATGCTGGCCCAGTAATATACACCATCCCGCCAGATTTACATTAGATAAAAAAGAGCGAATATAGTAAAACATTTCATGGGTTTGTTGATCCGCCCTATATATTAAATATAATTAATTCATGCATATATTAGCATTATTTGCCATAGTTACATTTTGGCATAAAGTCTGAATTTTTAATACATTCATTTTTATATTTTCAGAAATTGGCAAATATAGACATTATTCCTGAAGTAAGTTTCAAGTACCTGTTACCATTCATAATCTGTTTTTATCTTTTAGGCAAAATCAGACAATAATTATTTGAAGGTTAATCTGACCTTTACATTTTCAAGATTATATTTCCTGTTGGGAAAATGATAATTAAATTTCATACTGAAAGCTAAGTTAGAGACTCTTTTCGATTTGATGTATCAATCAACTTGAAAATATTTGAACAAGACGCATGTATTGCAGGCCGTCAAATTTCAATTGTAAGTCATTAGATAAACATAGTTCTATTTTGATTTGAAGATTCAAAAATTTGATTTATTGATTTTGCATTCAAAAGACGATCAAGATGGAACACAATAAGAATTACTGTGTTTCGTTTATAAAAATTAAATGTTACAATTGCTGTTGAAAATTTAATCGTTTTCGCACTTTTATGACATTTTAGAACCCCTCATCAATGTGATGATTATTCTATGAATTACAAAATGACCTTTGAACTTTGAAGAAAAGATATTTTTGGAGGTGCATATAAAAAATTTGCACAGACATTATACCTATTTGAGGAGTTTGTTGCAATAACATAATGGGACGATATTGTCGAATTGAGCTTATTGTCAACATGTTGCCATTATGCTTAATATGAACAGCTTTACAGCAAGCTTTTTTACTTCAGCAACCTAAAATACCGGAACCATTGCCACCTCCACCGGAACCTTCTCCTCCGCCGCCACAAGCGTCTGACAAAGATGCAAAACAAAAATGGGAAGACATAGAAAAATGTGGAAAACCACGAATTGTAATATCAGTGATAGGCGCTTACAATGAACGAATTCCATCATACAAATGGAAACACCAGATGTTGTTAAGAAAATCACTTAACCACGTTGCAAGATATGCAGGAAGTAAATGTATTTTTTATTTTTTATTTTGTCATGACTATTGAAATGTTCAATATCGTTTCACATGAGACATTGGTTATACTGTTTACTTTTCATTTCTAACAAGAAGGTAAACAGAAACATATGTTTAATTATATAATGTTCCCCTAGAAGGTTATATTGAAAACACTGACTCATATGCTAAGAGAAATATTACTCATATTGCCATATTGGTATAGGAGACTATTATATATTTCTTTAAAGTTTCCTACAAATAGCTCAAAATCCGTAATTTCTTTGTAATTTCGTGTCCTATTAAGAGACAATTTAAGAAACACATATGTTAAAAACATGTCAATACCGGAGCGCTGACTACTGGAATGATTGGAACATCGGAGACGTACAGTCCACCGTCAATGGTATCCCAGCTATGGTATCGATTCAACTGAATTGAAAACATTTCGTGCGTCCGACGCGCTTTTCTGAATTTATATTCAATAGACACACATAAACCTAATCATTTAAAAGAAAGGGATACATAAAAACGTAGACATGATTTGAGCAAAAATGACAAAAAGTGGCATAATAGCAATTGCCAAATTCATCAACGGTAAAATTTGCTTGAGAATTGAAACATTAGGTTAACCATTATATTAATGTTCAAGTGATTAAATTTTATAAAAAAAGAATATGATATATGCTATTTATAATAACAATAAGTAAAAAATGGTCCTGTAAATCAATAGTTTCAATAGTATAAATAGTATTCCTGATAATTATATTGACTACCATTAATTCTTTATCTTTAGTGAATTAAAAACTAAGAATTCTATCATATTCGTCGTCATCTGTGGAACAAATATTCCATAACGGTAAACCAAGTCGTGATGGTGACCTTAAAATGTACGAAAGGATGGTTTCAACTTCTCCACATGGAACTCTTGGTTTGATAGATTCCTTGTGAGCAGCAACCCTCCATTATGGAAATCATGATAGGAAATACAAGCCCTAGAATGTTGTATCAACTTGGAGATTTATAATCCGCATGCTGTCGCTGCTGACATGTTGCTACATAGAAATGGGGGTTCTCAATTTGGGAGCTGAAATCATCTCTTTTGTCGTTAAGTTTTGTTTTCAACCGACCCTCAAAGTCAATATTTAGATGTTAGTCAAGATATGAGGCAGACTAAACTGTTTCTTTTGGATCCTTTATTTCAAGCTCGATGGGATAGATGCGTTGAATTATTTAGTATGAGAACATCATCTATACAGCGGAAAGTGAAGTTAAGGGATACTGCTTACTTCGTTTCTCTCTTTCAAATAATTTCTGGTATGAAGGCCTCCTCATATGAATAACAGTTGGCAAGAAGAAGAATACAGTTGGTTCCCATTGGAAAACCAATTGTTTGTTGAAAAAAAGTCCTTCAAAAGTAGCAATCAAGAAATCAAGCATCTTGATAATGACAGTTTCAGGGTTTCAAAAGATGAGATATTTATTCGGACGCCATCACAATTTTGATGATCATTATAAAATATTGATGTTGCAGATGGCCTAGACAAGTACTATTATCAAAGCTACTGTCCTATCTACGTTTTTACTATTGTGACATTAATGAATGCAACTAATCACAGAATTTTTTACTTGCTATTAGTGAAGCCATGTTTGCTTAAAGAAGAACATTTGATATTTTGTGTTACTTATTCTTAGCGTTATTTGTAATGTTCTTTGTGCTGATTTTTGTCGCCTTTTCTCTTACTGTTTTTGTTTTATGATTGAGTTTAGTTACTAAAACATACACATGCAGAAATATTTGAGATGTTAAAATTCATACTGATTGAAAATACAGTGAAGAATATTTTAATCTGTTCTTATTATTATTCATTAACTGTTTTTTTTTTATTTAGCAAGCCAAATTAAATTAGCGAAAAGTTCAAAATATTTGCGCGACAATTTCTTTTAATGATTGACAGTACTGATTTTAAAATAAGAAGAATGCATGAGATGAACTATAAATTAGATTGCATGACCTACGCTACATTACATGATAGTAACTGAGATACTTTCGATGCATCTAATGGAGTAAAACATTATAATGTAGATTTCAATTTTATCTATTACAGAATGTGGCTTAATCTTTAATGAAGAGGATATGAATTTTGTGCAGAACATCGTCAGGAACAAACGAGATGTCCAAGGTTTAAAATCTATAGTATATGGATTCGCATCAAACACATCAGTAAGAATACAAAATTGTATACAATATAATGACTTTGTTAATCTAATTTTAGATTTCTCCATGAGTTTGACGATGGAAAAATTCTGTCAATCTACTGGTCAATTTTAAGACATTGCCGAACAGAAACTTTATTAAATTTGTAACCTGTTCTGGTATTAAGCAATTGAAAGAAGGCGTGTGTTTCTTATTTATCTGCGTTTGACAAAATATCTTGGATAATGTATGAGCGGTGACTGAACAAATCTGAAATCGAAGTCTGATAATTAAAGACATTGTCTTAAATAGAAATTAAAAACTTTATGCCTAACACCATAATTTTATTGTGCATGTTGTGATCATGTTCCAATACCAATACTCACTGAAGACAAATATCACCTATTAAGTTTTATTTCTGATTTCAGACGACTAATACAAGTAATGATGACAAAAATGCAACAGTAAGTTTTCGATACCAAACAAAATACGCTACAAAAATAGTTTAAAACAATGCTGTAACAGTTGTTGCTCGACAAGTGGATTGTTATAATTGAACAGTCGTTTTTTGGTTATTTATACTTAGCGATTACTATACACCGAATATTTAGTGGTGCTGCAATAGTCAGCTAGAATGCCTCTTTTCATTAGTTCTAATCAATTGTTGTAAGGCTAATTGGTCTCTTATCATTTTCTAGAGTTCTTATTTTACATATATTTTTTAATCAAACTTCGTACCGTTCTTCCTGAAATCATAAAAGATAAAACAGCACAAACAGGTAACAATGGAAAACGAAAAATCCACCGTACAGAACAAAAACAAGAGAGAAGACCCTATTTACCCAATGATTTACATAAACAGGTTTTGTGTTATTATGTATTAATGCAAACTTTAATATAAAAATATAAATGGAACTCATAGTCCTCTGTATAAGGTATACATTTTTCTTATTCTTTCTCGCATAATAATTGGATATTTTACGTGTCGTTCGTTATGATCTAAGATCGTCATTGATCAAAAATCAATTACGACGTCAACTGTCTTTCCCGTCTTTGGTTGTCCTATTGTGACGTCACGTAAAAGGAGACAACGCCAGATGACATAACGAATAAATAATACATCTTTCAAAATTTGTGACAGATATTTATACACTGTCTAATTTAAATCTACCTCTATGCCAGTACACAAATTTAGTTAAAAGTGTTTTTACTGATTACTTTACTATAAAGGGTGCTCAAATTAGACTATTCTGGCAAATGATTCTGTTGGAAAAGCACTGTTATTTGAAAGTAAAGACGCTATCGAAAAATTAAAAAATATCCTATATTAACAGATAAGATTGATCTCAATTGCCGATAAGGTACAGGTTTTTACAGTGAAAACCAACAAAAGATATGAGGTATAACACAACAAAAAGTGAATGAAACAATGCAACAGCAAATGTTGAACCAGAATTAGACTATATAAAAGGAAAGGCAGTATAAAAAATACTTCTCTATAACCAGATCATCATTCTACACAATTGTCGATAAGTGTGTTTTAAAAATATACGAAGAGGCGGCAAAGAGATAATTATCCACAAAGAACCGCATCTAAACAGATTTAACAAACTCAGGTCTCATTACGCAACGAAACAATGTGAACAATCTGCAATATATACTAGACCTCCCATTACTAAATGTGAATTTAACAATACTGTATCCAATACTGAAACAAGGTCCAACCAAACGAATAATTGAATTTAATATCATTAACATTATAACAAAACATATCTATTTTGGGCATTATTTATGTTTTCATGCGATAGAGCCATGAGCGGAGGTAAGCGATTGTAAATACGTGTTATAGTGTTCTTTTAGTTGTCTTTGTAAATTATTAACCTTTACTGTTAAGTCCATTTTTGGTGATATCTTTTTTGCCTGGTTCGGTACTTTTACATCCCGCCATTGTGTTATTGTCCTTTTGTCATTTTGTTGGATTCTTCTCTTTCAATTTTGCTTATGTGTTTTGTCTATATGCCATTTTGTTTTTCTTTGATGACATATTTGTTTGCTTTTATAGTGATTAAGATTATAACACAATGCTGACTGCTGTACCCCTATTTTTGATATGTTTTCCTATTTTGTCTGTTAGTTTTGTTCACACATTGTTGTCAATATCATGGAATTTTATGCGATTGTGATACAAGTGAGAGGATTAGCTAGCTATAAAACCAGGTTTAATCCACCATTTTCTACATAAGGAAATGCCTGTACCAAGTCAGGAATATGACAGTTGTTTTCCATTCATTTGATGTGTTTAATCTTTTGGTTTTGCCAATTGAAAAGGGACTTTTCCGTTTTGAATTTTCCTCGGAGTTCGCTATTTTTGTTACTTTACTTTTTATTGAATGATTTTTTGATATCGCTCGATTTATTTAAGACATTGAAAGACAAATATAAGTACTCTATGGTACTTTTGGGAAAAGCTTTAATCAATGAGACTAACGAATGTAGCAAAAAATGAAATAATCCTCTTTTACCAGCTAAGATACGGGTTTTAACAATGAAAAATCCGCAATAAAATTAGGCATCACACAACAATTCAACAGCAAATGTTGAACCAGAATTCGACCATATAAAAGGAAAGACAGTATGAAAAACACTCCTCAATAACCAGATCCTTGTCTACACAGTTACCGATAAGTCTGTTATAAAACTATATAGAGATAATTATCCTCGAAGAAAGATTTTACAAATGTAGATTTCATTATAGGCTTTACCAATGAAACAAATCCATAATATATAGTAGACATCATATAGCTAAATGGTAATATATATAACAATACAGTTTCAAATACTGAATCAGAGTCCAACCAAAAAAGTCAATGACATCATAGCATATCACATTTATTTGGGGTATTATTATATTTCCAGGTTAAAGAGCCAAGAACAGTTTTATTGGAAGTAAGTGATTGTGAACAGATATAGCAAATATTGCAAGACAATATCATTTGTTTAATTGAATGATTTTTCTACCGTAGGAACATGAGATTAACTTAAGACCCTTCCCAATTTTTTGTTTTGTTTTTTATCTAACACAATCTATGTATACTTCACTGAATGTAACTTAAAATGTGTATAAGAATATCAAAAGAATCATCTTCTAACTATCTAAAACATCAGTGATTTGGAAAAGAGACCATCTCAGAATATTTCCATTGTCCATGTATCATCAACTTTTGGTTTATTTCTGGTTAAACATAAAGTACTTTGCTTATCCTTTTTGTCGAGGTCATCAAATATAGTTCACACGATGAAGCAAATAAAATCTACTGCATAATACGTATTACAAAAGTTTAATAACTATCTAAATTTTTTGCTGTTGTTTATTTCCAGTTTTTGCATGCACGAGAAAAAATATATTTAGGCTAAAAAAGTAGAACTTATCTTTACAATATATTTTCAAATTTAGCGGCTCAAACTAGAAAACTACATCAATTTAGAGGGACGAGCAGGTTTTGAAAAGGAAGATGACGTTGGTTCAGGAAAAAATGGTATGTTCATATTCATTTATATCAATTTATTAGAGGTATTCATATTGTTTTCGTAGCGAGGTATCCATTTGGAATGTAAGTTTAGAATAAACCTATTTAGTACAGAATTATTACAAATACTATTGGAATGTTACCATCTTTACTTTGATTTTAGTTGTTTACATTAATGACAACGACATATTTAGTTTTTCCTTTTTTAAGGATACGCATATTCTTGTTTAAACACAAATTATACTTCTTTTCTATCAAATTACATATCATGGATAAAATAAATCAAATATAAATGTTCTGCTAATTAAAATTTGACATCAGATTTTTTAAAGCACAAGTTTCCATGATCTTGAAGATGCATATATTTATTTGAAATCAAATACGGTAATATAACAAAACGATTTATCTAATGAAATTATCCTTCTGAACACCTGTCACCTTCGTTACTTTAAAGAAAAGGATACTATTATAAGTGTGACTCCATTATCGTAAACTAAATCATTCAAACGTGTGTTAATCTTCTAGGTAGGTATGTATGAAGTTGATTTAGTTAATATTTTCCTATGTAAACATCATATATAAAGAATCGTCGTCAATTTCACCTTAGTTCTATGCATAAAACATCTTATATTTAATATTTTCTTAGTAAAGCCTTAAATAGTTTAAGTCCCGCCAACAAGTCTTAAGTGATAAGCATAAATATCTATGAACTCAGAAAAAACCTAAGATTATACTTAATTATTCTTGCTACTGTGAATCCCGGAAATGCTGAAAATTTTAATACCTTTAAAATTCATGCTTGTAAGTTCAATATGAACAATATCGTTTGTATATTGATAAATTCTTACGAACATTTTAAGTTCACTAAACACAACAAGTTCAATCAACAATATCGTAGTAACTGGTGGTATGAATATAATGTTATCCTATCCTTTTGTCGCATTCTGGCAACTGTGAATCCCGAAAATTTCTAAAACGTTTACACTTAAAATTCATGCTTGTAATTTTCCTTATATTCATTTATTCGTGTACGCTTAGGAAAATTACATATAACTTTACATCAAATGCAAAATGTTTTACATCGCCCGGTATCGAATGTGAGTGAGTATATGCAGATCTAAAGACACAGACGATTCTTATTTTTCGATAGGGAGCATTTATCTTTATATAAATTGCATGCATTGTTTCATTTGACTTTTGACTTTAAACAAGTAGGGGTAATGTCCCCAGAGAGTTTATACTATCTTGGACGAAATCAGAATTATTTCGGTTTACTGGAATTTGAATATTTATAAAAGAGTGGATGAGACGAAGTGAACATTCAAAACTAAAGTTTTCTATAACATACTTTTGAAAATAAGAAAATGTAGATTAACAAACGACCTTCAACAATGGATAAACGCCATAACTTATATTCAGAAATAGAAGGTCCCGACATGACAAAATGTGAAATAATTTAATAAATAATAAAATTAATGGACTTATTTACCACAAAACAATTGACAAAAAACAAATATGACAGACACGAACCAACGAAAGACACTGAATTTACAGGCTCCTTACTTGGGATATTCACATACAGAATATGGCGGGTTTAAAAATATTTATGTTATATATATATATATATATATATGTTATTATAGGGGATCTAAAAATAATTCAACAAGAAAATCTTCGAAAGGTGATTTCTCATAATCCTAAGTTTAGAGAACCCCAACACATCAATTGGAACCATAACTTCAAAAATAATTATGGATTCCATTGAGGACTACGCCAGAGCATTGGCTAAAGGAGAAGAAGTTGAACTGGACACTTTGTCAGAATGGGTCAAAACAATCAGGTCTCTGATAAAACGTCGCATTCATAAGTTGAAAAACTGTGAATGATCGACCAAAGTCCATTTTCTGAGACAAAGAGGCTGTTAAATGTCTATCATCTCTTCATGATGAGTATGTTGTTGTTTCTGCGGACAAAGCTTCAAATAATATTGTCTTTGTATGTAAAGCGTATTACTACGAATGTTTTGTAAAAGAATAAGAAATAAATGAGCACTCAGGTAATCCCACATACAAAGACATATCATTTGACAAGGATGAGATTTTGGCGAATCATAGTGCTTCATGGCTTCAATGAACATTACATTGAACAACAAATCAGAGGACTTCACAAAATTCCGTACAAACAACGGTACATTGCCGGCTCATCTGCATGTTCAACCAAAGAATTGTCCATTAGATTGACTAAAATACTGTCCGCAGTGGAAGAGGGTCTTCAGAAATACCGTGAAACTGTTTACTCGCGTAGTGGTATTAATCACATGAGGATTCTTAAACATTCTAAAGAACTTCTAGATAATTTTAAATCTCGGTCTTTTTCTGAAATAAGTTCTATCAAAACTTTTGATTTTTAAACCCTGTATACCACCATTCCCCATGTGAAATTGAAAAATCGCCTAAAAGAAATAATCCACAATGCCTTTCAACATAAAAATGGTAGAATACGCTATAAATTTATTACTTTGGGATACCATAAGGCATATTTTGTTAATAGCGAAGAAAAGGGTAAAACATGCTACACAGAGGAACAAGTGATCAGTATGCTGGAGTTTCTGTTGAATTTGGAGGTAGACTTTTTCAACAAATTGTCGGCATTCCTACGGGAACGAACTGTGCGCTTCTCCTTGCCGACCTCTTCTTATTTTCATATGAATCGGAGTTCCTTCAGACACTCAAAAACAAGAAGATCAAAGAAGCCAGATTATTTAATTTCACTTTCATATATATTGATGATGTTCTTTCCATTAACAATCCGAACTTTTCTGATTGGGTTCCATTAATATATCCCCCAGAACTAGAAATTAAAGAAACAACAGACACGGCTTCCTCCGCCTCATTTTTAGACTTATACCTCGAATTTGACATACACGGTCATCTCAGTACCAGAATCTATGACAAACGAAACTATCTTAATTTTAAAATTATGAATTCCCCCCACCTTAGTAGCAATATACCAACTTCACCTGTATATGGGATATACATTTCCCAACTTATTCGGTATGCAAGAGCAAGCAGCTCCTACTCAGACTTTGTAAAACGTCACCAGTGTCTGAGAAGAAAGTTGATGAACCAGGGGTATGTCAAAGAACGTCTCGTCCTTTTTTTAAAAAAGTTCATCGGGAGGTACCAAGACCTTGTTGATAAATATTCCGTATCAACTCCACAAATAATACATGATGGTCTTGAAGTATAGATTCTGCGTACTGACGCTGTTTATCATCTTAATAACGTGTTAAAGTGTTCTTTTATTTGTCTTTATTAATATTATTTTTACTGTTTGATCTGTGTTTGGTGATATACATTTGACGTGGCTCTGTACTTATGCATCCCGTCATTGTGTTGTTTGTATTATTTTTCATTTTTACTTGTGTGTTTTGTCCGTGTGACTTTTTTTATGTTTCTTTGATACATATGACGTGTCTCTGTACTTTAAACATCCCGCCATTGTGTTATTGTTCTATTATAATTTTTGCTTACTTTGAACGACACAATTATCTTATATCTCTTCCTGTGTGACGTTTACATTCTGACGTCAAACACGCGATTCTACGCCAGAGTTAATGTTAAAATTACGATTCGGTCCCAGTGCTTAAAATCCCTTGATCCTTTATGGGTTGATTTGGCATACATAAATAAGATACAAAAATAAGTAAGAAATGAACGAGATTGTTACATGTGATAAATGCTTTTTTGTGCTTCTTTGTTTAATATTTGTTTGTTTTTGTTGTGATTAAGATTGTGACACGGTGTTGACTGCTGTACCCCTATTATGACATTTTTACTTATTATGTCTGTTTGTTTTATTCACACATCGTTGTCAATATAATGGAATTTGATGCAACTGTCATACAAGTGAGAGGTTAAGCACTATAAAACCAGGTTTTATCCACCATTTTCTACATAAGAAAATGCCTGTACCAAGTCAGGAATATGACAGTAGTTGTCCATTCGTTTGATGTGTTTGTGCTTTTGATTTTGCCATTTGATTAGGGACTTTCCGTTTTGAATTTTCCTCGGAGTTCAGTATTTTTGTGGTTTAACTTTTTACGTGCGCTAAACCATTCCCTATCATCGACATCATGTACGCATTCACTAGTAAACGAATTGCAGTCTGAAAGGTCATTTTGATCTTAACTATCAGAACAATAAATTATTAAATCATGTTATGTCTTTCAGTAAGTCTTCAACAGCCTGAACAGAGACTGAACAGATCTTAATTGACTGCAGGCGAATTGTGTGAACAATACTGAATTTGCCGGTGAATAAGTCGTAAAATAGACTTCACCAACGAAAAAAATAACAATCGGTTCTGAGAGATAGTAATTTACTGAATGATAAATATGATGAACTAAAGTTGTTTTAAAATTGAGATTTTGTTAAATCTTACACTCTTGAACTTAATGATCACCTGCAAGATGATTAAGAGTATTCCAATTTCTCCAGTGATTATAGTTTTGATTGTGTACATCTTTTTCTAGTGGATCATTTTGAAATATTTTACTTTTTAATATATGAAATAACTTGTCCTACTTCTTTTGGATTTCCCGTCATCATTTACGTGGTTTGATGCGAATTCACAATCTGTTTAATTGTCATAAAAGTGAATATGAGAACTGCATTTTAATTGCCTCGACATACTTAAAGCGGGGAATTCTTATGAGCATGATAGTCTTTGACTCCGTGGTTCTGGTGTAACAGTATAAAAGAAGGGGCATTATATTATCCAGCTAAAATTTGAATGAATTGGTTATGTATTGTGAATAGATTACCTTAGCTGTATTTGGCAAATCCTTTCGGTCTTTAAGGTTCCCGATGCCGTTTAACTCCTTACTTAATATAACTCTTCAATTTTTATATTCGAGCGTCACTGATGAGTCTTTTTTAGACAAAACGAGCGTTCTGCGTACACAGTTTTAAGCCTAGGATTAATGATGAGTTTATTTAAACAAAAAATCTCAGAAACTGACATTAAAAAAATGTTTTTCAACTAACAATCGGCATTCCCTAGGAAACCAACTGTACGACTCTTCTTGCCGACTTGTACCTTTATTTATTTGAGGCTGACTTCTACAGAAGCAGCAAAGAAAGATTAAAAAGAGGCTAGCAATATATTTAAACTTCACTTTCCGCTATATAGATGAAGTCCTCTCATTAAATAATTCAAAGTTTCGTGACAGTGTTGAACGCATCTATAAAATTGAACTTGAAATAAAGAATACTGCAAATACAGGTAAATATTCGTTGTATCTTCACTTACACGTAGACATCGATAGTGAGGGTCGGTTGAAAACAAAACTTCATGATAAAAGAGAGGACTTCAGCTTCCCAATTGTAAACTTTCTATTTATACGTAGGAATATTCCAGTACATTCACAGTTGATACGATATTCCAGTGCTTGAATTCCTATCATGATTTCCTTGATAGAAGGTTGTTCACAAGAAAGCTATGAAACCAAGAGTTCCAAGTGATGAAGTTTTACGGACGCCATTTCGATATAGTTGTGATATATCTGTTTCACTGATGACGACGGATATTTTCCCTTTGTCGAAATCACATTCGCGTTGTATTTTTCTCCGATTGTGACCTACCGAATAAGATTTATCACCGGGTTTCTACTTACATGAGCAACACGACAAGAGCCACACGTGGAGCAGGATTTGTTTCACTTCTGGTCAGCTGAAATCACCACTTATTTTATATGAAAGGACATTTGTTGGACTTGTTTTAGTTTTTGTGGTGTTCTTTTTATTTTGTTAATGTTTGTAATGTTTAAAAAGGTAATAGACCTTTCAGTTTTATGTCAAAAACTTGCTACAATTCAAAATTCCCGAGATCATCTTTGGTTTTTCGTGGGGTTCGTGTTGCTCAGTTTTAGGTTTTCTATGTTATGGTTTGTATACTGTTGTCTGTCGTTTTTGTTGTTTTTGTTTTTTTGCCATGGCCTTGTCAATTTATTTTGGACGTCTGAGTTTGAATGTTCTTTTGTTATATTTCGCCTCCTGTTAATGCGTAATGATACAACTTTTATATTCTAATATCAGAAATAAGAATTCCAGTTGTTTTGTTGGTATTGAATGGTGAACTAGATACACTTGAGCACGTGATAAGAGCTATTGACAATAATATATCAGTTGTCGTCGTGAAAGGCACCGGCGGAACAGCTGATCTTGTCGCCCTTTGCATGAAAGAGTAAGTATATGAATACATTGTTTTGATTGTCGAAGTTGTACCATACTGTTTATATAGCCAATTCAATATTACTTGAAATGGTCAGAAAACGTGATGCAAACAAATGTATGCAGAAATCTTCTTAAAAAAGAACCGCTTTGAATAAAGTAATTTACCGGAAATGAAAGATATTTAGGCCAAAACGCAAATGGTTGATATTTCTCAGTTGAACTTAATTATTCATTCATGTTAATTTTGGTTTGATTTTTTGATTTTTTACTACATGCACCTCTTGAACAGTATTATATCTTATCATGTCAATAATAATACATTGAACTACTTGACTGTAAATTAACTATGTGTAAATACCTGTTTTTGATTATATTGTAATTTGTATGTGAGGGCCTTAGGGAAGATTAGTTTGTTGTAACTAACTGTGTTTACCCTCTTCGAAAAAAGAATTTATTATTATTATTATTATTATAATTGTTTAGTTACATAAGATGAAAAAAGAGCTTGATTTGAAAAATAGCAAAAACTTAAATTTTAAAAACTGATAATACCATGACCGATACCAATTTTACTGCATCAGATGCGCATTAAGGTGATGCTTGGGGCCAAAACCTTAAACAAAAAGTGCCGCAAACCATACCTGTACCAAAATTCTGGTTACTGGGCAATTGATACCCTTGGAGACTGACATAAGAGGATTGACCCAATGTTATTAAAATAATTAACGGTACCAATTTTACTGAACCAGATGACATCTTGATTTCAGATTTCAAAGGTTAAACTTGAAAATAATTTCGAACGGAAAATAATCTGTTTTTACTCTTTAATGTAGATTCGCTGCTGTATAGAAACATCTTTCAGTACAAGCTTAGTTTTTGTGTACACTAGACATTACCATAGCTTTGCACAATTCAAAAGAGAGGCGAAATATACAAGGGACACTCAAATTGATAAGTCGAAAATAAACTGACAATGCCATGATAAAAATAGAGAGAAAAAGACAAAAAAGACAAATAACAGTATAGTATTATGTAACATAATATAGAAAACTAAAGACTTATCAACTCATGCAACTAGATATCCAAAAATAAAACCGGGATTGATCTCAGATGCTCCCATAGGATAAGCAGATCCTGCTCAGCATTTTTCAATTATCAATAATAGAGTTATCTAAATGAATTTATACGTAAAAAGCTAAATGTTGTAAGCATTATAGTTAAAGATTGATGCAGTCATGTATTGAAATCTGTCTTAGATTAAAATGAAGTAAATATTAACATAGGCGACAATGGTAGCCTTTTTGAGTTCTGCATTTTCACTATAAAAATTCAGTTTAAAAACTGTCAAAATCTGAATTTTCAACAACTTTGGGAATGGATAAAAAATACTCGCTATTTTCACAACCAAAGCCGACATTTATTACTCACTATTTCAATTAAATTTTCTAATTAACAGGGCAGCAGCAAATAAATTTACTTCTATCGATCATCTTGGATGAAGAAAAAAATTGGTGGCGACCGTCATCTTTATTAACGTCCCTTTTACCCTTGACATGTAGAACGATTTCACGAAACATAACTGCATAATGTTAAATAAATCAGTGCTATCAATTTCCTACCTATACAATTTTTTCAATGTTGATAACTTTTGTGGGTTCTTTGATATTATCAATTGTTATCCAGTAGCAACATTTAGGAAATATCATGTTTTAATGTCGCACATGCCAGGATTTAAACTAGAAAAATCACCCAAATCGACGTTGATCACTAGATTAGTAATATTAAATCAATCAGTATTAACTTGTATTGACGTAATAATTTATAAACGTTTTCCATCTCAATTTCAGCATGAATAAGTTGAAAAGAAAATTACCTATTATGTTTTCAAGACGCTTCAGTGATGATATGTATGAAAAGATGAAACAAGTTCTTGATCGAATTCTACAGAAAGAGTGGATGGTACTTTTAAATGCATACCCTACATAATCACACTATTGAAAGACACATAACAAGTATATTTTCGTAAATGTTTGACGTGATACCTTTTCTATGAAAATGTTTTCTGCACGAAGAACATTTCCTCATGCATTTATGCATATAGTAGTTTTCTCTATAAGCGGAGCAGGAACTTTATGTTCTCTCATCGTGCTTAGAAATACCATAGATTTTAAAATGACTTAATTAAGGCAATCTGTAAGTTTATCTCCATAATTGTACATATTTGTTTATCTTGTATTTAGGACATGATATTGTCTGTTCTTTTTGGGATTACATTTTCATATGTACTTTGATATCTTCTTATTTTTTAAAATTAAACACAATGTAATCCACTCAGATCTAAGTATAAAATGCTATTCTTGTCCCCATTCCTTTCTATGTTACAGTTTACATTTTCAAACATTTCTGGGGTGCAGGTCAATATACCGTTATTTCCATATCGGACCGTACTTGTTACCGAAACTTAAAATACACCAAACCAGATACTTCATATCTGAGAAACAGCAACATATGCCATGAATTTTTAGAATTCATTTATATGTTTTTGTATTTTTCATAATTACCAGTCAAAAATTGTTCTACAAAGATCATAAGTCCTTTACCTTTCATTTCATACCTAAATTACCTAACTATATTCTACAAAATTTGATATTTATACCGTTCGTAGGAACTATTTTGTTTTAGACATGTACTTCTATTTGGTATGTACTTTTTTGACTGGGCTGTTACATCTTTCATAGTCTAATCTAGTTTTTTGCCCTTTAAATACGTCATTTCCTGCAAAGATATCTAACATACATTTCGATGTGCCCCATGGTTGTCTGAATGTGTCAGTTTTTTGCACGCTTCAATGTGATTGTCGGGTTAAATTATGACAGTACATGTTAGATTTCTTTGCAAGGTGTATTTTATTGATATTACACTATGGTTTTTACGTCAAATCCTAATTGTGGCTTGATTTTCAGTTTGCAAAGAATTCCGCTCAAACCAGTGCTACGGGTTTTCTTAAATTTGCAGCGAAGTGAGATTGTTTTGTTCTGTGTTGAAGGTCTTTCTGTGATTTTGAGATGGAGAACAATAACAAAAGCACTGTTTTGTTTGCTTTGTGTGTATTTGATGTGAATATATCGATATTGTGTCATGGATTGATACCCTATATCCTCTCTTTTTTATACATACACAGTAAAACATTTGATTAAAACATACTTTGATATGTTTAGATGATTATCCAAACTAAACGAGTTTTATTTTATTTTCATATTACAACAGCCCAATGAATTTGATTCTTTTTTTGCATGGATGTTTGGTTTGTCCTCATTTCTAAAATAATACTGGAAATTTTGTCAGAGTTATTTCACATTCGTTTCTTATTCATATCTTTGCGTACTATTTTTTTTGCAGATAACAGTATTCAATATTAAGAAAAATAAACATGATGAATTATGGGGAAAAATTACAGATGGAATATTACGGTCATGGTCATTTGAAAAGAAAGAAGGTATTCACATATTTATAAAATTAAAAATGTTTGTAAAACCTCTACTACAATCAATATATAATGTATGTTCAAAAAGGGAAAACAGCACAATCACCAGGGGATGCAACTTATGATAATTGGTTTATTTGCAGAATGCACCATGGTAACCAAACTAAACGTTAAGCAAACAAAAATCAATCGATCAATCATCCTGGGAACTGCAATGCTTTATGTGCTTCAGTGGAAACATATTTAGCCGATCATTTGTTTGCTGATTCGATGATATTTGTAGCGAAAATAATGCAACATAGATACGCTCAGAAAGCCGACAGAAAAACATTTGTTCGGCTGTACAAAATATAGCTGAACAAAATTGTAAAACAAAAAAAAAAAACTAATTATGGACTGTAGATCATTTTAATATGTTCAGTATATCTAAATGATATACCTATATTTTAGCACAGCAATATTTGAAGTCATTGTCGCTTATTATGCCACTATGAATAACAAATAATATATAAAAAAAAACTTTGGGCTTGTTTATTGTTCCGAATTTATTTGTGCTAATCTTATATTAGAATTCGATGTAATTTATTTGTCTAGAGGAACGGATTTGATCAGTAAGTTTTTTTAACAAAAGAATTAGAATCATCTAATAGTAATTGGTTTTGAAATCAATTTTTATGTGTCTGTGGCGCAAATTATTATCTATATTTTAGATCTTTAAATACCAGATAAGTCATTTTATCTGTAAAAAAATATCTATTGTGCCCTATTCCTGATGAGAAATTTTGAATGAATGTGGATTCGCATGGCGGGTGATGCATGCAGAACTTGAGAAGCTAATGGTCTCGCTCCTTTTGAGTTCTTGTGTAACATGAAATTGTATTGTATTGACAAGGCCACTTTAACTGACATCTTGTATTCGAAACCAAAAACGTGTTATACATTAAAAACAAAAATGTCTTCAGATGTTCATTAGATAATCTGTCGGATATAAGTGGTTATATTTTTAAGTTTATCTTAGAAATTGATATTAGTGTTTTAAACGTCTTGCATTAAGTGCGAAACTGCAAAAACTGTCAAAATAGCCTTATTTTTGAAAAATCTGTCGTGAATATTCAATATTGGTCGAGGGTTTTCATTCAAGACATTTTTTCTGTAACATAACAGACATTTATGAGTGTAAACTATCTTTTTGGTTAAAGCCTTGTCGTCTTATATCTATGTTGTCCCTAATCTATGGGTGGAATGACGATTTTAGATCAAATACATACATTTAGACTCGTTTTGGGTGTCATGGTAACATTTGACGTATATACTCCATAATCCTCAGATTGTATCAACTAGTCCATTTACCAATAAGATTATTATACTTTTAAAAGCCTTGAATAAGGTTTACTAATAATGCACTTTCAGGCGCACATCAATTACTCTTATTGTACCTCCTCCTTTGATTAAAATGTTTATACTTGTTTATACAATAAAAGTTCAATAGATATTTTCGCACTACTACGTGTTATTCAAAAGTATAATTGATTTAAAAGTGTTTGATATATGTTAATTTAACCGTATTCTGCTGGATGGAATTAGAGTCTTTAGCAGTTAATCGCTGTTAATATCTGATAAATCACGAATCTAAGAAATCGTATGAACTCAAAACTAACGATATTGTATAAATTAACAGGATAAGCGCTCCTTGCAAAATGGCAAAATGTAACCAAACGAGAATATGATACAATGGGTAAAATTACATATCCGACGACTATATTGACATCAACATATCTAAGACAGCTAGTGATTAGAGACACCGACACATCACAGCCAGTTTGATAAAAGTCTATGATAAACCTAACCGTGTGCAAAGCAGAAAAACTGATTGATGATGTTTATTATGTTTATTCAAGGTTATAATTGTAAAGATGTAGATTGAATTTTTTACACGTCTAGCATTCATTTTATAAGAATATATTACTGTGTGATTCATTAAACTTTTCCATATTAACGTGATTTTATTAGGCAACAACAAAAATCAAGATGTATATTATTTTGTAATTAAATGTCCTTAAATCTATCTATGGGAAATTTGAGTTATGATGATATATATAATTTGCCTATTTCTAGATATTGTTTAGAATCTAATATGTATGTGTATCTAAAATAGGAAGTAAGACTTGGAATTGGTGCTCCGTAGTCGCGTTTAAATGTAACAATTTGAAAAAATAAATTGAAAACGTGTTTAATACTTGTAGGGAATATTCTATTCGTGATGTTTTATACGTCTTTAACACGCACAGACACACACGTTCACACACCTCTATGTTTACCATTGATATTGTTTTATGTTTACTTTGAATGACATTTACGGAAGACTTGTTTGATCTTAATAATTTTTCAGATGACGTTTCTTTGACCACTGATCCTATACTACCCTCCCAGATAAATTTTATTTCTAAGTATGTTTCTAATATCGATGGTTTATCAAGGAAAGAATTATTTGCCGGCTATCACCTACAACCGACCAGTGAAAAAAATAAAAATTATCATCAGGTATAAAAAACAGATAAAGTAAAATCTTCAGCAGTCTGCACATCAGTGGTTTTTATTTGTTGGTGTGTTCATATTTTGTTTTTCGTGTAATGTTTTAGCCTTGTTTTTTTATATTGTGTCATACTTGGACCGATATTGGCCTATTATACGGTTTGGGGTTTACTTATTGTTAAATACCTACGGTGACCTTTATGAAAACTTTTGGTACAAAAGCTCCCTGTATTTTTGTTTTTATTAAACAGCTCATATGATTGCAACACCCTTGGGAAAATTTGATTTTAGTCGATTTTGATAATCGTCAACACACGTCTGTAATGAACACGATGTAGGCGCAATTCATTGTGGACTCTCAGTCATGTAGATACCATCGATATATTAACAAGATCCTCAGAACTGATATGATTTTATGATACGTTCATGGTTTATAATTTATTTCATTGACAAAAAAGCTTATTTTGCAAATCTACTCACCAATTTTGACCTAAAGATCAAGTTTCTGTGTCCTTTCTAGGAAAATGTATTAGGTTGTTATAGTCTTAATTGGCCTTTAAAACTTTTTCGTTTATAAAAGGGTTAATTATAACAACGTAATAACCCTTTTTTTTAAATTGATAATTATATATAACAAACATTTATTTAGAAAAAAAAACTATGATGCTTCGAGGTTTTCCTCTTATATTTGATGTCTTTTCCTCGGTTTTAGTTTGTAACCCGGATTTGGTTTTGTTTAATCGATTTATGACTATTGAACAGCGCTACACTACTGTTGCCTTTATTTAAACTATAACAATCACTTGGAAAATCAATCATTCAATTCATCCACATTTTTGTAATCTTTTTTTTGCATACATTTGTGAATGCTTTTCTCGGAAAAAGGACAGATATCATTCAACAGGTACTAAGCGTTGATGCGAAATTTACCTTAGCCGAAGATCAGTTCCAAATATTATGTCATGAGGTAATATAAGATGTATATATATTTTGTGAATTAGATTTGTATATTAAGGCACACAAATTCGATAAGTTTTATTTTAAAAACACATATACAGACAATTTTTCTGCAAAAATACGGTCGCGGAATTTCGGCAAAACATTTTAAAGCAAGTTTAGAGTTTTTCGTTAAATAAACACACAAATGTTTCTATATCAAAACATTGCCTTGCAAAATTTTGACATGCTATACGTAAAAGTAAATTATTTTACTTAATGCATAGAACTTAATTGTAACATCAATATAGCTCTTAAGTAGTTTACCGATGTTCAAATATCAATAACCTATTAAGAAGCACAAATCTAGGTTACAAATAAAAACTAACGAAATGGCATGGGCTCAGATATGAGCAAGACTCGCTTCAACGACACCGGACGCGCCTCCTATTTGGAATACACCAGTCGCCATACAAATCGATACTCAGTAGAAATGTCATAATTTGGGAAAGGACGCAATCGGTACAACTACATATTAGATGACTATTCTCTTAAATTAAGATCTAAGACTTCATACAGGAGCTTGCAGAATGAACAGAAACTTGTACTATCTTTTAACTTCTCCTTCCGCTTTACTTATAAATGATGTCCTGTCATGGAATAATTCAAAGCTTGGTGACTATGTTCAAAGCATCGTTTCTATCGAACTTCGTAAAAAGAAAAAATCATTCAACAGATACAGTTGAATCTGCTCCATGTCTTGACTGACATCTAGAAATTGACAATGAAGCTCGGTTGAGAACAATAATTTAAGACAAAAGAGATGAAACCAGCTTCGCAATTGTTAACTTTCCGTTCCTCAGTAGCAACAAAACAGCAGCGTCTGCATTTAAAGTATATATCTCCCAGTTGATTCGATACTCCAGAGCTTACATTTCCTATCATGGATTCCTTAATAGAGGGTTGCTGTTTACACGGAAGTTATTAGACTAAGGGTACCAAGTGCTGAAGTTGAAGTCATGTTTTGAAAAAAATTTACGGACGCCATCACGTTTCTGGTTTACAGATGACGACAAATATGTTCAAACTGTCAAAACCACAATCCCGTTCTGTTTTCCATGAATGTGACATCACCGAATAAGACTTATCATCGAGTTTTCCTGACCTGATATCTCAACAGGTTTTGGTTGGGTTCGTGTTGCTCATTCTCTCTTTTCTATTTTGCATATTGTAGACTATTTTTCTGCCAGGGCGTTGTCAGTTTTTCTTCGACTTATGAATTCCCCTTTGGTACCTTCCACCACTCTAAGACTGCTAAAACAAATACCGGTAGTGATTTTAGACAGAGACATATCGCGTAGGTCAAACCAATCATACTGGTGACGTTAAACTTATGTCATGTCGACGTCAGCCGTTCTTCTTCATAACAATAATCATCTAAACTGATTTTATTTTGTGATGTTTCAAATATAACAAAACAATCCTGAACTATACTTTAATTTCTAAAATAACGATATCATGTAACACTGCATGGATTCCCTTACATGTTACTCTTTATTTTACTCATAAAACGCTTAGTCAATAGAGTACATACTAAAAAGATGTACTTATAATACTCGTCGTGTTCATTCCAAAAGTATAACATGTTTGAAATGCTGTTATAAAAATTAATAAAAGCGAAACAAATATTATAACA
Organism: Mytilus californianus; assembly: GCF_021869535.1. Classification (NCBI taxonomy): domain Eukaryota; kingdom Metazoa; phylum Mollusca; class Bivalvia; order Mytilida; family Mytilidae; genus Mytilus; species Mytilus californianus. The sequence continues at coordinate 706,763 of NW_026262699.1, forward strand.
CAGTTAATTCGACATGATGACGACAATTACCTCAGAATTAGACAAGTAGGAATACAAATTTTGAGGCATTCCATTACTAACACCAGTAAACATCTACGTATTGGGGCATGATTTTAGGTCAAATTTTTTGTGGGAAAACAAAGTTTATCTGAGGTATTTTCAAAAATCCAAAAGGCATTTTGGTCAGCGGTATTGACATGGTAATTAGATCAATTAGAATAACACGAGTAAAACCTTAAAGGTTTGTAAGATACTTTAGGGTAATACATTTGAACACATAAAAGACGATGATTTTATTGCAGGTTGTGAAGTCAATAACCAGCAAAACAGACAATGGCATGAATGGTTTTATATTAGTTGAGGTATTGTTTTTGAATAAAAGTTAGACAATATCTGAAAATTTGGAGGTCGGATAGTCTTTTCACACTATTTGTGGAAAATTGGAGATTTCTTTTGAAAACATTTGAATAAGCGTTTGACAACCATCGCCTATTCAAGTCAGGGCGGTATCTAAGCAATTACACATAATCTATCTTATAAATATATTGAATGTTTTTATCTTCATTATACATGTGTGTTATTTAAACGATATTTTGATCTGTAAAAGTCTTGTAGTTTTTGGATCACTAAGATGATTTGTATATTCCATATTTTCTTAAATTCATATGTTTGGGTTTGAGAATGCAAGCTCGTTACGACTAGGTCTAATATTAAATTTTTAACTTTGTTCTGTTGCCAATCTAAAAAAATAATCTTTTAACATTTAGGAATAAGAGATATAAATGGTCAAGACGTTCAGGAACATGGTGTTTGGTAGAAAAGCATAATTTACTGCCATTTGATAAAATAACCACAAGAAACCAACGAGATAACTAAAACTATTGATTTTGTGTCAACATTTAAATCCGCTCCAACGCCCAATGCCCGCATACCGATTTTCTTTAAACTGTAAACAAATCATTAGTATTTTTGCATGATTATAGTTCTAGTGTCGCAGATGGGAAAATGAATTTTTATTCAAAGCAATTCCTATAACTTGAAATTTATTGTGGTCAGATGTATTTACATGCTAAATACGATCTGATAACGTTTTCGGATAGTAAGACATCGTTATCCCTTGATCTAAACGTTATAAAACGTTTAAGTTTTCGACTTTAGTTTGTGACTTTATTATAAAGCAAGCTAGTTTAATTTACATGTTCAAATGAAAAAACCAACAAAAAAAACCCCAAAAAAGACTTTATTATGAGGGTTATATTTGCCACTTGAGGCAAAGAAGCAATCAATCTTTATCTTAATATATAATTTTTTTTAATGTTAGACAATCGTTGACCTTCAAGTATTAACGGCATTGATAATAAAACAGTCATGTCGCTCTACATTTGTACTTAAATTAGGTTTTTTTTACATTGTGATTGTTTCAGTGATCTTTTGTTGATACTTAAGGGGAGTGTATTTGTTTGATTTTTCTTTATAGTTTCTCTACGTTTCAGAGTGTGTATCCAGAAGCATTCACATATTTGAAAGAAGGCAAGGGATCAGGGTTTAAAAACGCTAGAGATGCTGTTATTAAGATATCGAATAAACTACTTCAAGGTGAGCGACAAACAATATATGTTCCAACTTTGATCAGTTAGTTTAACTAATTTTTATATCTATAGTTAGCAGTGTTTCTTAGAAAAAACACAAGCTTATAAAATTTTTTGTGTGATTGTGAAGGAAAATATCCAAGGAACGCTTTTTTTTTATTGAACAACGTTTCTTATAATTTTTCAATACAAACTGAGTCCTAGTATTAGTCAAAATACAACTTATAATTAGTGTGGTTTTTTAAATGACATACATAACTTTTTTGAAAAGACAAATTTGATTAAACTAACTGAAAGTTGCAATGTATAAGAGTTTTGAGCACAACGACATAAAATTTGTGTTACTCTTTGATTCTTCCTTTTTCTATTAATCTTTTATTTCTTAAAAAGATCTATGAAGGAACGCTTGTAAATTTTTTAGCAAGCACACACTAATATTTGAATACCAATGGGGTACAGAAACCGTAAATCAAAGAAAGACAGACAGTAAAATAGCCAACAATAAAACGACGAACACACAAACAGCATTCCAAAAACGTTTGAACACTCGGGAGCCTGTAGTGTGGTTGTGGTTTGTTGCTGTATATCATATTTGTTTTCGTTCATGATTTAGTACATAAATAAGGCCGTTAGTTTTCTCGTTTGAATTATTTTACAGTTGTCATTTCGGGGTCTTTTATAGCTGACTATGCGGTGTTGGATTTACTCATTGTTTAAGGCCGTACGGAGACCTATAGTTGTTATATCATTTGGTATCTTGTGTATAGTTGTCTTATTGGCAATCATACCCCATCTTATTTTTATTAATCGTCTTATTTATAATTCTAACCGACTGTGTCCTATTTCCGATTGAGACATTTTACTGAGTATGGATTCTCATGGCGGATGATGCATGTATAGCAGGAGACGCTTGTCCCGTCCACTTACCAGGTATTGCTCCTTTTTTTCTCAGTTTTTGATTGTAACCTTAATTTGTATCTTCGTAATAGATTTTCGAAGATTAAACCATCGGTAAACCTCAGTTGCCTTAATTCAACAATCTGGACATCAGAAAAAAACTGATAACTGTTGAGTGAGATAAGTTTTTTACATAACATTGTTTTAGCAAGAGCTTCTTTAAGACCAAATCACACCATCAACTTAACTTATGCATAATGTTGTTTTAACTTTAATATCGGACGTAGTTAATATAATGACGACATGTTTTATGTTGATCATTGAAAAAATAAGGTTATATATATTTTACTTGTTATCAGTGCATGGAATTTAATTAGTTTGTCTTATTATTTGAAAAATAGTAGACTTATGCAGATTTTTGTATCCATTTACTATGGCACAACTCGAATGAAATCATAAGAATTCGACTATAGTCAAAATCAGTGTTAGTGTTTTACTGCGTTAAAATTTCATGAATATTGTATGGCTATCACGTAAAGCCACCTTCCTCTCCCTTTCATAGTGGTAATGTTACTTAAGTAAAACCCATATATCATGATTTTTCTTATATTTTTACCTGAATAAACGATTTGCGCTACATCACTTATTACATAATAAAACTATCATGAACATAAGTATTTGCCAACATCATTCCAGTTCATTTTTACTTAAACTTTAAACTGGTGGACAAGCTTTAATAAGTCAAGCTCAATGACTAATGGTTTTAAGTGTTAATGTTTTTGAAATGAGTTACATCAAAGTATATGTAACTTTCCTTAACGAAGTAAAATAGTCATATGAAGGACAGGAAACGATCGTAAACAATAGACACATTTGTATAAAATATTTGCAAGATTTTTAACCCGCCGCGAAAAATTGGGATTAATTAATGGATATCACTAAAGACTAACTACACAAAAGAAGATATTTTACAAGTAAATATTATAATATTCAATATTGGCCAGATAAACAGTTTATTAATGATTACTTCTCATTTTGTATTGACACTTCATTTGTGATTTGATAATGGTGATTGAATATATCTTTTTTTTTATACTGGTCACATTATTTGTTTTGATTTTCACAAATAATTTCTGCTTATTTGAAAATATTTTGTAGGAATCTGTTTTTCTAAACTTGGAATGGTAACATGCTGTAAAACTGATGCGACTAAACCTAGGGAAATTAAACCAAATGCAGAAATACCTGTAATTGAATCTCTAAGGGTTGCTGTAATAAGTAATCATGTTAAACTAGCAGCAGAACTATGGAGTCAATGTGAAAACCCTCTGCGTAAGAACATACTTTTAATTGTTATAAGGTCATCGGGTTTGGGTATATCACATGAGAAAAAAATGTATTGGAATGCAAAACAGGCAATTCTGCGTCCATAAACATTTGTGCCTAGCGTATTGCCGTCTTAAGTGACCATATTAAATACTCTTTCTGCATTTAAATATACATCAACTAACCTACGTAAAGTAACATCTGATTTGTGTAATCAAGTCAGTTTCTAAACAACATTTTCTTTTTCAAATAAGATGTAACTTAGCATTCATTGATTGCATTTTCAAAGATTGTTTTATGGCAAATACAGGACAAAAATACAGAGATAACGTGTAAATGGCAATGAAACAACAATCCAGCAACGGCTAAACACATTGTAATCTTTAAAATTACATGGGAGATTGAAACAACTTAGTTCTCAGCATTTTTTGGTTGGGTTCATATATCTTTTTGTGTTGTCGTATTTTTCTAGCAGTGGTGTTGTCTGTTTTTATTGGTCATAGGGTTTCATATTGCCCCCTTATTTTATTTTTTGAAACACGTAGAATATGTTAAGACAACAGTAATATGGTCCTAAAAACGTAATCAACGTTTGCGTTACTCAGTCGATGAAAATCATAAGAGCATTACAAGAGAGATAAGAGTATCCATTAAAGTTGGGAACACGGATTTGATGGACTGTTTATCATGGAAAAATCACTATGATACAGTTGTGGCAGATAAGATGACATGGAGAGGATCCTTAGTACAAAGATTATTTTATATTACAGTTCACAGGTTGATATTGTATTAATATATAAACCAGATAGTAACCAGATAAACCTGGTGTACGAGTCCGTCAGGTAAACAGTAAGACAATACGTCAGAATCTCTCGAGTAGACGGTTATGATTTAAACCTTCTCAATTTTAAGAAACACGAGAATTTGACATCTTGTGGTTTTTTGATTGTTATTTTGTCAGAAGCCTAAATGTAAATGTATGATTGTTGATAATAACGAATAACGTATTTGCTATGTTTTCAGTGACCGCTCTAGTTGCACATACATACCTCATTGCTATGGCAGACAAAGCCGAAAGTTTATATGAGGAAGAACTTCAAAAAAATCTATTATCCCATTCAAGGTATGTACTGTTATAGTTACAGTAGTACATTCATTCCCTCATAGATATGGACAGTTTATCACTATGGAGCCCTACATTGTTTTTTAAATTATGCTTAAACCCAATTACTGCATCAGAAAGGGTTTGCTGGTAAGATAAAACATAATCGTGATGCTTAGTTATCAAATACTATACTAGTAGTTTTATTTTCTTACATTCTGTTTAAACCGGTTTTCCAAAATGGATTTTATTTTTCTTCGCATAACAATGCTTACCCATACGTTTCGTGCAATATTTACGGCGTCCTGAAATTATAACTAAACGAAAATCGGTTCTGATTGGTTGCTGTACAATGTGGCTAAGGTTCTATTAAATTGAACAAAATGTAGAATTGAGAACAAACACCAAACATGACAAAGAACTACAACCACTAAAGATAAGTAATAATATTACAGTATGAGTATTCAAGACCCAAGCAACAGTTATTGCTTGATGTTGACGTAATTTGACATATGTGTCCATATGTACAATGCATGTATGCAAGTCTTTGTTAATACCTTAATATTCCATATGTATTAGTATGAAGCTTTTAACAATACCACAGCTTGAAATCATTTATTGGTCCAATTACCATTTTGGAGGTAAAATAAATATTCAGTATCAGTTATTAGGAGATAATAAACATTTGATGGAAATCACTCTTATTGGTGTTTTATGTGTTGTTTTGTTGGGGACTGTCGACATTATCTATATTTGATGAAAGCATTGTACGTGTTATTTATTTGTAATAGGGACCTCGGTGGCCGAGTGGTCTGAGTAGTCCAACTACTGTAACACTAGCTTGTCAACACTGATGTTGTGAGTTCGAATACCGCACCCGGTAGGTGCGCCCGACTTCAATCTTAATTGACTAGGAATCAGTTTTCCTTCCGAAGGTTGATCGTTCTCTCGGAGCTCTCCGGCTTTCACCACCAATAAAAACTGACTGCACGGAAATAGCACAATAGTGCTGAAAATGGCGTTAAACACCACTCAATCATTGGTAAAACGTGATTTGATATTGAGTTATCTCTTGTTTACCAGAAAAACCTCACTTAAAATAATTTAACATTACCAATGCATTTTCAGTATAGGATATAGGTTAGATGCGTCAGTAAAGTATAAGTTATGTTTTACGTCCTGACGTCTATCACACTAAATATTGCCCTTTGATTTTCTCATATCGATGGATGTACATAGAAGAAGTTAAAACAGCAACATAGCGACACAATTCCCAGAATAAATTTGTATATATTGTGAATGCGGACATATAACATTGTGGTCGTGTCTCAAACTATAGAATATTGAATTAATGTGAATCCCCCTACATCCATTATTATAAACGTATTCGCTTACCATATTGAGCTGTGACATAAAGTTACAGTACAGGTGCAATCATACTTTCACAGATTATTTTATAGTTTTCGTTTTCTTTTATGTTGTGGTTGTCAGAAAGTTCTTGTCACGTGCCATTAAACTTTTGGACAAACTATTTCAAAAAGACGAAGAAATGGCAACCAAAGCTCTTGATTACACCTCTGAGGTATGGGGTCTTGAAGAAAAACCGTTACATTTTGGACACCAATTCAACTTGGAAGAATTTATTTCGCATCCCTCTGCACAGAAAGATGCTAGCAAACGGCTATTTCCCTACGAATCTACCCAACAAAGAAGCGACATCGACACAAAAAAGAATGAAAATCTCAGTCGAGAATGTACAGCATTTATCAAGGTTTTGTATGACAATTTATCTGTTACAGATTTTCTGCATATGTATTATTGATAAAAAGTAACACTACTAATGCTATGAATATCATACACCAAATTACCATTCAGTTTAGTAAAGACATAAATTTACATATTGTATATTTAGAATGTTGTAAGAGTGGAGAGTTAGATATGTATAAACTTGTATTCGTAATCTAACCATTATTTTGTGTTCGTAAAATATAATATTTTAAAAATGATATCTCTTTCGTAGAATCCCCTTTTTATCTAAAGAAACTATATGTGTTAATTAAAAGATTCACAATCTTGAGATGATTTAGATCTATGTATGTGATTTTAAAAGACGGCATAATGAATTTTGACTTCGTGTATTTACGCTTGCAACTTAATGTATGATTTCGTATGACGCTTCTTCAGCTTGATTAATGGAGAAAATTTTTCTTGTATCTATTATGACCAACATATATTTTTTTTTCCACATACCATTATAATAATAATCAATACTGTATATATATTTTAGCACCACTTGCACTGGAAGTCCACATGGAAATTTGTCACAGCACCGATCATCAAGCTAGTCGCAAATGTTGTAAGTTCATAAGAAAGAAAAATATACATATGTTTTCCCAATTCCATTGTTGTGTGTTGTCATTTTCTTGATGAGCGTTGTGTGTGTTAATTAATTGATGACGCACGTATAAACCATTCCAATGACTACATGTGTAATTATACCAATATAAGCGAAAGTGTTCTGTGATGGTTCATGAACTATTTGATCTTGGCTTAATTTTTTGTGCAATTATCTGCATCCGAAAAAAATAATTGTTTTTTTAGCTCACCGGGGCCCGAAGGGTCCCATGTGAGCTTATGCCATCACTTGGCGTCCGTCGTCGTCGTCTGTCGTCGTCGTCTGTCGTCATCGTCTGTCGTCGTCTGTCGTCGTCTGTCGTCGTAAACTATTTCAAAAATCTTCTCCTCTAAAACTACTGGGCCAAATACCTTTAAACTTTAACTAAATGTTCCTTAGGGTATATCGTTTATAAATTGTATCCGAAGTTTTGATCCATCGACAAACATGGCCGCCATGGCTAAAAATAGAACATAGGGGTCAAATGCAGTTTTTGGCTTATATCTCAAAAACTAAAGCTTTTAGAGCAAATCTGACATGGGATAAAATTGTTCAATTGGTCAAGATCTATCAGCTCTAAAATTTTCAGACGAATCGAAAAACCCATTGTAGGGTTGCTGCCACCGAATTGGTAGTTTTAACAAAATTTTGCAGTTTTTTGTTATTATTTTGAATATTATTATAGATATATATAAACTCTAAGCAGCAATAATGTTCAGCAAAGTAAGATCTAACAAAAAGTTTATATGACCATAATTGTCAATTGACCCGTTAAGGAGTTATTGCCCTTTAAAGACAATTTTACACAATTCGTTCATCAAGTTTGCTAACATTTAAAAATCTTCTCCTCTGAAACTACTACGCCAATTACCTTCAAACTTTAACTATATGTTCCTTAGGGTATCTTGTTTATAAATTGTATCGGAAGTTGGTATCCATCGACAAACATGGCTGCCATGGCTAAAAATAGAACATAAGGGTCAAATGCAGTTTTTGGCTTATATCTCAAAAACTAAATCTTTAAGAGCAAATGTGACATGGGGTAAAATTGTTTAATTGGTCAAGATCTATCGGCCCTGAAATTATCAGACGAATCGAACAACCCATTGTTGGGTTGCTGCCATCGAATTGGTAGTTTTAACAAAATTTTGCAGTTTTTTGTTATTATTTTGAATATTATTATATATATATATAAAATGTAAGCAGCAATAATGTTCATCACGGTAAGATCTACAAAAAGAGTTAATATGACCAAAATTGTCAATTGACCCCTTAAGGAGTTATTGCCCTTTAAAGACAATTTTACACAATTTGTTCATCAAGTTTGCTGACATTTAAAAATTTTCTCCTCTGAAATACAGGTGAGCGATTCAGGCTCATGAGAGCCTCTTGTTTTACGAATGTTATTGATATGTTCAATTAAACATTTCAGTATGTGATCGAGTTTGCCGAATTGACGCATTAAAAACTACTCGTCAATTTCAGAAAAGCGCTTCGGCCTCATGACATTTATAAAGTGTTGTTTTCATATGTAATACCTGCAAAGGAAACTACTGTTGCTCCTTTGATTTTAGTGAAGTCATTAATTAACGTAGTTATTCCTATGTTAGTATTCATAACCTAAATAATTTTAACTTTTTTCCAAATGTATAAAGTAAAAACATTGGTACTAAACGCTTACAGTGCATCTAAATATAAAAAGGATAAATCGTATCTGTTAATAAAAAAAAAATGAATTTAGTAAACAATTTGTGCTTTATCATGACTAAATTGATAGATATATACTTCCCATTTTTCAGGTGTTTTTTGTAACAACTTTAGTTTTGTTCAGCTATTTTCTCACCCGTGATCTAAACACAAAGATTTCGGTGTTAGAAGTCGTGCTATTCTTTTACATGGTAGGGGATCTATTAGAGCAGTTATGGAGCATGGTAAGTATATTTCACTGTTGACAACTACATGATAACCCATATTATTTTAAAAGTCAAAAACCTGTTTTTAAAAAGAAAGGCTTATGTACGGGATGATCTGTTAACTTTTGATTTTAACGAACAAAGTGCAACCTCGTCTTTTTCTAAAATTACGTATATTTTTTTCAATTCAATAAGGGTGGATTTCTTTTAAGAAGTGAAAATAAAATTATCGTGATAAGATAACTATACCTTGTTTAACAAGTTTATTAATCTTTAAATAATTTATTTAATGTCTGCTTATATCAAATGATTGTTAGCGAACGAAAGAACATTATTGAAATGATTATTGTTTCAGTTTACCATCAACATTCTTTTCTGAATAATGTATGACGAAATACATTCGTTAATAACTTTCAGAATTATGGAATTACGTCAAAACAATATCATGACTAATAATTCAGATTTTAAAATGCACCCAATATTATCATACAAACAGAGACAAATGAAAAGATAAATAAAAAAACATGAACACATGTTTTGAACGCTCTGATAGTAATCAATACATGGCATTTTTCATAGCGACTTAGGTATCACATACAAACAACCATACCAGACCAAGGGCTTTTCCTTATGTAAACGACAATAAAAACCATACCAGCAAAAACTATCAAATACCTTCAAACGTTTTGGAATTTTACATTTCTAATCCTTTGTAAGAGATTTAGTCTACCACCCTAATTTTGGAAATATGACTGTCACTATTCCATTAGTAGAAGTTAAGTTTTACCCCAACCTGCGAAACTAAGATCTATATTGCAATCACCTTGTTCGTCTGTCCGTCTTTATTCTGTTCATTTGTACGTCCGTCCGTTCACTCAACAATTATTTTTATCACAATTTTCTAACAAACTACTTTTAACAGACTTGTTTTTTTTAACTTCTCCGTTTAGTTATTAGTTGTGAGGTAGAAACTAAGGTTCTAGCCTCCATGTTGAAATAAGACAAATTTGGCTATCCTGCGCAGGTCCTATTTGGTCGTATATTTCTGAAAGTTGCAGCGTAAAAGCGCATCTATGGCTATCAAATGTTTATGTTTTAGCGTTTCATATAAAGTATAAATCCAGAAAAGCGCTTCGGATGACTAAAATTTATGAAATATTTAGTTAATTAACATAATTACTTCTCATTTCATCAACAGCTTGACAGTAACGAGTTATAACGTTTGAGTACTTGAATTGCAGATCTATAAGGTGCCTTTTTCCTATTTACCGATACTTTGAAATGTTCAATATGTTCAATATGTTGAGTAACTTTAAATATTTGAATCACACATTTGTTCAATAGTGCTAACTAGAATGATTTCATATTAGACCATTAAGCGAATTTCATTGTTTAATCAATGTACTTCTTGATAATATCGCTTTCTAGGTTCGACCACAAGATGGTAACTGGTCTCCACAGAGAATATTGCTTTACTTGTTTAACCTATGGAACATGTTGGACTTGTTTTGCGTCATTTTATACATTGCGGGCTTTGCTTTACACTACTTTGATCCAGAGATGCTTACTCATACCAGACGAATATACAGTGTAGCCTTGTTCATTATGTTTCTGCGCCTATTGAATGTTTTACTGTTGATAAAACGAATTGGTATCATTATCATAATGATCAAAGAAATGGTAAGTTTAAACAATATACAAAATACACCTCCGTGTCCAATTAAAGCAATAATGACCTAGTTTATCTACATATTTGTTATCATTTAAATGTCACATGATGCCTGTTCTAACAATTGTTGTTCATGCCGTTAAAATAAGGTTCAATGTAGTCATTTTACATCTAACAGTCTCCGAAGGTATCTCCAGCTCAGTAGTAAGTACATCGGTACTGGTATGATTTCTATACAAACCTATCTAAAATTGCCAGTTAATAAATGTAGCAATTAGTTAGAAATTAAGGTTTTAACTCCGTGAGACAAATTTGACCTAAGATGATTTGTGCTATTGTGATGAGGTCATTTTATGTCATATAGCTCTTCAACTGGTTCTTATACATTCTTAGCTTACAAATATTTGAGCCTTCCTGATGAAGTGTAATCCAGAAAAGCACTTCTGACGCATGAAATTTGTAAAGTGATGTTAATAACATGATGTTAACATTATAACACGAAGACGATATATGTTTACCAATGAGACATCTATGCACCTGAGACCGAAGGATTTTTGAGTCTGTTATTCACCAGATAGAAATAGAAAAGCCTTTTGTTTCCTTTCTACACTTCAAAAAATTTGAGAGGAAAAGAACAAAACGATTTTGCATTTTTTATGTTATTGTCGGACTAGGATTTATAACATCAAATACATTGCAATGGAAACTCAAAAAGAAAATGTTTTTTTGATACAGCTAGACAAAACGTGACGTTTTGAAATTGATGGATAGACAGTTTTAGAAAGCTTAAAATGGATGCGACTTTGGTTTGCTTGTATTCCTTATGTTTAGCACATACAAGTTGTTTTTGCTTAGATGTTCGTAGGTTTTTTCCGCCAGTATTCATTAAGCTAGAATAATAATAGTAAAAAAGATGAATGTAAAAAGTATAAATGAAATAAAAAAAAAAAATTTTCAGCTGGTGGATCTGGTCGAATATTTGGTGATTCTAATACTATTTATGTTAGCTGCTGGTATAGTTTACCAGGCGAATATCTACCCTAATCATACAGTTACGGCGTTTCCAAGCAATATCTGGAACTGGCAAATTTGGTCAATCCTGAAAATACCTTACTGGCAGGTTTACGGAGAGTTGTATCTGGATGTTATTGAAGGTTTGTTTGAAATTCACAGCTTGAAATAATAAAAAATATAGCAAATAAAAACATTCTAATATTTGTTTTTAATCAGTTTTATTACTATAATGTTAATCTATATCTTAATGAATCAGTAGTTGTAGATGTGGTATCAAATGTCCACCACAGATTAAATGGAAATGGGCGTTAACATCTAAAGAGCACTGTACGGCTTTAAACAATGAACATCGGGTTGAAAATTGTGAATTATATAAAAAGATATTACCAACAGCCTGATCTATTCTAAAAACAACAAATCAAAAACAAATCAGGCAGATAACAATCAATGCGATCCACTGAATTACAGAGGTTTGACTTTAGACAGACATGGGTTTTTTTTTCAAAGAAACAATCTTTTTATGTATTTAAATTTTCTAAGTAATAGTTGACTTAAGATATATTTTCCAAATTGACAAAATATTTATTTATTTTTTTTCAAAGTCTTTTTTGCTACTGTAACCCGAGGTTGCCGAAAGTTATCTAGTTATTGTAACTATTTCGTCCTTATCTTGTTGCAAGCGAGTTGTTATTAGCGAGATAGGCAAAAAGTGCGTTTGTATGATAACCATATTTATTGACTATTGAACTGAATATTTCTAAGCATAATGAACGATAAGCAGATAACGTAGGAACGGTACCGCCTACTATAAACGTTTGCACTTTTGTAAAATTATTAATTTACGACTATAGCCGATTTAATTTTGTTGTAGCGGGTAAACAAATCTATACGTTCCATATATTTCCAAGTAAGACTTCTTGTTAAAAACAATCTTTAAGGTAGGCTAATTAAATATCTGAAAGAGTGAGTCGTTCATGTATAATATTGAAAACAAAGCCATTCTACCGTCAAATTGTGCCTGTATAAACTATTTCAAAGACGTACACTTTAATTTAAGGTAAAATGTACGTTATGATCGATCTCAAGTTTGTTTGTTTTTTTCAAATTTTGCATGACAAAACTGCAAAGTTTTATGAATATCGAAAAATATATGTAACTTTTATTCTTTTTCACGATTTTTCTTAATTAATATCCGGTACAATAAAACATTATATACCTACACAATATAAGTATCTCATAACAGTTTGACTTCAAATTATTTTTGTCGAAATCATGTTAATAAACTCTCTCAAAAAAAATATATATTGATTTATAGGGGATCATCAAACGACAACGAGCTAAAGGAGCCCATCTATAATGTTTGTTAAGTTTAGAATCTTCTGCACAAGAGTGAAAAAGTACCGAAAAGTCCAAAAAATAATGCATTACGTCGTGACTGCATTATGCATCGAATTCTAATTTTTCGAGGTTTTTAGATATTTCATTATACTTGGATGGTCTATACAGTTAACAAAACAAATTCGCAGGACATCAATTGTATACCAATTAAACGGAAATTGTAGTGAAGCAACATATAATTTTTAAAGAAAATTTAAGAAAATTGGAAGAACGGGTTTTTTTTTAGATGAAGCAATTTAAAGACAAATTATTTATTTTTTGTTTGCGATATTTACGTGTATTCTATATATACTTGTAATTTTCTACAGAGTATAAAAATTCTTTATCTTCTGAAGTGTAAAAAAGTTATGAATATAATTATATATTTTTGGTGATATTCGTACGCAGTTTCACATGCTCTTGTTGCGTGGACAAATAAATTTGTAATTTAGCAGTTTTTGATATTGGACATTTTAAAAGATTTTCTGTAATTCATGTCTTTTTATCAACTTTAAGTTAGATATATATTGATTATATAGTGTAAATGTGTTTAAGGTTCAGATGATCCTGAATGCACAGATAATGCTACATTATGGAAGAACGACCCTTCATTTAAGAGATGTCCTACGTCTGATTTGATACCTCCAGTAATTGCTGCTACATATATGATGTTAACAAACTGGCTACTACTAAATATTGTTATTGCAATGTTCAGGTACATTTATTTTCATAAACAAACTACGTTTTAGTCAGGCTAAAAGTCTTCGCAACGTGATTTGTCTTTGATTATATATGATTTATTCTGTTGGCTTCATGACATTCATCGTAACTTTTCTCTGATCTCTGAATTGATTTCATGACTCTCCATAGATAGTTTTATAGCTAAATTCTTAAAATAAGTCGAAAATGGTGCATATCTGCTGCCGTGTTCTTATCACTATCATTTGAATAACGTTACTACAAATTCTACTAATTATCCGAATGCTAACTAAGTATGTCACTATTAATGACACCTCAATATAGGAAAAGTTATCTAAAAAATTCAGTTTGAAACTTTTATTGTAACACCTTATTGCCTAGACAAAATTATCTCTAACATAAGACGTGCTTTCAATTTGGAAGAAGACAATTAATGAACAGCCGTGTTGAATGTTTATTTGTTATCAATTATGTATCTATATACATAGTAGAATGTTTATGCTTTGTCTTGATTATGTTTTGGAAAGGAATTAAGTTTTGTTTTATTGATAAAATCGGAAATTCGGGTTGCTTAAAACTAAACATCTTGTTTAACTAACTATTTAGATTAAAGACAAATTGAATTTATAACTGTTTAATTTTCTATTTAAGTGCACGGTTTGACTTAATAAAAGAAAAGTCCAGTCAGAAATGGCGTTACCATCGGCATGCAGTAGTGATTGAATACGAACATAAGATACCTTCACCACTGAATATTCCGTTTAGAGTTCTCACTATCTTATGCTTGGCTCCTTGTTTACTTTGTCCAAGTTGTAAAGACAACGATATTACAGGTATGTGTTTCCTATACTGATGAGTGCTGATCCATGCAAACATTTATTATATAGTGGTCAATTATTTGTCGATAGCCAACAAGAAAGAAAACCTTCTTTGAAAACCCAACCAAATATGGAGAAGATGTCCGCTTGAGCACCTGTTGGACTCGCATGTCAGCACTAATAGCTGTATCATCCTTTTGAAAGTTTGAAATATTAATTTGGAAAAAACATCTATCGGTGATAGTGATAAATGAGATAAGGAGAACAGATTGTTGTGTAAACAAATGATCACAAAACATCGTAATCTTTTAGGCAGATTTAAGTAATGACCAAACAATGTAACTGGTCTTTAAAACGTTCGACGAGATCCAAACGATTTCATTTAAGAAGCAGTCTGGTGGGAGCAAGATTATATAATTTTTTTTAATAGGACCGCATACTTGTAATAATATAAGGAATAACACTATAAATTTTCTGCGTCTGACTTTTCAAAATTTTTAAATATTTTTTAAGTTTGAAATGCTGGAGCCTTTTATTCTTGCCTTATAAAAATGAAGCCATCTTGGTTCTCGTAGAGATGTAATGTGCTTTTTAAAAAGTGATATTTGCAAACAGTATAGCATGTATATAAAAAAAATCAGAAACATTAACTTTTCGTAAGCGTTGAAAACAATATGTTTTTCTTTTTCCTAAAGGTGTCAGACCACCAATCCACTCCCTCCAATTTAGAACGTATGTAAAAGTAGCCCTACTCTGACACAAAATAGTGCTTTTGATGTCATTGTTTACTTAAACTAACCAACAAATTTGCAGAAATGAAACTTTTGGTGAAAGATAAATATAGATTCTACCACTGCATCGAGTGTGATACGATATTTATCCACTCGAGACAGTTAAATTTTCAAATTTAAAACGCGAGGCTTGCCGAGCCTTTTAAATATTTAAAATTTAACTGTCGAGAGTGGATAAATATCGTATTACACGAGATTTGGTTGTGGAATCTGTTTCTTTAATGATTTTCAAACAATACGCAGGCAAATGTATTCCTTCTTTTCGAATGATCTGCAAAAAGATGTGTTCTTTCTATGTGACGTCATCAGGCATGGTCGCCTTTTTTCATGCCGTCACAATAGGAAATTCAGAGGAAAGCAAGAAAATTCGACGTCATAATCGGATTTTAACCAATGAAGAACTGAGATCAAACGAACCACACGTTGATTAAATTTTTTATACAATGGGTGCAGAAAGGGATAAATTGACGAAGAATTAGAGAAATATATTTAGAACATTTTGAGCTAAATTTACTTGTTTATGAGTTTGCATTAAAAATTGAAGATTAATGCGTTCCATAGTATACTTATTTAAGATTTCCAGAAAACCAGGGGTTATTTTTAGTAGTACTTGTCTTCCCCAAGGCAGTTCTTTCTTACAAGACTTTAGACATGGGTTGGAAATTGGCATGTAGAAAGGTGATACATGTACATTTCAGGATATACCTAGTTTTTATGAAGTTAAACTTGAGGTAAATTTTTAAGAAAGCTGTGAAAATTGAAAAATTTGGTTGAATAGATAGGGATTTTGAATTGGTGGTCTGACACCTAAAACAGATGTTGTGTACCGCCATTAAAAGCTTGTACATATAAATACACATATGATGTTTTCCCTTCAGTTCGTAAAGTTTATTTCCGTGTATGAAATATAAAAGATAAACAAGGCAATGTTGTATCGAGCGACTCCATTACAATATAATAGCTCTACTAATGTCTTTTCAGGAACCACTCACCAAATTATGCTAAATGCGCAACGGGAATTTGCAAAAGATATAATAGGAAGAGAAAGAGATCGTGATCATATGAAATAACTAATTAAATATTAATAAACATAAGTGAGATGTATGACTTTACATTTTAATTTCTTGTTTATTGAATGTACGAATGCTGCAGCAATATTTCACTTTAGCTGTTGACCTGAGAATGTTTGATATTATCCATGTTTTTTTCAAACCTTGCTTTATTGTATTTTATACTGTGTGTTTCATATTGTTCCTTTTTAAATTTGTGAAACTACAAAAAATAAACTTTGTGTGTATTTTTGTGCAAATAATATAATACATGTCACGATAAAAAAATCTTATTTACGCAATACAAAATGTTCAACCGAATCGTTCTTCTTTGCTCACTGTAACAGTATATTAATTGCAACTCACACTGCAAGAACAATGACGTATGCAGTCAGTGAACATTTAATAACTTCTTCAAATGTTAATGATTATCTAAATGTACAAATAAGGAGATGTGGTTTCAATACCAATGTGATAACTTTCTAACAGAGACCAAATGAGGTAGAACATGTAGAAGTTTGTAACAACATGCCACTGTAGGGCAAATTTCATACCGCATAGCAAACTATAAAAAGCCCTTACATGACGAATGTAAAACAATCGAAACGAGAAGCAGATTTAATGCCGTTCAACACAGTAGGTAAACCCATTGTGAAAGCAGTTCATATATGGCTTTAGTACACACATCGTTTTTTACGTTTAAGTATGCACTTTATACAACATCTTAACAGTTTATCATGTTTATAGTGACAAAGAGTGATTCCCCTTGAAATCGATTCTTTATACAAGATATAACAGTTCCCTTTGTCAAAAAAAATCCGTAATGGTTTATATCATTCAACAGCATCCCAAATATATAATTAACGATATCTAAAACCACACATTGCTGACTCATACTTAATTGTATCCTATACAGTATATAAGTTTGCATTGTAGAAACAAAATTAAAATAAAGTATGTGTGTACAATCACCAAGACTTAATATTAAGATAAATCCAATAAACTGAAAGATCTCCTCAAAAGTAATGAAAAGGTTGGGCACATGCAAAGATGTTTAACACCGCCACATGTTGTAGTGACTGTCTTAAATTAGGAGCATGTTGTCAGGGGTTGTCGTTTGTTGCTGTAAATCATATGTTTTTTTTTCATTTCTTGTTTTGTACATAAATCTGACCTTTTTTTTTTTTCTCAAATGAATTCGTTCCTTTTAAAATTTGCTTTGCGGTTTGGGTTTGGCTCAATGATGAAGGACGTACGGTGACCTTTACATGCTAACATCTACCTCATTTGGTCATTGATGGATAGTTTTCGCACTTGTCAAAAACAAGAAGATCAAAGAAGCCATGTCATTTAATTTCACATTCAGATATTGATTATGTTGTTTCAATTAACAATCAAAACTTTTTTTCTGATTGAGTTCCATCAATATATCCTCCAGAAATTACAGAAACAACAGACACGGCTTCCTCTGACTCATTATTAGACTTAAACCTCGAATTTGACATAAGTGGTCATCTCAATTCCAGAATCTACGACACACGAGACGATTTTAATTTTGAAATTATAAATTTTCCCCAACTTGGCAGCAATATATCAACTTCATCTGCATATGAGATGTACATTTCCAAACTAATTCGTTATTCAAGCGCTTGAAGCTGCTTCTCAGACTTTATAAAACGTCACCAGTGTCTGAGCAGATAGTTGATGAACCAAGGTTATGTTAAAGCACGTCTCGTCCTTTTTCTAAAAATGTTCCTCGTAAGATAACAAAACCTTGTTGATAAATATTCCTTATCAACTTCACAAATAATACATGATGGTCTGGAAGTATAATAGATTCTAGGTACTGACGTTGTTTATCATCTTGATTACGTGTTATAGTGTTTTTTTTTATTTGTCTTTGTATACTTTTAACCTTTACTGTTCAATCCATTTTTGGTAATATTCTTTTGGCGTGGCTCGGTATTTATACATCCCGCCGTTGTTCTATTGTGCTATGGTCATTTTTTTGTATTCTTGTCTTTCAGTTTTGCTTAATATGTGCTTTTTCTATAGAGTGTGTATATGCCATTTTGTTTTTCTTTGTTGACAAAGTTGTTTGTTTTATAAAGATTAAGATTATAACACAATGTTGACTGCTATTATGTTTGTTTGTTCTGCTCACACATTATATGTCAATATAATGGAATTCTAAGCGATTGCCATACAAGTGAGAGGTTTAGCTAGCTATAAAACCAGGTTAAATGCACCATTGTTTAGATAAAGAAATGTTTGTACCAAGTCAGGAAAATTACAGAAACTGTTGTTTTCCAATTGTTTGATGTGTTTTTCTCTTTTTACTTTGCCATTTGATAAGGGACTTTTGCATTTTGAGTTTTCCTTGGAGTTCGTTTTTTTTATTTTACTTTTTATTGACATTGTGCACACATCCTTACATTAATTGAACAAACAAATGTGCAAACTGTAATAATCACATGTAAAATACACATACAAATAGGTACCGATTATCAGGTTGTCTGCATATTGATATTTTACAATATCAATATGCAGACAACCATATAATCGATTTATCGGGTTGTATTTGCGTATTTGGCATGATAGAAAGAAGTGTTTTCTTTGTTTTACCAGCAAACCGGAAAATGACGTTGATAAGTTCGGGTCAAACTTATCAACGTCGGTTCATTCATTATGACGTCGGTGATATGTCCGGGTCGAAGTTATTAAGGCCTGGTCAACGTATTTGACGTCACAAAGCCGTGATATGCAATTTTATTAAGAGCTGAATAGAGTGATACAGACAGTGGACGACCGATAAATGATATTAATTAAGAATGATTATAATAACTATGAAACTTTATTGTCGTTGTTTGACACATAATGAAAGGAGATATTTCAAAGGTGCATTTTTTAAACAAACATAGAAAGAAAGAAGACCTAACATCTACGAAAACAGAAAGATATAAAATACTATTAGAGAAATCCTTTATCCTTAAAACTAGTTCAGCCATTATCAGTACAAAATGAAAAGGAACATAACGATTTAGGAAAATATTTGTGTGCTACCGAAATATTTGTTTTTCATTATGTCGTGTATCATGGTCTGTTATTGCTATTAAACAGTATATCGA
The DNA here is from genome assembly GCF_021869535.1 of Mytilus californianus. NCBI lineage: Eukaryota > Metazoa > Mollusca > Bivalvia > Mytilida > Mytilidae > Mytilus > Mytilus californianus. Next base: position 726,530 of record NW_026262699.1, read on the forward strand.
TATTATTAGATATATATTAATAATCAAAGATACTGTAATAGATAGTGTATTGAATTTTTAAGTATATTTTGTTATATGCCTATACCGTACTTTGACCTATAATGGTTTACTTCTATATATTGTGACTTGGATGGAGAGTTGTCTCATTGGCACATACCAAATCTTCTTATATCTATAAGCTGTATTGCTTTTGAAAATAAAGTATTAATATGGTTATGTAAAAGTTTCTTATTTTTTTGGAAATTCCAAGTGTTATTTCCATCACATAATACATGTAATATATTATTACTGTTTATATTATATAACCCAACAGTATGATGAAATGGTAGGAACATTATTAGTTGTAATCATAAATAAGAATGTTATCATATACTATTTCAGTAAGGAATTTTATTCTTGTTGATTTAAATTTAATATCATGAATTATTAATCTTTGAATTAAAATTTACTTAATTCCACATCAAATGGCCCATTAAACATCAAACACTACTGTAACTGCCTTTTGAAAGTTTATTTGCTCAAATTGAAATATTCATACTAAAATTAGGAAGATGTGTCTATGAGCATGATGAATAAAAAAAAATAATATCGGAATATTTTGTATGAGTATTCTAAATCACGGATCATGAAACCTGTTTTCGTTTTTTTATATTGTTTTTAGCGGGAGTTCAACACCAGTTTTTGTGGGGTTTGTGTTACCCAACTGTTTTGTTTTCTGTGTAATATTTTGTTTTTGTTGTTTTCGTTTTTGTGATTTTTAACTTTTAGCCAAGGAGTTTTGATGGTTTAAATTTAATTTGAATTATGATTTTCAATTGCCCGTTGATATCTTCTATTTTTGAGTTAAAGGACTGAGTCTTTATGTTATTTTTATATGCTAAACAAACCAGCCTTTTTTTTTATCTCTTTGTTTGATTATTCATTACATTGTGTTTTGATTTGTAAGTGATTCCTTCGCAAAGATCAGGTTTTACACACACAGTTGTAAAGCAAAATTCTATCCGGATGATTTTTCCGGGGGGTTAAAATATGGAATTGTTAACAAAAATAAGTAAATCTTTGCAAATACTATGGACTAATAAGATCTTATAATAGTGTATTTGAATATAAGCTAAATTAGTGAATAAAAAACCAAAAAAATGTATTATAATGGGAAATAATTTCACAGATTATAATTCAAAATGATATCCTGAAATAATTTTTAAGTAAATATCATTCTTTTAAAAAAACAATTATCACGAAACATATGAAACAAAACCAGAAGTAATTTCACAGCTCTTAATTGTGAAATAATATCACGGTCAATAAGAAAATAAGTGAAATACAGGTAAAAGTGAGTTGTTTTCAGATCTCAGTACAAATATATTTTGAATTTAATTAATGTGTACATTTATTAAAAGTGCAGTTTAATTTGTAATGTAGTTGGTGAAAATGTGACAAAATCAGATGAATCATAACACATCAATATAAAAAAACAAAAACAATTTCAACAGCTGGATAGTATTTACCTGTGAAATATTTTTCTGTCTTAATATTTTAATATTAATTAATATAAAAAATTAAGAATTAGGGAAAAATTTCACTATGAAATTGATTCCGGAATTATAATACCTATAAAATGAAAATTTCTCATAATTGCCTCCCTTTAATTGATAAATTATGCAAATATGTTCTACCTTGGTGACACATTAACATTATAGATTGCAAGTACCTTACATAGTAGACAATGGGATTGTATTTCACAAGCTTCTGTAAAATATGGAACGGACAAGATTTACTGTTAAATACTATCCATATAAGATGGATATAATTTCACTCCTCTGGAAAAAATCTATCCGTGAAATACCATGTCTGGAAAAAATTAACTGTGACAAATTCTCCACCGGAAAAAAATATCACAGAGTAAGAAATAAACCGTTACACAGTCTTCACAATTAAGAACCAGAAAATAACACCGGTTCGTTGATAGGCACACTCTATTATATTCTTATGTATACAAGTAAATGATCGATTTTTCATATAAAAGTTAAGTACTTGTAATAGGATGGCTGTCATGTTTTTCTAAGCAAAGACTTGAAGTGTTAAGATTGTATTGTAAACTTGAAAATATAGATTTTTTTTGTATTTTGTATAATAAAATACATCTGTGGTCGAAACGAAAGCGTATATCCTGGAACTTTAATGTGGTTAGATTATTTCAAAATATGTCTGTAGAATACTCAATGCAGCCGGGAATTAGCAAAGAACTGTTTTTTGAAAGTGATTAAAAGTAAATTACGAATATTGGATGAACAGCTGTGGTATATCAAACTTTGGAATGACAATTCGAATGTGAAAGGAAACAAGTTGAGACTTTATAGACGTTACAAGAAGGACATGCATCCTGAACACTACTCGAGGAACACTATGTTATTAACTCTTTGCCACGCCACTTACGCAGTTATTTATGTTAACTTAGATTTGGAGCTTTACCTTTGTCTGTCGAGACGGGTCGTTATACGAAACCACCAATACCTTTAGATGAAAGAATTTGTCCATTTTGTCATAATGCAATTGAAGATGAGATACACTATTTGATTAACTGTGACATTAACAGTGACTTGAGGTTTAATTTGTTTCACAGAGCTATGGTCATGGATAATTCCTTTTTTACTAAGTCAGATTTTGAACAATTTGTATTTCAATACAGAATACTGAATTACTATACGAGTTATCTAATTTGGTGTTTAATATGATAAGAAGAAGTCGAGCATTGAAAAGTAATTTGCACTCTTGGTTGCATACTGCCGTAAAAGTCAAAATTACATTTTATTTATTTTTTTAATTTTATTGTATTCATGTTTTATTTTAACTGAGAGGCTATGTTAAAAAAACAAGATTTTATCATCTTATTCTTCACAAACTGTTGATGTATTTTAATTGCTAAATGGGGCGAACAAAATTACCACATAGCATATGGTTTACATATTTCTCAGATGATAATTGTTTTGCTTTTTCTGATACAAATATTTTAACTTTTCACTACTTAAATGCATTGATCAAACTAATTTACATAGACTTAAGAATACTTCAGCATTGTACACTTTCCTAAGATCAAATCCTGCATGATTAGGAAACTATTTGGAAAATAACTAAGGCTTGGAATTCTGTTACGAAATAAACTTCATTACACTTCCTAGTACAATTCGTTTTCAACTTGTAATGTTGTCACCCAACCGACATCTGCACAAATTCCTGAACTATTTTGAACGCTAATTTGATAATATTCACATGTACCCTTCTTAAAAATTTAAATGCCAAGGTGGCAAAAAAGAGCAATCTGTCGATGATCATTATGTTTGACTGACAACAGTCATAACACCATACGTAGCAAAACAGAACAAACCGAAAAAGAAAAGCAACAAATAAGCAGAAATAACGTAGGAAACTAAAGATGAGCGTTTTGAACCCTTCCAAAAACCGGAACGAACTCAATTGGCCCGCATACTTAATGTAAGAAGTGTGTCCGCTTCAATAGTTTTTTTCAAAAACATTATTCCAGTACGATCTGAGAAAATGAGCTGTGTAACATACAAAACAAACCCGTTTGATATAGTCTCAATGTGCATGAAATACGTACCTGGAATGACCTTCAGGTACATTTTAAGTGCTGCGTGAATAAAAGGAGAATGTGAAGTCTACGTCAATGAGACAGCAAGCCACGTCAATGAGACAGCAATCCAACTACCGAAATAACAGACAGACATCTATAGGGAGAGACGTTTAATCTTTGACAATAGACATGCTTCCTAACAGTATGTCTTATGAGTGCTATCAGTTTTGTATATTATTTTTTTCAGCCAGCAGTGTACACGGATAGTGAAGTGTGTAATAGAAGGAGAATCAGATGTGGGTTATACGTCAATAGAACAGCAGCCCATCGACAGAAATAACAAAAATAAACATCGTGATGTAGACAAGTAGACAGGTGACCATACTATATGTATCGCTCTTAAATGTCTCGATTCCAGGAAGGATATATACAAATTCAACAGAAAAAAATGTATCAAAGATCTGCTGTTAACACTCAATTCTATAAATAAAGGGAGAGGGGGGACATTACGAAATGAACACACACACGTTAGAGAAAATGTAACGGAGTTAAAGTAAAGTTATTTGTCTTATATCTCAACCATCCCCCTTTTATCTTGTTTAATGAAAAAGGTATAGTAATACGGAAATATTTCAAGGTTTTGCAAAGTTTGTGTTTTTTATCAGGAGAAAAATATGATAAAGACTTAGTTTATGCTTAATTATTTTTGGGACAATTTAGTTTCAATCTGCGCAGATCACAACTTCAAAAAAGACGAAAAATGCCAAAAACCCTACAAACGTATATAATACGTATATAACGATCCTGGTTTTTACCAATACCTTCTCTGAGGAAATTTTGCAAATTGTGTACTATATAAGGTTTTCAAACCCTTTACATCGTATGCTAACCTGTGAAAGAAGTAGCTTGTTTTGTTACGTATTATGTCTGGAAAACGATTTTTTTGTATTTTACTTTTTCTTTTTGCATTGTTTTTTTTTTATATTATCTTTTTGAAGAAAATGAGGGTGTCGTGATGCAGCTTTTTTAAATGATAAACATAAGCTATAAAATGCGATCATATTTTCAATTTGAAACATAAATATGAATAAATTAATAAGAAGATGCAAGGTATAATACGTAAAAAAAACAGCAGCCCAACAACACACACCTGAACTTTCTGAAATTCGCTGTTTTTACTTTATTAGATTGTCAGTTGAAATATACACCCCTTCACGTGCAAGGGGTGGTGTTTTAATTATGACGGTATTAAAGTGAAGTGTATTAGCAAAAAATACTTAGAATTTTAGCGCGGGACTTTCTTTAACGCAGGCCGGCGTTAAATCGGCGATTTACAGGGTTGTGCAATGCCATCAATCCGAGTAGATGTACATACCATATCACAGAATGGTATCGACAATAGACGAAGTAGAGCATGATTTCTTCGTAAACGATTAAAACGGCTAAAGTCTGATTTAAGTCGATGCCAGAGTAACACTGACATTATTATTTTGTAACGGGAAAAAACAAGTCGTAAGTCGAAGTTGACATCAGTTTGGTACCAGATGGTACGGAACTGTGGAGAAACAATCCACTTTGTTCACCAAGAAGAGAGTACGTCAATTCAATTACTCGTCTAATGAAGATATAGTGAGATGATATGAGAAATCGGTCTCCACTGCAGTGAAAGAGGAAGAATCCAATGTTACCACTGCTGAAGGAGCAGTTAAAGTGATTACATCCAGACAGAATATTACAGAACAAAGACAATTGCATTTTAAAAGCGGCTCTTTTTAGAGTCAAAAACCATTTTAAAAAGAGTCTGAACATTTTTGATATAAAAAGATATAATCACGAATGAAGGAGATTTGTTGTATTTTTTTTCTTCATTTTCCTCTTCTTTTAGTTTTCGCTTATTTTTTTTTCTTCCAGAAAATTAGTAAGACTCCAAAGAGCGTGCAAGCATTCGTCTGCGCTGATTTCTCAAAATTAATAGGCTGTGTGTTAATTCTTCGATTTTTCGCTACACACACATAAGGTATAGAACCACTAAATCGGGCCCAGTCACAAAGAACATACAAGAAAGTAGTACATAATCATATTGTAAACAAAATAGTTCCTACACATACCTGTAACTTTGTCAAAAGTAAAACCAAATAGGTAATTTTGGTAGCAAATGAAAGCTCCAAGTCTTGTGATCACTGTATAGAACCCTTGATGAATGTTTGTTTTGAATAAATAAATAAATATAAGAAATTATGATAGGGGCATATTTGCCCTGTTGCTCGGTTCATAAGTGCCTGTTTTTATTCTACTCATATTCGGGAACCAGTGCCCTCTGATATTCCAAAAACACATTTGAAGCATGTGCGTGTCTGCGTTTCTGTAAAGAAAAATCTTGTTCCACTCCAAAAATACAAAAGAAAGCAAGTGTTTATTAAAGTAGACTAGACACATGTGCAAAATCTTCACGATGTGATTTTCTGACACAATGGCGTTAATATGCGTGAAATATTTGCCACTGAACGTTAAGCAGAAAAGAACTAATTAATCCGCTATATTTAAACAAAAACAAATAGGCAGTGCTAACAGATTTATATGATAAATTTAAAGTCATCAGTGCACACGGAAAATTAAGTGCTGCGTGAATAAAAGGAGATGTGAGGTCTACGTCAATGAGACAGCAAGCCAACTACAGAAATAACAGACAGACATCTAGAGGGAGAGACGTTTAATCTTTGACAATAGACATGCTTCCTAACAATATGTCTTATCAGTGCTATCAGTTTTGTATATTATTTTTTTCAGCCAGCAGTGTACACGGATAGTGAAGTGTGTTATAGAAGGAGTATCAGATGTGGGTTATACGTCAATGGAACAGCAGCCCAACGACAGAAATAACAAAAATAAGTATGTAGACAAATAGACAGGTGACCATACAATATGTCTCGATTCCAGGAAGGATATATACAAATTCAACAGAAAAAATATGTCTGCTGTTAACACTCAATTCTATAATTAAAGGGGGAAGGGGAACATTACGAAATGAACACACACACGTTAAAGACAATTTAGTTTCAATCTGCGCAGATCACAACTTCAAAAAAGACGAAAAATGACAAAAACCCTACAAACGTATATAATACGTATATAACGATCCTGGTTTTTACCAATACCTTCTCTGAGGAAATTTTGCAAATTGTGTACTATATAAGGTTTTCAAACCCTTTACATCGTATGCTAACCTGTGACAGAGGTAGATTGTTTTGTTACGTGTTATGTCTGGAAAACGATTTTTTTGTGTTTTACTTTTTCTTTTTGCATTGTTTTTTTTTGTTATCTTATGTTATCGAGTTACAGTGTTATGCAATGCCGTCAATCCGAGTAGATGTACATTCCATATCACAGAATGGTATCGACAACAGACGAAATATAGTATAATTTCTTCGTAAACGATTAAAACGGCTTAAGTCTGATTAAAGTCGATGCCAGAGTAACACTGACATTATTGTTTCGTAACGGGAAAAACAAGTCGTAAGTCGAAGTTGACATCAGTATGGTACCAGATGGTACGGAACTGTGGAGAAACAATCCACTTTGTTCACCAAGAAGAGAGTACGTCAATTCAATTACTCGTCTAAAAGTAGTGAGATTAAATGAGAATTCAGTCTCCACTGCAGTGAAAGAGGGAGAATCCAATGTTACCACTGCTGAATGAGCAGTTAAAGTTATTACATTCAGACAGAATATTACAGAACAAAGACAATTGCATATTAAAAACGGCTCTTTTTAGAGTCAAAAACCATTTTAAAAAGAGTCTGAACATTGTTGATATAAAAAGATATAATCACGAATGAAGGAGATTTGTTGTATTTGTTTTTCTTCATTTTCCTCTTCTTTTAGTTTTCGCTTATTTGTTTTTCTTCCAAAAAATTAGTAAGACTCCAAAGAGCGTGCACATATTCGTCTGCGCTGATTTCTCAAAATTAAAAGTCTGTGTGTTAATTCTTTAATTTTTCGCTTCACACACTTAAGGTATAGAACCACTAAATCGGGCACCGTCACAAAGAACATACAGGAAAGTAGCTAGCTTCCACCCAATTTAAATAATCAGTTTTAATCATTATTTTTAGTTTTAACTGTTATTATTATTTCATCTTAAAATACGTATTATGAGATGCTTTACAAGATTATTTTCATTGTATTTGTAGTAGTGTCTAACTATTTGTTACTGTTATGTAAGATATACTGGTTGTGGCGTTTTCTAAACCCCACCTTTGCTTTTTAATGTCATTGTCATTTATTTGCTACTTTTAATATTGTTAATATGTCATTCTCAATTAATGATAAAATTTTGAATAAATGACATTTTGCTCAACTTGAGTTTTATATTAACAGCAAACTTAATTAGCTCAGCCTCCCTATAAATTTGTTGAACATCATCTTGAGGAACCTTGGCTGTCAACAACGGTTTTCTGTTGAATCATGCGAATCACAAATTGCTGCCAAACTAATATGAACAGAACTGTTAATGGCACTCTTTTTAAATTGATGTTCATAAACCCATCCACTTTCAAACTGGACGATCAATACATGAATAAATAAAAAAACATAAACATGGTTTAGAATTAGAAAAAAATAACCCACAAACATACACACACACAAATATCAATATATATAATTATCTATACATACGTCTAAATATGTGACATCTTAACGACAGACGTTCTCCATCGGATAACCTGTGGTTATACACGACAACATGTAACACCATATTTCATACATACAAATTTTTGTTCTTCCCTCATCAGGATTCGAACCCCTGCATCTGAGACATCGTGGCAAAAAGTAAAATAACAAAAATATCGAACTCCAAGGAAAATTCAAGAAAATCACAAAACACCACCTTTACTGTGTCCAGCGCCCTAGACCACTCCACCAACTAGGCTATATAATTAAAGCTTTCGTTAGTCGAGTAATGCCTTTCCCCGTCGGCGTTATCCAGGATTGTAACGCCATACATGATATATAGTGGCAAGTAGATGGTATAGCTTGCAGATTAACTTATTTGTTTTGTCTGTCGTAAAGGATGATTATTTTACTTACCATACCGTCACATTAAATTTTAATTTCATTATATATGTCTTAAAATATTTGACAAATACTCAACTAATCGGGTTCCTGTTAGAATATTTCTGTCTTCTCTATATAAAATTGATCTTCTTGCGGAAAATTGAATAGGTATCACTCATTAATCATACTTAGTCTAGTAAATGAAATACATTTTGTTTCGAATGCATGTGCTAAATTGTCATTTAAAATGCCTCCGAAAATACGTGGTTTATACCTAAGCTAACACATTAAACTAAACATGTCTTAGCCATTTCGTCACATCGGTACCATCAGAGCAAATATTTTCGTCTGCAAGACTGTTAGTTACAAAATTGCAAAACCGACTGTCCCCTATAATAGTTATGTTTCCAAATAAAATAAATTCGTTGCATCCTCTGGTGACCCTCAGTGAATAGTTAAACTTCTAATCCTTCCGCCTTTGTAAACATTAAATGTTTTTTCTTAACGATTACAAAATACTATTGTTTGATATGTTTTTTCCTTGTTATAATTTTTAAATAGGTGTTCATTAAATTATATTGATTAGAATATTATTTTTTACTTAATTAGTACTTGTAGGTAATGAGCTATTAATTATGGTGTGTAATTCCTTGTCCCAGATACTTATGTAGATGGCTTTTCGTCCGTTGAACAACAAACCACAAAAAGTAAAATACGTATTTTGGTGTTTCCGTGTTGTAAATATATTACCGAGCGAGTACTCGAGTATCGTTCGATAAAACCAACGAGTACTCGATTATCAATTGTTCACCGAGTTGACATCCCTAAGAAAAACAGATTTATCAATAAAAATTAATAAAATACACGCACGACAGCTCGATTCATATATGATCATGTGAAACTACAACTGCTATTCGGATAAGGAGGTTCCCTGCAGAATTTGTTTGTTAGAAATGCATTTTTATAATTGACGAGTTTGTCAAAGAAAACTTTATATGCTTATTTCTAATTTCAGTCTTTAGTTTTCTATGTTGTGTTTCGTGTACTGTTGTACTGTTGTTTGTTTGTTGTTTTTTTAGCCATGGCGTTGTCAATCTGAAAATAAGAAGATGTGGTATGATTGCCAATAAGACAACTCTCCACAAGAGACTAAATGACACAGAAATCAACAACTATAGGTCACCGTACAGCCTTCAACAGTGTATTTTCGACTTATGAGTTTTTTAATGTTCCTTTGATATCTTTCGCCTCTCTTTTTAAGGTTAAAGATATTTTTGCAGAAAAATGCTGTTTCTGGATTGTCCATATTAAATGTCTTCGAACAATGAATATAAGATTGATAAAAAAAAATATGAATATTAACCCATTTTACTAAATTAAATGTACAAAAGTTTAAAAAAAAAATTCAAGAAATGTTATGTTTGCTAGACAAAATATTTAATGCATCGACTCGGAAGAGACCGGAATGGTTTCAAGAAAGTAATGGTCAGAAATGTTGGCAATAGACCATATGCTTTGTATGACTCATTGATATTTATTTCTAAGAAATGTCTTTAAAATTAACAAAACATGTTCTACTTTACTTTAATGATATTGTATTGACTTTTTCCGATCGGAAAGAGGTACTAGAGAATATTTATTTTTTTCAATGAAAATAATACTTTGTAAATTTCATTCGCCGAAAATGCTTTTCTGTGTTTACTCATATCAGACCAAAACGTTTGAACGCTAGAGATTTATGAATACCTGAATACTTAAGGAGCTATCTGTCAAAAAAGAGATATAAAAAGAATAGACGAATTAATGTAATGTGAACATTGCCGGCGGAAGTTGTAACCTTGAATGTTTATATAACAGGAAATAATCTTTTTCGTTTCAATAAAAATAAAACTTCCTCGTTTATGTTGGGGTGTTGTAAAACAACATCTTTTTTTCATACCACACTAGGTAATAACTATGTTTCAGTCGCTGTTATTTTTTCAAGTTGGAATTGTATTGCTTTGCATAGCTATACATATCAGAGGTAATATGTAAATATGTTTTATAAGATGATTGACTAATACTTTTAATATTCGTACACTGTTTGAAAATTGATTATAATTAACCAAGATTTTCTAAAACTTTGCAAATATTCTGTTAATTCATATCAATAAATATCAATTACAAAATTACGATTATTTTTTATTAAATGACCTAAGACATTAGTACAAGTATATTAAAAAGGTCTGTTCAATTTCGCTGATCAAATTTTATTTTTTAAATATCTACCTTCTTTTCCATATCTAACAATATAAATAATAAATTCTTTCGATTTAGGAGTACAATTACGAGTATTTTTAACAAATGAAACATACGAATGGTTTGACGCAAAGGACAAGTGTACACTGCTTAAAAATGAAAAGAACGTTGCTTATTCGCATTTCCCGACTAAACTGGGATGGACGAACTTTTCCGCGAAATATTTGCCGTGGGTAGAGTATTTAGGTAAGAACGGTGTGTTTATATCTTTTCATATTATTGAAGTATCGTTTATTCATGTAAAACAAGTACATGAACATGTATTGAATGTTAGAAATGCCTGAGGAGGCAACTCTTAAAGTTATGTAGTGTACTCTGAACATTTAGTGCTTTCATCTTTACTTGATGTATTTTCTATTTCATTAAGTTTCATCTCTAGATTTTGTGGTTTTACTTGACGTGCTTTTAATGGTAACATCTGTATGGGAAGGAGTACACTCACCATGGTCGTCGTTTACTGTAAGAACTATTTAATTTAATCAGGCCAGTTGGCTATCGTTAGGTTATGTGGACTTTTGGTAGCTTAACTTAATTTATAGAATAACCTTTAGATGATTATTCTAATTAACAGTGATGCCTAGTTGGTTTTACATTAATCAACACCGATCTCTAATCATATGAACCGTCTCGGTGGTCTCGTGGTTGCGTGTTTGCCTCGAGTGTGGGATGTCGTGGGTTCGAAACCCCGGCCGAGTGAACCCAAAGACTTTGAAATTGGTATTAGTTGCTTCTCCGCTAAGCACGCGGCATTAAGGAGTCAGAGTAAAGACTGGTTGGCTCGGAGTCAGAATTATGTGGTCGGGTAAGGTGACATGTCTTTCTGTGGACTGTTACCTTGTGAACTAGCTCGTTAACAATCCGGCTCAGCGTGTCGGTCTAGTACAAATCAGGGTAAATTTTCATATTACATTAACATGTTCTCGTCCTGAATATGCATATTAATTTGCCATGTCACTGGACGTTAAGCAGCCATCCATCATCATCTAATCCTATGTATGAGATCACACTGCCATTTTCATAAGTTATACACGGACCAAATCTATTTATATAACACTCATTTTTTCAGTTATTTTTTAAAAATTTAAAAAAAATTATAAAACTGTAAATAAATCTTATTCCATATATAGCAATATCATCAGATTGACAATGAGACAATGACTATTCACAAGGGATTAAAGCTAAAAGACGTGGTTGTAAGCTACTGAAGTTTTTCTGAACGCAAACTTCGTAGATAGCAGACTCAAACATTACTTCTTATCTATGTATAAAGCGATGAATTGATTTTTCTAGAAATAAAACATCCCTCAATCACCATACTGCCTTTAACACTGCGGCAAGTCATAAGTTATATTTAAATTCGATATTAATCGTTTACAAACAAAATTAGCTCTAAATAGTTTTTGAATCGACTACAAAAACAACCATGAGTAATACCAATATCACATAGTAAACTATAAAAGGTCTTGGAATGTCAAAATCTGAAACAAATCAAACGATAGAAAAAACGGCCTGATTTTAAAAAAAATAAATTAACGAAAAACATTGCAGACAGCTACCAGCGACATTCACTGAACTATTTGTTCCTGACTTGGTACAGACACCATTAAACTTAGAAAAAAACCAATAGAAGATAACAATAGTATGACATGTGTTTCATAAGGTATTGAGAGTCAGATTCCTATCAAAATTCCAAAAGTAGCACTAGTGAATAAATTTTAGTCTTACACGGTCATTTTGATCTCAACATCATCTGAAAAGTTTGAATAATAAATTAATCACTCATGCTCCGTTTTTTAGTAAATTTTCCGACTTATCCACTGCGTCAAATTCAATGCTCCTCAGACCATTCGCCTGCAGTCGATTCAGTACTGTTCAGTAGCTCTTCATACATTTGAGTATGATGTTGATGAGTACAGGTAACGGCAACTACTAAAACGTCGAATGAGGATATATTACTTGACTGCATTTGAATTGTTTGATCAATACTGAATTAACCGTAGTTGATAAGTCTGTAAATGGACTGATAGCCTGAAAGACTGAAAATGACCTAATAATTGATTGTTCAGTCTTTTAAGAGCGTTTCAGATCAAACTGACCATTTCAAAATTAGTTTACAAGTGTAGATGACAAAAAATTATATTTTGCCAATGGTTAAGGGACTTTCCGTTTTGAATTTTCCTTGGAGTTCGGTATTTTTGTTGTTTTACTATTTATATATTATATATATTGAAGTATTTCCCTCATTTCTGGAAATTTGTTTCTTAGTCGACCAAATTAATGGAAAGCAACTTAATATGTAGTTAACTTTATCTGGTTGTTTGGACACTGAGCCTTTCCCCGTTACTTTTGGTCAGTCAAAGAACAGGGATAATATATCGTACAATAAACATGATCTTATCTTTCATAACAATTTGATACGCTACAAAAACAGGGGTTCAACTAAATGATGACAGTTGCTTAAAGTAAGGTCAAAATACTCAAACTGCTGCTCCTAAAGTTCTGTTTCGGCTATTTAGTGAATCTACGAAGAATTAAATGACATCAAAAACTGCATTTTTCACAATATATTTCTATTTTCTTGAATCTATTGTGAGTTTGATCGTCACCTAAGAAGAAAATAACATATAAAACTAATTACTTTCATTGCATGGTTTAACTATTGTAAATTCACGTGTTTGTACATTAATCTCTTACGCATGGTCATGTTAGACTTGAACAACTTCATTTTAGGTGCAAATTGGAGCTCATCGAGGCCTTTAAACTCATCTACCGGTTATATTGGATCCTAATAATTATCATGGACCTAGCATATATCGCTGAAACTTTATACGACATCTTTTTTCGCGAGGTCGATCTTTCACGATTCCATGTTGTTTAAGTAAACATGTTTTCTAATTCGATAGTAATTTGGAGGCCAGTGCATTACTTAGTTTATTTCAAAGTTATATGAACATCGGAGTTGTTTAAAGGAGTTATTGTCATACCAATCTAATATTTAATTTCGTAATAAAATAAATAGATTATCGTATAAAAACTTTATTATAGTCACAAAATACCTTGCATTCGTATTTTATATACCAAATGTACTATAACATTGAAAACATTTGTCAACCATTAGTTTTTGTAAACCGTGAATAACCCCTTTTAAAAGTACTCTTAATTATGAATTGTTTAACTTAGATAATCAACAGACTAACAATGAAACATTTAAACATGCACATTCGCCAAATCAATTTTGTTTTTTAAATGTTGTGACTTTGATACTGTTGTACGATAGGAATACGAAAATATTCACGTGCCTGGACAATGTTGTCATGTAAAAGCAACGTATCTAGTATATAAAAAAATTGGACTAAGTACCATAAAAAAAAAACAAAAAAACAAAAAAAAACAGATTCTTTTAAAATAAAAAGTAAGATAACAAAAAACCGAACTCAAAAGGAAACTTCAAAACGGAAAGTCCCTTATCAAATTCTAAATCAAAAGCTGAAACATATCAAACGAATATAGAAAACAACTTTCATATTCATGACTTGGTACAGGTATCTCCTTATGTAGAAAATGGTGGATTAAACCTGGTTTTTATAGCTAGCTAAATCTCTCATTAGTATGCCAGTTGCATAAAATTTCCTTATATTGACAACAATGTGTGAACAAAACTAATAGACATAATAGGTAAAAATGTCAAAAATTGGAGTACATCAGTCAACATTGTGTTATAATCTTAATCACTATAAAAACAAACAACTATGTCAACAACAAAAAAAGAAAAAAAAAGGCATATAGACAAGGCACATATTAAGCAAAAATGAGAGACAAGAATTCAAAAAAATGACCATAACACAATAACACAATAGCAGGATGTAAAAATACTGAGCCACAGCAAAAGGATATACCAAAATGGACTAAACAATAAAGGTTAAAAATACACAGACAAATAAAAAAACATCATTACATGTAATTAAGACGTCAAACAACGTCAATACCTAACATCTATACGTCAAGACCACCATGTATTATTTGCGAAGTTGATACGGAATATTTATCAACAAGGTCCTGGTATCTTCCGATGATCTTTTGTTCTTTGTTCTTTGATATAACCCTGGTTCATCAACCTTCTGCTCAGACACTGGTGACGTTTTATAAAGTCTGGGTAGCAGCTGCAAGCTCTTGAATATACCAAATGAATTGGAAAATGTATATCCCATATGCGGGTGAAGTTGGTATAATGCTTCTAAGGTGAGGGGAAATTGATTATTTCAAAATGAAAATCGTCTTGTTTGTCATAGATTTTGGTACTGAGATGACCGCATATGTCAAATTCGAGGTATAAGTTAAAAAATGAGGCGGACGAAGTTGTGTCCGTTGTTTCTTTAATTTCTAGTTCTGGAGGATATATTAATGGAACCCAACCAAAAAAGTTTAGACTGTTCATTGAAAGAACATCAACAATATATCTGTTTGTGAAATTAAATGATATGGCTTCTTTAATCTTCTTGTTTTTGACAAGTGTCTGAAGGAACTCCGACTCACATGGCAATAAGAGGTCGGCAATGAGAAGCACACAGTTCGTTCACATTGGAATGCCGACAATTTGTTGAAACAAGTCTACTTCTAAATTATTTTGTCAATATGAAACTCCAGCATACTGACCACTTGTTTCTCGGTGTAGCATGTTTTACCTTTTTGTTCATTATTAACAGAATATGCCGTATTTTATCCCAAAGCAATAAATTTATATCGTATGCTACGATTTTTATATTGAAAAGCATTGTGGATTATTTCTTTTAGACGATTTTCAATTTGAGATGGGGAATGGTGGTATAAAGGTTTGAAAAATCAAAGGTTTGGATAGAATTTTATTCAGAGAAAGATCGAGTTTTAAAATTCTCCAGAAGTTCTTATGATTTTTTATTGTCTGTTTGGATGTTATAATCAGTTGCTAATTGTACTAGTTTTGAGGAATGTCTCGAGCATAATATCATACTTTACGAGCTTCCAGGAATATAAGTGCAATAACTCTTTAATGATATACATGTAGTACCCAATATTTCAGCCATATTGACGACATGTCGTCTTATTTCTGCAGATCTGATACCTGTAGTAGACAATTTCCATGTTGTTTATCTCTCATCGGAATGAATGAAAATATCCTTTCACTCGGAACATATTTCGTACCAATCTTCACAGAAGAAGAATGGATTTCCAAATGCAATATCGGTCAAGGTGCAATATATATTCGTAACTCATGACTTCTCTTTTTTCTACTGTAAAAGAGCAGTGAAATAATTTGCAAACATTGCATTTCTTGCAATGAAATCTAAATGCATCGCTTCATATCATGATAAAGATTATACTGTTAGATTGATTGAAGGTGTTTGATATCACTAAACTTTTCTGTATCCTTTGTCTTTCACTTTTATTAGAAAATGGAACAATACTATATGGTTTAAGACTCAAATTTTAGTGAATTACAAAATTACTCACTGATTTATTGATCTTCGCTTGCTTAACTTATAGTTGCAAATATTTCATGCAACTTTAGCACGAAGAAAAATAAACATTAATACAAATATGTAGGTTATGCAAATAAGGTCGACTGGTACGAAGGGCTCCAATTTATGATTACCGTTTGAAAAAAATGTATCTGGTAAAGGAGCAATACGTTTGCCTTACAATAGGCTACCTATTGACCCCAAAGAGAGTTGGTGCAAGGATTGAATAGCAAACAGAGAGCGTGACAAACTACCTACATGTGTGTATATGAATCTTTGGCTTAAACGTCCCTATTCTGACCGAACATGCCTGCTTACGTAGTACAGCCAAAAGGGCATCACAGTCTAACATTATTCTACTGACGGAACCGGAGTCTAGGGATGACTATATTTCTATACAACAGTCAATCCTTGTGGTACAACACTGGTAGAGGCATCCTGGTATTCATGCATTGTCTGAACGATGTCTAAATGAGTATACGGTGTCAATAAAGAATTAGGCTAAATAGTACAAATAGTCATGTTATCGTCATTTTGTCATTCTTTTTATTTTATATAGAGCTCCAATGGCGTTTTTTTTAAACCAAGAGATGAGAACTGCATGCGATATCAGTTCACTATTATTACCGTACTAGTTATCATATTGTCATTGTAGTAGTTATATTATCCTCGTTATCATATTGTTTACGTGTAGGGTGCTTCAAGTTCTGGAGAAAAATTAGGAATAGTTTTCAAGAAGTACGAGTTACAGAAGGAGAACAGCTTCAAGAATGTATTATACATTGCCACAGATCTCAATTTGTTGGTTTACAGGTAAGAAATGGAAAATAAATATGAGGCACAAAAGAGTTAAATGTTGGTTTGATTCTTTTTTTCATTGTTATATATAATTTCACTGTATAACTCCTGTATTGATTTTCGTCGTCAATGCTTGATTAATTTAAGATTTAGATATTTTGTATTTTATGTCAGAAAAACATCAACCAGTTTTAAGTGTACGTACTTCCAGACATATGACTCATGTCTGTGTGCTGTATATGTATATCAAAGTAATTTTACTTTTTAATTAGGCATTGGACATCGAACTATGACAAAATTTGTATTTAAATGATCATAAAATTAATGTATATACTAGTACTTTAAAGACATAACGAAAAAGATTATATTGATACTGTTCTTACTTAGTAAGTGTGATTCCCGGTGTTCGGGATCAGATAAGCTTACGGCAAATTACAAAATATTCTACAGAAAGGTTGGAAGACCTCATAAATATTTTACTTGACGACGCATGGGATTGGATCAGTAAATGCGGAATGACCGCAACAGAAATTATCATTGTAAATGGTTACGGCTGTCATAATTAAATCAGAGATACTGGTGAACACCAATTAACAACATTTATCTACTGAACCAGCAATTTACAAAGAACGACATAAAATTTGTGACGTATATAATTGTTGAATGAATATGTCGTAAATACAACTGTTATGTCAATAAAACGTGTCTGTTTTTTTAGGAATCAACCTGTATATGTCTACCTCATTCCAATCTAACAGATCTACATGAAGATATTAAGAAATCGCGTAATACAAATGTGACAACATGTCCAGGAGATCCATTTGCTTTTTGTGGCACGAAACGTGGTAAAAGATTCTTCTCTGTTTATCAAACTGGTAAGTATATAAATTAAGGAAAACAAAACGCGAGTGTAAACTTTAGCAACAACCTTTAATGATAATGCTACTTAAGTGTAAAAAAATACGTTAATAACCACTTTGACAATGTTAAAAGACTCGCACATTTCCGAAAGGCTTATCACGAAGTTTTCAAGAATTAAGTAAACAAATGTGTTGCATTCAAATAACTACTGTCATCTGGGACTGTTCCCATCTGTCATTGATGATGAATTTGAATGACAATAAATGTGTAGACAATGATGAATTATCATCAATTGGCAAATCTAATGAAGGGCACAGAACGATATATACACTCGCTTAATGTTTACGATACGATTTATGCCTAACAAAATTTTGAGGGTGCATGATTTTTGGTTCTGTATGATGTACTGTTGCAATGAATATTTGCATAAAAGGGTATAAGTGGTATGTTGTACATCAAGAAGAACGCAATCTTACAATCAAATAACATACAAAGGAAAATATTGTTTGTAATCGTTCTTTCACCTTTTGATCTCGATTGTGTCTGTCATACATCAAATAAGATCATTGTATAGTGTATCTTAATAACATTTTAATTTTATTACAGATGTACCATGAAATTAATTAACAAAAGTGAAGTGTGTAATATATATCCTTTGTGAGATCCACACCAGCTCTGTTCTCACACTCAATTATGTGTTTTTTTTTATTTCACATATAGTTGTGTTTTGATTTAATGATTTTTTTTTATATGTTGTTAGTTATGAATAAATTATATTAGCAATTACGCAATCAATTATTTAATCAATATTAACTTCGTAAAAATAAGAGTGAGGTACAACTACATGTATATGAAGTCATAGATTCAATATTTTATTATAGTCTCACCACGAACAAACATAAAATAAGATTCACAGAAATAAACATAAAACATTTAAAACATTTGAAATGTATGCACCAATCTTAAAAAGATTTATGAGAGACACAATATATACATATTAGCATATTTTTACACATTAACATTTACAATTTACAGTGTCCATCTATACTAAATGAAAGTAAATCTTTTGTTTCTTTAAGAACTAGTGAAATAAAAAACTGTTTTTAGCAACTATATCAGCAAAATTGTCGTTATTAAATAAAAATATAAATTTTTCGCTATCTGATAATAGGTTAAAACGTTCATTAAAATGTATAGCTTCATGTATCATGATTTGTCTTAAATCTACATATAATAGGCATTTATAAATGACATGAGATTCATCTTCAATAGTAGAGCTACAGTTAAAACATGTCCTCTCATGGACTTTTTTTCTTTCATACCTTCCAGTTTCTATTTTTAGTGGAGCTACCCTACATCTAAATCTTGCAAAAGCATTTCTGTTTTCAACTGACAGAATATTTTTCAAATAATTTACAGTACAATAATTATTTTTAAACAATTTGTAAGTCCTCAATTTACTTCCCTCTGCATACGCAGCAACTCTTGTGCACCAGTTTGACATAAACTTATTAAATAATCTTCCTCAATTTGTTTAATACTATTTTTGATCAATACATTTAATTCAAAATTACAATATTGCTCATAATTATACAATTTTAACATCTCTATAACTCTAAAGCTCCAATTCTTAATTCTAGTATTGCACTTTCGTACGGACCATTTAGAAATTTAAAAATTTATCCTGTGTGGGTCCATTATGGAATACCTTGCCCAATGTCTCAAGACACTTGACTATTGTTTAACGCATGGTGGTTTCCAGCCCATATCACCAGCTATGACATCATTTGGTGTGTATTTGCCCTATTTTGGACTGTATTTATGCAGGAAAAGTCCCTGGTTTCCCAAATACCTGCACCATAACTAATAACCGACCATACCATTGAATCGTACATTTTTGAAAAAAATGTTTTGCTGGAAACCACCATGTGTTTTACTTTTCACAATTAACAATCCTAATGCTCTACTGGCTGACTTTGCTACTTCTGTAGCCATTTACTGATAATCTAAATATTCAGTCAGTAGCAAGCCTAAGTATTGATAACTTTTTACACATTCTATTACATTATTACCACCAATAGAAAAATTAAATTTAGTTTGTAAAACAGCTGGATTTCTAAAATGTATGATCTTAGATTTATTTATATTAACTGTCAGCTCATTATTGAGACACCATGTACTAAGCACATTCAACATTTTTTTGCAAATCTTCTTCGTTCTCAGCCATTAAAATAACATCATCAGCAAATAACAATATAGCTAATTTTTCTTCATCTATGTTAATACTAATATTCAACGCATTAATATCATCAACCAAATTATTTATATATATATTAAACATTATAGATGATAAAACACAACCTTGTTTAAACTCAGAATCAACGTTAACCAATTCAGTCATATTACCGTTTACACGTACACTACATTCTACATTAGAGTATAAAGCTTTTAGAGAGTACATAAATTTTGAACTTAATCCTAAATTTTTCAGTTTGTTAAACAAAAAAACTCTATTCATTGAGTCATACGCCTTCTTGAAGTCTATAAAAGCTACATATGTTGATAACTTACATTTTTGCCTGGTTTCTATTATTGATGTTATAGTGCTTATATGATCAATTGTACTTCTGCCTTTCATAAAACAATTTTGGTCATCGTTAACTATCTCCCTTTCATCTAACCATTTGACTAATCTTTCATTTAAAATACTACACTACATCTTGTATGCAAAATGAGCTAGAGTTATACCCCTATAAGATAAAGGATCTCTAGGATCTGATGTAGAACATTTTGGTATTGGGGTTATGATTCCCTTATTCCATTATATTAGGTACATTACCAGAACTGAAACATAAGTTAATAATTTATGTAAAATAGAATAATAGAAATATTCTTGCATAACTCAGCTTGAATAAGGTCAATACCTGCACTTTTACAATTTTTTCATTCATTACAACTTTATGAACCTCATCAATGGTAATTTCTTTATCTAAATCAATACAAATAATGTTTTCTTTAATATTACAATTTTCAACCTTATTACACTCTGCATTTACATTTGGGTTCAATAAACTGTGAAAACTGTTTTTCCATTTACTTAAAATAGTTCCTAATTGTTAGTTATAGTTCGAAAGTAACTTCATTCGGAATATACATCTGTCTCTCGTTACCTATACCAATTTGACCTATTCTACGCCAAAACTGTTTTGGATCATTGTCATTAAAATTAACTAGCTCTTCCTTGCAGCGGTACCAATATTGACGCTTATATTTTTGTGTAAGCCTGTCAAAGTCTTTGCGCTTATCAATAAAGTGTTTACGTAATTGTTGTTTTAAGGTACCCTGTTTACAAGTTACATAGTCATTTTCTGCCGTGCAAACATTGTTCCACTTATTTATTAGATTGTCATTCCACCATGGTTTTTTAATTCGTCTTTTTCGATTGTTTGTACTGTTCAGAACTTTGACCTTAGATTCTAATTTATTGTTCATTTCAGAATGTAAAATTTCAACAAAATTATCATACAATTTATCAACTTCAAATTGTCTCCCTTTAGAACACTGTACATAGTATTTATACTCATATTAATTTTCAATATATCATTATTTGTCATCTAATCATTTGGGATATTTTTCACATCATATGAAACATATGTATTCTTTTGTTGGCTCATGTTATTGGGAACATTATGTGATAAAATAATAGAATTAACTTCATTTATCATATCAAAATTAGTTTCGAATTCCCAACATTATACAGAATGACCAGGTATATGATTTGGACCAAAAGAACCTGGCCGAGCACTTTTATTACATAAAACACTTGCTCTTATAACTTAAAAACTTGAAATTCTTATAATGACACAAACTTTCATATGGAACAACACAGTAATCGACAACTGATGATCATTTAGTAGAAACATATGTGAAATCATTATGGGTAGTATATCGCCCATTTAAAACACAACAATTCACGGTTGATAAAAATTCACTAAATATTTCACCATATCTGTTGACTGTAAAATCGGTAATATTACGCTCACTAAGTTGGTCTTACCTGAATGAAATCGGTAAAAATTACCTAATCGACTGTTGAAGTCTTAACATAAATAGAAAGAATTTCTTTTGGGTATTGAATAAATTTGCTCCATTAAAACATCAATGTAAACGGATTTGATGTGATCACAAATTAGGTAGCATAATTGGAGTTATTTTTTTCTTTTCTTGTCATTTTAAAAATTCGGTTTTAATGATTCCTTGTCGGTAAAAATTAATCATCGATAAATTTAACATATCTAGATAGATTTTAAAATTCCATTACATATTTCAATTGTTTACTTACAACTGTATATCGATGATAATGTGCTTAAATTAGAGTTACTAAATGATTCTTATACAAAAGATTGGGGAAATTATGACATTCGTTTTTGGCTAAAGAAAACAGGCTGATTTAATCAAGTTTTGACCTACGAGAAATATTATGCTTTGTAAATGTGTTTTAAGTTCAGTCTCTGCTGACCCTTATACATTTCTTTTTAATTAGAAATGGAATTATGAACTGCATTTTTAGCATATACATTGAACTAAAGGAAGGTGTTGCCCTAGAAAGACTGAAGAAGAATTGAAAATTGGAAAAATATTTATATAAAAACTGGTGCTGTCAACGATTAACCGGTCAATCGTTGGAAGGACAGAATATCAAATACCAAAAACGCTAACCGGTTAACCTGAACTTTTTTTTCAATTTTAATAGAATTGATATAAATGTGTATTGAAATTATTGAAAAAAAATCTTTAATTTTAAAATGATTATCGTGGTAATTAATATTACAGGTCAGTTGTCCAGTATTTTGATTGCTATTATTAACCTAATTTTACAAAATTAATTAGCACAAAAACAACTTGTCGATCGGCTCAGGAAAATCTAAAGTAAACATAATGAGCATACATGCATTTTGAACAGTTGTAAGCTTATTACATTTTACGATTTACTTAATTATTTCATTTTTTAATTAATATTGCGAAGACCTACATGTAAATATGCCACCTCCATCGTCCAAGATTTTGTCATTCCTTAAACGAAATGCAGACTCAAAAATAGTGAAATGCAAATCATGTGAATGGAATTAACGTGTATTTGGTAGTACGCGTAACACGCTTAATCATCTCAAATTGAAACACTCCACATTTTTTTTTGAGATACCAGACAGATTGGAAACAATCAACGGTTATTCGGTATTCCCGAATATGACCGTTATACCGAGAGTGAATTAACATTGCTATTCGACGTGTCTCGGTATTTTGTATATCTAACATTCATGTATTCATTTTTGATGTTTTGTTATGATTTCTGTTGAATAATGTGTCATGTCGTATCGTTTGTTGTCCAAATAATTATAAAATTGCATTTCAATACCATCATTGTCATATTCCCGAATATACCTGTTATACTGAAAGTGAATTTGCATTGCTGTGTGGCGTGTCTCGGTGTTTTGTACATCCAACATTAATGGATTTATGTTGATGTTTCTGTTATGGTTTCGGTTGGATAATCTGTTATGTCTTATCATTTGTAGTCTAAATAATTATAAAATTGGCTTTCCATACCATCATTGGCATGTAAAATGTTTGGACGAATATTGTGAAAATAATTGTATAGTGTTCAAGATTGCATGTTTATTACGTAAGCGCATCACTGTTTTTGATATCCTATGATGTTTTTCGTTGATGGAATATGTTCGTTGTTGTTCTGTTGTTTGCATGTTGTGTCGACTATTATATTAATTGTTTGTGCGTTTCTTTGATGTGAATGTTCGTGCGTTAGATTGTGCTGTATTTCTGTCACGTTTTTTTTTTAACAATATTTTGTAACATTGTCATAAAGCGGGGAGTTTGGCATGCCATGAAACGAGGTTCAATCCATCATTTTTTTTAAAATGTCCGGTGCCAAGTCAGGAATGTGGCAGTTGTTATCAAATTGTTCGTTTCTATGTGTGTTGGCGTTTGTTTCTGTTGCACTTCGGTGTTCCTGTTGTTCATTTGTTTTCCCCTTGTGGATGACGTGTGTCCCTCGATTTTGGTTTGTGACCCGGATTTATTTTCTCTCAATCGATTTGTGACTTTTGAACACCGGTATTCTACTGTTGCCTTTATTTATCAGACATTGTCAATTCGACGAGATCAAGACTGAAGATTTTCTTTTCTCAATCCGAAGTGATTACAAACTTCATAGGTAGATACGGTAGAATTGGATTAAAAAGGTTTAAAAGTAAAATTCACCAGGAATGCTCAAAGCCTAGCCTTATAATTCCCAAGGATATATAAACTTGAATTTATCGTATCATAAAAATTTACATGTGTAGGGCAATATAGATAAGGCCTTTGTACATCAACTAAACTACCGATTAACCGGTTAATCGATCGAAAGATTATCCGAGTAACTGGTTAGGCAAAACTGTTCGATTTGACGACACTAATAAAAAGCATTCATCCGTTATTTATCTTGTCCTAAAGGAATATCGGAAAAAATTACAATGATCAAACACTTAGGTCTATGAATGTGGACTAGTATTTTTTATTTCAAATATAAATAAAAAGTGAAGGGGGATACACCACGCAGCAACACAATTACATACAATCACAGAAGACATGTCACTAATAAGTCTGACCCACATACTACTCAGTCGTGCTAAGTCTTTCAGTCAATTTGCAGACTTATCAACTGCAGTAAATTCAGTACTGTTCAGACAATTCGCTTGCAGTCCATTCAGGACTGCATGATCAGTAACTTTTCAAACAATTCAGTTTGATGTTGATGTGCACAGGTAAATAACAATTTCTGAAAACTCTGGACATAGACTGATTATATCGTAATTGACTGCAAGCGAATTGTCTGAACAGTCTACCGTAGTGGATAGGCCTAAAATTGACTGTAAAACTGAAAATGACATACTGATTTATTGTTCAGTCTTATAAGAACTGTTCAGACCAAATTGTTTTACTCGTGTCTAAAGATCACCTAGTTAGATTTTTTTAAGCTGAATCTACAGAATTCTGATATAGAATTTTCCGGCAATTTTCAATCTTTTAATCAATGACGTTTTCCAACCTTATCTTTTCACTCATACATATATATGTATGTGCTTTATTATTAAGTATACAAAGGCTTGGGTTGTTTTCTGAATTCTGTTTTTTTGTTCTTGTTGTGGTATCTTTGACACATTCCTCGTTTCTAGTCTCTATTCTGTTTTACCCACCTTAAATGCCATACCGATTCGATTAACTCCGTAGAATAAAGTTTAAATTTCAACAAAGGGTAAATATTCAATTGATAATATGTTATTGTCATATGCTTCAGAAAAAATTGATCACAACGATATAAATATACAATACATAGATGGTTCCATCGGAAACTGTTTGGCATATGATAACAAACTTTGGATATTCAAGGCAGCAAATTGTTCAACACAAATGTACCCGATGTGTTTCGATTGTAAGTTCCTTTATGTACATACTGTATGCTTATTTTTCATTCTTCGTTTTGTTTCTAATCACATGATTACGTTGACCTAACATTCGAACAACATCACTCTTTATTGATGTATGTGTGTGTGTGTACGTGTACGAATGTTATTTCGCAACATAACTTTCTTTGACTAATCTTTATTCAGCCTAGACTCTTTTGTTTCAATTTCATGGTAAAGTTTTTTGTTTCTTACAAAAATCAGCAGTACCATTAGTGGCTAAATAATATGTGAATAACCAGACATTTTCAAAGGCATTATTATCTTACTTAAGGATGTTCGCTCCTATGTTTCAAAATAAAAAGCTTTTTCAAAAGACTGTTATACATTGATAGTGTATAAATAATAGAATTTAAAAAGCGGGGGAAAAAATGAAAGGTCCGTGTCCTGTTTTTGATGATAAAATCAATTGAAAATTTAACGGAAAATTATTCTCTCTTGATTTTTCCATATTTTCATAAATTTAACATTGGCACCTTTTTTCTTTCAAAAACTTTGAAAAATAACAAGAATTTTATAAGATTTTCATAAATGGCTTTTTAAACTAAATGTAATGAAATTATGAAAAGAAATGTATGGGTCAGCGGGCAAAATTTGTACTGGCACTACATGGATAAAACAAGAGGATTCCGAATATCTGACTAAAAGTGAAAACCAAGAGTATCGAACTTCCTTAAAACATAGATGACAAACATTTTTAGAGAAAGTAAAAAGAAAAGTCGATTATAGACATTAAAAATTCATTTAATCTTCATTTTATGGTGACTCAATATAAGTTACAACTCATCTGTTTCTGCACTTTACGTAATATGACCTTTTGTCGTAAGTACTTACATATAAATACGCAAAGAAAGGGATTAACGCAGGAAATCAAATGCTGTCAGTGAATACGTTGTACACAATTTATATTAATTGTTCAATGAAAACATTTTCAGCTGTAAACGATATCTTCCACAAAGGGAATGCAACAAGATCTAATTGGAATGACGCCTTTAGTATCTGCCAACCCAATAATCTAGCTAGCTATAGAACATTAGGAGGCCAACAGAATAAAATCAATTTGCATGGACAATTTTGGCTTTCTAATACAAGGCGATGGAAAAGAATGATAGGTAAGCAAATGAAGGAAGTATACATTTTACTTTTGCATCTTGTTAGATACTATGCTTTTTCCCTTCGCAGGGTTCAGGGTACTGCATGGTATGTTCATGATTAAATTACACCATAAAATGAAACTATTCTTCACGTGTTGCCAGGGTAGCATCGTGCGAGTTTCAAGTGCTTGATATTGATTGGATGTAGTTTTATCGAGTGTTGTCACGTGGTTTAATAGGATAATAGTAAAGTCATATGAAAATTTTTTACCATGAACAAAGTTAAGTTGTGTTGAACTTTTATCTTATAATATGATGACCCGGTGTTATTTTCAAAAATGTTATAAAAATATTCCAGATTTTAAATACTAGTCCACCTAAAAAAAATGAAAATGTTAAAAAGCCTACATTGACTACTTTAATTTTCAAAATTAGATGATCACAATGGAAGACCAGTTAAAAAACAACCACACTTTGATCGACCAGAATTAAATTATATTTTGCGTAAACACGTATTTTAATGCCAGAGTTCTACATAGTAATGTAATTTAATAATATATATATATATATATTAAAAAATCTGAGATAGATGTTAAAGCGGGTTACAAATTCAATCATACGGAAAAACCATGGAAACAACTTTCTTCCGCAGACTACATTTTATAATTGAAAGTTACGTAACCTCCAGCGTTTAATGATTTAAAGGAATTTTAATGAAACCAGTGTCTTTCCTATTTTTGAACAGTTTTTTTCTAATGCTCAATTAATATCATGCATGACTGATGCTATTGTAGTATTTCGTAAACTTTTGAAAATAGCATATGTGCAGTTAATGATGACCGCCACAAAATCTGTATAGAAATTGGAACCATGGCTAAACATGCTAAAGGTTCAGTGCCAAATATTCACCAAATGAGAAATGCCAAACTTATAACACTCCATATGAAATATAATTGACTTATCCTTAGAGGTTCCATTTAAACACAAACTTTCATACATGTATGTAAACAAGCAAAAGTGTCACAGTTACCGAACCATGATTAGGGAGATGGGACATATAATGTCCATGGACATGAGACTTGCAAGTGCTAATTCAACTGAATTCCAAAGATTATCAGTTCATTTTAATCACAAACTTTGACCTGTAAACTATGCAAAACATTTAAAATCCGAAGACCATGACTAACAGGGCGGGGCAATATAGTATCCATGAAAATGAGATGTGCCGAAATATACTAAATATCATTGACCTACTACTAGTGGTTCCCCTTAAAGTGAACAAATCCCAAAGTAATAGATGTAAACTAGACAAATGTTTCAAAGTCAGTATACCATGACTGAGGGAGCGGAGCCAAACAATCTAAATGGAATTAAGATGTGCAAATTCATAAACAACTTTAGACCAAATATAATTGATCTACCATTAGAGGTTCCCCATGAACTGATCTGATCACAAACGTAAACATTGTTGACACCTGCGCCGAAGGGAAACAAACGCCAAACTCGCTTTTTCGATTTGTTCAAGGCGAGACAAAAATATATATTTGAACTTTGTAATTATCATGCTGAATTGAGCTTTAGTCGTTTTCTTTAATATTTTTACAATCTTATCTGCCACACTGGGCAAATTAAAACAAAATTTTTGACCTGACGTAATTTTTTTAATATGCTCTTTCTCTTACAGTGTATTCCTTTGTTAATGTAGCATTATGAATATAAAACAAAATTATGAGGAGATGTGGCATGATTGCCAATGAGATAACTATTAACCACAGACCAATAGACGTTGATGTAAGCAATTTTAAGGTCGCCGTTTGGCATTTAACAATGAGAAAACCAATACCGAATATGTGGTTTGTAAAGGCTCTCCACCAGTTTTAGTTTTAACGGACTTCTGCGTGTTCCTTTAACAAATAGGAATTGACTAAATAGTCACTTAGAAAGCTTCATTTCTATTTCAAATATTTCGAGTCATTCCTCTTTTTACATGCTTGCCTTGTTATTGATATCGTTACAGTAGTACTAGAAGAAGTTTATACATATTAACAAGATGTAAAAATCCGGTCTATCCTCTCTTGTATATCCTGGACTTGTTATTGATGCCATATAATTCCACAAGTATATTTGATTATAATTCTTAGATGCAGCAGGATATCCTGAATTTTGTGTAGCTGCCAGAAGAAAGCAAAATGGTGATGTAAAAAAAATTATCCTTAGATGTAGAGAAAAGCTTCCCGGGATTTGTATTGAAGTTCGAAAGACGTCAACGAATGTACCTTCAAGAACGTCTTCTACAACGTCAACGGTTACTTTATTTTCTCGTAGACTTGAAAAAACAGCTCCATCCCTACAAAGTAAAACAGTTCAAGGTCTAACACTATCTACGTACTCCACTTCACAAAGGAGTACATTTCCATTTCAACTTAAGTCTACATCTCAAGCTCTACAGGAAACTTCCGGAATATCTAAAGTTAAACAAGAAACTACTTCTCATACTCCGGAATTTCAGGAAACTACATCTCCAGTGCTTTTAGAATCTCCCTCTTCAGATTTACCGGGTTATGATGGTGTTTCAGGTAATGAAAAGATAACTAAGTATATAAAAATAAGTAGATGTGGTATGATTGCCAATGAAATAACTATCCACCAAAGTTCAAATGAAGTGGGTTTAAGCAATTTAATTTTCAATAATGAAAAACCCATACCGTAGAGTCAGCTATAAAAGGTCCCGAAATGAAAATTATGAAAACAATTAAATTGAAAAAACTAACGACTTAATTTATAACAAAACAATTTACAAAAAACAAATATGACAGACATGAGCCAACGACAATTACTGAACTATATGGTAGGTTTAAACATGTTGTGAGCGCTCAACCCTCCCCTAACCTTGGACACTGGTGGTTTTGCACCATATAAGAACAAACTTAAAAAATCAGTTAAAGGGCTTAACTCATCAGATCGATAAAAGGCAGAAAAACATCCAACAAAAACACAGATCAGATGTGGCAGGGTATTTATACATCCCTCACAACAAAAAAGACACAAAGTACATATCACAGCGTACTCGCAGTTACCGGAAGCTAGTTAAAAGCCAAAAGCAACTAATAAAAAAATCATGTATCTAAGACTAAGATATCAGTATAGGTATTTTATATTTCTTAACATTGCTTTAGGATTTTTTAACTGTAGATTCAAGCTAACACATGAATTACCAATTATTTCGAAATTTAAAAAAAAATATAAAAGTATACGCAAATAAGTTAAACTTTGTAGTAGTATAATCGAACAGTTGGCAAAACTATAAAGTCTGTGGATTTGTAGATATGGGTTCTATTCCAAACAAAATCTTGAAATCCAGCACAAGTATGTATGGAAGCCGGTAAGGGTCAGGGTGTAGGTAAACTTTAAGTCGTTATTACAACTTAGAAACTAGTTATAACTTCTTCGCTAAGTCGTTATAAAGACTGAGCAAACTCGTTTTATTGACAAAGATAACTCGTTATCAAGACTTAGTTACTTGTTTTAACGACTTAGTGACTAGTTATAACGACATAGCTAAATTACGGTCTACTAATTATCTTATATAAAACGTTTTTTTTTACAGCAATAGTAATACTTGCCATAATAGCTGCAACAATTCTGATGGTCATCGTTGTATTGGTAACAGTCGTTAAGTGCAGAAGGTAAAGTGATTTTTCTTTATATTTATTAGTCATTAATAAACTATATTAAACCATGTTCATTTGTACCGATTCAATGAAATTCTTTATCGACGGTACGTATACTCTTGACAACTTCATGTATAATACATATACAATACGATAACGTAATCCTATGCATATTTCGTTTTCTTCTGTATGACGGTGATGAAACGGGTGCATGGTAGCAAATATAATGTCACTGTATCTAGTACATTGTCTTGGCAAGAGGGACAGAACTACGAATAAATACAGTAAATAGCAAACTGCAAAGTTACAACTTTAACCAATTAATAATGAATGGGGTATGCAATCGATTTATAGTTCGAGATCGAATTCAAATAAAAGTTTCAGTAAGTGTTTTGTTTCAGAAACAGTATTTCTCAGTTCCAAAGCAGTAAATGCATAAATATATCCGTTGCATAAACTTATGAATTGAATAACAAGCGTATTTGAAATGAGTTATACATTGATGCCTTATTCCAATAGTATTTTTTTTTTATATTTATATATTACGTGATATACCGGGCATGATAAAATAAAATGTATTATGCCCTCTACCTGATAAAAACAAATCACATGCTCATAAATGTATGTTATGTTGTTGATTTTCTTCAATGGATATACCAAGAGAACGTTATCCTATTTTGATAGTTTATAATCGATTATGACGTCTAATACTAATTCCATTGGATGTGTACTCATTGATTTTTAAGTCTTCGATTTATAATATTTATACAACTATCAGATCGGTTCTCTGTGTCTTAAGTGTTTATGCTAGTTTGTGAAAGGTTAAAGGGATAGTGTGGCGTGCGCAAACATGTTTAACAGCGCCAGAGTCTGTATGTGCCTTACCCAAGTAGAGAGCCTGTAATTCAGTGGTTGTCGTTTCTTGCTGTATATAATATTTGATTTTCGTTTATTGTTTTGTTTATAAATCAAGCCAACAATTTTTTTGTTTAAATTGTTTAACATTTTGTATTTTTGGGGCCTTTTATAGCTTGTTATGCGGTATGGGTTCTGCTCATTGTTGGAATCCATAAGCTGTCGTATAGTTACTACCGTCTTTATTTGATCTCTTGTGAAAAGTTGTCGCATTGGCATTGCCTTTTTGTATATACATGTATGCCATGGACCAACGTTTATTCTTTAATTACATGGTTTACAATTTTCCCGTACGGATAATTTGTTTTCATTTTTAAACAAAAGTCAGATATATTCATTGTGAATGAGTATAGTAGAATATTTATTTTCTTGAATTTCAAATGATATTGGAGGTTGAAATGTCTGTTAAAATGTTTTATATTTTTGTTGCTCTTTTGTAGTTTTCTTTTGCAATATTAAGTGACAACCGTCAGTCGCGTAAATATAAAAATAATGAGATGAATATATAGTTTATTTTAAAACGTGACTGTCGTCTTATATAACCTTTAATTTTACATTTTATTTTTTTAGAAAGAGAAATAACCAAGTTGAAACATCAAACGAATCATTGGCGATGGTCGGAAAAGAAGTAGTTTATGCACAAGTAAACAAGCCGACCGTTAGACGTGAAAAAAGCACGTCAAGCCATAGATCTCAACCAGCTGCATCCGACGATACATACGACCACATGGATCATTGTCGACTTAGTCAGACCCACAATCCAACAGAAAACTATGACACCATGCGCAGTATTGCGAATGCAGGTGAAGAGGAAAATAACTATGATCATGTTACTGGAACTAAGATGGAACCAAACGTAGTTGTAGTTGATATTAATAAAGATTACAGTCATGTTGAAGATGAATTCCACGAGATTAAAGACATGCGTGACCCGCCATGAAATTTCCAGGCTTATGGAGATTTAACGTCATTGTGAGAAAAACGCCGTTAACCAATAACGTTACGGTCAAATTATGTATTGGGACATACGAGTTCATTTCTATAATGAATTGAGTTTATGTATGCTTTTAAAGATCAATTATGAAATATCATTTCAAGTTTTTTGCTAATGTTTTTTTTACATATATTTACTCCATCTCTGGTTTTAAAACGTAAAATTTTAATAAAGCGTTTTTTCTTCCGTATTCTTATCATAAGCACATTATAAATTTTCTTATAACCATTTATTCAAAAACAACCAATTATACTATTATACTATATTATTCCATTTTTGTTCTATTGTTTGTGTTAATCTTCCATCATATTCAACGAGTTAATATTACACCATCCATGTGATATTTGTCGCTGGCGTATATAGGCAGACAATTACTTAAATCAAATTAAATCCAAAATATTGAAATTTTACAAGATATTATTTCAATATTCGTACTCCACTAGGTTTTTATTTTAAAGGCCATGCATACTGCAAAATTAAGAAGCTTTTGTTAAAATGATTATATTGGAATTACATTTTATTAATTTATAATTACTTGAGACAACTGATAACAAAACATGTATCTTCGAGAAAGAAAAAAATGTTACAAAAATTGCATATGCAATTGTATAAATCTTGTAGCTATTCCTAATTGATTAACTGTTTAAAAACAAGAACTCTAACGAAGGGTCTTTTTTTCTTCAGTTATATACGGTGAACATTTTCAGAAACTTAGGAAATGGTCCATTGTGATTATTGTGTTAAACTCTTTGATATAAAAAAAAGAGATGTGGTATGATAGCCAATGAGACAACTATCCACCAAAGTTCAAATGAAGTGGATGTAAGCAATTTTAGGCAACCGTATGGCCTTCAACAATGAGAAAAACCCATATCGTATGGTCGGCTATAAAAGGCCCCGACATGAAAAATATGAAACAATTCAATTGAGAAAACTAACGGCCTAATTTATAACAAAACAATTTACGAAAAACAAATATGACAGACATGAACCAACGATAACCACTGAACTACAGGCTCCTGACTTTGGACATCCACACAACAAAAAGACACTACATACAGATCTGAGAGTACTCGCAGTTACTGACAGCTAGTTTAAAGCAAATAACAACTAGTAAAAAAAATCATGTATTGAGTTCCCACCTTACCTTGATGAGTGAATGTCTTAATTATGTAGTTTAGTGACCCGTTATTCATATCCCCTTTTCCAAAATATATGCTTTTGATCATATATATATTTGAAGAAATGGTTTACACAACTTCAGCAGTTCTGACGTTAATTGATTTGTTTCTTTTCAAGCCGCATTCCAAGCATTCATATATCACGAAAGTTAATTGTATATGGAAATATTTCTCTTTTGTCAATCAGATCCCTATTAGTGACATACTTTACTCTCAATATATTCACTATATGCGTAGCATATGAAGAAAAAAATATAAGTTTACAGTTATACACACTTCCTATATTCAACCTTATTATTACCAAGGCTATTGTATTCGAATAAGATACAATATAAAAATTAGAAGATGTAGTATGATTGCCAATGAGACAACTCCGCACCAGAGACCAAATAACATAGAAGTTACAACTATAAATTATGTCTACGTTCGGCCTTCAACTATGAGCGAAATCCATACCGCATAGTCAGCTAAATAAGGCACCGAAATGACAAATGTAAAACAATTCCAACGAGAAAACCAACAGCCTGATTTATGTTTTTTTCCTTATCTTATCTTATACTCTATTTTTTCTTTATTTATTTCATAAATAACTATTTTTATGATTAGGTATTAAATTTCATTAATTTCACCAACTGGAATGAAAATTTATTGTTTTTATACAATAAAATAAAGTAGTTGGTAAGTTATGTTATTATATGTCTAGCGCCAAATATTGCATGGGTATTCATGACAAGTACTAGTACACGTTAATGTGTTGTACATGCACACCTTTGTTTTGTGCTAGATATATACGCTGAGTCGTAGTTTTTATTTGCTCCAGAGAAGTACTTGAGTGTGTCTTCCGATCGAAACTAATTATTCTTATTTAAAGCCTACAAGTCTTTACTCTTATCTTATTAACGTACTTAACACACATTCTCCCGCAGCACTGAATGTGGGTTCGCTTCCACAAAATAACCGATATGGTTTCGCTTCCACAAAATAACCGATATGGATCGCACATGTATGATTGGATATAATCTATACTACATGTACTAAAATAACGAGGTCCAATTTGTTAGCCGACATGACGTAAAAACGAAGAATCAAAGAATTCAACTTTATATATAACTTATATAGGACAATGGTGTTGATAAAAAATTACACCATTCCAAGCCTTTTTGTTTTCCACATAATTAATATTATAATGATAAACAAGTTCCGGGTCGAATCCGATACCGATACCAATAGTACCTTTTACATGTTACCTAATATGTACGTTTCGCCTCTGTCAGGCGCACCACCAAACGGTGTATTTGAGATTTGCTTTATACACGGGTCATAATCACACCTGAACTTCGTCATTATACAGGGATTGACACTATTAAATTCAATCATTGACCAAAAAAATATATCTACAAGTAGTTTCCGGTTGTAGTAAGAAACCCGAACGGATTCAAACAGAACGATTTTGAAAGCAGAGAAAACTGTGCACCTTATAATCAGCATGACTTTATCAAATGACAATACGAATTCTCAAAATCCAGGCTGAAAATAAGGCGTAGTTACTTTGATTCAGTCACGGACCAGCGATGTCGCGGTAGTGTTCTAGTAATTTAAAAATTTACCTCTGCATACACTTTAGTTTCTTATCCTTGATATACTATTGATTACCATATTAATTCTTTTTGATACTAACATGTAAGAGGAACTGTGATTTTTTTCATTTGGATGAAAATCTATTGTTTGTTAGGGGCATTCAATTAATCAAACATAAACGATATCTTTGTCTTAAATTGGTTCGGGCAAAAAATGTTATTAAAAAAGATGAACATTTTAATGTACCAAATCCCATGCAGAGATACCACCAAAAATGATACATGTTCAATAAAAGACCAAAAAGGGGAGGGAGGTGTAGTGGGTTTTCTTCATTGGAAACACCATTTACTCGATTAAATCTATATACATGTTGATAAATTATTTCATACGCGTGTGCGTATATTAAGTTGTTGAAAAATGTTAGCTGTTTGAAGCGTTTTTAAATACCTTTCACCATTAAGACAATATCACATTAATTGTGTCATTTTGTATACCATGATATTTATGCTGTTCTGGGGCATGGTGCATAATTTCAGAATCTACATCATCAACATATTTAGGTATAGTCAAAGGAAAATAAAAGCTAACGTGGCAATTGAACATATTGAACGCGTACAGGAAATTAAAAGGCATGATAACTTACTTAATTTAGTTACTTAAATAATTAAAATGATCCGCACTTTTGATAGACCGGTCCTTTCCGACAATAGGCGTTGGATCCATATGCAAGATTACAATAATACCTACTAGTAGGTTTTTTTTATGATAAAAATTTTAAGAAAATGACAATGGATATAACTAACAAGGTCAAACAACAATGCTCATAAAAATGATCACTACTAAGTTTTTATATTTTATTTTATTTCTATTGCAATTTTGGAAATCCCATTTTGACTTTATTGTCACTGTTTTGAGTCCATTTTCTGAAATGTCAGTAAGACCATGGAAGTATTATAGAATACTTCCATGGTAAGACCTTGCGATGCATGCTTTTTTTTTCAAATTTTATACGAGTATTAATAATCTGAAACGTGAGGCATCAATCAAACAGCAAGCAAAAGAGACAGAAAACCAAAAGTCATGCATCATTTAACTAGACCATTTATTTAAAGACAAAGAACAAAGACATGCGTATTATCTGGTAAGTACTGAAAAGGTGAGGTCATAACTACGCAAAAATAAAATGATAATTTCATTTTTTTCTATACTCCTTTGAAATAGTGTACAAAACGCGGTTGAAAATTTATAAGAAACTGATGGAATACTTTCATGATTAAACAAATTCGAATAAAAAATCTTGACGTCAGCGTTAAAATTCAACAAATGGCACAATACGAAATGAAATGTAAGTCCTTTATTATAACGAATTTGTCAAAATAACTTGACAAGATGTTTTCTTTCAGTCTGTACTTAGTAAATATGTAATAAACCAATTTTAAGCTAGGTACCTCCATAAGCCTGAAAATTTCGTGGCTAGTCACATATAAGTGGAGTTAATGAAATCTTCGGTATCATATCCCTAAGCTTTCATCATAGCACTGGTGTTAAACTGATAATCGTAACTGGAATTACGACGATCCCAATATGGCGACGGCAGAAATAGGTAAAATCTTTTCAGTCATTTTTCTCAGATGTAGCCCGTTGTTGTCAAGAGTAACTCAGCTGCAAGGTTTTTCTATACCATTACATCATATTTGAATCGTAACGGTGCACTATAATTGTCTAAGCGCTAAGACAATTGCCGTCCAAATATTCGGGATGATAATCGTAATTCGATGGCATTTTTCTTGTTTTATAATCGTAATTTCTTTATGGGATAATAGTAACTGAAAAATAATAAACGTGTCTTCCAGCTTGTCAATGGTATTTTGTGTGTAAAAACGGCAGTGTCCAGTTAAACGATGACATTAACGCGCAAAATAAAAAATAATGAAGCAACTTACAGGTTAATATTAAGAACAAATTTACTTACATGAATATATATCTCGATTTATAACTGACAACACTATGCATAACCTTTTAATATATACATGTACCTGTTAAAGATATGGAAAATGAAGCAGCTGTCGAGTCAGTTATTGTGGTAAATAGATAATTTAAATTCTTTCAAAGTTTCAATGTTGTTTTCGCGTTTAGGGTTTTTTTTGGAAAGTGGGGAAGGGGGGGGAGGGTATTAGCATTATCCCATATCCAAAAAGTGCAATCCTTTCAAATGAAAGTCCCGTATACCACATTTCAATATGCCATATGTTTTGCCTCAAATATTGCATATATCCAATCGACTTTTAAATCGATAAAAAGGGCAAACTAACCTCCCCATCTCAATATTCCCTATACCACGGGGTGGCTGTGGGTTACTTCCTATATAAATATATAAGTTATAACATGGATCAGATTTTTGGTCTTCGGTAATATATGAAAGGGGATATTTTTTATAAATTTCAGCAGCACGCCAGAAGTGACACCACCCCTTCCCCCGTGCCTTATACAGACCTCATTTATCATAAGATCGCTGTCAGTTTTGAGTTCCCTGTTGTTTATATTCGGGGATGGGTCCACAAATTATGTAAAAGGGAAATGGAGGGGGGGGGGGGGGGGGGGGGGGTGGGGGGGGTGCTATAAACTGAACGTTTATACTAAATTTCTGCGAGAAATGAACAAAATTTTCCATCAGTTACTTAACTGCATTATTGGATTTAACAGTTGATACTTTGATTGGTGGATATGAGTTTTCATTTTGCCCTTTTCCTTATATTTCAATAGAAATACATATAGTTTAATTTTGGAGTGAAATGTATTCCGGTTAAAATAGCCGTTCATATTTTTCAAGTGAATTCACTTTTGTTCTGTTTTACACTGATATTTTATATGATTTTAAAAATTAAATTCAAATATTTTGATTAAATACCCATGTATTTTAGGACGTTAAACTTTCTTTAAACAGGGTGGATGGTAAAGGATCTAGAATAGTTACCAGTTTATTGTTACTATTGTTTATTGTTACTTGTGTTTATTGTTACTTGTGTTTATTGTTCCTTGTGTTTATTGTTCCTTGTGTTTATTGTTCCTCGTGTTTATTGTTCCTTGTGTTTATTGTTCCATGTGTTTATTGTTACTTGTGTTTATTGTTACTTGTGTTTATTGTTACTTGTGTTTATTGTTTTATTAGCCTTAACTAAATGGCGCGTATAGTCTTGCGAAGCATTTGAAATACTATATTATATATGTGTATTGGTCCTCAGAAGGCATAATATGTAGATCATCACGGTCGAAACTGGTTTAATTACAAAGACTTTAATAGATAATCAAACAAATATTTTGTGCTTCAGAAAAATGCATGACAATTATGAAAGGCTAATTTTTGTTTTCATTTGATAGATAAAATGCTTCGCTGAGCGCAGCCTGATACGACCGCAGAGGTCGAACCCTGAACAGTTGGGACACATTTGGACACAATATTCAAGCTTGATACTGTCTGAATTTGGATTGTGATCAAATTTTTGACATAATATAGGTTTCTGACACAAAATAAATGTGGTCAAAGATCTTATAAATCCATTGCCCAATACTGTGCAATTGAAGATTTCTTCGTGAAACTTTTCAAAAATTCGAAATTTTAAAAATTTTGAAAAAAAAATATGAATCCCTTAAAAAAATTGGGAAAAAAATCCCCCCCCCCCCCCCAACTTTTTGAAACCCCCCTTGGAGCAATAACCCGAAAACTCAATCACAGCCTTTCCTTTGTAGTATGGAACCTTGTAGTACAATTTCAGAGAGATCCATACACTTACACGCAAGTTATTGTCTGGAAACTAGAAAAATGCTTCTTTTTTGTCCTTTTTTGGCCCCTACTTCCTACATAATTGGGGCAATTTATTATCCTGAAACTAGACCGCGTAAAAAATTTTTGCGGTCGTATAAAAAGTACTAAGTATATGGTAATTATGCAAGTACAAAAATGTTCTTTGTTACCTTCAATATTTTTTCTCTACAATAACTTCCATGCATATGTATGCAGCATATTTTTGATATACCAAGTATTTATGATTTCTTGAATCAGTTTGTTTCTGATATGGCGGAATATGCGCTATGATTTCTTAAAGTTGCAGTCATTCTTTGAATAAATATAGCTTGTACGGTAATTTAAGGCCACATCAATTTGATTTCTTGATCTTCGGGCTTTTGGCCAAACTATTAAAGAACACAAATCCATGTTTGCCAATGAACTCCACGTCACCATGTGCTTAACTCCATAACACACAAAGAATTCCAACTTTTCTCTACTCTTATATTATCATTAAACGTTTTAAGGATGTCATATTATTAGAATGCAAAACTAAATTGGTGTTGTTAAAATTTATAGTTATTTTCTGAGATATTGAAATGTCAGTGACGGTCATGAAGTAGCTAAGCATTTTTATAGTATTTATGGGCTATACAACTTTTTACACATTCAAAAAGGTGTGACATTTGTTTTCAAGTCCGTAATTAAATAGAATACCAAACAATATTTCTTTTTAACTCTAAACATGAAGAGATCATGATGACATTTTTTAAAATTTTCTCCCATATTTTGTGACGGTCCTAGTTCCTGGAGTTTTCAGTATTTTAACATAGTTCGTGTTTCCCCATTTACATATTTATTGAAGCTGGTTCCCCTTCCAATTTTATGATATATACTAGTATGTAGCTGTTTACATTAGAACTGTTAATCATATGTGCACAAAAAGAAACGTCATAAGATGTGGAAACGTTTTCGTGATTAATTCATCACCATATTTTCATCATATGCTATTAGATAGACGTTTTTCGTGTCAATACCAATCAAACACTATCCAGTTACGATTATCTTCTTATTTATTAATACCGAAATTACGATTATCATTTTTGCGAGTTACAATTATCATCCCGAATTTACTCGTCGGCAATTTTCTAAGCGCTTAGACAATTATAGTGCACCGTTACGATTCAAATATGATGTAATGGTATAGAAAGACCTTGCAGCTGACTAACTCTTGCCAACAACGGGCTACATTTGAGAAAAATGACTGAAAAGATTTTACCTATTTCTGCCGTCGCCATATTGGGATCGTCGTAATTCCAGTTACGATTATCAGTTTAACACCAGTGAAAAGACAAGTTTAAAGAACTCTTAAATAGTAATGAGGGTAAAACTGTGGCAAAATTTATAATGGTCTGTTCAATTTTGAAAAATCAATCAACATATTGTGCAGAAACTACCAAACCTATCTTAAAACATTTGTTTGTAAATGTATTTTCCTTTTCTTTCATTTTACTAACAAAAGTAAAATTTTGATTTCAAAAATCATTTTCATGATCCAGTATAGCCTATAACTATATAAAGTGCATCATAAGCCTATTTGGCTGACTGATTATTTTGCATTATAAAACATGTATTTATTTGTTGCACTAAAATGGAGAATTCTTCTTCTTTTTCTTCGTATGCATTCAAAGAATAAATTGGTAAACATCAATCAGATAATTAGCATTCGAGTTGATTGATGGTTGTTTTCTCAATGACCTCTGGGGAATAAAGAATGTAGTTTTAAGGACGAAAATGAATTAAAAATATATTCAAGAAAATCATGATCAGAAATACAAGCCCTGGAATATCGTATCAACTGGGAAATATAAACTCCGTATGCAGGCGCTGCTTGAATGTTGCTACATAGAAATTGAAAAAGCACAATTGGAAATCATTTCTTTTGTCGTAAAGTTTGGTTTTCAGCCGACCATCATTGTCAATTTCTAGATAATAATCTATATCTTTAACATGAATTATCAGTAACTAAGCACATGTGTACAGTAACCATAGCAATAGTTTTCAAACACGAAAATATTTACACCCTTAACTGTTATGTCAGTCGCATAAATATCCCAAAGTACTAATTTAAAGAGTTTGTTTAATAAAATATAATGCTTACCAACTAGTACTTTATCACTTATATTTAAAACTTTATTTGCATCTCAGCTTAAACCGGAATAGTACTTCTGAACTAATTCAGTCGAGAAAATTATCAAATTGAGCAACTACAAATTATAACCTTGAAATAGGGGATACCACAGGTTCAGTAAAAGCTAACAAATATTTTTACTTAAATGTAAAAATTGACAATGAGTGTAGGTTGGTAATAAAACTTTAGAACACATAAATGATAATATATAACTATGTAGTTACATTTCAGCATCACCTGCATAAGAAGTATATAACTCCCTGTTGAAACGATATTATAGAGCTCACGTTTCCTATCATGATGTATGCGATAGAGGTTTACTGTTTACAGTCTAGGGAAGCTATTGAGCCAAGGCATCCTAGTAGTAAGACTGAGTTCATCCCTTCAAAGATTAAATGGACGTAATAATGATTGGTTGATCATTGTGAAACATCCGAAAAGAAATAAAATTGTAAAATTAAAACGAATTCGAATGATGTATGATTTGGATACTTGAAAATAGATTTTTTTACTATTTTGAGACGGAAACTTGAAGGCCAAAATATGTGTCCGATTTTCCATATTTTCTATATCGACTGTTCCCGGAGATAAAAAAAAATACGTCAGACGTCAGAACAATCTCAGACTAAACTGTACCGAGATCAGCAAGAACAACGTTCCAGTCCACAAACACTGCAGAGAACAAAATATTGAGCTGGAAGAACCATGCACATTAAAATCGGTACGAACTTATGACCATGTATGACGATACTTATTATACTTAATTGGCATTGTGTTGTCAGTTTAGTTTCGAGTTATGAGCTTTGAATGTCTTCTTTTTGTCTTCAGCCTTTTGTGTATATCTTCCTATTATGAATCGATTACTTATTCAGCGAGAATGTCTTCTTGGTGTCTTAGCCTCTTTTTTTTTTTAAATCTTCCTATAGTGAATCGACTCATCAACAAGCGAAAACAAATACATTAAAAATCAGAAATGTGTGCAAATACGGATTTTAATGAAGAATAAATAATATTCGTTTTCGTTCTGCTTGCACATATGATACTCAAAATGTTTGGCCAAAATGTCAGTAGTCAATGTCTCAAAGTCAATAGGAAACGATGCACATGCACGTGCTATTTTTTCACACATTATTGATTTTTGAAGAGCAGTTTTGTTTTTCTTTCTATTTTTGTTTATTTAATGTATCTTTCTGCATTGTTGTTTTAAACACAAATAATTATGGTTTTGATAAATCATTTTCGTAAGAATAAGCGTAATGTACAAATATATGAAGTCGTATTAATGTTTCTTACATAGATGTGATTTTGGCTATTCAAATAGCGAAATATATATGATTTTCACTCAATGGTCACTTGATTGACAAATATTTACTATCTACTTGTATACACACAACTTAAAATAAGATAACAAAGATTAATGTTTTGTTCAACTAGACAGTTTTAGCTCGTTTAAGGTTATATTGCAATACTAATTGCGATGGATAAATCTAAATAAGAGCCCGTTTATTGGTGTGGTAATTTCGGTGCAATTTTATTGTATATTTAGCGTACTAGTATTGGGAAGTTCACTATATTTGATTCTAGAATCAGTGCATTTTGGCGGTGAAAATGGAACATTGCATATAATCAAAATACATTTATAAAACGTATTATCGCAGCGGCTGATACATAAATATCTGCGAAAACGGATGGCATCTCGGGCTTGGCAGAACACCGACAACATGTTATACTTTTTCAAAAATAAAATAAGATTTATAGGCCGTAAAAGGAGTACCAAACATTCTTATGGCAACTTCCAAGCCAGAAAACCATTGTGTTTGATATGATTACAAATTCAGTAGCATACTATATTAGTTTCGTTTTCTAGTCCCTTACAAAAACTGCTTTCAATTATAAACTGGTAGAAGTGAACAATCGTTTAATAAAACATACGTAGAAAGCATTGTTACTAGAAACCCACAACCGTAATAATTTTTAATTTCAATACATATTCGTATTATTTTCCTATATCGTTAATATGAAGTACGATATAAATAATGTGACGGTAACTATCTTGCCTTTAAATTTTGTCTTCGTTTTAGTCTGTGTTGGCTCTCGAAAAATTAATGTTAAAAACAGAAATTATTCACAAAGCATCCGTTAACTAACGGACCCGTTAAATTAATGGAGACGTTAACGGGGAATGTCCTTTAAAATTCAACGTGGTATTCACAAACGTTGTGATAACGGATGCGCTGTTTACGGGTCCGTTAGTATGCAGCGGGTGTTTTTATTTGTTTACTGCTCACATTCATTTTTTATCAAAGTTTTGTAAACAGGGAAAATTTTATTATTTCCGTAGTAATGCATATACTATTTGCTGCTATACATCTCACAACCAACAAGTAACCAACACTACATCCAGGTAAGGATAAATTTGTTCATTTTTCCATTTATTATGTTCTCATCTTATCATTTGATTGATTAGGAAAGTTAATCTAAAGACTTTAAATGTTGTATTTGCTACGTCTCCCCAAGCAAAAAAAAAACAAAAAAACAAAACATTTTATTAATTAGGAGTAAGAGCAAA
Source organism: Mytilus californianus (assembly GCF_021869535.1). Lineage (NCBI taxonomy): Eukaryota > Metazoa > Mollusca > Bivalvia > Mytilida > Mytilidae > Mytilus > Mytilus californianus. The sequence goes on from NW_026262699.1 coordinate 770,126, forward strand.
GTTTAGTCTGTTGCTAAAGAACAATGTGTTCTAGTAAGGATGACATGTCTTCTTGTGGACATATTTGAAAGTCCCGACTATGTACTGGTTACCTAAACTACACAAACAACCATTTAAATTTTGACTCCCGTCTAGTAAGTGTTCTACTACTAATCTGTCAGTGCTTCTAACTACCTCCCTTACTACTATTAAAGAACTTGTTATTACATTTTGTAATAAAGTTTATAAAAATAATGGTATTAATTATTTTTGGAGTGTTAAAAATTCGTTAGAGATTTTAGATAAAATACGTGCTTTAAATGGTCCTTTTAATTCTGTTGACAGTTAGTATTTTTCTACTCTCTACACTACACTTCCACACAATCTTATCAAGAAAAAGTTTCCATATTTAATGAAATTGTCTTTTGATAAATCTCATTGCAAATTTATTTGCTGTAACTCGTTTAAAGCCTTTTTCTGTAACGAAAAAGGAAAGTATGCTTTTATACACTTACTGGAAATGTGAAGATGTGATTGAAGCTTTAAATTTCCTCCTGGACAACATATATAGATATAAGAAGATGTGGTATGAGTGCCAAGGAGACAACTCTCCATCCAAATCAAAATTTATGTACGTTTCGGCGATAAAGTGTATCGACAGGTAGTAGGTATTCCTATAAGCACTAATTGCGCCCCTTTAATAGCAGATTTATTCCTGTATTGCTATGAATCACAGTTTATGGCCAAACTCAGTAAAGACACGTCATTGTTACATTTGGTTTGACATTCAACAATGCCTACCGTTATCTTGATGATATTTGTTCGTTAAATAATCCAAAGTTCTCTAAATATACTACCGAAATTTACCCAAAGGAACTTACTTTAAATAAATCTAACATAAACAGCAGTAGTTGTCCTTTTCTAGATTTAGACATTTCAATTTCTAAAAAGGAACTCGATACTAAAATTTACGATAAAAGAGACGATTTTTCATTCCCTATTGTTAATTTTCCTTTTTTAGACGGCGATGTTCCTTTTGCTCCATCATACGGTGTTTAAATATCCCAACTCGTTCGTTATGCCCGTGTGTGTAGTGATGTCATAGATTTTAACGAACGTAATCAATTCATCACTCGTAAATTATTACATCAGGGATTTCGTTACCATAAATTGCATGAAATTATTAAACGTGTTGTTTTCAATTTTTTAAAACATAAACTAAATTCTTTCATAGATACAAAGATTTGATTAGTTAATTTGGCTGTACCTGTAGAAAACTTATTCAAAACGGTATTTCACATCCTTAATTTTACAGTAATATTGTACTAAAAGTGGGAAATCACTATGTGATCCGTGTAAACTCAACGAACCTTTAAACAAACTTATTAGTAAAGGTTATCTTATTAATGTTGTAATAAGATCTTTGAATATTGTTTACATTGGCACTAACATCGATTTTGTCATCAACAAATTAAAACATATTCTTTTCGAATGTTTTTTTTTTGGGATGTATAAATACACATCCACGTTAATTTTCTATTTAGAGATTGCTTTATCTATATATAACATGATACATATTTATTATAAGGTTAAATCCTAACTATCCTACTGCCTGTCGATACTTGCACAAGTCATGTCTTCTTTGACTGACCATGGCGTTAAACACTAAATCCCTGGGCTGTGTTTTAATTGATTTTAGTCTCTGATGCATGATTTTTTTTTATTATTAATTGTTTTGGCTTTTAACTAGCTTTCAGTAACTGCGAGTACACTCAAATCGTACTTTCGTGTTAATTTGACCCGTTGACACAATTTGTAATGTATTTTTGTTATTCAATGTTTACTTATTTGGTGTTATATCTCGTCTCACTATTTTTAATATGTACCACCTTTGATAAGTATTTAGAATGACGATAAATGTTCACCTCTGTACTGTACTGTGAACAACTAATTCATTTATTTTGATAAAATATTTCCGTACTCCCAACAACAAAATTATTATATTTAAATTTACCTGTGTACGTTATTTTATTTGACGCCATTTTGTCCTAGGTTAGAGTTGTCTTTTTGACATTGTTCTACAACTTGTTTTGTATTAATAATGTATTTATATTGTGTCGTTTAGTGTATGTTTACCTGTTTTTGTTTATATGTCTTTTTGATCGAGTTAAGCCATTTCAATTGACATTTTATAGTGTGTCTTTTATGTTGTAATGTTACACTACTGTTTCAGGTTAGGTCGAATGTTTACGCCTGTTAAAACGTATAAACCTGCTGCATTTGTTTGCACCTGTCCTAAGTCAGGAGCCTGTTGTTCAGTGGTTGTTGTGGTTCATAAGTGTATATCACAAATGAGTATAGGGTCAATGCAATTTGACCATATGGCAAAATTTGGGGTAATTTGCTAATTTGCATAGCGGCCATTTTGCCTTATCAATAGAATTATATAAGCCCTTTTAATAAAAATGCCAATATGCAAATACCTATGTCGAATGAACAATTTGTTCGCATATAGGTGAATTGTTCATGTTTTTAGGCTTCTGTCCGTGTACAAATGGACATTGTTTACTCTGAAATCTTTCGGCCTTTTTAGTTTAAAAATCGGAAGCGTAACCATTGTGAAATTGCTATATAAGATCAAATAAAATGACGTAAAATCGTAAAATAGCAAGATTCAAAACAGAAATACACATGCAAGAAGATATTGTTCACGATTTGTTCGCATATAGGGAAACACATTGTAGGATGAATTTTAAAGTTAAATTACTTTTAACTTACCTGCTTTCTGAAGTTCTTGGCCAAATTCTTTTAAAAACATGATGATTTCAACCTTCCCATTTCGTAAAAAGTCAAATTTTAAGCATTTTCCCTTAGAATTACACAGCATTTTTGTAAATATCCGCCAAAGGAAGCTTTTAAAGATACATTTGTTTTAGATACATGACGGAAAAGGACTGGATTGTCCGCAAATCTATAATAAATCATATTTTCAATCTTAAGCTAAGGGAAGTAATTTGATCAAAAAAGACAAAGTCACGTGGTGCAAATGATTTAAATAAAGTACCTTTGATTTTGCCATATGCTGCGCAAATAGCAAAAGCTGCAGTATATATATATATTTCATTTCTCGTTTCATATAGATTAGACCGTTGGTTTTCCTGTTTGAATTGTTTTACACTAGTCATTTTGGTGCCCTTTATAGCTTGCTGTTCGATGTGAGCCAAGGCTCCGTGCTGAAGGCCGTACTTTGACCTATAATTCTTTTTACTTTGTACACATTGTGACTCCGATGGAGAGTTGTCTCATTGGCGCTAATACCACACCTTCTTATTCATATATATACTGCAGCTTGTGCTATTTGCACAGTCAAATTGCATTGACCGTATAACCATTTGTGATATACAGTCACTGACCGTATATCGCCTTGTTTATGACGTTGACAATGCGTTTCCGTACAGTTTTATCTATGACGTCATTAAAAGTACAGGTTCATGGAATTTTTACGTCGTTCGCTCCAAATTGAAAACTGATGGTTTTTTACCCAAAATATTTCATATGGAACAGTTGTAGGAGTTGCAGTTTATAAAGAATAACCATACATTATCTCGAAATATAAATCTAATTTGTACTCAGCTCAAAACAGGATAAAAATTATCTGCATAGCCTCGTTTCTACCTGTTTCTAAGCCCTGTACAAATAAAATTGATATTTCGAGACAATGTATGGTTATTCTATATTTATCTAGTGAGCTAGCGTGTTGAAAACCCAGCCAAGGATGTCTGGTACAAAGAAAGGGTCATAATGATAATTGTCAACATGTTAACATATCCCTAAAAAGTGTAAAAGCAAAACATTGATTGTTGGTTGCTTAACGTCCATAAAAGCAAAACAATCTATTTGTATATAATAAAGATACATTAAGTGACCCCCTGTCCTTGGTTCTTATAACTGCTTTGAAACGGACCCTAAGTTTTGATGGGCAGAGAAGATAATTAATTTTGTCATTTTCTTCACATGAATTCAAATCTGATATACGTTTTACAACTTTTCAAAATACGTTTCCTCTAAGTTTTGAATTTTTTTGAAAAGATAAAATGAAATAAGTTTCATCCTTCACTATATTACAGAATGAACATAGTCGTTTTTAGTTGCCGTATCTTCCTTTTTCTATCAATAAATTGTGATCGCTAGTACTCATTTTTGTAATTTTACTACTTTTTTATAATAGTTTCAAAATTTAAGTAATTACAATTTTTAAATTTTTCTTCAACTTTTTGATTATTTATAATTTACTATCATTATCTATTTTTTTTCAAGTTTATGGTCATAACTTTTCTTGTATACATTCAAAAATTGTTGTTTTGAGTCTGTGAATCAGATTGATTCTATGTTTATCTCTTTAAAAGAACTTTAGCATATGAAAACCAGGTATAGCAACCTGATTGGTCCAAACATTTAGAAAAAAGATTCATATATAATAATGTATTAATTTCAGAATTAATCATCCTGACTACGCATTTCATATTTGAAAGTCGACGTTAAGTATCCACCAATCAATCGATTTGTAACATAATTAAATAAATAGATGAAATATAAAAAAAAGTCTTCGGTTTTGATGTATTGATCGTGGACTTTTCGTCCTCTTTTGGTTTTTGCCATGTTGTCCTCTTGTTTAAATATCCCCTCGGTATATTCCGCCTCTTTTTTATACACCATCCCATCATCATTGCAACACGTTTTTTTTTATTGTATCATATCCACTGTATATTGCATGTTAAAAATCGCAGAGGTTAAACCCCAACGTATGTAGTATTTGGAAACTATAGAATGTTGTATTTTTGAAAGGAACATTTCTGTCAGAAGAACTGGTATGTCCGCCTCGGTAAAAGACGATTTCTATGCGACCGTTTTTTGTCGACAATTCAGCATGATGGAATTCTGCGATTGAAATAATCCATCCATGCCTTAAAAAACTATCCTCCACTCTATATAGGAAGGGTAATTAGGAGTATGTCCACACTGTTCAGCTTTTCATTTACTATGACTAATACAATGGAAAAACTAGTGACCAAAAAAATCGCCCTCACAAATGGAACTCTTCAATGTCTGACATATTCAAAGAAATGATAAGCAGGGTAAAACATTTAATATATTGAAAAGGACATCCACGCTGCTTACGTCCGTGGTATCATTATGTGGATAATATTGTTTTTAAAATGGAAGGTATGAAATTGAATCTATCATCAGTAATTGCTATTTATACACATAATATTACGTGTCTCGCTTTATTAGTGTGCAAGGAGTTATTGAACAATCATATTTTATTTATTTATCTACCCCTAGAGATTATGCGAAACATATCGCCACCATCATTTATAGTAGCAGTTATAATGATATACCTACGTATGATTCAAGTTTCTACTTCCTATTTTGAATAGTTTACAATGTTTCACTTAGAATGGATAATTTCTTAAATATTTTCGTCCTTTTTTCTGTCCGTAGGGCAAAACTAAAACTATCAAAACAATGAGCAAACTGTTAAAGTGTTGATTGACATAAGAAAATGCCTGTACCAAATCAGGAATATGACAGTTGTTTTCCATTCGTTTTATGTGTTTGAGCTTTTGATTTTGTCAGTTGTTAAGGTCTATGACTTTCCGTTTTGAACTTTCCTTAGAGTTCGGTATTTTTGTTGTTTTACTTTTGAATAAACTATATCAAGTTTTTATCCGTTAAGTTAATTGCGTAAAAGGATTCCGTGGAGAATAAATTTCATGTTTTCGCCCCACCCTCTTCCCCTCCTCTCCTGCATACCATACGCAAAGGGCAATACATAATTCCAGCACAATCTGTTAAATTTCTGTATATCAGATAAACAAAAATGACTACTAATATATATGATTCAAGTATTAATTTCGAATAAAATTTCTTTACAATATTTTACTAGTTACTGGATAACTCGAAATACATTTTCGTCCACAATTCTGGTCTAAGCGCAACAATTTTTTCGACACAGACACATTTCTTATTTTGAATTACATGCCAATTCTTGTCATCCTAGAATTTGAAATGGTTTAGCAGGATGCTTAAATACGTAGCCTAGTCCGTTCAGAATCGGGGCATTAAATCCGATACCTCGAGTGAAGATAGTGTCAAGCTATGTGTAAATTTGTGGACCTTCTTTGAGAGTAACATAGTTGACCTGTTGCAAGGCAAATTGTTGGCCCTTATCCAACGTGGCCCTTCATCCTGGTCGACACACTCATACCTAGACTATCAATAATAGTTTTATTGTTTATATGTTCTTGTGCTGAATGCGCATGCAATATTTGCAACAGTACGTTAAGGAAACAATCATTCAATCAAATAGTGTAAAATGAGTTAAGGTCTAATCGATATTTAAGCTTTTGGGCCCTCTGAGGATCTTGCCTAGTGGTGTAGCATTATTATTCCGACACTATTGTCAATTTGTCAAGAATATTTCTTCCATAAATATTTTTATTTATATTTTCTAATGTTTTTTAGAGTGATCGGTTTTTGATTTTGTATTAATTACTATACAAAAAAATTACATCTTTGATGTCGTTTTATTGATCAAAATCTAAATTACATAAAGACAAATATGCAACTTACATAAGGGTTTATATTCGAGGACAACGAGAATTTACGATAGCTTGAAGGGGTAACGAGAATTTACAGTAGCTTGAAGGGGTCATAAAACGATTTCCTACGTATCTTTTCACTCCTTTTACCTGTGAAAATCATGCTTTTAATGTTATCAAATATTTTATTTTTTTATGATTTTCAACTAAATTTGAATATCGAACCGACTGCTAGCAGCCGGTTGGATATTGAATATCGAATATCGAATAACGAACCGGCCGCTAACTTCACATACATTATTAAACAGTATATCGATATCATTAGCTAATATATTAATAATCAAAGATACTGTAATAGATAGTGTATTGAATTTTGATGTTTATTTTGTTATATGCCTATAAGCTGTATTGCTTTTGAATATAAAGTATTAATATGGTTATGTAGAAGTTTCTTATGTTTTTGGAAATTCCAAATGTTATTTCCATCACTTAATATATTATTACTGTTTATATAATATAACTCAACAGTATGATGAAATGGTAGGAACATTATTAGTTGTAATCATAAATAAGAATGTTATCATATACTATTTCAGTAAGGAATTTTATTCTTGTTGATTTATATTTAATATCATGAATTATTAAACTTTGAATTAGATTAACTTAATTCAACATCAAATGGCCCACTAAACATCAAACACTACTTTAACTGCCTTTTGAAAGGTTATTTCCTCAAATTGAAATATTCATACCAACATTAGGAAAATGTGTCTATGAGCATGATAAATAAAATTGAAAAAAAAAAAAATATCGGAATATTTTGTTTGGGTTTTCTAAATCACGGATCATGAAACCTGTTTTGAATGTGAAAGGAAACAAGTCGAGACTTTATGGACGTTGCAAGAAGGACCTGCATCCTGAACACTAATGCCACGCCACTAACGCAGTTATTATGTTAACTTAGATTTGGAGCTTTACTTTTCTGTCGAGACGGGTCGTTATACGAAACCACCAATACCGTTAGATGAAAGAATTTGTCCATTTTGTCATAATGCAATTGAAGGTGAGATACACTATTTGATTAACTGTGACATTAACAGTGACTTGAGGTTTAATTTGTTTCACAGAGCTATGGTCATGGATAATTCCTTTTTTACAAAGTCAGATTTTGATCAATTTGTATTTTAATGCCATTTAATGCAGAATGCTGAATTACAATACGAGTTATCTAATTTGGTGTTTAATATGATAAGAAGACGTCGAGCATTGAAAAGCAATTTGCACTCTTTTAAAATTGCATACTGCCATAAAAGTCAAAATTACATTTGATTTATTTTTTACTTTTATTGTATTCATTTTTTATTTTAACTGAGAGGCTATTTTAAAAACAAGATTATATAATTTAATTCTTCACAAACTGTTTTATGTATTTTAATTGCTAAATGTGGCGAACAAAATTAGCACATAGCATATATGCTTTACATATTTCTCAGATGATAATTGATTTGCTTTTTCTGATACAAATATTTTAACCTTTCACTACTTAAATGCATTGATCAAACTAATTTACATATACTTAAGAATACTTCAGCATTGTACACTTTCCTAGGATCAAATCCTGCATGATTAGGAAAATATTTGGAAAATAACTAAGGCTTGGAATTCAGTAACGAAATAAACTTCATTACACTTCCTAGTACAATTCGTTTTCAACTTGTAATGTTGTCACCCAACCGACATCTACACAAATTCCTGAACTATTTTGAACGCTATTTTGATAATATTCACATGTACCCTTCTTTAAATGCCAAGGTGCAAAAAAGGAGCAATCAGTCGATGATCATTATGTTTGACTGACAACAGTCATAACACCATACGTAGCAAAAACAGAACAAACCGAAAAAGAAAAGCAACAAATAAGCAGAAATAACGTAGAAAACTAAAGATGAGCGTTTTGAACCCTTCCAAAAACCGGAACGAACTCAATTGGACCGCATGCTTAATGTACGAAGTGTGTCTGCTTCAATAGTTTTTTTTTCAAAACATTGTTCCAGTACTATCTGAGAAAAAGAGCTGTGTAATATACAAAACAAACCCGTTTGATATAGTCTCAATGTGCATGAAATACGTACATTTTAAACCGGGAATGATCTTCTTGTACATTCAAGACCAAATTTGTAAAAAGCAAATACTGTCTCATCGGTGCACACGGAAAATTAAGTGCTGCGTGAATAAAAGGAGATGTGAGGACTACGTCAAAAAGACAGCAAGCCACGTCATTGAGACAGCAAGCCAACTACCGAAATAATACACAGACATCTAGAGGGAGAGACGTTTAATCATGCTTCCTAACAATATGTTCAGTCAGTAGTGTACACGGATAGTGAAGTGTGTAATAGAAGGAGAATCAGATGTGGGTTATACGTCAATGGAACAGCAGCCCAACGACAAAAAAAAAAAACAAAAAAAAAAACATCGTGATGTAGACAAATAGACAGGTGACCATACTGTATGTCTTGCTCTCAAATGTATCGATTCCAGGAAGGATATACACAAATTCAACAGATAAAATGTATCAAAGATCTGCTGTTAACACTCAATTCTATGAATAAAGGGCACTACAAAAGTCAAAAAGTCTGAAAAGACCAGTTTTTGTCTGAATTTGCATGAATTTTTACTCGACATTCTTAATTTGTCTGAATAATTTTTAAAAATTCTTGACATAGTATGAATTTGTCTAATAAGGTTCTTGATTTTTCTTGACAAGTGTCTTGACAGTATGAACATTGTCTTAAAATTTCTCGACACTTCCTGTATCATCTGATAAGAGTCTGGATTAGTCTCGACCAATTCTTGACTGTCTTAAATTTGTCTCGATCTGTCTTGACATATTCTCGACATTCTTAATAATGTCTGAATATGTCTCGACATATTCTTGACATTCTAAATAATGTCTGAATATGTCTCGACACATTCTTGACAGTCTTAAATATGTCTTGACACTATCTCAACATTATAAATTTCGCCTGAAATGTGAACAGACTTATTCTGCACTGTTTATGACATTCTATTGCTGTTATATACTCCTTTTTTATTATGGCTAAACTAAACTTTGAAGAATCAAGGATTAATTTGGTATAGTAAGATACCCTTTTGGTGCAACTGAGTTGGAATACCCTGAATAATCCCCCATGTAGTTTAATTTTGATTTATTTTTATTAAACATTTAAGTAATTGTTTTCCTTGGAATATAAGTCGAAGGTATTGACAAACAGCATTTAGATTTTTGCCGTTCGCAAAACTGCCAGTCAAATTTGCTTTACTAAAATAGGTGTCTTGTATCTCTTTTGGACCCCGCAATTCATCTTTTGGGTTTGTGTGGCTAAAAAAAGAGGGGGGGGGCTTTCGTTTAGGTCAAAGAATTTGTTCCCATCTTGATTCAAAAACCTTATTCATTTTTAAGAACAACCCAAAAACATTTTTTATTCAAATTTGAGTGTTGAATTTTATAATTTTTATCAAAAATAAATATTTGTGATAACTCCTTCCTGAAAAGAATAAAATGTTTAGATCTATATTATGCATGTCTGTTTGAGAACCATTTCATAAGACCGATATTTCTATAAAAATCATTGATGGGACCCATTATAAATACATTTTTTTTATTATTCCTGGAGTAGATAATAATTTTCTTTTAATCTTTGGGAATTATTCAATTTGTTTTTATGTTAAAATAATTAACTTCATAATTTTGATGAAGAAAATCCATTTCAATTCAATTTTTTTTCATCAAAATGATGATTTTCATTTTCATCTATCAACAAACTTTTTGAATTGTAGTGGCATGGTCGGTCAACTGATAAGTTGTATGGCTGATTACAGGTAAAGCAATAACTTCTATTTGACAGTTGCGTGTACTCTGGGTGTGGAATACCTTAATTTTATGGGGAACATCCTGTCCATGTGTAATACTTAATATATTCCAACAGATGACATTACACAAATTTTTCTTCTGTTAAATGAATGATTTGTATATCATCATAATTTTCTATTTATAAAAACCACATTTTGGTATAATTATTACCATATCAACATTGAATATTATGAATGTAGAATGAAATATGTCTGTAGTATGATTGGTCTGAATCATTTAATTTATAAGATTTAGGAATCAAAATTTGTAATTATTTAAAAACCCACATTGAAATTGTTTTATATCAACACACCCACATTTGAATTATTTTATACTTTAGATTTCATAGCCATATTTGCATTTGTAAAAATATTTATATACCCAAATTTTCAATTATTTTACATGCCCAACTTTTATTTTTGTTGTAAAGAAGTGTAACTTGAAATAACAGTATATCATATAAAGAGAAATAAAGATTAAAGTTATATTATGAATATTGGTCATGATTTGTAAAACTCAGACCTGTCAAGTAAATTTAAGACACGATTCAAAATGTTCAGAATATGTCAAGCCATACTGAGAAAAAATAAGAATGTCGAGAATATGTCGAGAAATTTCAAGACAGTATTCAAATGTCAAGAATTTGTCAAGAAATTTTAAGACCATATTCAGAATGTCGAGAATATGTCGAGTAAATTTCATACAAATTTAATATAAATGATAATTTGTCAAGAAAAATTAAGACACAAGTCATACTTTTGGAGAATGTCGAGTAAAAGTTCATGCAAATTAAGACAAAAACTGGTCTTTTCAGACTTTTAGACTTTTGTAGTGGGGGGAGGGGGAACATTACGAAATGAACACACACACGTTAAAGAAAATGTAACGGGGTTAAATTAAAGTTATTTGTCTTATATCTCAACCATTCCCCTTTTATCTTGCTTAATGAAAAAGGTATAGTAATACGGAAATATTTCAAATTTTTGTAAAGTTTGTGTTTTTTATCAGGAGAAAAATATGATAGAGGTTAACCCTTTCTCTAACGATCCTGGTTTTTACCAATACCTTCCCTGAGGAAATTTTGCAAATTGTGTACTATATAAGGTTTTCAAACCCTTTACATCGTATGCTAACCTGTGAAAGAAGTAGCTTGTTTTGTTACGTATATTATGTCTGGAAAACGATTTTTTTGTGTTTTACCTTTTTTTTTTTGCATTGTTTTTTTTAAATTATCTTTTTGAAGAAAATGGGGGTGCCGTGATGTAGCTTTTTTAAATGATAAACATCAGCTATAAAATGCGATAATATTTTCAATGTGAAACATAAATACGAATAAATTTAAAGAAGATGCAAGGTATAATACATCAATAAAAACAGCAACCCAACAACACACACCTGAACTTTCTGAAATTCGCTGTAATTACTTTATTAGATTGTCAGTTGAAATATACACCACTTTCACGTGCAAGGGGTGGTGTTTTAATTATGACGGCATTAAAATGAAGTGTATTAGCAAAAAATACTTAGAAGTTTAGCGCGGGACTTTCTTTAACGCGGGCCTACGTTAAATCGGCAAGTTACAGTCTTGTGCAATGCCGTCAATCCGAGTAGATGTACATTCCATATCACAGAATGGTATCGACAACAGACGAAGTATAGCATAATTTCTTCGTAAACGATTAAAACGGCTAAAGTCGGATTTAAGTCGATGCCAGAGTAACACTGACATAATTATTTCGAAACGGGAAAAAACAAGTCGTAAGTCGAAGTTGACATCAGTATGGTACCAGATGGTACGGAACTGTGGAGAAACAATTCACTTTGTTCACCAAGAAGAGACATGCCAAGAAATCCTCGCTAAAAATTTCGGTGGACCTCCTACGGCACCTATTAGTAGTTAAAGATTTGATTTCATTCAACGAACTAATTTATGACCTGCAAGTACGTGTCGCTTAGAAAACGGCCATATACCAAATGGTCAATATTAATCATCCATGTAATTTGCTCTATGGGATGTTTGCAAAATTTCAACGGAGGCAATTTCTTGGCATGACGAGACAGCATCTCAGCGATAAAAGAATATATTTGAAAGAACTATGCACTTGGCTACCTTTTTTCTTCAGTTCGTTTTTAAAACGTCTTGGCTTCTTCAACTTGAATAATAGAAAATAAAACTATATATCAAACGAAAACTGGATAAAGTGAGAAACAAGTTTCTTTCATTAGTGAAAATTACTGCTTCATTGCTTATCTCAGAGTTCGAACCCTACACGTGGTAGTTTGGTTCGACTCCAATCTTAATTGACTAGGATTGACAGTTTCCTTGCCGAAGGTCAGTGGTTCTCTCCGGGCGTCCCAGCTTTCTACACACAAAAAAAACTGGTCACCATGAAATAGAAAAATAATGATAAAAGTGGCGTTAAAGACCAACAATGAATACATCAATCATTGTATATCTTAGACGTTTCAAACACATCTCGTAGTTTTTTTAAACACGAATCTATTTTTTTTAAATTGAATTTGACAATAGCAATTTTCCCGCATCGTATAATGGTGAATCCAGATAACACTGTAATATGTGCCGTTGGACATGAAAAAGCTTCACCTCTAATAATTTTGAATAACTAGGAGAATAGATGAATTTTAAAGCAGAACTATTTTAAATATTTGTCAGCTATTTTAGGGGAAAGCAATAAGTTTTGAGCAGATATTTAAGATTTCGGAGGATAAGGCAACATTAAAGGGACCTGTCTTTAAAGGTTGGTGTGTCCATCATATTACATATGTGGCAACCTTTTGTTAAAGGCTTAAAACAAATTAAACTTTTCAAAGTTATTCAAGTTCCATTACTAACTTAATGTCGACACCTTATAATGTAGAATATCTATTTTAAACAGAAAAGGGTAATTTCTATGTCAAAAAATTGCAAAATTTCTGAGAATGAATAGAACAGTCCCTATTCGAATGCAGCATTCGCTAACTTAGTAGACATGTCTTTGACAAGCAATACTTTGAACCACTGACAGTGTCTTTAACGATCCCATGCGCAAAAATGACAAAATTAAAAAAAACAGAGTATTGTCCCTGCTAAACTGAAGAGTGTAGGTTTCAGCTGGAGAGTTCCCGATGAAGACATTTTTTTTTTTCAGTTAAAAAATTTGAGGTACACAGTCTACAAAATGAAACAAAAGTTGAAAATATGATGCTCGTCTTGGCGTATAATCAAAAATGTACTTATTTGGGACTGCTTAGACATGAAATGATGTCACAAGACACATGCGACCAGTCACGGCTTTTATAGAACGAGTTGCCCCCTCAATCATACACCTTTGACACATAGTCCCACAATGCCCTAATGTTCTAAAGCATAATAAAAAATATCTTAAAATCCACTATAAAAGAAATAACATAACTAATAATTTTAACCATAAAATTTTATATGAAAAAAAAAACCCACAGATATTAAAGTTTACATTCATTACAAATGACAGGAACTATATTTGTAGACAATCGATTACGAGCGACCAAACAGGTCATTTTTGAAAATCAGATCATTTTGTCTTTTTCTATTTAGTTCTTTGAGTCTCTTTTTTGCTTTTTTTTCACTTTATTATTCATGACATGAAAGTTTTAACCTTAACTTCATGTTCTAAAACATATACGTGTGCATTGTGCTTCAATGATGAAAAAATATGGGGTAAACGTCAATGAGACAGCCACCTAGTGACAGAAATAACCAAAAGACATGTGCTCGGTTTGACGGTAAACCAGATATATGCGAGATTCCCTCACGTGATAAAGGAAGAAAGATCATTCACAATTTGTCTTACATTTGTTTTTCTCTCTTTTAATTAAATAAAAAAAAAAACTTTCGAATGTTGAGTTCATAAGATAAAAATATTCCCTGTGGAACCCCCCCCCCCCCCCTTTCTTTTTTTGATGCTCTCCAATTTCAACCCCCAAATAAGGCTTTCCAATCTAATTAAAATTAAAATCTTGCTTTCTAACCAATCTATTCATGTACCGGACCGGGAACTTTCTTTATTTAATAAGAAAATCTACAGTGCCGTTATATAAATGCATGTTGTCTGCTTGGAGTCCCCGCCCGAAAAAAATGAAGTAGCCTAACTCCAAGATACTACATTCCTGCATCACGTGATTTTTGCCACGTGGAGCTTACATTAGAATGAATACCGAATATGGAAAGTGAAACTACAGTTCAAAACATAAAGTCCGAAGGCACATAGAAGAAAAAGAAGGATTTTTTTTGCAAAGGGTGCCGGGGTAATCTTCTCTGTGTTCATAATATACACGAAATATTTGCCACTGCCCCTTGTCTGTTCTATAAATTGTAATCCTGAGTTTTCTATCTGTTACATGCCAAGAAATCCTCGCTAAAAATTCCGGTGGACCTCCTACGGCAACTATTAGTAGTTAAAGATTTGATTTCATTCAACAAACTAATTCATGACCTGCAAGTACGTGTCGCTTAGAAAACGGCCATATACCAAATGGTCAATATTAATCATCCATGTAATTTGCTCTATAGGATGTTTGCAAAATTTCAACGGAGGCAATTTCTTGGCATGACGAGACAGCATCTCAGCGATAAAAGAATATGTTTGAAAGAACTATGCACTTGGCTACCTTTTTTTCTTCAATTCGTTTTTGAAACGCCTTGGCTTCTTCAACTTGAATAATAGAAAATAAAACTATATATCAAACGAAAACTGGATAAAGTGAGAAACAAGTTTCTTTCATTAGTGAAAATTACTGCTTCATTGCTTATCTCAGAGTTCGAACCCTACACGTGGTAGCTTGGTTCGACTCCAATCTTAATTGACTAGGATTGACAGTTTCCTTGCCGAAGGTCAGTGGTTCTCTCCGGGCGTCCCAGCTTTCTACACACAAAAAAACCTGGTCACCATGAAATAGAAAAATAATGATAAAAGTGGCGTTAAAGACCAACAATGAATACATCAATCATTGTATATCTTAGACGTTTCAAACACATCTCGTAGTTTTTTTAAACACGAATCTATTTTTTTTAAATTGAATTTGACAATAGCAATTTTCCCGCATCGTATAATGGTGAATCCAGATAACACTGTAATATGTGCCGTTGGACATGAAAAAGCTTATCCTCTAATAATTTTGAATAACTAGGAGAATAGATGAATTTTAAAGCAGAACTATTTTAAATATTTGTCAGCTATTTTAGGGGAAAGCAATAAGTATTGAGCAGATATTTAAGATTTCCGAGGATAAGGCAACATTAAAGGGACCTGTCTTCAAAGGTTGGTGTGTCCATCATATTACATATGTGGCAACCTTTTGTTTAAGGCTTAAAACAAATTAAACTTTTCAAAGTTATTCAAGTTCCATTACTAACTTAATGTCGACACCTTATAATGTAGAATATCTATTTTAAACAGAAAAGGGTAATTTCTATGTCAAAAGATTGCAAAATTTCTGAGAATGAATAGAACAGTCCCTATTCGAATGCAGCATTCGCTAACTTAGTAGACATGTCTTTGACAAGCAATACTTTGAACCACTGACAGTGTCTTTAACGATCCCATGCGCAAAAATGACAAAATTAAAAAAACAGAGTATTGTCCCTGCTAAACTGAAGAGTGTAGGTTTCAGCTGGAGAGTTCCCGATGAAGACATTTTTTTTTCAGTTAAAAAATTTGAGGTACACAGTCTACAAAATGAAACAAAAGTTGAAAATATGATGCTCGTCTTGGCGTATACTCAAAAATGTACTTATTTGGGACTGCTTATACATGAAATGATGTCACAAGACACATGCGACCAGTCACGGCTTTTATAGAACGAGTTGCCCCCTCAATCATACACCTTTGACACATAGTCCCACAATGCCCTAATGTTCTAAAGCATAATAAAAAATATCTTAAAATCCACTATAAAAGAAATAACATAAGTAATAATTTTAACCATAAAATTTTATATGAAAAAAAACCCCACAGATATTAAAGTTTACATTCATTACAAATGACAGGAACTATATTTGTAGACAATCGATTACGAGCGACCAAACAGGTCATTTTTGAAAATCAGATCATTTCGTCTTTTTCTATTTAGTTCTTTGAGTCTCTTTTTTGCTTTTTTTTAACTTTATTATTCATGACATGAAAGTTTTAACCTTAACTTCATGTTCTAAAACATATACGTGTGCATTGTGCTTCAATGAAAAAATATGGGATAAACGTCAATGAGACAGCCACCTAGTGACAGAAATAACCAAAAGACATGTGCTCGGTTTGACGGTAAACCAGATATATGCGAGATTCCCTCACGTGATAAAGAAAGAAAGATCATTCACAATTTGTCTTACATTTGTTTTTCTCTCTTTTAATTAAATAAAAAAAGAACTTTCGAATGTTGAGTTCATAAGATAAAAATATTCCCTGTGGACCCCCCCCCCCCCTTTCTTTTTTTGGTGCTCTCCAATTTCAACCCCCAAATAAGGCTTTCCAATCTAATTGAAATTAAAATCTTGCTTTCTAACCAATCTATTCATGTACCGAACCGGGAACTTTCTTTATTTAATAAGAAAATCTACAGTGCCGTTTTATAAATGCATGTTGTCTGCTTGGAGTCCCCGCCCGAAAAGAAAGAAATAGCCTAACTCCAAGATACTACATTCCTGCATCAGGTGATTTTTGCCACGTGGAGCTTACATTAGAATGAATACCGAATATGGAAAGTGAAACTACAGTTCAAAACATAAAGTCCGAGTGCACATAGAAGAAAAAGAAGGATTTTTTTTTGCAAAGGGTGCCGGGGTAATCTTCACTGTGTTCATAATATACACGAAATATTTGCCACTGCCCCTTGTCTGTTCTATAAATTGTAATCCTGAGTTTTCTATCTGTTACATGCCAAGAAATCCTCGCTAAAAATTCCGGTGGACCTCCTACGGCACCTATTAGTAGTTAAAGATTTGATTTCATTCAACAAACTAATTCATGACCTGCAAGTACGTGTCGCTTAGAAAACGGCCATATACCAAATGGTCAATATTAATCATCCATGTAATTTGCTCTATGGGATGTTTGCAAAATTTCAACGGAGGCAATTTCTTGGCATGACGAGACAGCATCTCAGCGATAAAAGAATATGTTTGAAAGAACTATGCACTTGGCTACCTTTTTTTCTTCAATTCGTTTTTAAAACGTCTTGGCTTCTTCAACTTGAATAATAGAAAATAAAACTATATATCAAACGAAAACTGGATAAAGTGAGAAACAAGTTTCTTTCATTAGTGAAAATTACTGCTTCATTGCTTATCTCAGAGTTCGAACCCTACACGTGTTAGCTTGGTTCGACTCCAATCTTAATTGACTAGGATTGACAGTTTCCTTGCCGAAGGTCAGTGGTTCTCTCCGGGCGTCCCAGCTTTCTACACACAAAAAAAACCTGGTCGCCATGAAATAGAAAAATAATGATAAAAGTGGCGTTAAAGACCAACAATGAATACATCAATCATTGTATATCTTAGACGTTTCAAACACATCTCGTAGTTTTTTTAAACACGAATCTATTTTTTTTAAATTGAATTTGACAATAGCAATTTTCCCGCATCGTATAATGGTGAATCCAGATAACACTGTAATATATGCCGTTGGACATGAAAAAGCTTAACCTCTAATAATTTTGAATAACTAGGAGAATAGATGAATTTTAAAGCAGAACTATTTTAAATATTTGTCAGCTATTTTAGGGGAAAGCAATAAGTATTGAGCAGATATTTAAGATTTCGGAGGATAAGGCAACATTGAAGGGACCTGTCTTTAAAGGTTGGTGTGTCCATCATATTACATATGTGGCAACCTTTTCACTGTGTCTAAACTACCCCGGCTTAACATGTTTGGACTCGATAGTATCTAATGTCCGGTACGGTGACGGACAATCAACAGACAGAGAAAAGGTAAAAATTATTTTTATTTATTTGTTTTTTAATGACATTGAAGAATAAACATACACAAAAAACTATTTTCGATTGTGTGATGTTATATTTTCTACAACCGTTCTAGATTAATGGAGAAATAAGTAAAAAGGCACATGAAAATGGTGAATTGAGTGAACCTTGCTACGAATTTGTTTAATTTCTTTTTAAATTGTGCACATTGTACGGAAAGAAAAGTACGGAAAGAAAGATATTAACACAGAGATTGCATGGCTAGTCACTATGAGCACCTCACTATTTGCATTTCTGTGCATGGAACGGAAGAAATAGGTCATGTCAAAATGGAAGGACCCTGTTTCGTCAATGTTGTTTATTACACAAGGACCCTGTTTTGTCTCAGTATAGGACCCGGTTTTGTTTTGTTTTGAAACCACAAATTTATGAAAAGCTACGTTAGCACGGATCTGGACATTGCCCATCGGAAGAAATTAAATATATGAGTCAAAAAGATGTTATACAGATGTTATTACAATACAAACATGTGTTAAAATATATTTCAAACGGGAACTTTTCGAAATAGGGAGTAGACATTTTTGAATGCTATACGTATACCTTATTGATCTTATCTTCGAACTAAGTTTAAATGGAAATAAATACTTTATATCATGTACTTACATTAATTCCTTATGATAGAAAAAAGAAGATGTGGTGTGATTGCCAATGAGACAGCTCGTCACAAGAGATCAAATGACACAGAAATTAACAACTGTAGGTCGCCGTACGGCCTTCAACAATGAACAAAGCTCATACAACATAGTCAGCTATAAAAGGCCCCGAAATGACAAGCGTAAAACAATTCAAACGAGGAAACTAACGGCCTAGTTTATGTACAAAAAAAAAATGAACGAAAAACAAATATGTAACACAGCAACAAACGACAACCACTGAAATACAGGCTCCTGGCTTGGGACAGGTAAATATATACAGAATGTGACGGGTTTAAACATCTTAGCGGGATCCCAACCCTCCCCCTAACCTGGGAAATTGGTGTAACAGTACAACATAAGAACGAACTATAAAAATCAGTTGAAAAAGGCTTAAGTCATCAGATGGATACAAATAGAAATACATCTCAAAAATATTTGTTTGTTTTCTATACTACTGTAATGATGTAAAAATAAGAAGATGTGGAATGATTGTGTTACCATATCAATTTATCAAAAGAGTAAGGATAGTATGCTTTACTACACTATACACTATGTGTACAATATATTTACTCATTCGTTCATCCATTGTGAATTGACGGACAGTGAGAGAAAAAGCTCCGTTTTGAAGGCCGTAATTTGACCTACAATGGTTTACTTTTACAAATTGTGACTTGGATGGAGAGTTGTCTCATTGGCACTCATACCACATCTTCTTATATCTATTAGAACGTTTTGGATATCTCAAATCAAAATGGTTGCCTTTCGAACGTGTATTTTATGTCCGCTTCGAAATACACAAGTTCTAAACTTCCCCATTAGAAACAAAATAATTCTATCATGCCATGCTCTACGCTCATTTTAACATAGGTAGGCATTATATTTGTCAATATTTTATACCTGGCTAACGCTTGGTTTAAAAATTTTAACAAATATAATGCCTTCCTATGTTAAAATGAGCAATAACAAATACATGTATGATATACAGCAACAAAAGACAACAACCGATTTACAGGCTCCTAGATTCGGTACTGGCACATACAGATACAGAATGACGGGGTTGAACGTGTAAGCCCCCCCCCCCCCCCGCTCCTCCTCCAAAAAAGAAACAAGAAAAAAACTGGTATAACAGCACAACATATGAACAATCTATAAAATTCGGTGAGTTGAAAAAGGCTTAACTCATTTGATTACAGAGCCCCTATAGTAAATATGCGATTGGCGGCTGTCTTTGTTTTTTCGTCTTTTATAAAATTTTATGATGGTATACGATATAGTTACATTATATCAGTGGCGGATCCAGGGGAGTAGAGGGAGAACGCCGATCCCCCCTTTTGGTGGCTAGAAATAATTATTTTATCATGTTTTTTTACGATTTATATATGAATTTTTTATTTAGCATAAAATCGTTAAAAAAAGTTCCCCTTGCTACGCTCGGCGGTATAAAATCCGTTTATTAATACGCCCCTTTAAAAAATCATGGCCTCGGTCCGCCCTTGCATATTGACAATTTAAACTTGACCAAATTGCTTAAATTGTAGAACATTTGTCAATGTACGATGATCATTATACAATGAAGAGATAAACCTATATATAATAGTTGTACTATATAGGGCAGTTGTTAACAACTTGATACTAGTGCATTAAAGAATTTGTTAATGTTCAAAAAAAAAAAAAAAAAAGAGAGATAAAACATCGTTTATTTATAAAAATTACTAATCAAATAATCATTATTGCAATTTCCGGATGGCCTAAGACTTTTATACTAATTTATACTTAGTATTATTGTAACAAGGAGGGGTAAACAGATTTTTAACGCACTATTATTGTGATCCTTTGCGCCGCATGGAAATTCCTTTTCTTGGGCGATTCTGCATGCACATACATTTGTCATAATATTCTCTTGCTTTATAATGAACGTTTAGTTTCAGAATATTTATTTTCAAACGATTATACTGTCTTCCCTTTAAGTAGAGCGGAACACTAAGATAACCATCTTGTTGTCCCAGAAAATCCCATATCAAATGTGCGTCCTTCAATTTTCAAAGCCGTACACTAATTAAGTTTGAACACTTAAATTTGCATAGATGATATAAAAAAATCTAATTCCGTTTCAAAACATTGATTTCTTTTTAATTTTTCCTTTTTTTTTTTTTTTATACAAAACAAAATTGAAATTTGCTCTGTTCTAATATAGCAGGAATTCAAGTGTTTACGGATTCAAAATGATTATAAGTTATCCTCTGAAAGAAAATGTTTTTCAAAGATCCCTCAAACTGCTGTTGAACGCCATATTTTAATTTTCGTCATGCGATTATGCATTATTTTCTATGACAAAACCGGGTCTGCTTTGTGAAATTTAAGGACAAAACCGGGTCGTACACATTGACAAAACCAGGTGCTTCAATTTTGACATGACCCACTTCTTTCATTCCATTCACAGACATGCAAATATTGAGGCGATCATAGTGAAAAGTCTTGACATCTCCGTGTTAATATCTTTCTTTCCGTACCTTTCTTTCCATACAATGTGCTTAATTTAAAGAGAAATTAAACAAATTCGAGGCAAGATTCACTCAATTCACCATTTTGATGTGCCTTTTTACTTATTTTTCCATAAATCTAGAACGGTTGTAAAAAATATTACATTACACTATCGAAAATAGTTATATGTATATGTATATTCTTCAATATCATTAAAACAACATATAAATAAACAGAATTTCTACATTTCTCTGTCTGTTGATTGTCCGTCACCGTACCGGACATTATATACTATTGAGTCCAAACATTTTTCGCCGGGGTAGTTTAGATACAGTGCTTTTGTTTAAGGCTTAAAACAAATTAAACTTTTCAAAGTTATTCAAGTTCCATTACTAACTTAATGTCGACACCTTATAAAGTAGAATAATAATGACAAAATTAAAAAAACAGAGTATTGTCCCTGCTAAACTGAAGAGTGTAGGTCTCAGCTGGAGAGTTCCCGATGAAGACATTTTTTTTTCAGTAAAAAAATTTGAGGTACACAGTCTACAAAATGAAACAAAAGTTGAAAATATGATGCTCGTCTTGGCGTATACTCAAAAATGTACTTATTTGGGACTGCTTAGACATGAAATGATGTCACAAGACACATGCGACCAGTCACGGCTTTTATAGAACGAGTTGCCCCCTCAATCATACACCTTTGACACATAGTCCCACAATGCCCTAATGTTCTAAAGCATAATAAAAAATATCTTAAAATCCACTATAAAAGAAATAACATAACTAATAATTTTAACCATAAAATTTTATATGAAAAAAAAACCCCACAGATATTAAAGTTTACATTCATTACAAATGACAGGAACTATATTTGTAGACAATCGATTACGAGCGACCAAACAGGTCATTTTTGAAAATCAGATCATTTCGTCTTTTTCTATTTAGTTCTTTGAGTCTCTTTTTTGCTTTTTTTTCACTTTATTATTCATGACATGAAAGTTTTAACCTTAACTTCATGTTCTAAAACATATACGTGTGCATTGTGCTTCAATGAAAAAATATGGGATAAACGGCAATGAGACAGCCACCTAGTGACAGAAATAACCAAAAGACATGTGCTCGGTTTGACGGTAAACCAGATATATGCGAGATTCCCTCACGTGATAAAGGAAGAAAGATCATTCACAATTTGTCTTACATTTGTTTTTCTCTCTTTTAATTAAATAAAAAAAAAACTTTCGAATGTTGAGTTCATAAGATAAAAATATTCCCTGTGGAACACCCCCGCCCCCCCCCCCCCCCCCCTTTTTCTTTTTTTGGTGCTCTCCAATTTCAACCCCCAAATAAGGCTTTCCAATCTAATTAAAATTAAAATCTTGCTTTCTAACCAATCTATTCATGTACCGGACCGGGAACTTTCTTTATTTAATAATAAAATCTACAGTGCCGTTATATAAATGCATGTTGTCTGCTTGGAGTCCCCGCCCGAAAAGAAAGAAATAACTCCAAGATACTACATTCCTGCATCACGTGATTTTTGCCACGTGGAGCTTACATTAGAATGAATACCGAATATGGAAAGTGAAACTACAGTTCAAAACATAAAGTCCGAAGGCACATAGAAGAAAAAGAAGGATTTTTTTTTGCAAAGGGTGCCGGGGTAATCTTCTCTGTGTTCATAATATACACGAAATATTTGCCACTGCCCCTTGTCTGTTCTATAAATTGTAATCCTGAGTTTTCTATCTGTTACATGCCAAGAAATCCTCGCTAAAAATTCCGGTGGACCTCCTACGGCAACTATTAGTAGTTAAAGATTTGATTTCATTCAACAAACTAATTTATGACCTGCAAGTACGTGTCGCTTAGAAAACGGCCATATACCAAATGGTCAATATTAATCATCCATGTAATTTGCTCTATGGGATGTTTGCAAAATTTCAACGGAGGCAATTTCTTGGCATGACGAGACAGCATCTCAGCGATAAAAGAATATGTTTGAAAGGACTATGCACTTGGCTACCTTTTTTTCTTCAATTCGTTTTTAAAACGTCTTGGCTTCTTCAACTTGAATAATAGAAAATAAAACTATATATCAAACGAAAACTGGATAAAGTGAGAAACAAGTTTCTTTCATTAGTGAAAATTACTGCTTCATTGCTTATCTCAGAGTTCGAACCCTACACGTGGTAGCTCGGTTCGACTCCAATCTTAATTGACTAGGATTGACAGTTTCCTTGCCGAAGGTCAGTGGTTCTCTCCGGGCGTCCCAGCTTTCTACACACAAAAAAACCTGGTCACCATGAAATAGAAAAATAATGATAAAAGTGGCGTTAAAGACCAACAATGAATACATCAATCATTGTATATCTTAGACGTTTCAAACACATCTCGTAGTTTTTTCAAACACGAATCTATTTTTTTTTTAATTGAATTTGACAATAGCAATTTTCCCGCATCGTATAATGGTGAATCCATATAACACTGTAATATGTGCCGTTGGACATGAAAAAGCTTAACCTCTAATAATTTTGAATAACTAGGAGAATAGATGAATTTTAAAGCAGAACTATTTTAAATATTTGTCAGCTATTTTAGGGGAAAGCAATATGTATTGAGCAGATATTTAAGATTTCCGAGGATAAGGCAACATTAAAGGGACCTGTCTTTAAAGGTTGGTGAGTCCATCATATTACATATGTGGCAACCTTTTGTTTAAGGCTTAAAACAAATTAAACTTTTCAAAGTTATTCAAGTTCCATTACTAACTTAACGTCGACACCTTATAATGTAGAATATCTATTTTAAACAGAAAAGGGTAATTTCTATGTCAAAAGATTGCAAAATTTCTGAGAATGAATAGAACAGTCCATATTCGAATGCAGCATTCGCTAACCTAGTAGACATGTCTTTGACAAGCAATACTTTGAACCACTGACAGTGTCTTTAACGAGTCTCTTTTTTGCTTTTTTTTCACTTTATTATTCATGACATGAAAGTTTTAACCTTAACTTCATGTTCTAAAACATATACGTGTGCATTGTGCTTCAATGAAAAAATATGGGATAAACGTCAATGAGACAGCCACCTAGTGACAGAAATAACCAAAAGACATGTGCTCGGTTTGACGGTAAACCAGATATATGCGAGATTCCCTCACGTGATAAAGGAAGAAAGATCATTCACAATTTGTCTTACATTTGTTTTTCTCTCTTTTAATTAAATAAAAAAAAAACTTTCGAATGTTGAGTTCATAAGATAAAAATATTCCCTGTGGAACCCCCCCCCCCCTTTTCTTTTTTTGGTGCTCTCCAATTTCAACCCCCAAATAAGGCTTTCCAATCTAATTAAAATTAAAATCTTGCTTTCTAACCAATCTATTCATGTACCGGACCGGGAACTTTCTTTATTTAATAATAAAATCTACAGTGCCGTTATATAAATGCATGTTGTCTGCTTGGAGTCCCCGCCCGAAAAGAAAGAAATAGCCTAACTCCAAGATACTACATTCCTGCATCACGTGATTTTTGCCACGTGGAGCTTACATTAGAATGAATACCGAATATGGAAAGTGAAACTACAGTTCAAAACATAAAGTCCGAAGGCACATAGAAGAAAAAGAAGGATTTTTTTTTGCAAAGGGTGCCGGGGTAATCTTCTCTGTGTTCATAATATACACGAAATATTTGCCACTGCCCCTTGTCTGTTCTATAAATTGTAATCCTGAGTTTTCTATCTGTTACATGCCAAGAAATCCTCGCTAAAAATTCCGGTGGACCTCCTACGGCAACTATTAGTAGTTAAAGATTTGATTTCATTCAACAAACTAATTTATGACCTGCAAGTACGTGTCGCTTAGAAAACGGCCATATACCAAATGGTCAATATTAATCATCCATGTAATTTGCTCTATGGGATGTTTGCAAAATTTCAACAGAGGCAATTTCTTGGCATGACGAGACAGCATCTCAGCGATAAAAGAATATGTTTGAAAGAACTATGCACTTGGCTACCTTTTTTTCTTCAATTCGTTTTTAAAACGTCTTGGCTTCTTCAACTTGAATAATAGAAAATAAAACTATATATCAAACGAAAACTGGATAAAGTGAGAAACAAGTTTCTTTCATTAGTGAAAATTACTGCTTCATTGCTTATCTCAGAGTTCGAACCCTACACGTGGTAGCTCGGTTCGACTCCAATCTTAATTGA
Source organism: Mytilus californianus (assembly GCF_021869535.1). Classification (NCBI taxonomy): domain Eukaryota; kingdom Metazoa; phylum Mollusca; class Bivalvia; order Mytilida; family Mytilidae; genus Mytilus; species Mytilus californianus. Next base: position 795,956 of record NW_026262699.1, read on the forward strand.
CTAGGATTGACAGTTTCCTTGCCGAAGGTCAGTGGTTCTCTCCGGGCGTCCCATCTTTCTACACACAAAAAAAACCTGGTCACCATGAAATAGAAAAATAATGATAAAAGTGGCGTTAAAGATCAACAATGAATACATCAATCATTGTATATCTTAGACGTTTCAAACACATCTCGTAGTTTTTTTAAACGCGAATCTATTTTTTTTTTAATTGAATTTGACAATAGCAATTTTCCCGCATCGTATAATGGTGAATCCAGATAACACTGTAATATGTGCCGTTGGACATGAAAAAGCTTAACCTCTAATAATTTTGAATAACTAGGAGAATAGATGAATTTTAAAGCAGAACTATTTTAAATATTTGTCAGCTATTTTAGGGGAAAGCAATATGTATTGAGCAGATATTTAAGATTTCCGAGGATAAGGCAACATTAAAGGGACCTGTCTTTAAAGGTTGGTGTGTCCATCATATTACATATGTGGCAACCTTTTGTTTAAGGCTTAAAACAAATTAAACTTTTCAAAGTTATTCAAGTTCCATTACTAACTTAACGTCGACACCTTATAATGTAGAATATCTATTTTAAACAGAAAAGGGTAATTTCTATGTCAAAAGATTGCAAAATTTCTGAGAATGAATAGAACAGTCCCTATTCGAATGCAGCATTCGCTAACTTAGTAGACATGTCTTTGACAAGCAATACTTTGAACCACTGACAGTGTCTTTAACGAGTCTCTTTTTTGCTTTTTTTTCACTTTATTATTCATGACATGAAAGTTTTAACCTTAACTTCATGTTCTAAAACACATACGTGTGCATTGTGCTTCAATGAAAAAATATGGGATAAACGTCAATGAGACAGTCACCTAGTGACAGAAATAACCAAAAGACATGTGCTCGGTTTGACGGTAAACCAGATATATGCGAGATTCCCTCACGTGATAAAGGAAGAAAGATCATTCACAATTTGTCTTACATTTGTTTTTCTCTCTTTTAATTAAATAAAAAAAAAACTTTCGAATGTTGAGTTCATAAGATAAAAATATTCCCTGTGGAACACCCCCCCCCCCCCTTTTCTTTTTTTGGTGCTCTCCAATTTCAACCCCCAAATAAGGCTTTCCAATCTAATTAAAATTAAAATCTTGCTTTCTAACCAATCTATTCATGTACCGGACCGGTAACTTTCTTTATTTAATAATAAAATCTACAGTGCCGTTATATAAATGCATGTTGTCTGCTTGGAGTCCCCGCCCGAAAAGAAAGAAATAGCCTAACTCCAAGATACTACATTCCTGCATCACGTGATTTTTGCCACGTGGAGCTTACATCAGAATGAATACCGAATATGGAAAGTGAAACTACAGTTCAAAACATAAAGTCCGAAGGCACATAGAAGAAAAAGAAGGATTTTTTTTTGCAAAGGGTGCCGGGGTAATCTTCTCTGTGTTCATAATATACACGAAATATTTGCCACTGCCCCTTGTCTGTTCTATAAATTGTAATCCTGAGTTTTCTATCTGTTACATGCCAAGAAATCCTCGCTAAAAATTCCGGTGGACCTCCTACGGCAACTATTAGTAGTTAAATATTTGATTTCATTCAACAAACTAATTTATGACCTGCAAGTACGTGTCGCTTAGAAAATGGCCATATACCAAATGGTCAATATTAATCATCCATGTTATTTGCTCTATGGGATATTTGCAAAATTTCAACGGAGGCAATTTCTTGGCATGACGAGACAGCATCTCAGCGATAAAAGAATATGTTTGAAAGAACTATGCACTTGGCTACCTTTTTTTCTTCAATTCGTTTTTAAAACGTCTTGGCTTCTTCAACTTGAATAATAAACGAAAACTGGATAAAGTGAGAAACAAGTTTCTTTCATTAGTGGAAATTACTGCTTCATTGCTTATCTCAAAGTTCGAACCCTACACGTGGTAGCTCGGTTCGACTCCAATCTTAATTGACTAGGATTGACAGTTTCCTTGCCGAAGGTCAGTGGTTCTCTCCGGGCGTCCCATCTTTCTACACACAAAAAAACCTGGTCACCATGAAATAGAAAAATAATGATAAAAGTGGCGTTAAAGATCAACAATGAATACATCAATCATTGTATATCTTAGACGTTTCAAACACATCTCGTAGTTTTTTTAAACACGAATTTATTTTTTTTGAATTGAATTTGACAATAGCAATTTTCCCGCATCGTATAATGGTGAATCCAGATAACACTGTAATATGTGCCGTTGGACATGAAAAAGCTTAACCTCTAATAATTTTGAATAACTAGGAGAATAGATGAATTTTAAAGCAGAACTATTTTAAATATTTGTCAGCTATTTTAGGGGAAAGCAATATGTATTGAGCAGATATTTAAGATTTCCGAGGATAAGGCAACATTAAAGGGACCTGTCTTTAAAGGTTGGTGTGTCCATCATATTACATATGTGGCAACCTTTTGTTTAAGGCTTAAAACAAATTAAACTTTTCAAAGTTATTCAAGTTCCATTACTAACTTAACGTCGACACCTTATAATGTAGAATATCTATTTTAAACAGAAAAGGGTAATTTCTATGTCAAAAGATTGCAAAATTTCTGAGAATGAATAGAACAGTCCCTATTCGAATGCAGCATTCGCTAACCTAGTAGACATGTCTTTGACAAGCAATACTTTGAACCACTGACAGTGTCTTTAACGAGTCTCTTTTTTGCTTTTTTTTCACTTTATTATTCATGACATGAAAGTTTTAACCTTAACTTCATGTTCTAAAACATATACGTGTGCATTGTGCTTCAATGAAAAAATATGGGATAAACGTCAATGAGACAGCCACCTAGTGACAGAAATAACCAAAAGACATGTGCTCGGTTTGACGGTAAACCAGATATATGCGAGATTCCCTCACGTGATAAAGGAAGAAAGATCATTCACAATGTGTCTTACATTTGTTTTTCTCTCTTTTAATTAAATAAAAAAAAAACTTTCGAATGTTGAGTTCATAAGATAAAAATATTCCCTGTGGAACACCCACCCCCCCCCCCCCCTTTTCTTTTTTTGGTGCTCTCCAATTTCAACCCCCTAATAAGGCTTTCCAATCTAATTAAAATTCAAATCTTGCTTTCTAACCAATCCATTCATGTACCGGACCGGGAACTTTCTTTATTTAATAATAAAATCTACAGTGCCGTTATATAAATGCATGTTGTCTGCTTGGAGTCATCGCCCGAAAAGAAAGAAATAGCCTAACTCCAAGATACTACATTCCTGCATCACGTGTTTTTTGCCACGTGGAGCTTACATTAGAATGAATACCGAATATGGAAAGTGAAACTACAGTTCAAAACATAAAGTCCGAAGGCACATAGAAGAAAAAGAAGGATTTTTTTTTGCAAAGGGTGCCGGGGTAATCTTCTCTGTGTTCATAATATACACGAAATATTTGCCACTGCCCCTTGTCTGTTCTATAAATTGTAATCCTGAGTTTTCTATCTGTTACATGCCAAGAAATCCTCCCTAAAAATTCCAGTGGACCTCCTACGGCAACTATTAGTAGTTAAAGATTTGATTTCATTCAACAAACTAATTTATGACCTGCAAGTACGTGTCGCTTAGAAAACGGCCATATACCAAATGGTCAATATTAATCATCCATGTAATTTGCTCTATGGGATGTTTGCAAAATTTCAACGGAGGCAATTTCTTGGCATGACGAGACAGCATCTCAGCGATAAAAGAATATGTTTGAAAGAACTATGCACTTGGCTACCTTTTTTTCTTCAATTCGTTTTTAAAACGTCTTGGCTTCTTCAACTTGAATAATAGAAAATAAAACTATATATCAAACGAAAACTGGATAAAGTGAGAAACAAGTTTCTTTCATTAGTGGAAATTACTGCTTCATTGCTTATCTCAGAGTTCGAACCCTACACGTGGTAGCTCGGTTCGACTCCAATCTTAATTGACTAGGATTGACAGTTTCCTTGCCGAAGGTCAGTGGTTCTCTCCGGGCGTCCCAGCTTTCTACACACAAAAAAACCTGGTCACCATGAAATAGAAAAATAATGATAAAAGTAGCGTTAAAGACCAACAATGAATACATCAATCATTGTATATCTTAGACGTTTCAAACACATCTCGTAGTTTTTTTAAACACGAATCTATTTTTTTTTAATTGAATTTGACAATAGCAATTTTCCCGCATCGTATAATGGTGAATCCAGATAACACTGTAATATGTGCCGTTGGACATGAAAAAGCTTAACCTCTAATAATTTTGAATAACTAGGAGAATAGATGAATTTTAAAGCAGAACTATTTTAAATATTTGTCAGCTATTTTAGGGGAAAGCAATATGTATTGAGCAGATATTTAAGATTTCCGAGGATAAGGCAACATTAAAGGGACCTGTCTTTAAAGGTTTGTGTGTCCATCATATTACATATGTGGCAACCTTTTGTTTAAGGCTTAAAACAAATTAAACTTTTCAAAGTTATTCAAGTTCCATTACTAACTTAACGTCGACACCTTATAATGTAGAATATCTATTTTAAACAGAAAAGGGTAATTTCTATGTCAAAAGATTGCAAAATTTCTGAGAATGAATAGAACAGTCCCTATTCGAATGCAGCATTCGCTAACTTAGTAGACATGTCTTTGACAAGCAATACTTTGAACCACTGACAGTGTCTTTAACGATCCCATGCGCAAAAATGACAAAATTAAAAAAACAGAGTATTGTCCCTGCTAAACTGAAGAGTGTAGGTTTCAGCTGGAGAGTTCCCGATGAAGACATTTTTTTTTTCAGTTAAAAAATTTGAGGTACACAGTCTACAAAATGAAACAAAAGTTGAAAATATGATGCTCGTCTTGGCGTATACTCAAAAAATGTACTTATTTGGGACTGCTTAGACATGAAATGATGTCACAAGACACATGCGACCAGTCACGGCTTTTATAGAACGAGTTGCCCCCTCAATCATACACCTTTGACACATAGTCCCACAATGCCCTAATGTTCTAAAGCATAATAAAAAATATCTTAAAATCCACTATAAAAGAAATAACATAACTAATAATTTTAACCATAAAATTTTATATGAAAAAAAACCCCACAGATATTAAAGTTTACATTCATTACAAATGACAGGAACTATATTTGTAGACAATCGATTACGAGCGACCAAACAGGTCATTTTTGAAAATCAGATCATTTCGTCTTTTTCTATTTAGTTCTTTGAGTCTCTTTTTTGCTTTTTTTTCACTTTATTATTCATGACATGAAAGTTTTAACCTTAACTTCATGTTCTAAAACATATACGTGTGCATTGTGCTTCGATGAAAAAATATGGGATAAACGTCAATGAGACAGCCACCTAGTGACAGAAATAACCAAAAGACATGTGCTCGGTTTGACGGTAAACCAGATATATGCGAGATTCCCTCACGTGATAAAGGAAGAAAGATCATTCACAATTTGTCTTACATTTGTTTTTCTCTCTTTTAATTAAATAAAAAAAAACTTTCGAATGTTGAGTTCATAAGATAAAAATATTCCCTGTGGAACACCCCCCCCCCCCCCCCCCCCTTTTCTTTTTTTGGTGCTCTCCAATTTCAACCCCCAAATAAGGCTTTCCAATCTAATTAAAATTAAAATCTTGCTTTCTAACCAATCTATTCATGTACCGGACCGGGAACTTTCTTTATTTAATAATAAAATCTACAGTGCCGTTATATAAATGCATGTTGTCTGCTTGGAGTCCCCGCCCGAAAAGAAAGAAATAGCCTAACTCCAAGATACTACATTCCTGCATCACGTGATTTTTGCCACGTGGAGCTTACATTAGAATGAATACCGAATATGGAAAGTGAAACTACAGTTCAAAACATAAAGTCCGAAGGCACATAGAAGAAAAAGAAGGAATTTTTTTTTGCAAAGGGTGCCGGGGTAATCTTCTCTGTGTTCATAATATACACGAAATATTTGCCACTGCCCCTTGTCTGTTCTATAAATTGTAATCCTGAGTTTTCTATCTGTTACATGCCAAGAAATCCTCGCTAAAAATTCCGGTGGACCTCCTACGGCAACTATTAGTAGTTAAAGATTTGATTTCATTCAACAAACTAATTTATGACCTGCAAGTACGTGTCGCTTAGAAAACGGCCATATACCAAATGGTCAATATTAATCATCCATGTAATTTGCTCTATGGGATGTTTGCAAAATTTCAACGGAGGCAATTTCTTGGCATGACGAGACAGCATCTCAGCGATAAAAGAATATGTTTGAAAGAACTATGCACTTGGCTACCTTTTTTTCTTCAATTCGTTTTTAAAACGTCTTGGCTTCTTCAACTTGAATAATAGAAAATAAAACTATATATCAAACGAAAACTGGATAAAGTGAGAAACAAGTTTCTTTCATTAGTGAAAATTACTGCTTCATTGCTTATCTCAGAGTTCGAACCCTACACGTGGTAGCTCGGTTCGACTCCAATCTTAATTGACTAGGATTGACAGTTTCCTTGCCGAAGGTCAGTGGTTCTCTCCGGGCGTCCCATCTTTCTACACACAAAAAAACCTGGTCACCATGAAATAGAAAAATAATGATAAAAGTGGCGTTAAAGATCAACAATGAATACATCAATCATTGTATATCTTAGACGTTTCAAACACATCTCGTAGTTTTTTTAAACACGAATTTATTTTTTTTGAATTGAATTTGACAATAGCAATTTTCCCGCATCGTATAATGGTGAATCCAGATAACACTGTAATATGTGCCGTTGGACATGAAAAAGCTTAACCTCTAATAATTTTGAATAACTAGGAGAATAGATGAATTTTAAAGCAGAACTATTTTAAATATTTGTCAGCTATTTTAGGGGAAAGCAATATGTATTGAGCAGATATTTAAGATTTCCGAGGATAAGGCAACATTAAAGGGACCTGTCTTTAAAGGTTGGTGTGTCCATCATATTACATATGTGGCAACCTTTTGTTTAAGGCTTAAAACAAATTAAACTTTTCAAAGTTATTCAAGTTCCATTACTAACTTAACGTCGACACCTTATAATGTAGAATATCTATTTTAAACAGAAAAGGGTAATTTCTATGTCAAAAGATTGCAAAATTTCTGAGAATGAATAGAACAGTCCCTATTCGAATGCAGCATTCGCTAACCTAGTAGACATGTCTTTGACAAGCAATACTTTGAACCACTGACAGTGTCTTTAACGAGTCTCTTTTTTGCTTTTTTTTCACTTTATTATTCATGACATGAAAGTTTTAACCTTAACTTCATGTTCTAAAACATATACGTGTGCATTGGGCTTCAATGAAAAAATATGGGATAAACGTCAATGAGACAGCCACCTAGTGACAGAAATAACCAAAAGACATGTGCTCGGTTTGACGGTAAACCAGATATATGCGAGATTCCCTCACGTGATAAAGGAAGAAAGATCATTCACAATTTGTCTTACATTTGTTTTTCTCTCTTTTAATTAAATAAAAAAAAACTTTCGAATGTTGAGTTCATAAGATAAAAATATTCCCTGTGGAACACCCCCCCCCCCCTTTTCTTTTTTTGGTGCTCTCCAATTTCAACCCCCAAATAAGGCTTTCCAATCTAATTAAAATTAAAATCTTGCTTTCTAACCAATCTATTCATGTACCGGACCGGTAACTTTCTTTATTTAATAATAAAATCTACAGTGCCGTTATATAAATGCATGTTGTCTGCTTGGAGTCCCCGCCCGAAAAGAAAGAAATAGCCTAACTCCAAGATACTACATTCCTGCATCACGTGATTTTTGCCACGTGGAGCTTACATTAGAATGAATACCGAATATGGAAAGTGAAACTGCAGTTCAAAACATAAAGTCCGAAGGCACATAGAAGAAAAAGAAGGATTTTTTTTTGCAAAGGGTGCCGGGGTAATCTTCTCTGTGTTCATAATATACACGAAATATTTGCCACTGCCCCTTGTCTGTTCTATAAATTGTAATCCTGAGTTTTCTATCTGTTACATGCCAAGAAATCCTCGCTAAAAATTCCGGTGGACCTCCTACGGCAACTATTAGTAGTTAAAGATTTGATTTCATTCAACAAACTAATTTATGACCTGCAAGTACGTGTCGCTTAGAAAACGGCCATATACCAAATGGTCAATATTAATCATCCATGTAATTTGCTCTATGGGATGTTTGCAAAATTTCAACGGAGGCAATTTCTTGGCATGACGAGACAGCATCTCAGCGATAAAAGAATATGTTTGAAAGAACTATGCACTTGGCTACCTTTTTTTCTTCAATTCGTTTTTAAAACGTCTTGGCTTCTTCAACTTGAATAATAGAAAATAAAACTATATATCAAACGAAAACTGGATAAAGTGAGAAACAAGTTTCTTTCATTAGTGAAAATTACTGCTTCATTGCTTATCTCAGAGTTCGAACCCTACACGTGGTAGCTCGGTTCGACTCCAATCTTAATTGACTAGGATTGACAGTTTCCTTGCCGAAGGTCAGTGGTTCTCTCCGGGCGTCCCATCTTTCTACACACAAAAAAACCTGGTCACCATGAAATAGAAAAATAATGATAAAAGTGGCGTTAAAGATCAACAATGAATACATCAATCATTGTATATCTTAGACGTTTCAAACACATCTCGTAGTTTTTTTAAACACGAATTTATTTTTTTTGAATTGAATTTGACAATAGCAATTTTCCCGCATCGTATAATGGTGAATCCAGATAACACTGTAATATGTGCCGTTGGACATGAAAAAGCTTAACCTCTAATAATTTTGAATAACTAGGAGAATAGATGAATTTTAAAGCAGAACTATTTTAAATATTTGTCAGCTATTTTAGGGGAAAGCAATATGTATTGAGCAGATATTTAAGATTTCCGAGGATAAGGCAACATTAAAGGGACCTGTCTTTAAAGGTTGGTGTGTCCATCATATTACATATGTGGCAACCTTTTGTTTAAGGCTTAAAACAAATTAAACTTTTCAAAGTTATTCAAGTTCCATTACTAACTTAACGTCGACACCTTATAATGTAGAATATCTATTTTAAACAGAAAAGGGTAATTTCTATGTCAAAAGATTGCAAAATTTCTGAGAATGAATAGAACAGTCCCTATTCGAATGCAGCATTCGCTAACCTAGTAGACATGTCTTTGACAAGCAATACTTTGAACCACTGACAGTGTCTTTAACGAGTCTCTTTTTTGCTTTTTTTTCACTTTATTATTCATGACATGAAAGTTTTAACCTTAACTTCATGTTCTAAAACATATACGTGAGCATTGGGCTTCAATGAAAAAATATGGGATAAACGTCAATGAGACAGCCACCTAGTGACAGAAATAACCAAAAGACATGTGCTCGGTTTGACGGTAAACCAGATATATGCGAGATTCCCTCACGTGATAAAGGAAGAAAGATCATTCACAATGTGTCTTACATTTGTTTTTCTCTCTTTTAATTAAATAAAAAAAAAACTTTCGAATGTTGAGTTCATAAGATAAAAATATTCCCTGTGGAACACACCCCCCCCCCCCCCCCCCTTTTCTTTTTTTGGTGCTCTCCAATTTCAACCCCCAAATAAGGCTTTCCAATCTAATTAAAATTAAAATCTTGCTTTCTAACCAATCTATTCATGTACCGGACCGGGAACTTTCTTTATTTAATAATAAAATCTACAGTGCCGTTATATAAATGCATGTTGTCTGCTTGGAGTCCCCGCCCGAAAAGAAAGAAATAGCCTAACTCCAAGATACTACATTCCTGCATCACGTGATTTTTGCCACGTGGAGCTTACATTAGAATGAATACCGAATATGGAAAGTGAAACTACAGTTCAAAACATAAAGTCCGAAGGCACATAGAAGAAAAAGAAGGATTTTTTTTTTGCAAAGGGTGCCGGGGTAATCTTCTCTGTGTTCATAATATACACGAAATATTTGCCACTGCCCCTTGTCTGTTCTATAAATTGTAATCCTGAGTTTTCTATCTGTTACATGCCAAGAAATCCTCGCTAAAAATTCCGGTGGACCTCCTACGGCAACTATTAGTAGTTAAAGATTTGATTTCATTCAACAAACTAATTTATGACCTGCAAGTACGTGTCGCTTAGAAAATGGCCATATACCAAATGGTCAATATTAATCATCCATGTAATTTGCTCTATGGGATATTTGCAAAATTTCAACGGAGGCAATTTCTTGGCATGACGAGACAGCATCTCAGCGATAAAAGAATATGTTTGAAAGAACTATGCACTTGGCTACCTTTTTTTCTTCAATTCGTTTTTAAAACGTCTTGGCTTCTTCAACTTGAATAAAAGAAAATAAAACTATATATCAAACGAAAACTGGATAAAGTGAGAAACAAGTTTCTTTCATTAGTGGAAATTACTGCTTCATTGCTTATCTCAGAGTTCGAACCCTACACGTGTAGCTCGGTTCGACTCCAATCTTAATTGACTAGGAATGACAGTTTCCTTGCCGAAGGTCAGTGGTTCTCTCCGGGCGTCCCAGCTTTCTACACACAAAAAAACCTGGTCACCATGAAATAGAAAAATAATGATAAAAGTGGCGTTAAAGACCAACAATGAATACATCAATCATTGTATATCTTAGACGTTTCAAACACATCTCGTAGTTTTTTTAAACACGAATCTATTTTTTTTTAATTGAATTTGACAATAGCAATTTTCCCGCATCGTATAATGGTGAATCCAGATAACACTGTAATATGTGCCGTTGGACATGAAAAAGCTTAACCTCTAATAATTTTGAATAACTAGGAGAATAGATGAATTTTAAAGCAGAACTATTTTAAATATTTGTCAGCTATTTTAGGGGAAAGCAATATGTATTGAGCAGATATTTAAGATTTCCGAGGATAAGGCAACATTAAAGGGACCTGTCTTTAAAGGTTGGTGTGTCCATCATATTACATATATGGCAACCGTTTGTTTAAGGCTTAAAACAAATTAAACTTTTCAAAGTTATTCAAGTTCCATTACTAACTTAACGTCGACACCTTATAATGTAGAATATCTATTTTAAACAGAAAAGGGTAATTTCTATGTCAAAAGATTGCAAAATTTCTGAGAATGAATAGAACAGTCCCTATTCGAATGCAGCATTCGCTAACTTAGTAGACATGTCTTTGACAAGCAATACTTTGAACCACTGACAGTGTCTTTAACGATTCCATGCGCAAAAATGACAAAATTAAAAAAACAGAGTATTGTCCCTGCTAAACTGAAGAGTGTAGGTTTCAGCTGGAGAGTTCCCGATGAAGACATTTTTTTTTTCAGTTAAAAAATTTGAGGTACACAGTCTACAAAATGAAACAAAAATTGAAAATATGATGCTCGTCTTGGCGTATACTCAAAAATGTACTTATTTGGGACTGCTTAGACATGAAATGATGTCACAAGACACATGCGACCAGTCACGGCTTTTATAGAACGAGTTGCCCCCTCAATCATACACCTTTGACATATAGTCCCACAATGCCCTAATGTTCTAAAGCATAATAAAAAAATATCTTAAAATCCACTATAAAAGAAATAACATAACTAATAATTTTAACCATAAAATTTTATATGAAAAAAAAACCCACAGATATTAAAGTTTACATTCATTACAAATGACAGGCACTATATTTGTAGACAATCGATTACGAGCGACCAAACAGGTCATTTTTGAAAATCAGATCATTTCGTCTTTTTCTATTTAGTTCTTTGAGTCTCTTTTTTGCTTTTTTTTCACTTTATTATTCATGACATGAAAGTTTTAACCTTAACTTCATGTTCTAAAACATATACGTGTGCATTGTGCTTCAATGAAAAAATATGGGATAAACGTCAATGAGACAGCCACCTAGTGACAGAAATAACCAAAAGACATGTGCTCGGTTTGACGGTAAACCAGATATATGCGAGATTCCCTCACGTGATAAAGGAAGAAAGATCATTCACAATTTGTCTTACATTTGTTTTTCTCTCTTTTAATTAAATAAAAAAAAAACTTTCGAATGTTGAGTTCATAAGATAAAAATATTCCCTGTGGAACACCCACCCCCCACCCCCCCCCCCCCCCTTTTCTTTTTTTGGTGCTCTCCAATTTCAACCCCCAAATAAGGCTTTCCAATCTAATTAAAATTAAAATCTTGCTTTCTAACCAATCTATTCATGTACCGGACCGGGAACTTTCTTTATTTAATAATAAAATCTACAGTGCCGTTATATAAATGCATGTTGTCTGCTTGGAGTCCCCGCCCGAAAAGAAAGAAATAGCCTAACTCCAAGATACTACATTCCTGCATCACGTGATTTTTGCCACGTGGAGCTTACATTAGAATGAATACCGAATATGGAAAGTGAAACTACAGTTCAAAACATAAAGTCCGAAGGCACATAGAAGAAAAAGAAGGATTTTTTTTTTGCAAAGGGTGCCGGGGTAATCTTCTCTGTGTTCATAATATACACGAAATATTTGCCACTGCCCCTTGTCTGTTCTATAAATTGTAATCCTGAGTTTTCTATCTGTTACATGCCAAGAAATCCTCGCTAAAAATTCCGGTGGACCTCCTACGGCAACTATTAGTAGTTAAAGATTTGATTTCATTCAACAAACTAATTTATGACCTGCAAGTACGTGTCGCTTAGAAAACGGCCATATACCAAATGGTCAATATTAATCATCCATGTAATTTGCTCTATGGGATGTTTGCAAAATTTCAACGGAGGCAATTTCTTGGCATGACGAGACAGCATCACAGCGATAAAAGAATATGTTTGAAAGAACTATGCACTTGGCTACCTTTTTTTCTTCAATTCGTTTTTAAAACGTCTTGGCTTCTTCAACTTGAATAATAGAAAATAAAACTATATATCAAACGAAAACTGGATAAAGTGAGAAACAAGTTTCTTTCATTAGTGAAAGTTACTGCTTCATTGCTTATCTCAGAGTTCGAACCCTACACGTGGTAGCTCGGTTCGACTCCAATCTTAATTGACTAGGATTGACAGTTTCCTTGCCGAAGGTCAGTGGTTCTCTCCGGGCGTCCCAGCTTTCTACACACAAAAAAACCTGGTCACCATGAAATAGAAAAATAATGATAAAAGTGGCGTTAAAGACCAACAATGAATACATCAATCATTGTATATCTTAGACGTTTCAAACACATCTCGTAGTTTTTTTAAACACGAATCTATTTTTTTTTAATTGAATTTGACAATAGCAATTTTCCCGCATCGTATAATGGTGAATCCAGATAACACTGTAATATGTGCCGTTGGACATGAAAAAGCTTAACCTCTAATAATTTTGAATAACTAGGAGAATAGATGAATTTTAAAGCAGAACTATTTTAAATATTTGTCAGCTATTTTAGGGGAAAGCAATATGTATTGAGCAGATATTTAAGATTTTCGAGGGTAAGGCAACATTAAAGGGACCTGTCTTTAAAGGTTGGTGTGTCCATCATATTACATATGTGGCAACCTTTTATTTAAGGCTTAAAACAAATTAAACTTTTCAAAGTTATTCAAGTTCCATTACTAACTTAACGTCGACACCTTATAATGTAGAATATCTATTTTAAACAGAAAAGGGTAATTTCTATGTCAAAAGATTGCAAAATTTCTGAGAATGAATAGAACAGTCCCTATTCGAATGCAGCATTCGCTAACTTAGTAGACATGTCTTTGACAAGCAATACTTTGAACCACTGACAGTGTCTTTAACGATCCCATGCGCAAAAATGACAAAATTAAAAAAACAGAGTATTGTCCCTGCTAAACTGAAGAGTGTAGGTTTCAGCTGGAGAGTTCCCGATGAAGACATTTTTTTTTTCAGTTAAAAAATTTGAGGTACACAGTCTACAAAATGAAACAAAAGTTGAAAATATGATGCTCGTCTTGGCGTATACTCAAAAATGTACTTATTTGGGACTGCTTAGACATGAAATGATGTCACAAGACACATGCGACCAGTCACGGCTTTTATAGAACGAGTTGCCCCCTCAATCATACACCTTTGACACATAGTCCCACAATGCCCTAATGTTCTAAAGCATAATAAAAAATATCTTAAAATCCACTATAAAAGAAATAACATAACTAATAATTTTAACCATAAAATTTTATATGAAAATAAACCCCACAGATATTAAAGTTTACATTCATTACAAGTGACAGGAACTATATTTGTAGACAATCGATTACGAGCGACCAAACAGGTCATTTTTGAAAATCAGATCATTTCGTCTTTTTCTATTTAGTTCTTTGAGTCTCTTTTTTGCTTTTTTTCACTTTATTATTCATGACATGAAAGTTTTAACCTTAACTTCATGTTCTAAAACATATACGTGTGCATTGTGCTTCAATGAAAAAATATGGGATAAACGTCAATGAGACAGCCACCTAGTGACAGAAATAACCAAAAGACATGTGCTCGGTTTGACGGTAAACCAGATATATGCGAGATTCCCTCACGTGATAAAGGAAGAAAGATCATTCACAATTTGTCTTACATTTGTTTTTCTCTCTTTTAATTAAATAAAAAAAAAAAACTTTGAATGTTGAGTTCATAAGATAAAAATATTCCCTGTGGAACACCCCCCCCCCCTTTTCTTTTTTTGGTGCTCTCCAATTTCAACCCCCAAATAAGGCTTTCCAATCTAATTAAAATTAAAATCTTGCTTTCTAACCAATCTATTCATGTACCGGACCGGGAACTTTCTTTATTTAATAATAAAATCTACAGTGCCGTTATATAAATGCATGCTGTCTGCTTGGAGTCCCCGCCCGAAAAGAAAGAAATAGCCTAACTCCAAGATACTACATTCCTGCATAATGTGATTTTTGCCACGTGGAGCTTACATTAGAATGAATACCGAATATGGAAAGTGAAACTACAGTTCAAAACATAAAGTCCGAAGGCACATAGAAGAAAAAGAAGGATTTTTTTTTGCAAAGGGTGCCGGGGTAATCTTCTCTGTGTTCATAATATACACGAAATATTTGCCACTGCCCCTTGTCTGTTCTATAAATTGTAATCCTGAGTTTTCTATCTGTTACATGCCAAGAAATCCTCGCTAAAAATTCCGGTGGACCTCCTACGGCAACTATTAGTAGTTAAAGATTTGATTTCATTCAACAAACTAATTTATGACCTGCAAGTACGTGTCGCTTAGAAAACGGCCATATACCAAATGGTCAATATTAATCATCCATGTAATTTGCTCTATGGGATGTTTGCAAAATTTCAACGGAGGCAATTTCTTGGCATGACGAGACAGCATCTCAGCGATAAAAGAATATGTTTGAAAGAACTATGCACTTGGCTACCTTTTTTTCTTCAATTCGTTTTTAAAACGTCTTGGCTTCTTCAACTTGAATAATAGAAAATAAAACTATATATCAAACGAAAACTGGATAAAGTGAGAAACAAGTTTCTTTCATTAGTGAAAATTACTGCTTCATTGCTTATCTCAGAGTTCGAACCCTACACGTGGTAGCTCGGTTCGACTCCAATCTTAATTGACTAGGATTGACAGTTTCCTTGCCGAAGGTCAGTGGTTCTCTCCAGGCGTCCCAGCTTTCTACACACAAAAAAAACCTGGTCACCATGAAATAGAAAAATAATGATAAAAGTAGCGTTAAAGACCAACAATGAATACATCAATCATTGTATATCTTAGACGTTTCAAACACATCTCGTAGTTTTTTTAAACACGAATCTATTTTTTTTTAATTGAATTTGACAATAGCAATTTTCCCGCATCGTATAATGGTGAATCCAGATAACACTGTAATATGTGCCGTTGGACATGAAAAAGCTTAACCTCTAATAATTTTGAATAACTAGGAGAATAGATGAATTTTAAAGCAGAACTATTTTAAATATTTGTCAGCTATTTTAGGGGAAAGCAATATGTATTGAGCAGATATTTAAGTTTTCCGTGGATAAGGCAACATTAAAGGGACCTGTCTTTAAAGGTTGTTGTGTCCATCATATTTCATATGTGGCAACCTTTTGTTTAAAGCTTAAAACAAATTAAACTTTTCAAAGTTATTCAAGTTCCATTACTAACTTAACGTCGACACCTTATAATGTAGAATATCTATTTTAAACAGAAAAGGGTAATTTCTATGTCAAAAGATTGCAAAATTTCTGAGAATGAATAGAACAGTCCCTATTCGAATGCAGCATTCGCTAACTTAGTAGACATGTCTTTGACAAGCAATACTTTGAACCACTGACAGTGTCTTTAACGATCCCATGCGCAAAAATGACAAAATTAAAAAAACAGAGTATTGTCCCTGCTAAACTGAAGAGTGTAGGTTTCAGCTGGAGAGTTCCCGATGAAGACATTTTTTTTTTCAGTTAAAAAATTTGAGGTACACAGTCTACAAAATGAAACAAAAGTTGAAAATATGATGCTCGTCTTGGCGTATACTCAAAAATGTACTTATTTGGGACTGCTTAGACATGAAATGATGTCACAAGACACATGCGACCAGTCACGGCTTTTATAGAACGAGTTGCCCTCTCAATCATACACCTTTGACACATAGTCCCACAATGCCCTAATGTTCTAAAGCATAATAAAAAATATCTTAAAATCCACTATCAAAGAAACAACATAACTAATAATTTTAACCATAAAATTTTATATGAAAAAAAAACCCACAGATATTAAAGTTTACATTCATTACAAATGACAGGAACTATATTTGTAGACAATCGATTACGAGCGACCAAACAGGTCATTTTTGAAAATCAGAACATTTCGTCTTTTTCTATTTAGTTTTTTGAGTCTCTTTTTTGCTTTTTTTTCACTTTATTATTCATGACATGAAAGTGTTAACCTTAACTTCATGTTCTAAAACATATACGTGTGCATTGTGCTTCAATGAAAAAATATGGGATAAACGTCAATGAGACAGCCACCTAGTGACAGAAATAACCAAAAGACATGTGCTCGGTTTGACGGTAAACCAGATATATGCGAGATTCCCTCACGTGATAAAGGAAGAAAGATCATTCACAATTTGTCTTACATTTGTTTTTCTCTCTTTTAATTAAGTAAAAAAAAAACTTTCGAATGTTGAGTTCATAAGATAAAAATATTCCCTGTGGAACACCCCCCCCCCTTTTCTTTTTTTGGTGCTCTCCAATTTCAACCCCCAAATAAGGCTTTCCAATCTGATTAAAATTAAAATCTTGCTTTCTAACCAATCTATTCATGTACCGGACCGGGAACTTTCTTTATTTAATAATAAAATCTACAGTGCCGTTATATAAATGCATGTTGTCTGCTTGGAGTCCCCGCCCGAAAAGAAAGAAATAGCCTAACTCCAAGATACTACATTCCTGCATCACGTGATTTTTGCCACGTGGAGCTTACATTAGAATGAATACCGAATATGGAAAGTGAAACTACAGTTCAAAACATAAAGTCCGAAGGCACATAGAATAAAAAGAAGGATTTTTTTTTGCAAAGGGTGCCGGGGTAATCTTTTCTGTGTTCATAATATACACGAAATATTTGCCACTGCCCCTTGTCTGTTCTATAAATTGTAATCCTGAGTTTTCCATCTGTTACATGCCAAGAAATCCTCGCTAAAAATTCCGGTGGACCTCCTACGGCAACTATTAGTAGTTAAAGATTTGATTTCATTCAACAAACTAATTTATGACCTGCAAGTACGTGTCGCTTAGAAAACGGCCATATACCAAATGGTCAATATTAATCATCCATGTAATTTGCTCTATGGGATGTTTGCAAAATTTCAACGGAGGCAATTTCTTGGCATGACGAGACAGCATCTCAGCGATAAAAGAATATGTTTGAAAGAACTATGCACTTGGCTACCTTTTTTTCTTCAATTCGTTTTTAAAACGTCTTGGCTTCTTCAACTTGAATAATAGAAAATAAAACTATATATCAAACGAAAACTGGATAAAGTGAGAACCAAGTTTCTTTCATTAGTGAAAATTACTGCTTCATTGCTTATCTCAGAGTTCGAACCCTACACGTGGTAGCTCGGTTCGACTCCAATCTTAATTGACTAGGATTGACAGTTTCCTTGCCGAAGGTCAGTGGTTCTCTCCGGGCGTCCTAGCTTTCTACACACAAAAAAACCTGGTCACCATGAAACAGAAAAATAATGATAAAAGTGGCGTTAAAGACCAACAATGAATACATCAATCATTGTATATCTTAGACGTTTCAAACACATCTCGTAGTTTTTTTAAACACGAATCTATTTTTTTTTAATTGAATTTGACAATAGCAATTTTCCCGCATCGTATAATGGTGAATCCAGATAACACTGTAATATGTGCCGTTGGACATGAAAAAGCTTAACCTCTAATAATTTTGAATAACTAGGAGAATAGATGAATTTTAAAGCAGAACTATTTTAAATATTTGTCAGCTATTTTAGGGGAAAGCAATATGTATTGAGCAGATATTTAAGATTTCCGAGGATAAGGCAACATTAAAGGGACCTGTCTTTAAAGGTTGGTGTGTCCATCATATTACATATGTGGCAACCTTTTGTTTAAGGCTTAAAACAAATTAAACTTTTCAAAGTTATTCAAGTTCCATTACTAACTTAACGTCGACACCTTATAATGTAGAATATCTATTTTAAACAGAAAAGGGTAATTTCTATGTCAAAAGATTGCAAAATTTCTGAGAATGAATAGAACAGTCCCTATTCGAATGCAGCATTCGCTAACTTAGTAGACATGTCTTTGACAAGCAATACTTTGAACCACTGACAGTGTCTTTAACGAGTCTCTTTTTTGCTTTTTTTCACTTTATTATTCATGACATGAAAGTTTTAACCTTAACTTCATGTTCTAAAACATATACGTGTGCATTGTGCTTCAATGAAAAAATATGGGATAAACGTCAATGAGACAGCCACCTAGTGACAGAAATAACCAAAAGACATGTGCTCGGTTTGACGGTAAACCAGATATATGCGAGATTCCCTCACGTGATAAAGGAAGAAAGATCATTCACAATTTGTCTTACATTTGTTTTGCTCTCTTTTAATTAAATAAAAAAAAAACTTTCGAATGTTGAGTTCATAAGATAAAAATATTCCCTGTGGAACACCCCCCCCCCCTTTTCTTTTTTTGGTGCTCTCCAATTTCAACCCCCAAATAAGGCTTTCCAATATAATTAAAATTAAAATCTTGCTTTCTAACCAATCTATTCATGTACCGGACCGGGAACTTTCTTTATTTAATAATAAAATCTACAGTGCCGTTATATAAATGCATGTTGTCTGCTTGGAGTCCCCGCCCGAAAAGAAAGAAATAGCCTAACTCCAAGATACTACATTCCTGCATCAATTGATTTTTGCCACGTGGAGCTTACATTAGAATGAATACCGAATATGGAAAGTGAAACTACAGTTCAAAACATAAAGTCCGAAGGCACATAGAAGAAAAAGAAGGATTTTTTTTTGCAAAGGGTGCCGGGGTAATCTTCTCTGTGTTCATAATATACACGAAATATTTGCCACTGCCCCTTGTCTGTTCTATAAATTGTAATCCTGTGTTTTCTATCTGTTACATGCCAAGAAATCCTCGCTAAAAATTCCGGTGGACCTCCTACGGCAACTATTAGTAGTTAAAGATTTGATTTCATTCAACAAACTAATTTATGACCTGCAAGTACGTGTCGCTTAGAAAACGGCCATATACCAAATGGTCAATATTAATCATCCATGTAATTTGCTCTATGGGATGTTTGCAAAATTTCAACGGAGGCAATTTCTTGGCATGACGAGACAGCATCTCAGCGATAAAAGAATATGTTTGAAAGAACTATGCACTTGGCTACCTTTTTTTCTTCAATTCGTTTTTAAAACGTCTTGGCTTCTTCAACTTGAATAATAGAAAATAAAACTATATATCAAACGAAAACTGGATAAAGTGAGAAACAAGTTTCTTTCATTAGTGAAAATTACTGCTTCATTGCTTATCTCAGAGTTCGAACCCTACACTTGGTAGCTCGGTTCGACTCCAATCTTAATTGACTAGGATTGACAGTTTCCTTGCCGAAGGTCAGTGGTTCTCTCCGGGCGTCCCAGCTTTCTACACACAAAAAGACCTGGTCACCATGAAATAGAAAAATAATGATAAAAGTGGCGTTAAAGACCAACAATGAATACATCAATCATTGTATATCTTAGACGTTTCAAACACATCTCGTAGTTTTTTTAAACACGAATCTATTTTTTTTTAATTGAATTTGACAATAGCAATTTTCCCGCATCGTATAATGGTGAATCCAGATAACACTGTAATATGTGCCGTTGGACATGAAAAAGCTTAACCTCTAATAATTTTGAATAACTAGGAGAATAGATGAATTTTAAAGCTGAACTATTTTAAATATTTGTCAGCTATTTTAGGGGAAAGCAATATGTATTGAGCAGATATTTAAGATTTCCGAGGATAAGGCAACATTAAAGGGACCTGTCTTTAAAGGTTGGTGTGTCCATCATATTACATATGTGGCAATCTTTTGTTTAAGGCTTAAAACAAATTAAACTTTTCAAAGTTATTCAAGTTCCATTACTAACTTAACGTCGACACCTTATAATGTAGAATATCTATTTTAAACAGAAAAGGGTAATTTCTATGTCAAAAGATTGCAAAATTTCTGAGAATGAATAGAACAGTCCCTATTCGAATGCAGCATTCGCTAACTTAGTAGACATGTCTTTGACAAGCAATACTTTGAACCACTGACAGTGTCTTTAACGATCCCATGCGCAAAAATGACAAAATTAAAAAAACAGAGTATTGTCCCTGCTAAACTGAAGAGTGTAGGTTTCAGCTGGAGAGTTCCCGATGAAGACATTTTTTTTTCAGTTAAAAAATTTGAGGTACACAGTCTACAAAATGAAACAAAAGTTGAAAATATGATGCTCGTCTTGGCGTATACTCAAAAATGTACTTATTTGGGACTGCTTAGACATGAAATGATGTCACAAGACACATGCGACCAGTCACGGCTTTTATAGAACGAGTTGCCCCCTCAATCATACACCTTTGACACATAGTCCCACAATGCCCTAATGTTCTAAAGCATAATAAAAAATATCTTAAAATCCACTATAAAAGAAATAACATAACTAATAATTTTAACCATAAAATTTTATATGAAAAAAAACCCCACAGATATTAAAGTTTACATTCATTACAAATGACAGGAACTATATTTGTAGACAATCGATTACGAGCGACCAAACAGGTCATGTTTGAAAATCAGATCATTTCGTCTTTTTCTATTTAGTTCTTTGAGTCTCTTTTTTGCTTTTTTTTCACTTTATTATTCATGACATGAAAGTTTTAACCTTAACTTCATGTTCTAAAACATATACGTGTGCATTGTGCTTCAATGAAAAAATATGGGATAAACGTCAATGAGACAGCCACCTAGTGACAGAAATAACCAAAAGACATGTGCTCGGTTTGACGGTAAACCAGATATATGCGAGATTCCCTCACGTGATAAAGGAAGAAAGATCATTCACAATTTGTCTTACATTTGTTTTGCTCTCTTTTAATTAAATAAAAAAAAAACTTTCGAATGTTGAGTTCATAAGATAAAAATATTCCCTGTGGAACACCCCCCCCCCCCTTTTCTTTTTTTGGTGCTCTCCAATTTCAACCCCCAAATAAGGCTTTCCAATCTGATTAAAATTAAAATCTTGCTTTCTAACCAATCTATTCATGTACCGGACCGGGAACTTTCTTTATTTAATAATAAAATCTACAGTGCCGTTATATAAATGCATGTTGTCTGCTTGGAGTCCCCGCCCGAAAAGAAAGAAATAGCCTAACTCCAAGATACTACATTCCTGCATCACGTGATTTTTGCCACGTGGAGCTTACATTAGAATGAATACCGAATATGGAAAGTGAAACTACAGTTCAAAACATAAAGTCCGAAGGCACATAGAATAAAAAGAAGGATTTTTTTTTGCAAAGGGTGCCGGGGTAATCTTTTCTGTGTTCATAATATACACGAAATATTTGCCACTGCCCCTTGTCTGTTCTATAAATTGTAATCCTGAGTTTTCCATCTGTTACATGCCAAGAAATCCTCGCTAAAAATTCCGGTGGACCTCCTACGGCAACTATTAGTAGTTAAAGATTTGATTTCATTCAACAAACTAATTTATGACCTGCAAGTACGTGTCGCTTAGAAAACGGCCATATACCAAATGGTCAATATTAATCATCCATGTAATTTGCTCTATGGGATGTTTGCAAAATTTCAACGGAGGCAATTTCTTGGCATGACGAGACAGCATCTCAGCGATAAAAGAATATGTTTGAAAGAACTATGCACTTGGCTACCTTTTTTTCTTCAATTCGTTTTTAAAACGTCTTGGCTTCTTCAACTTGAATAATAGAAAATAAAACTATATATCAAACGAAAACTGGATAAAGTGAGAACCAAGTTTCTTTCATTAGTGAAAATTACTGCTTCATTGCTTATCTCAGAGTTCGAACCCTACACGTGGTAGCTCGGTTCGACTCCAATCTTAATTGACTAGGATTGACAGTTTCCTTGCCGAAGGTCAGTGGTTCTCTCCGGGCGTCCTAGCTTTCTACACACAAAAAAACCTGGTCACCATGAAACAGAAAAATAATGATAAAAGTGGCGTTAAAGACCAACAATGAATACATCAATCATTGTATATCTTAGACGTTTCAAACACATCTCGTAGTTTTTTTAAACACGAATCTATTTTTTTTGAATTGAATTTGACAATAGCAATTTTCCCGCATCGTATAATGGTGAATCCAGATAACACTGTAATATGTGCCGTTGGACATGAAAAAGCTTAACCTCTAATAATTTTGAATAACTAGGAGAATAGATGAATTTTAAAGCAGAACTATTTTAAATATTTGTCAGCTATTTTAGGGGAAAGCAATATGTATTGAGCAGATATATAAGATTTCCGAGGATAAGGCAACATTAAAGGGACCTGTCTTTAAAGGTTGGTGTGTCCATCATATTACATATGTGGCAACCTTTTGTTTAAGGCTTAAAACAAATTAAACTTTTCAAAGTTATTCAAGTTCCATTACTAACTTAACGTCGACACCTTATAATGTAGAATATCTATTTTAAACAGAAAAGGGTAATTTCTATGTCAAAAGATTGCAAAATTTCTGAGAATGAATAGAACAGTCCCTATTCGAATGCAGCATTCGCTAACTTAGTAGACATGTCTTTGACAAGCAATACTTTGAACCACTGACAGTGTCTTTAACGATCCCATGCGCAAAAATGACAAAATTAAAAAAACAGAGTATTGTCCCTGCTAAACTGAAGAGTGTAGGTTTCAGCTGGAGAGTTCCCGATGAAGACATTTTTTTTTCAGTTAAAAAATTTGAGGTACACAGTCTACAAAATGAAACAAAAGTTGAAAATATGATGCTCGTCTTGGCGTATACTCAAAAATGTACTTATTTGGGACTGCTTAGACATGAAATGATGTCACAAGACACATGCGACCAGTCACGGCTTTTATAGAACGAGTTGCCCCCTCAATCATACACCTTTGACACATAGTCCCACAATGCCCTAATGTTCTAAAGCATAATAAAAAATATCTTAAAATCCACTATAAAAGAAATAACATAACTAATAATTTTAACCATAAAATTTTATATGAAAAAAAACCCCACAGATATTAAAGTTTACATTCATTACAAATGACAGGAACTATATTTGTAGACAATCGATTACGAGCGACCAAACAGGTCATGTTTGAAAATCAGATCATTTCGTCTTTTTCTATTTAGTTCTTTGAGTCTCTTTTTTGCTTTTTTTTTCACTTTATTATTCATGACATGAAAGTTTTAACCTTAACTTCATGTTCTAAAACATATACGTGTGCATTGTGCTTCAATGAAAAAATATGGGATAAACGTCAATGAGACAGCCACCTAGTGACAGAAATAACCAAAAGACATGTGCTCGGTTTGACGGTAAACCAGATATATGCGAGATTCCCTCACGTGATAAAGGAAGAAAGATCATTCACAATTTGTCTTACATTTGTTTTTCTCTCTTTTAATTAAGTAAAAAAAAAACTTTCGAATGTTGAGTTCATAAGATAAAAATATTCCCTGTGGAACACCCCCCCCCCCCTTTTCTTTTTTTGGTGCTCTCCAATTTCAACCCCCAAATAAGGCTTTCCAATCTGATTAAAATTAAAATCTTGCTTTCTAACCAATCTATTCATGTACCGGACCGGGAACTTTCTTTATTTAATAATAAAATCTACAGTGCCGTTATATAAATGCATGTTGTCTGCTTGGAGTCCCCGCCCGAAAAGAAAGAAATAGCCTAACTCCAAGATACTACATTCCTGCATCACGTGATTTTTGCCACGTGGAGCTTACATTAGAATGAATACCGAATATGGAAAGTGAAACTACAGTTCAAAACATAAAGTCCGAAGGCACATAGAATAAAAAGAAGGATTTTTTTTTGCAAAGGGTGCCGGGGTAATCTTTTCTGTGTTCATAATATACACGAAATATTTGCCACTGCCCCTTGTCTGTTCTATAAATTGTAATCCTGAGTTTTCCATCTGTTACATGCCAAGAAATCCTCGCTAAAAATTCCGGTGGACCTCCTACGGCAACTATTAGTAGTTAAAGATTTGATTTCATTCAACAAACTAATTTATGACCTGCAAGTACGTGTCGCTTAGAAAACGGCCATATACCAAATGGTCAATATTAATCATCCATGTAATTTGCTCTATGGGATGTTTGCAAAATTTCAACGGAGGCAATTTCTTGGCATGACGAGACAGCATCTCAGCGATAAAAGAATATGTTTGAAAGAACTATGCACTTGGCTACCTTTTTTTCTTCAATTCGTTTTTAAAACGTCTTGGCTTCTTCAACTTGAATAATAGAAAATAAAACTATATATCAAACGAAAACTGGATAAAGTGAGAACCAAGTTTCTTTCATTAGTGAAAATTACTGCTTCATTGCTTATCTCAGAGTTCGAACCCTACACGTGGTAGCTCGGTTCGACTCCAATCTTAATTGACTAGGATTGACAGTTTCCTTGCCGAAGGTCAGTGGTTCTCTCCGGGCGTCCTAGCTTTCTACACACAAAAAAACCTGGTCACCATGAAACAGAAAAATAATGATAAAAGTGGCGTTAAAGACCAACAATGAATACATCAATCATTGTATATCTTAGACGTTTCAAACACATCTCGTAGTTTTTTTAAACACGAATCTATTTTTTTTGAATTGAATTTGACAATAGCAATTTTCCCGCATCGTATAATGGTGAATCCAGATAACACTGTAATATGTGCCGTTGGACATGAAAAAGCTTAACCTCTAATAATTTTGAATAACTAGGAGAATAGATGAATTTTAAAGCAGAACTATTTTAAATATTTGTCAGCTATTTTAGGGGAAAGCAATATGTATTGAGCAGATATTTAAGATTTCCGAGGATAAGGCAACATTAAAGGGACCTGTCTTTAAAGGTTGGTGTGTCCATCATATTACATATGTGGCAACCTTTTGTTTAAGGCTTAAAACAAATTAAACTTTTCAAAGTTATTCAAGTTCCATTACTAACTTAACGTCGACACCTTATAATGTAGAATATCTATTTTAAACAGAAAAGGGTAATTTCTATGTCAAAAGATTGCAAAATTTCTGAGAATGAATAGAACAGTCCCTATTCGAATGCAGCATTCGCTAACTTAGTAGACATGTCTTTGACAAGCAATACTTTGAACCACTGACAGTGTCTTTAACGATCCCATGCGCAAAAATGACAAAATTAAAAAAACAGAGTATTGTCCCTGCTAAACTGAAGAGTGTAGGTTTCAGCTGGAGAGTTCCCGATGAAGACATTTTTTTTTCAGTTAAAAAATTTGAGGTACACAGTCTACAAAATGAAACAAAAGTTGAAAATATGATGCTCGTCTTGGCGTATACTCAAAAATGTACTTATTTGGGACTGCTTAGACATGAAATGATGTCACAAGACACATGCGACCAGTCACGGCTTTTATAGAACGAGTTGCCCCCTCAATCATACACCTTTGACACATAGTCCCACAATGCCCTAATGTTCTAAAGCATAATAAAAAATATCTTAAAATCCACTATAAAAGAAATAACATAACTAATAATTTTAACCATAAAATTTTATATGAAAAAAAACCCCACAGATATTAAAGTTTACATTCATTACAAATGACAGGAACTATATTTGTAGACAATCGATTACGAGCGACCAAACAGGTCATTTTTGAAAATCAGATCATTTCGTCTTTTTCTATTTAGTTCTTTGAGTCTCTTTTTTGCTTTTTTTTCACTTTATTATTCATGACATGAAAGTTTTAACCTTAACTTCATGTTCTAAAACATATACGTGTGCATTGTGCTTCAATGAAAAAATATGGGATAAACGTCAATGAGACAGCCACCTAGTGACAGAAATAACCAAAAGACATGTGCTCGGTTTGACGGTAAACCAGATATATGCGAGATTCCCTCACGTGATAAAGGAAGAAAGATCATTCACAATTTGTCTTACATTTGTTTTTCTCTCTTTTAATTAAATAAAAAAAAAACTTTCGAATGTTGAGTTCATAAGATAAAAATATTCCCTGTGGAACACCCCCCCTCCCCCCCTTTTCTTTTTTTGGTGCTCTCCAATTTCAACCCCCAAATAAGGCTTTCCAATCTAATTAAAATTAAAATCTTGCTTTCTAACCAATCTATTCATGTACCGGACCGGGAACTTTCTTTATTTAATAATAAAATCTACAGTGCCGTTATATAAATGCATGTTGTCTGCTTGGAGTCCCCGCCCGAAAAGAAAGAAATAGCCTAACTCCAAGATACTACATTCCTGCATCACGTGATTTTTGCCACGTGGAGCTTACATTAGAATGAATACCGAATATGGAAAGTGAAACTACAGTTCAAAACATAAAGTCCGAAGGCACATAGAAGAAAAAGAAGGATTTTTTTTTGCAAAGGGTGCCGGGGTAATCTTCTCTGTGTTCATAATATACACGAAATATTTGCCACTGCCCCTTGTCTGTTCTATAAATTGTAATCCTGAGTTTTCTATCTGTTACATGCCAAGAAATCCTCGCTAAAAATTCCGGTGGACCTCCTACGGCAACTATTAGTAGTTAAAGATTTAATTTCATTCAACAAACTAATTTATGACCTGCAAGTACGTGTCGCTTAGAAAACGGCCATATACCAAATGGTCAATATTAATCATCCATGTAATTTGCTCTATGGGATGTTTGCAAAATTTCAACGGAGGCAATTTCTTGGCATGACGAGACAGCATCTCAGCGATAAAAGAATATGTTTGAAAGAACTATGCACTTGGCTGCCTTTTTTTCTTCAATTCGTTTTTAAAACGTCTTGGCTTCTTCAACTTGAATAATAGAAAATAAAACTATATATCAAACGAAAACTGGATAAAGTGAGAAACAAGTTCATTCATTAGTGAAAATTACTGCTTCATTGCTTATCTCAGAGTTCGAACCCTACACGTGGTAGCTCGGTTCGACTCCAATCTTAATTGACTAGGATTGACAGTTTCCTTGCCGAAGGTCAGTGGTTCTCTCCGGGCGTCCCAGCTTTCTACACACAAAAAACCTGGTCACCATGAAATAGAAAAATAATGATAAAAGTGGCGTTAAAGACCAACAATGAATACATCAATCATTGTATATCTTAGACGTTTCAAACACATCTCGTAGTTTTTTTAAACACGAATCTATTTTTTTTTAATTGAATTTGACAATAGCAATTTTCCCGCATCGTATAATGGTGAATCCAGATAACACTGTAATATGTGCCGTTGGACATGAAAAAGCTTAACCTCTAATAATTTTGAATAACTAGGAGAATAGATGAATTTTAAAGCTGAACTATTTTAAATATTTGTCAGCTATTTTAGGGGAAAGCAATATGTATTGAGCAGATATTTAAGATTTCCGAGGATAAGGCAACATTAAAGGGACCTGTCTTTAAAGGTTGGTGTGTCCATCATATTACATATGTGGCAACCTTTTGTTTATGGCTTAAAACAAATTAAACTTTTCAAAGTTATTCAAGTTCCATTACTAACTTAATGTCGACACCTTATAATGTAGAATATCTATTTTAAACAGAAAAGGGTAATTTCTATGTCAAAATATTGCAAAATTTCTGAGAATGAATAGAACAGTCCCTATTCGAATGCAGCATTCGCTAACTTAGTAGACATGTCTTTGACAAACAATACTTTGAACCACTGACAGTGTCTTTAACGATCCCATGCGCAAAAATGACAAAATTAAAAAAACAGAGTATTGTCCCTGCTAAACTGAAGAGTGTAGGTTTCAGCTGGAGATTTCCCGATGAAGACATTTTTTTTTTCAGTTAAAAAATTTGAGGTACACAGTCTACAAAATGAAACAAAAGTTGAAAATATGATGCTCGTCTTGGCGTATACTCAAAAATGTACTTATTTGGGACTGCTTAGACATGAAATGATGTCACAAGACACATGCGACCAGTCACGGCTTTTATAGAACGAGTTGCCCCCTCAATCATACACCTTTGACACATAGTCCCACAATGCCCTAATGTTCTAAAGCATAATAAAAAATATCTTAAAATCCACTATAAAAGAAATAACTGACTAATAATTTTAACCATAAAATTTTATATGAAAAAAAACCCCACAGATATTAAAGTTTACATTCATTACAAATGACAGGAACTATATTTGTAGACAATCGATTACGAGCGACCAAACAGGTCATTTTTGAAAATCAGATCATTTCGTCTTTTTCTATTTAGTTCTTTGCGTCTCTTTTTTGCTTTTTTTTCACTTTATTATTCATGACATGAAAGTTTTAACCTTAACTTCATGTTCTAAAACATATACGTGTGCATTGTGCTTCAATGAAAAAATATGGGATAAACGTCAATGAGACAGCCACCTAGTGACAGAAATAACCAAAAGACATGTGCTCGGTTTGACGGTAAACCAGATATATGCGAGATTCCCTCACGTGATAAAGGAAGAAAGATCATTCACAATTTGTCTTACATTTGTTTTTCTCTCTTTTAATTAAATAAAAAAAAAACTTTCGAATGTTGAGTTCATAAGATAAAAATATTCCCTGTGGAACCCCCCCCCCCCCCCCCCCCCCCCCTTTTCTTTTTTTGGTGCTCTCCAATTTCAACCCCCAAATAAGGCTTTCCAATCTAATTAAAATTAAAATCTTGCTTTCTAACCAATCTATTCATGTACCGGACCGGGAACTTTCTTTATTTAATAATAAAATCTACAGTGCCGTTATATAAATGCATGTTGTCTGCTTGGAGTCCCCGCCCGAAAAGAAAGAAATAGCCTAACTCCAAGATACTACATTCCTGCATCACGTGATTTTTGCCACGTGGAGCTTACATTAGAATGAATACCGAATATGGAAAGTGAAACTACAGTTCAAAACATAAAGTCCGAAGGCACATAGAAGAAAAAGAAGGATTTTTTTTTGCAAAGGGTGCCGGGGTAATCTTCTCTGTGTTCATAATATACACGAAATATTTGCCACTGCCCCTTGTCTGTTCTATAAATTGTAATCCTGAGTTTTCTATCTGTTACATGCCAAGAAATCCTCGCTAAAAATTCCGGTGGACCTCCTACGGCAACTATTAGTAGTTAAAGATTTAATTTCATTCAACAAACTAATTTATGACCTGCAAGTACGTGTCGCTTAGAAAACGGCCATATACCAAATGGTCAATATTAATCATCCATGTAATTTGCTCTATGGGATGTTTGCAAAATTTCAACGGAGGCAATTTCTTGGCATGACGAGACAGCATCTCAGCGATAAAAGAATATGTTTGAAAGAACTATGCACTTGGCTGCCTTTTTTTCTTCAATTCGTTTTTAAAACGTCTTGGCTTCTTCAACTTGAATAATAGAAAATAAAACTATATATCAAACGAAAACTGGATAAAGTGAGAAACAAGTTTCTTTCATTAGTGAAAATTACTGCTTCATTGCTTATCTCAGAGTTCGAACCCTACACGTGGTAGCTCGGTTCGACTCCAATCTTAATTGACTAGGATTGACAGTTTCCTTGCCGAAGGTCAGTGGTTCTCTCCGGGCGTCCCAGCTTTCTACACACAAAAAACCTGGTCACCATGAAATAGAAAAATAATGATAAAAGTGGCGTTAAAGACCAACAATGAATACATCAATCATTGTATATCTTAGACGTTTCAAACACATCTCGTAGTTTTTTTAAACACGAATCTATTTTTTTTTAATTGAATTTGACAATAGCAATTTTCCCGCATCGTATAATGGTGAATCCAGATAACACTGTAATATGTGCCGTTGGACATGAAAAAGCTTAACCTCTAATAATTTTGAATAACTAGGAGAATAGATGAATTTTAAAGCTGAACTATTTTAAATATTTGTCAGCTATTTTAGGGGAAAGCAATATGTATTGAGCAGATATTTAAGATTTCCGAGGATAAGGCAACATTAAAGGGACCTGTCTTTAAAGGTTGGTGTGTCCATCATATTACATATGTGGCAACCTTTTGTTTATGGCTTAAAACAAATTAAACTTTTCAAAGTTATTCAAGTTCCATTACTAACTTAATGTCGACACCTTATAATGTAGAATATCTATTTTAAACAGAAAAGGGTAATTTCTATGTCAAAAGATTGCAAAATATCTGAGAATGAATAGAACAGTCCCTATTCGAATGCAGCATTCGCTAACTTAGTAGACATGTCTTTGACAAGCAATACTTTGAACCACTGACAGTGTCTTTAACGATCCCATGCGCAAAAATGACAAAATTAAAAAAACAGAGTATTGTCCCTGCTAAACTGAAGAGTGTAGGTTTCAGCTGGAGAGTTCCCGATGAAGACATTTTTTTTTCAGTTAAAAAATTTGAGGTACACAGTCTACAAAATGAAACAAAAGTTGAAAATATGATGCTCGTCTTGGCGTATACTCAAAAATGTACTTATTTGGGACTGCTTAGACATGAAATGATGTCACAAGACACATGCGACCAGTCACGGCTTTTATAGAACGAGTTGCCCCCTCAATCATACACCTTTGACACATAGTCCCACAATGCCCTAATGTTCTAAAGCATAATAAAAAATATCTTAAAATCCACTATAAAAGAAATAACTGACTAATAATTTTAACCATAAAATTTTATATGAAAAAAAACCCCACAGATATTAAAGTTTACATTCATTACAAATGACAGGAACTATATTTGTAGACAATCGATTACGAGCGACCAAACAGGTCATTTTTGAAAATCAGATCATTTCGTCTTTTTCTATTTAGTTCTTTGCGTCTCTTTTTTGCTTTTTTTTCACTTTATTATTCATGACATGAAAGTTTTAACCTTAACTTCATGTTCTAAAACATATACGTGTGCATTGTGCTTCAATGAAAAAATATGGGATAAACGTCAATGAGACAGCCACCTAGTGACAGAAATAACCAAAAGACATGTGCTCGGTTTGACGGTAAACCAGATATATGCGAGATTCCCTCACGTGATAAAGGAAGAAAGATCATTCACAATTTGTCTTACATTTGTTTTTCTCTCTTTTAATTAAATAAAAAAAAAACTTTCGAATGTTGAGTTCATAAGATAAAAATATTCCCTGTGGAACACCCCCCCCCCCCCCTTTTCTTTTTTTGGTGCTCTCCAATTTCAACCCCCAAATAAGGCTTTCCAATCTAATTAAAATTAAAATCTTGGTTTCTAACCAATCTATTCATGTACCGGACCGGGAACTTTCTTTATTTAATAATAAAATCTACAGTGCCGTTATATAAATGCATGTTGTCTGCTTGGAGTCCCCGCCCGAAAAGAAAGAAATAGCCTAACTCCAAGATACTACATTCCTGCATCACGTGATTTTTGCCACGTGGAGCTTACATTAGAATGAATACCGAATATGGAAAGTGAAACTACAGTTCAAAACATAAAGTCCGAAGGCACATAGAAGAAAAAGAAGGATTTTTTTTTGCAAAGGGTGCCGGGGTAATCTTCTCTGTGTTCATAATATACACGAAATATTTGCCACTGCCCCTTGTCTGTTCTATAAATTGTAATCCTGAGTTTTCTATCTGTTACATGCCAAGAAATCCTCGCTAAAAATTCCGGTGGACCTCCTACGGCAACTATTAGTAGTTAAAGATTTAATTTCATTCAACAAACTAATTTATGACCTGCAAGTACGTGTCGCTTAGAAAACGGCCATATACCAAATGGTCAATATTAATCATCCATGTAATTTGCTCTATGGGATGTTTGCAAAATTTCAACGGAGGCAATTTCTTGGCATGACGAGACAGCATCTCAGCGATAAAAGAATATGTTTGAAAGAACTATGCACTTGGCTGCCTTTTTTTCTTCAATTCGTTTTTAAAACGTCTTGGCTTCTTCAACTTGAATAATAGAAAATAAAACTATATATCAAACGAAAACTGGATAAAGTGAGAAACAAGTTTCTTTCATTAGTGAAAATTACTGCTTCATTGCTTATCTCAGAGTTCGAACCCTACACGTGGTAGCTCGGTTCGACTCCAATCTTAATTGACTAGGATTGACAGTTTCCTTGCCGAAGGTCAGTGGTTCTCTCCGGGCGTCCCAGCTTTCTACACACAAAAAAACCTGGTTACCATGAAATAGAAAAATAATGATAAAAGTGGCGTTAAAGACCAACAATGAATACATCAATCATTGTATATCTTAGACGTTTCAAACACATCTCGTAGTTTTTTTAAACACGAATCTATTTTTTTTAATTGAATTTGACAATAACAATTTTCCCGCATCGTATAATGGTGAATCCAGATAACACTGTAATATGTGCCGTTGGACATGAAAAAGCTTAACCTCTAATAATTTTGAATAACTAGGAGAAAAGATGAATTTTAAAGCTGAACTATTTTAAATATTTGTCAGCTATTTTAGGGGAAAGCAATATGTATTGAGCAGATATTTAAGATTTCCGAGGATAAGGCAACATTAAAGGGACCTGTCTTTAAAGGTTGGTGTGTCCATCATATTACATATGTGGCAACCTTTTGTTTATGGCTTAAAACAAATTAAACTTTTCAAAGTTATTCAAGTTCCATTACTAACTTAATGTCGACACCTTATAATGTAGAATATCTATTTTAAACAGAAAAGGGTAATTTCTATGTCAAAAGATTGCAAAATTTCTGAGAATGAATAGAACAGTCCCTATTCGAATGCAGCATTCGCTAACTTAGTAGACATGTCTTTGACAAGCAATACTTTGAACCACTGACAGTGTCTTTAACGATCCCATGCGCAAAAATGACAAAATTAAAAAAACAGAGTATTGTCCCTGCTAAACTGAAGAGTGTAGGTTTCAGCTGGAGAGTTCCCGATGAAGACATTTTTTTTTTCAGTTAAAAAATTTGAGGTACACAGTCTACAAAATGAAACAAAAGTTGAAAATATGATGCTCGTCTTGGCGTATACTCAAAAAATGTACTTATTTGGGACTGCTTAGACATGAAATGATGTCACAAGACACATGCGACCAGTCACGGCTTTTATAGAACGAGTTGCCCCCTCAATCATACACCTTTGACACATAGTCCCACAATGCCCTAATGTTCTAAAGCATAATAAAAAATATCTTAAAATCCACTATAAAAGAAATAACATAACTAATAATTTTAACCATAAAATTTTATATGAAAAAAAACCCCACAGATATTAAAGTTTACATTCATTACAAATGACAGGAACTATATTTGTAGACAATCGATTACGAGCGACCAAACAGGTCATTTTTGAAAATCAGATCATTTCGTCTTTTTCTATTTAGTTCTTTGAGTCTCTTTTTTGCTTTTTTTTCACTTTATTATTCATGACATGAAAGTTTTAACCTTAACTTCATGTTCTAAAACATATACGTGTGCATTGTGCTTCGATGAAAAAATATGGGATAAACGTCAATGAGACAGCCACCTAGTGACAGAAATAACCAAAAGACATGTGCTCGGTTTGACGGTAAACCAGATATATGCGAGATTCCCTCACGTGATAAAGCAAGAAAGATCATTCACAATTTGTCTTACATTTGTTTTTCTCTCTTTTAATTAAATAAAAAAAAACTTTCGAATGTTGAGTTCATAAGATAAAAATATTCCCTGTGGAACACCCCCCCCCCCCCTTTTCTTTTTTTGGTGCTCTCCAATTTCAACCCCCAAATAAGGCTTTCCAATCTAATTAAAATTAAAATCTTGCTTTCTAACCAATCTATTCATGTACCGGACCGGGAACTTTCTTTATTTAATAATAAAATCTACAGTGCCGTTATATAAATGCATGTTGTCTGCTTGGAGTCCCCGCCCGAAAAGAAAGAAATAGCCTAACTCCAAGATACTACATTCCTGCATCACGTGATTTTTGCCACGTGGAGCTTACATTAGAATGAATACCGAATATGGAAAGTGAAACTACAGTTCAAAACATAAAGTCCGAAGGGACATTGAAGAAAAAGAAGGATTTTTTTTTTTTTGCAAAGGGTGCCGGGGTAATCTTCTCTGTGTTCATAATATACACGAAATATTTGCCACTGCCCCTTGTCTGTTCTATAAATTGTAATCCTGAGTTTTCTATCTGTTACATGCCAAGAAATCCTCGCTAAAAATTCCGGTGGACCTCCTACGGCAACTATTAGTAGTTAAAGATTTGATTTCATTCAACAAACTAATTTATGACCTGCAAGTACGTGTCGCTTAGAAAACGGCCATATACCAAATGGTCAATATTAATCATCCATGTAATTTGCTCTATGGGATGTTTGCAAAATTTCAACGGAGGCAATTTCTTGGCATGACGAGACAGCATCTCAGCGATAAAAGAATATGTTTGAAAGAACTATGCACTTGGCTACCTTTTTTTCTTCAATTCGTTTTTAAAACGTCTTGGCTTCTTCAACTTGAATAATAGAAAATAAAACTATACATCAAACGAAAACTGGATAAAGTGAGAAACAAGTTTCTTTCATTAGTGAAAATTACTGCTTCATTGCTTATCTCAGAGTTCGAACCCTACACGTGGTAGCTCGGTTCGACTCCAATCTTAATTGACTAGGATTGACAGTTTCCTTGCCGAAGGTCAGTGGTTCTCTCCGGGCGTCCCAGCTTTCTACACACAAAAAAACCTGGTCACCATGAAATAGAAAAATAATGATAAAAGTGGCGTTAAAGACCAACAATGAATACATCAATCATTGTATATCTTAGACGTTTCAAACACATCTCGTAGTTTTTTTAAACACGAATCTATTTTTTTTTAATTGAATTTGACAATAGCAATTTTCCCGCATCGTATAATGGTGAATCCAGATAACACTGTAATATGTGCCGTTGGACATGAAAAAGCTTAACCTCTAATAATTTTGAATAACTAGGAGAATAGATGAATTTTAAAGCTGAACTATTTTAAATATTTGTCAGCTATTTTAGGGGAAAGCAATATGTATTGAGCAGATATTTAAGATTTCCGAGGATAAGGCAACATTAAAGGGACCTGTCTTTAAAGGTTGGTGTGTCCATCATATTACATATGTGGCAACCTTTTGTTTAAGGCTTAAAACAAATTAAACTTTTCAAAGTTATTCAAGTTCCATTACTAACTTAACGTCGACACCTTATAATGTAGAATATCTATTTTAAACAGAAAAGGGTAATTTCTATGTCAAAAGATTGCAAAATTTCTGAGAATGAATAGAACAGTCCCTATTCGAATGCAGCATTCGCTAACTTAGTAGACATGTCTTTGACAAGCAATACTTTGAACCACTGACAGTGTCTTTAACGATCCCATGCGCAAAAATGACAAAATTAAAAAAACAGAGTATTGTCCCTGCTAAACTGAAGAGTGTAGGTTTCAGCTGGAGAGTTCCCGATGAAGACATTTTTTTTTTCAGTTAAAAAATTTGAGGTACACAGTCTACAAAATGAAACAAAAGTTGAAAATATGATGCTCGTCTTGGCGTATACTCAAAAATGTACTTATTTGGGACTGCTTAGACATGAAATGATGTCACAAGACACATGCGACCAGTCACGGCTTTTATAGAACGAGTTGCCCCCTCAATCATACACCTTTGACACATAGTCCCACAATGCCCTAATGTTCTAAAGCATAATAAAAAATATCTTAAAATCCACTATAAAAGTAATAACATAACTAATAATTTTAACCATAAAATTTTATATGAAAAAAAACCCCACAGATATTAAAGTTTACATTCATTACAAATGACAGGAACTATATTTGTAGACAATCGATTACGAGCGACCAAACAGGTCATTTTTGAAAATCAGATCATTTCGTCTTTTTCTATTTAGTTCTTTGAGTCTCTTTTTTGCTTTTTTTTCACTTTATTATTCATGACATGACAGTTTTAACCTTAACTTCATGTTCTAAAACATATACGTGTGCATTGTGCTTCGATGAAAAAATATGGGATAAACGTCAATGAGACAGCCACCTAGTGACAGAAATAACCAAAAGACATGTGCTCGGTTTGACGGTAAACCAGATATATGCGAGATTCCCTCACGTGATAAAGCAAGAAAGATCATTCACAATTTGTCTTACATTTGTTTTTCTCTCTTTTAATTAAATAAAAAAAAACTTTCGAATGTTGAGTTCATAAGATAAAAATATTCCCTGTGGAACACCCCCCCCCCACTTTTCTTTTTTTGGTGCTCTCCAATTTCAACCCCCAAATAAGGCTTTCCAATCTAATTAAAATTAAAATCTTGCTTTCTAACCAATCTATTCATGTACCGGACCGGGAACTTTCTTTATTTAATAATAAAATCTACAGTGCCGTTATATAAATGCATGTTGTCTGCTTGGAGTCCCCGCCCGAAAAGAAAGAAATAGCCTAACTCCAAGATACTACATTCCTGCATCACGTGATTTTTGCCACGTGGAGCTTACATTAGAATGAATACCGAATATGGAAAGTGAAACTACAGTTCAAAACATAAAGTCCGAAGGGACATTGAAGAAAAAGAAGGATTTTTTTTTTTTTGCAAAGGGTGCCGGGGTAATCTTCTCTGTGTTCATAATATACACGAAATATTTGCCACTGCCCCTTGTCTGTTCTATAAATTGTAATCCTGAGTTTTCTATCTGTTACATGCCAAGAAATCCTCGCTAAAAATTCCGGTGGACCTCCTACGGCAACTATTAGTAGTTAAAGATTTGATTTCATTCAACAAACTAATTTATGACCTGCAAGTACGTGTCGCTTAGAAAACGGCCATATACCAAATGGTCAATATTAATCATCCATGTAATTTGCTCTATGGGATGTTTGCAAAATTTCAACGGAGGCAATTTCTTGGCATGACGAGACAGCATCTCAGCGATAAAAGAATATGTTTGAAAGAACTATGCACTTGGCTACCTTTTTTTCTTCAATTCGTTTTTAAAACGTCTTGGCTTCTTCAACTTGAATAAT
This sequence comes from Mytilus californianus, assembly GCF_021869535.1. Classification (NCBI taxonomy): domain Eukaryota; kingdom Metazoa; phylum Mollusca; class Bivalvia; order Mytilida; family Mytilidae; genus Mytilus; species Mytilus californianus. The sequence goes on from NW_026262699.1 coordinate 833,653, forward strand.
AGAAAATAAAACTATACATCAAACGAAAACTGGATAAAGTGAGAAACAAGTTTCTTTCATTAGTGAAAATTACTGCTTCATTGCTTATCTCAGAGTTCGAACCCTACACGTGGTAGCTCGGTTCGACTCCAATCTTAATTGACTAGGATTGACAGTTTCCTTGCCGAAGGTCAGTGGTTCTCTCCGGGCGTCCCAGCTTTCTACACACAAAAAAACCTGGTCACCATGAAATAGAAAAATAATGATAAAAGTGGCGTTAAAGACCAACAATGAATACATCAATCATTGTATATCTTAGACGTTTCAAACACATCTCGTAGTTTTTTTAAACACGAATCTATTTTTTTTTAATTGAATTTGACAATAGCAATTTTCCCGCATCGTATAATGGTGAATCCAGATAACACTGTAATATGTGCCGTTGGACATGAAAAAGCTTAACCTCTAATAATTTTGAATAACTAGGAGAATAGATGAATTTTAAAGCTGAACTATTTTAAATATTTGTCAGCTATTTTAGGGGAAAGCAATATGTATTGAGCAGATATTTAAGATTTCCGAGGATAAGGCAACATTAAAGGGACCTGTCTTTAAAGGTTGGTGTGTCCATCATATTACATATGTGGCAACCTTTTGTTTAAGGCTTAAAACAAATTAAACTTTTCAAAGTTATTCAAGTTCCATTACTAACTTAACGTCGACACCTTATAATGTAGAATATCTATTTTAAACAGAAAAGGGTAATTTCTATGTCAAAAGATTGCAAAATTTCTGAGAATGAATAGAACAGTCCCTATTCGAATGCAGCATTCGCTAACTTAGTAGACATGTCTTTGACAAGCAATACTTTGAACCACTGACAGTGTCTTTAACGATCCCATGCGCAAAAATGACAAAATTAAAAAAACAGAGTATTGTCCCTGCTAAACTGAAGAGTGTAGGTTTCAGCTGGAGAGTTCCCGATGAAGACATTTTTTTTTTCAGTTAAAAAATTTGAGGTACACAGTCTACAAAATGAAACAAAAGTTGAAAATATGATGCTCGTCTTGGCGTATACTCAAAAATGTACTTATTTGGGACTGCTTAGACATGAAATGATGTCACAAGACACATGCGACCAGTCACGGCTTTTATAGAACGAGTTGCCCCCTCAATCATACACCTTTGACACATAGTCCCACAATGCCCTAATGTTCTAAAGCATAATAAAAAATATCTTAAAATCCACTATAAAAGAAATAACATAACTAATAATTTTAACCATAAAATTTTATATGAAAAAAAACCCCACAGATATTAAAGTTTACATTCATTACAAATGACAGGAACTATATTTGTAGACAATCGATTACGAGCGACCAAACAGGTCATTTTTGAAAATCAGATCATTTCGTCTTTTTCTATTTAGTTCTTTGAGTCTCTTTTTTGCTTTTTTTTCACTTTATTATTCATGACATGAAAGTTTTAACCTTAACTTCATGTTCTAAAACATATACGTGTGCATTGTGCTTCAATGAAAAAATATGGGATAAACGTCAATGAGACAGCCACCTAGTGACAGAAATAACCAAAAGACATGTGCTCGGTTTGACGGTAAACCAGATATATGCGAGATTCCCTCACGTGATAAAGGAAGAAAGATCATTCACAATTTGTCTTACATTTGTTTTTCTCTCTTTTAATTAAATAAAAAAAAAACTTTCGAATGTTGAGCTCATAAGATAAAAATATTCCCTGTGGAACACCCCCCCCCCCCCCCCCCCCCTTTTCTTTTTTTTGGTGCTCTCCAATTTCAACCCCCAAATAAGGCTTTCCAATCTAATTAAAATTAAAATCTTGCTTTCTAACCAATCTATTCATGTACCAGACCGGGAACTTTCTTTATTTAATAATAAAATCTACAGTGCCGTTATATAAATGCATGTTGTCTGCTTGGAGTCCCCGCCCGAAAAGAAAGAAATAGCCTAACTCCAAGATACTACATTCCTGCATCACGTGATTTTTGCCACGTGGAGCTTACATTAGAATGAATACCGAATATGGAAAGTGAAACTACAGTTCAAAACATAAAGTCCGAAGGCACATAGAAGAAAAAGAAGGATTTTTTTTTGCAAAGGGTGCCGGGGTAATCTTCTCTGTGTTCATAATATACACGAAATATTTGCCACTGCCCCTTGTCTGTTCTATAAATTGTAATCCTGAGTTTTCTATCTGTTACATGCCAAGAAATCCTCGCTAAAAATTCCGGTGGACCTCCTACGGCAACTATTAGTAGTTAAAGATTTAATTTCATTCAACAAACTAATTTATGACCTGCAAGTACGTGTCGCTTAGAAAACGGCCATATACCAAATGGTCAATATTAATCATCCATGTAATTTGCTCTATGGGATGTTTGCAAAATTTCAACGGAGGCAATTTCTTGGCATGACGAGACAGCATCTCAGCGATAAAAGAATATGTTTGAAAGAACTATGCACTTGGCTGCCTTTTTTTCTTCAATTCGTTTTTAAAACGTCTTGGCTTCTTCAACTTGAATAATAGAAAATAAAACTATATATCAAACGAAAACTGGATAAAGTGAGAAACAAGTTTCTTTCATTAGTGAAAATTACTGCTTCATTGCTTATCTCAGAGTTCGAACCCTACACGTGGTAGCTCGGTTCGACTCCAATCTTAATTGACTAGGATTGACAGTTTCCTTGCCGAAGGTCAGTGGTTCTCTCCGGGCGTCCCAGCTTTCTACACACAAAAAAACCTGGTCACCATGAAATAGAAAAATAATGATAAAAGTGGCGTTAAAGACCAACAATGAATACATCAATCATTGTATATCTTAGACGTTTCAAACACATCTCGTAGTTTTTTTAAACACGAATCTATTTTTTTTTTAATTGAATTTGACAATAGCAATTTTCCCGCATCGTATAATGGTGAATCCAGATAACACTGTAATATGTGCCGTTGGACATGAAAAAGCTTAACCTCTAATAATTTTGAATAACTAGGAGAATAGATGAATTTTAAAGCTGAACTATTTTAAATATTTGTCAGCTATTTTAGGGGAAAGCAATATGTATTGAGCAGATATTTAAGATTTCCGAGGATAAGGCACCATTAAAGGGACCTGTCTTTAAAGGTTGGTGTGTCCATCATATTACATATGTGGCAACCTTTTGTTTAAGGCTTAAAACAAATTAAACTTTTCAAAGTTATTCAAGTTCCATTACTAACTTAACGTCGACACCTTATAATGTAGAATATCTATTTTAAACAGAAAAGGGTAATTTCTATGTCAAAAGATTGCAAAATTTCTGAGAATGAATAGAACAGTCCCTATTCGAATGCAGCATTCGCTAACTTAGTAGACATGTCTTTGACAAGCAATACTTTGAACCACTGACAGTGTCTTTAACGATCCCATGCGCAAAAATGACAAAATTAAAAAAACAGAGTATTGTCCCTGCTAAACTGAAGAGTGTAGGTTTCAGCTGGAGAGTTCCCGATGAAGACATTTTTTTTTTCAGTTAAAAAATTTGAGGTACACAGTCTACAAAATGAAACAAAAGTTGAAAATATGATGCTCGTCTTGGCGTATACTCAAAAATGTACTTATTTGGGACTGCTTAGACATGAAATGATGTCACAAGACACATGCGACCAGTCACGGCTTTTATAGAACGAGTTGCCCCCTCAATCATACACCTTTGACACATAGTCCCACAATGCCCTAATGTTCTAAAGCATAATAAAAAATATCTTAAAATCCACTATAAAAGAAATAACATAACTAATAATTTTAACCATAAAATTTTATATGAAAAAAAACCCCACAGATATTAAAGTTTACATTCATTACAAATGACAGGAACTATATTTGTAGACAATCGATTACGAGCGACCAAACAGGTCATTTTTGAAAATCAGATCATTTCGTCTTTTTCTATTTAGTTCTTTGAGTCTCTTTTTTGCTTTTTTTTCACTTTATTATTCATGACATGAAAGTTTTAACCTTAACTTCATGTTCTAAAACATATACGTGTGCATTGTGCTTCAATGAAAAAATATGGGATAAACGTCAATGAGACAGCCACCTAGTGACAGAAATAACCAAAAGACATGTGCTCGGTTTGACGGTAAACCAGATATATGCGAGATTCCCTCACGTGATAAAGGAAGAAAGATCATTCACAATTTGTCTTACATTTGTTTTTCTCTCTTTTAATTAAATAAAAAAAAACTTTCGAATGTTGAGCTCATAAGATAAAAATATTCCCTGTGGAACACCCCCCCCCCCCCCTTTTCTTTTTTTTGGTGCTCTCCAATTTCAACCCCCAAATAAGGCTTTCCAATCTAATTAAAATTAAAATCTTGCTTTCTAACCAATCTATTCATGTACCAGACCGGGAACTTTCTTTATTTAATAATAAAATCTACAGTGCCGTTATATAAATGCATGTTGTCTGCTTGGAGTCCCCGCCCGAAAAGAAAGAAATAGCCTAACTCCAAGATACTACATTCCTGCATCACGTGATTTTTGCCACGTGGAGCTTACATTAGAATGAATACCGAATATGGAAAGTGAAACTACAGTTCAAAACATAAAGTCCGAAGGCACATAGAAGAAAAAGAAGGATTTTTTTTTGCAAAGGGTGCCGGGGTAATCTTCTCTGTGTTCATAATATACACGAAATATTTGCCACTGCCCCTTGTCTGTTCTATAAATTGTAATCCTGAGTTTTCTATCTGTTACATGCCAAGAAATCCTCGCTAAAAATTCCGGTGGACCTCCTACGGCAACTATTAGTAGTTAAAGATTTAATTTCATTCAACAAACTAATTTATGACCTGCAAGTACGTGTCGCTTAGAAAACGGCCATATACCAAATGGTCAATATTAATCATCCATGTAATTTGCTCTATGGGATGTTTGCAAAATTTCAACGGAGGCAATTTCTTGGCATGACGAGACAGCATCTCAGCGATAAAAGAATATGTTTGAAAGAACTATGCACTTGGCTGCCTTTTTTTCTTCAATTCGTTTTTAAAACGTCTTGGCTTCTTCAACTTGAATAATAGAAAATAAAACTATATATCAAACGAAAACTGGATAAAGTGAGAAACAAGTTTCTTTCATTAGTGAAAATTACTGCTTCATTGCTTATCTCAGAGTTCGAACCCTACACGTGGTAGCTCGGTTCGACTCCAATCTTAATTGACTAGGATTGACAGTTTCCTTGCCGAAGGTCAGTGGTTCTCTCCGGGCGTCCCAGCTTTCTACACACAAAAAAACCTGGTCACCATGAAATAGAAAAATAATGATAAAAGTGGCGTTAAAGACCAACAATGAATACATCAATCATTGTATATCTTAGACGTTTCAAACACATCTCGTAGTTTTTTTAAACACGAATCTATTTTTTTTTTAATTGAATTTGACAATAGCAATTTTCCCGCATCGTATAATGGTGAATCCAGATAACACTGTAATATGTGCCGTTGGACATGAAAAAGCTTAACCTCTAATAATTTTGAATAACTAGGAGAATAGATGAATTTTAAAGCTGAACTATTTTAAATATTTGTCAGCTATTTTAGGGGAAAGCAATATGTATTGAGCAGATATTTAAGATTTCCGAGGATAAGGCACCATTAAAGGGACCTGTCTTTAAAGGTTGGTGTGTCCATCATATTACATATGTGGCAACCTTTTGTTTAAGGCTTAAAACAAATTAAACTTTTCAAAGTTATTCAAGTTCCATTACTAACTTAACGTCGACACCTTATAATGTAGAATATCTATTTTAAACAGAAAAGGGTAATTTCTATGTCAAAAGATTGCAAAATTTCTGAGAATGAATAGAACAGTCCCTATTCGAATGCAGCATTCGCTAACTTAGTAGACATGTCTTTGACAAGCAATACTTTGAACCACTGACAGTGTCTTTAACGATCCCATGCGCAAAAATGACAAAATTAAAAAAACAGAGTATTGTCCCTGCTAAACTGAAGAGTGTAGGTTTCAGCTGGAGAGTTCCCGATGAAGACATTTTTTTTTTCAGTTAAAAAATTTGAGGTACACAGTCTACAAAATGAAACAAAAGTTGAAAATATGATGCTCGTCTTGGCGTATACTCAAAAATGTACTTATTTGGGACTGCTTAGACATGAAATGATGTCACAAGACACATGCGACCAGTCACGGCTTTTATAGAACGAGTTGCCCCCTCAATCATACACCTTTGACACATAGTCCCACAATGCCCTAATGTTCTAAAGCATAATAAAAAATATCTTAAAATCCACTATAAAAGAAATAACATAACTAATAATTTTAACCATAAAATTTTATATGAAAAAAAACCCCACAGATATTAAAGTTTACATTCATTACAAATGACAGGAACTATATTTGTAGACAATCGATTACGAGCGACCAAACAGGTCATTTTTGAAAATCAGATCATTTCGTCTTTTTCTATTTAGTTCTTTGAGTCTCTTTTTTGCTTTTTTTTCACTTTATTATTCATGACATGAAAGTTTTAACCTTAACTTCATGTTCTAAAACATATACGTGTGCATTGTGCTTCAATGAAAAAATATGGGATAAACGTCAATGAGACAGCCACCTAGTGACAGAAATAACCAAAAGACATGTGCTCGGTTTGACGGTAAACCAGATATATGCGAGATTCCCTCACGTGATAAAGGAAGAAAGATCATTCACAATTTGTCTTACATTTGTTTTTCTCTCTTTTAATTAAATAAAAAAAAACTTTCGAATGTTGAGCTCATAAGATAAAAATATTCCCTGTGGAACACCCCCCCCCCCCCCCTTTTCTTTTTTTTGGTGCTCTCCAATTTCAACCCCCAAATAAGGCTTTCCAATCTAATTAAAATTAAAATCTTGCTTTCTAACCAATCTATTCATGTACCAGACCGGGAACTTTCTTTATTTAATAATAAAATCTACAGTGCCGTTATATAAATGCATGTTGTCTGCTTGGAGTCCCCGCCCGAAAAGAAAGAAATAGCCTAACTCCAAGATACTACATTCCTGCATCACGTGATTTTTGCCACGTGGAGCTTACATTAGAATGAATACCGAATATGGAAAGTGAAACTACAGTTCAAAACATAAAGTCCGAAGGCACATAGAAGAAAAAGAAGGATTTTTTTTTGCAAAGGGTGCCGGGGTAATCTTCTCTGTGTTCATAATATACACGAAATATTTGCCACTGCCCCTTGTCTGTTCTATAAATTGTAATCCTGAGTTTTCTATCTGTTACATGCCAAGAAATCCTCGCTAAAAATTCCGGTGGACCTCCTACGGCAACTATTAGTAGTTAAAGATTTAATTTCATTCAACAAACTAATTTATGACCTGCAAGTACGTGTCGCTTAGAAAACGGCCATATACCAAATGGTCAATATTAATCATCCATGTAATTTGCTCTATGGGATGTTTGCAAAATTTCAACGGAGGCAATTTCTTGGCATGACGAGACAGCATCTCAGCGATAAAAGAATATGTTTGAAAGAACTATGCACTTGGCTGCCTTTTTTTCTTCAATTCGTTTTTAAAACGTCTTGGCTTCTTCAACTTGAATAATAGAAAATAAAACTATATATCAAACGAAAACTGGATAAAGTGAGAAACAAGTTTCTTTCATTAGTGAAAATTACTGCTTCATTGCTTATCTCAGAGTTCGAACCCTACACGTGGTAGCTCGGTTCGACTCCAATCTTAATTGACTAGGATTGACAGTTTCCTTGCCGAAGGTCAGTGGTTCTCTCCGGGCGTCCCAGCTTTCTACACACAAAAAAACCTGGTCACCATGAAATAGAAAAATAATGATAAAAGTGGCGTTAAAGACCAACAATGAATACATCAATCATTGTATATCTTAGACGTTTCAAACACATCTCGTAGTTTTTTTAAACACGAATCTATTTTTTTTTTAATTGAATTTGACAATAGCAATTTTCCCGCATCGTATAATGGTGAATCCAGATAACACTGTAATATGTGCCGTTGGACATGAAAAAGCTTAACCTCTAATAATTTTGAATAACTAGGAGAATAGATGAATTTTAAAGCTGAACTATTTTAAATATTTGTCAGCTATTTTAGGGGAAAGCAATATGTATTGAGCAGATATTTAAGATTTCCGAGGATAAGGCACCATTAAAGGGACCTGTCTTTAAAGGTTGGTGTGTCCATCATATTACATATGTGGCAACCTTTTGTTTAAGGCTTAAAACAAATTAAACTTTTCAAAGTTATTCAAGTTCCATTACTAACTTAACGTCGACACCTTATAATGTAGAATATCTATTTTAAACAGAAAAGGGTAATTTCTATGTCAAAAGATTGCAAAATTTCTGAGAATGAATAGAACAGTCCCTATTCGAATGCAGCATTCGCTAACTTAGTAGACATGTCTTTGACAAGCAATACTTTGAACCACTGACAGTGTCTTTAACGATCCCATGCGCAAAAATGACAAAATTAAAAAAACAGAGTATTGTCCCTGCTAAACTGAAGAGTGTAGGTTTCAGCTGGAGAGTTCCCGATGAAGACATTTTTTTTTTCAGTTAAAAAATTTGAGGTACACAGTCTACAAAATGAAACAAAAGTTGAAAATATGATGCTCGTCTTGGCGTATACTCAAAAATGTACTTATTTGGGACTGCTTAGACATGAAATGATGTCACAAGACACATGCGACCAGTCACGGCTTTTATAGAACGAGTTGCCCCCTCAATCATACACCTTTGACACATAGTCCCACAATGCCCTAATGTTCTAAAGCATAATAAAAAATATCTTAAAATCCACTATAAAAGAAATAACATAACTAATAATTTTAACCATAAAATTTTATATGAAAAAAAACCCCACAGATATTAAAGTTTACATTCATTACAAATGACAGGAACTATATTTGTAGACAATCGATTACGAGCGACCAAACAGGTCATTTTTGAAAATCAGATCATTTCGTCTTTTTCTATTTAGTTCTTTGAGTCTCTTTTTTGCTTTTTTTTCACTTTATTATTCATGACATGAAAGTTTTAACCTTAACGTCATGTTCTAAAACATATACGTGTGCATTGTGCTTCAATGAAAAAATATGGGATAAACGTCAATGAGACAGCCACCTAGTGACAGAAATAACCAAAAGACATGTGCTCGGTTTGACGGTAAACCAGATATATGCGAGATTCCCTCACGTGATAAAGGAAGAAAGATCATTCACAATTTGTCTTACATTTGTTTTTCTCTCTTTTAATTAAATAAAAAAAAAAACTTTCGAATGTTGAGTTCATAAGATAAAAATATTCCCTGTGGAACCCCCCCCCCCCCCCCCCCCCCCTTTTCTTTTTTTGGTGCTCTCCAATTTCACCCCCCAAATAAGGCTTTCCAATCTAATTAAAATTAAAATCTTGCTTTCTAACCAATCTATTCATGTACCGGACCGGGAACTTTCTTTATTTAATAATAAAATCTACAGTGCCGTTATATAAATGCATGTTGTCTGCTTGGAGTCCCCGCCCGAAAAGAAAGAAATAGCCTAACTCCAAGATACTACATTCCTGCATCACGTGATTTTTGCCACGTGGAGCTTACATTAGAATGAATACCGAATATGGAAAGTGAAACTACAGTTCAAAACATAAAGTCCGAAGGCACATAGAATAAAAAGAAGGATTTTTTTTTGCAAAGGGTGCCGGGGTAATCTTCTCTGTGTTCATAATATACACGAAATATTTGCCACTGCCCCTTGTCTGTTCTATAAATTGTAATCCTGAGTTTTCTATCTGTTACATGCCAAGAAATCCTCGCTAAAAATTCCGGTGGACCTCCTACGGCAACTATTAGTAGTTAAAGATTTGATTTCATTCAACAAACTAATTTATGACCTGCAAGTACGTGTCGCTTAGAAAACGGCCATATACCAAATGGTCAATATTAATCATCCATGTAATTTGCTCTATGGGATGTTTGCAAAATTTCAACGGAGGCAATTTCTTGGCATGAGTACGTCAATTCAATTACTCGTCTATTGAAAAAATAGTGAGATGATATGTGAAATCGGTCTCCACTGCAGTGAAAGAGGAAGAATCCAATGTTACCACTGCTGAAGGAGCAGTTAAAGTGATTACACCCAGACAGAATATTACAGAACAAAGACAGTTGCATATTAGAAACGGCTCTTTTTAGAGTCAAAAACCATTTTAAAAAGAGTCTGAACATTGTTGATATAAAAAGATATAATCACGAATGAAGGAGATTTATTGTTTTTTTTTTTTTTTTTCATTTTCCTCTTCTTTTAGTTTTCGCTTATATTTTTTTTCTTCCAGAAAATTAGTAGGACTCCAAAGAGCGTGCAAGCATTCGTCTGCGCTGATTTCTCAAAATTAATAGGCTGTGTGTTTATTCTTTTTATTTTTCGCTTCACACACATAAGGTATAGAACCACTAAATCGGGCCCGGTCACAAAGAACATACAAGAAAGTAGTACATATTGTAAACAAAATAGTTCCTACGCATACCTGTAACTTTGTCAAAAAGTAAAACCAAATGGGTAATTTTGGTAGCAAATGAAAGCTCCAAGTCTTGTGATCACTGTATAGAACCCTTGATGAATGTTTGTTATGAATAATTAAAAAAATATATGAAATTATGATAGGGGCATATTTGCCCTGTTGCTCAGTTCATAAGTACCTGTTTTTATTCTACTCATATTCGGGAACCAGTGCCCTCTGATATTCCAAAAACACATTTGAAGCATGTGCGTGTCTGCGTTTCTGTAAAGAAAAATCTAGTTCCACTCCAAAAATACAAAAGAAAGCAAGTGTTTATTAAAGTAGACTAGACGCATGTGCAACATCTTCACGATGTGATTTACTGACACAATGGCGTTAATATGCGTGAAATATTTGCCACTGAACGTTATGCAGAAAACAACTAATTAATCCGAAATATTTTAAACAAAAACAAATAGGCAGTGCTAACAGTTTTATATGATAAATTTATAGTCATCAGTGCACACGGAAAATTAAGAGCTGCGTGAATAAAAGGAGATGCGAGGTCTACGTCAATGAGACAGCAAGCCAACTACAGAAATAACAGACAGACATCTAGAGGGAGAGACGTTAATCTTTGACAATAGACATGCTTCCTAACAATATGTCTTACGAGTGCTATCAGTTTTGTATATTATTTTTTTCAGCCAGCAGTGTACACGGATAGTGAAGTGTGTAATAGAAGGAGAATCAGATGTGGGTTATACGTCAATGGAACAGCAGCCCAACGACAGAAATAACAAATATAAACATCGTGATGTAGACAAATAGACAGGTGTCCATACTCACTGTGTCTAAACTACCCCGGCAAAAAATGTTTGGACTCGATAGTATCTAATGTCCGGTACGGTGACGGATAATCAACAGACAGAGAAAAGGTAGAATTTCTATTTATTTATTTGTTTTTTAATGACATTGAAGAATAAACATACACATATAACTATTTTCAATTGTGTGATGTAATATTTTCTACAACCGTTCTAGATTAATGGAGAAATAAGTAAAAAGGCACATGAAAATGGTGAATTGAGTGAACCTTGCTACGAATTTGTTTAATTTCTTTTTAAATTGTGCACATTGTACGGAAAGAAAAGTACGGAAAGAAAGATATTAACATAGAGATTGCATGGCTAGTCACTATGAGCACCTCAATATTTGCATTTCTGTGCATGGAACGGAAGAAATGGGTCATGTCAAAATGGAAGGACCCTGTTTCGTCAATGTTGTTTATTACACAAGGACCCTGTTTTGTCTCAGTATAGGACCCGGTTTTTTTTTTTTTTGAAACCACAAATTTATGAAAAGCTACGTTAGCACGGATCTGGACATTGCCCATCGGAAGAAATTAAATATTTGAGTCAAAAAGATGTTATAAAGATGTTATTGCAATACAAACATGTGTTAAAATATATTTCAAACGGGAACTTTTCGAAATAGGGAGTAGACATTTTTGAATGTTATACGTATACCTTATTGATCTTATCTTCGAACTAAGTTTAAATGGAAATAAATACTTAAAAATAAATATCATGTACTTACATTAATTCCTTATGATAGAAAAAGAAGATGTGTTGTGATTGCCAATGCGACAGCTCGTCACAAGAGATCAAATGACACAGAAATTAACAACTGTAAGTCGCCGTACGGCCTTCAACAATGAACAAAGCTCATACAACATAGTCAGCTATAAAAGGCCCCGTAAGGACAAGTGTAAACCAATTTATGTAGAAAAAAATGAACGAAAAACAAATATGTAACACAGCAACAAACGACAAATACTGAATTACAGGCTCCTGGCTTGGGACAGGTAAATATATACAGAATGTGACGGGGTTAAACATCTTAGCGGGATCCCAACCCTCCCCTAACCTGGGAAATTGGTGTAACAGTACAACATAAGAACGAACTATAAAAATCAATTGAAAAAGGCTTAAGTCATCAGATGGATACAAATAGAAATACATCTCAAAAATGTTTGTTTGTTTTCTATACTACTGTAATGATGTAAAAATAAGAAGATGTGGAATGATTGTGTTACCATATCAATTTATCAAAAGAGAAAGGATAGTATGCTTTACTACACTATACGCTATGTTTACAATATATTTACTCATTCGTTCATCCATTGACGGACAGTGAGAGAAAAAGCTCCGTTTTGAAGGCCGTACTTTGACCTATGATGGTTTACTTTTACAAATTGTGACTTGGATGGAGAGTTGTCTCATTGGCACTCATACCACATCTTCTCATATCTATTAGAACGTTTTGGATATCTCAAATCAAAATGGTTGCCTTTCGAACGTGTATTTTATGTCCGCTTCGAAATACACAAGTTCTAAACTTCCCCATTAGAAACAAAATAATTCTATCATGCCATGCTCTACGCTCATTTTAACATAGGTAGGCATTATATTTTTCAATAGTTTATACCTGGCTAACGCTTGGTTTAAAAATTTTAACAAATATAATGCCTTCCTATATTAAAATGAGCATTGAGCATGACATGAAAGAATTATTTCTTTTTATAAATAAAAGTTGGTTTGCAACATTATAACGTCCAATATCTTCGTCTTCGTAGAACAACCTTATTGGCAATTTAGCCCGTGAAAAATGACAATGAGACAGCTTTCCACCAGAGACCAAATGACGTAAAAATTAACAAATATAGAACACCGTATGGCATCCAACAATGAGAAACGCCCATACGGCATAGCAAGCTAAAAAAGGCCCCGAAATGAAAACTGTAAAAAAAAACTAATGTGAAAACTAACGACCTAGATTTATGTACAAAATAAAAAAACGAAATACAAATAGATCTACATGTATGATATACAGCAACAAAAGACAACAACCGATTTACAGGCTCCTAGATTCGGTACTGGCACATACAGAATGGCGGGGTTGAACGTGTAAGCCCCCCCCCCCCCCCGCTCCCCCTCCAAAAAAAAAAAAAAAACCAAGAAAAAAACTGGTTTTTATATAACAGCACAACATATGAACAAACTATAAAATTCAGTGAGTTGAAAAAGGCTCAACTCATTTGATTACAGAGCCCCTATAGTAAATATGCGATTGGTGGCTGTCTCTGTTTTTTCGTCTTTTATTAAATTTTATGATGGTATACGATATAGTTACATTATATCAGTGGCGGATCCAGGGGAGTAGAGGGAGTACGCCGACCCCCCCCCCCCCCCCCCCTCCTTTTTTTTTGTGGCTAGAAATAATTATTTTATCATGTTTTTTTACGATTTATATAAGATTTTTTTATTTAGCATAAAATCGTTTAAAAAAAAGTTCCCCTTGCTACGCTCGGCGGTATAAAATCCGTTCATGAAAACGTCCCTTTCAAAAATCATGGCCTCGGTCCGCCCTTGCATATTGACAATTTTAAACTTGACCAAATTGCTTAAATTGTAGAACATTTGTCAATGTACGATGATCATTATACAATGAAGAGATAAACCTATATATAATAGTTGTACTATATAGGGCAGCTGTTAACAACTTGATACTAGTGCATTAAAGAATTTGTTAATGTTAAAAAAAAAAAAGAAAAAAAAGAGAGATAAAACATCGTTTATTTATAAAAATTACTAATCAAATAATCATTATTGCAATTTCCGGATGGCCTAAGACTTTTATACTAATTTATACTTAGTATTATTGTTACAAGGAGGGGTAAACAGATTTTTAACGCACTATTATTGTGATCCTTTGCGCCGCATGGAAATTCCTTTTCTTTGGCGATTCTGCATGCACATACATTTGTCTTATTCTCTTGCTTTATAATGAACGTTTAGTTTCAAAATATTTATTTTCAAACTATTACACTGTCTTCCCTTTAAGTAGAGCGGAACACTAAGATAACCATCTTGTTGTCCCAGAAAATCACATATCAAATGTGCGTCCTTAAATTTTCAAAGCCGTACACTAATTAAGTTTGAACACTTAAATTTACATAGATGATATAAAAAAATCTAATTCCGTTTTAAAACCTTCATTTCTTTTTAATTTTTCCTTTTTTTTATACAAAACAAAATTGAAATTTGCTTTGTTCTAATATAGCAGGAATTCAAGTGTTTACGGATTCAAAAAGGTTATAAGTTATCCTCTGAAAGAAAATGTTTTTCAACGATCCCTCAAACTGCTGTTGAACGCCATATTTTAATTTTCGTCATGCGATTATGCATTATTTTCTATGACAAAACCGGGTCGTACACATTGACAAAACCGGGTGCTTCAATTTTGACATGACCCACTTCTTTCATTTCATGCACGAACATGCAAATATTGAGGCGATCATAGTGAAAAGTCTTGACATCTCCGTGTTAATATCTTTCTTTCCGTACCTTTCTTTCCGTACAATGTGCTCAATTTAAAGAGAAATTAAACAAATTCGAGACAGGGTTCACTCAATTCACCATTTTGATGTGCCTTTTTACTTATTTCTCCATAAATCTAGAACGGTGGTAGAAAATATTACATCACACTATCGAAAATAGTTATATTTGTATGTATATTCTTCAATATCATTAAAACAACATATAAATAAACAGAATTTCTATATTTCTTTGTCTGTTGATTGTCCGTCACCGTACCGGACATTAGATACTATTGAGTCCAAACATTTTTCGCCGGGGTAGTTTAGATACAGTGATACTATATGTCATGATTCCACGAAGGATATATACAAATTCAACAGAAAAAAATGTATCAAAGATCTGCTGTTAACACTCAATTCTATAAATAAAGGGGGAGGGGGAACATTACGAAATGAACACACACACGTTTAAGAAAATGTAACGGGGTTAAATTAAAGTTATTTGTCTTATATTTCAACCATCCCCCTTTTATCTTCCAAAATTGATAGGAGAGAAAATGGAATAGTTATATCTAAGAATTCATCCCGTCGCCTCAACGTACGTGTTTCACTTAGTCCCAACAAGGGCTAAGTTCCCAACAGTGCCAGACTGTAATTTCTAGACTGCGGTTAGTTCACTGTTTTGCAAAGTAAACTTATATGTAAAGATTGTTTAATGAAAAAGGTATAGTAATACGGAAATATTTCAAAGTTTTGCAAAGTTTGTGTTTTTTATCAGGAGAAAAATATGATAGAGACTCAATTTATGCTTAATTATTTTTGGGACAATTTAGTTTCAATCTGCGCAGATCACAACTTCAAAAAAGACGAGAAATGCCAAAAACCCTACAAACGTATATAATCCAGGTTTTTACCAATACCTTCTCTGAGGAAATTATGCAAATTGTGTACTATATAAGGTTTTCAAACCCTTTACATCGTATGCTAACCTGTGAAAGAAGTAGCTTGTTTTGTTACGTATATTATGTCTGGAAAACGATTTTTTTTGTGTTTTACTTTTTCTTTTTGCATTGTTTTTTTTAAATTATCTTTTTGAAGAAAATGGGGGTACCGTGATGTAGCTTTTTTAAACGATGAACATCAGCTATAAAATGCGATAATATTTTCAATGTGAAACATAAATATGAATAAATTTAAAGAAGATGCAAGGTATAATACATCAATAAAAACAGCAACCCAACAACACACACCTGAACTTTCTGAAATTCGCTGTAATTACTTTAACAGATTGTCAGTTGAAATATACACCACTTTCACGTGCAAGGGGTGGTGTCTTAATTATGACGGCATTAAAGTGAAGTGTATTAGCAAAAAAATACTTAGAATTTTAGCGCGGGACTTTCTTTAACGCAGGCCTACGTTAAATCGGCGAGTTACAGTCTTGTGCAATGCCGTCAATCCGAGTAGATGTACATTCCATATCACAGAATGGTATCGACAACAGACGAAGTATAGCATAATTTCTTCGTAAACGATTAAAACGGATAAAGTCGGATTTAAGTCGATGCCAGAGTAACACTGACATAATTATTTCGAAACGGGAAAAAAACAAGTCGTAAGTCGAAATTGACATCAGTATGGTACCAGATGGTACGGAACTGTGGAGAAACAATTCACTTTGTTCACCAAGAAGAGAGTACGTCAATTCAATTACTCGTCTAATGAAAAAATAGTGAGATGATATGTGAAATCGGTCTCCACTGCAGTGAAAGAGGAAGAATCCAATGTTACCACTGCTGAAGGAGCAGTTAAAGTGATTACACCCAGACAGAATATTACAGAAAAGACAGTTGCATATTAGAAACGGCTCTTTTTAGAGTCAAAAACCATTTTAAAAAGAGTCTGAACATAGTTGATATAAAAAGATATAATCACGAACGAAGGAAATTTGTTGTATTTATTTTTTCTTCATTTTCCTCTTCTTTTAGTTTTCGCTTATTTTTTTCTTCTTCCAGAAAATAAAAAGATATAATCACGAACGAAGGAAATTTGTTGTATTTATTTTTTCTTCATTTTCCTCTTCTTTTAGTTTTCGCTTATTTTTTTCTTCTTCCAGAAAATTAGTAGGACTCCAAAGAGCGTGCAAGCGTTCGTTTACGCTGATTTCTCAAAATTAATAGGCTGTGTGTTTATTCTTTTATTTTTCGCTTCACACACATAAGGTATAGAACCACTAAATCGGGCCCGGTCACAAAGAACATACAAGAAAGTAGTACATATTGTAAACAAAATAGTTCCTACGCATACCTGTAACTTTGTCAAAAAGTAAAACCAAATGGGTAATTTTGGTAGCAAATAAAAGCTCCAAGTCTTGTGATCACTGTTTAGAACCTTTGATGAATGTTTGTTATGAATAATTAAATAAATATATGAAATTATGATAGGGGCATATTGCCCTGTTGCTCGGTTCATAAGTACCTGTTTTTATTCTACTCATATTCGGGAAGCAGTGCCCTCTGATATTCCAATAACACATTTGAAGCATGTGCGTGTCTGCGTTTCTGTAAAGAAAAATCTTGTTCCACTCCAAAAATACAAAAGAAAGCAAGTGTTTGTTAAAGTAGACTAGACGCATGTGCAAAATCTTCACGATGTGATTTACTGACACAATGGCGTTAATATGCGTGAAATATTTGCCACTGAACGTTAAGCAGAAAAGAACTAATTAATCCGGCAAATAGGCAGTGCTAACAGTTTTATATGATAAATTTATAGTCATCAGTGCACACGGAAAATTAAGTGCTGCGTGAATAAAAGGAGATGCGAGGTCTACGTCAATGAGACAGCAAGCCAACTACAGAAATAACAGACAGACATCTAGAGGGAGAGACGTTTAATCTTTGACAATAGACATGCTTCCTAACAATATGTCTTATGAGTGCTATCAGTTTTGTATATTATTTTTTTCAGCCAGCAGTGTACACGATAGTGAAGTGTGTAATAGAAGGAGAATCAGATGTGGGTTATACGTCAATGGAACAGCAGCCCAACGACAGAAATAACAAATATAAACATCGTGATGTAGACAAATAGACAGGTGACCATACTATATGTCTTGATTCCAGGAAGGATATATACAAAATCAACAGAAAAAATGTATCAAAGATCTGCTGTTAACACTCAATTCTATAAATAAAGGGGAGTTGGAACATTACGAAATGAACACACACACGTTAAAGAAAATGTAACGGGGTTAAATTAAAGTTATTTGTCTTATATCTCAACCATCCCCCTTTTATCTTGCACAATTAATAGGAGAAAAATGGAAAAGTTCTATATAAGAATTCATCCCGTCGCCTCAACGTACGTACGGGTTTCACTCAGTCCCAACAAATAGGTCATAGAAATAGTGAAATGAAGTTCTTAAAGCTAAAATATTTAGCCGCTGTTGTATGTAATGTATTCAAATTATAAACGCCTGATTTTTTTTCCATCATCAATATCTTATAATTTAGAGAAAAAATAAACTGGTTTTTCATTTGTGCAATGAAAATTGACTACATTACATTGCATCTGATATCTGACCTAAACTCAACATGCTCAAGTAATATATAAAACAAATAGAGACTAAAGAAATATATAAAACAAAAAGATACTAAAATAATATATAAAACAAATAGAGGCTAAAACCTAGTAGCAATTAACAAGTTTATATTCATAGACACTTTGTGAAATGTATTTTGCATATGTTGAGTATAAAGAATAAACTATTAACATAATTGTATGTCTTTAGAAAAACATCTTTTTTATGTATGTAAGACTCAGATCGACGTCCGGTCTCTAATCGACGTCCGTTCCTCAAATCGACGTCCAAATCTGACATCACAATAAAATAACATTCCAAATCAATAAATTTTATGTCCCTCTAATCGACGTCTTTTTTGTTGTTCTCAAATCGACGTCCATTTTTTTGCTTCTCCAATCGACGTCCGTTTTATGGACATGTCGTAGTGAAATCTCATCTTTATTAGAGGGTGGGTTGTACCTAAAACTCAAAAAGATGTTGAAAAACATATTAAGACCAAATTATAATACTTTTCAACAATTTGCCGTACGTTTTTATTCTTTCTATTGTTTGAGTCTGTATAGCATTGAAGAGGGCTATAGATGTACTGCCCTCTAGATGTCTTTCGATTATCTTTGTCTTTGGGTTATTGTCTCATTGTCGTACAATGTATACCCACATGTATTTGTTTATATGAACAAGAAAAGAAAACGACAACGTAGGTCGAGAATATGAACCTCTTTCACCAAAATATTTTTATGCATGTACATGTAAAAGTAATAAAGATGTCGGTGATCGTCTTATTGTCATTTTCTGATGGTAAATATGTCCTTTTATTTTGATACCAATAAAAGAAAACAGTTATAGTTTCGGTAAGCTACTAGTTCTTGATGAAAGTAAATCTAGAAAAGCGCTTCGGACGCATTAAATTTATAACGTGTTGTTTTCATTTTTTTCACAAAAAGACAAAAAGATACAGATAATATAAACAAAGATCAATTTGAAAATAAATGAGTCAATGAAATTTATAGACATCGCGATGAGAGAGACTCTCATCGATCAGACGTCGTTTTTGTGATTCATAACGTCATATTGGACGTCGATTAGAGGGTTTAAATATTGGACACTATTTTTGAGAACGTGACGTCAAATTTGGACGTCGATTTGAGGAACGGACGTCGATTAGAGTGTGTAATTCGTTATTTGAACTTTTAGCACTACTTTTTTTTTAAGGACGTCAAATATATTGTAAAAATAGTAGGTTGCAATTAAATGGGAAAACAAGTTGTCGTACTGTAAATATGTCAACGGTCCGTGTATATTTGCGTCCATTCGTTTTTCGTTTTGAAATATCAAAATCAAAAAACGGAAAACGAAAGTGTTTTCATTTTTTGTTTTTGATTTCTCAAAAACCAAAATGAAAAACAAAAGTGTTTTCGTTTTTCGTCTTTGATATCTCAAAAACCAAAACGGAAGACGAAAGTGTTTTCATTTTTCGTTTTTGATTTCTCAAAAACCAAAATGAAAATCAAAAGTGTTTTTGTTTTTCGTTTTTGATTTCACTAAACAAGAAAAACATCTACATTTGGATTCAATATCTGTATTTTGTTCTATCTAACGTTTTACGTTTTTTGTACAATGTTTTCCTTCCTTTTTACATAGCCATCGGAATCCAGGTGTAATTTGTATTAATGGAGACAGAATAGACCGCCTGATTTATGATTTAAACTAAGGTGATTAATGAATCAAAGACTTTCAAATTTTCTTGTTTTTTCTATATAATAAAATACAAAATTACTATATTCAAATATTAAATGAATCACAAATTTAAATAATACAATGAAATATTATATAAAGATGGTAAAAATAAAACGATTGATTACAACATCACATTAACAAGGGAGGTTACTACTTATCTGATAAGAAAACTAGCCCTGTCGTTAAAGTATGCACAGCGGTTATCAGATCAATAGTATTCAAATCGGAGATAATGTCGACGAATGGAAAAGACTTTATCAATCTGAACAATAAGGATGCATGATCTTTACTTTTAAGATTATTAGAATTGCATAATGACTGCGGCCAATCAGCCAATATTACACGAACTTTCAAGCTCAGCATTCAAGACGGTAATATGTATACGCTATTTTGATTAATTTTTAAAAAGTTCACACTCCAAGTCGAGGTTTAGGAGGCCATCTAAGAGTCGCCAGGAAGAAGTCAAAAAGTAGATGTCTATCACGATGCTCGGCACATTATTGTACTTCCCGCCTTACTTGATTTATATCAAAATATAAAATACGTGATAAAATTGCTACGACTTTTTTTATTAAGTCGCAAATCATAAAACATAACTTGAAGGTTATAAGACTAATTGAGTTTGATCAGTTTCTTATTATTTTGCCTCAATAATTGGTGGTTTATTTTGTTCGTTTTGACTTTGCGTGATGGCAATAAAGATATTTTGATAATCATTCATAACCGTGAACTTGTTGGACCATTTTTTTTCAAGCAGTAAAGCATCGAAACTTAATTGTTGGCAGCATGTTGGGTCAACCACAAAAATAGCCAAAAGCACAGGCACTTGAGAAACATGTGGCTTTCCTCCAATTTTCAGGAAAAAGGAGGGGGGGGGGGGGGTCTTTGAAAGTGACGAGGCCAATTTTCCCTGGACTTATTTCAATCATAGGGTCAAAATCTAAAATTGGTCTGCACATTGTAAATTGATCTGAAGATGGCGTTATATATTGTAACAATGTTTTACATATTCCCCTGAAATCAAAATACTATTCAGTGCTATATGTTTCTGTTGAAGGCATTGTAATACAAAATTGCAAAGGGTTAGAGCCTAATTCTCAATAACTTTTGTTTCACTCATAGGGTCTAAAATGTGTTTTTCATATCTTTATCATACTTGAAATGTAATATAAAAACGTTTAAATTATATATTTAAAATATCTTTTTTGTAATTTTAGTTCATTTATATGTTTAGGAGTTTAGTGTGACGTCCATTTTTACTGAACATTTTTGTTCATGTGCCAGCTGAAGCCCGTCCGGGTGCGGGATTTTCTCGCTGTGTTGAAAATTCATTGGTGGCCTTGGTTTTTTTTTTTTTTGCTCTTTGGTCGGGTTGTTGTCTCTTTGACACATTCCCAATTTCAATTCTCAATTTTATTTTAACAATTTTACACATAAATTTCCATAAACTCAAAATGCTATTCAGCGTTACATCTTGCATGCTGTTGAAGATACAAATTTGCTTTTACATCTTTTTGTCAAATTTGGCATCGAAGGCCGTCGAGAGCCAAAATGAATTAGTGTCCGAAAGACAATTAATAGCTTTACTTCTAACACAATTTTGGATTTGGTTAACGACGACCTTCTTATACGTTTTAGGAATAAATACTAAAAAGCAAAAATTTGTAAAAATCGCGATTTTGAGCTATCTTTAGGCGTTTATAAGTTGATGATACGTTTAAAATTAAGCGATCATATTGTAAAACCCTTAGAGTGTACAGTTTGTGGTACTATGAATCTAAGTAAACTTTAAGATTGAAAGACTTTTTGTAAATGGCCCTGGTTTGAAATAAATATAGAGTTTTGGTTTGGTTAAATATTTTATTTTTGTTTATTCATTTTAATGAAAACTACTTAAACGTTGCCAAAATCTTTTAACCATTTTTCAGTTTGGACTATTTGCAGACCCTTAAGGCGTTTATAGTTTTGTAATCTGTTTAAGAATTACCATTATATTGTTAGAACAATAGAGAACATACATTGGGTTGCGATACGTGTACTAAGAATTAAGTTAAAGATTAATATACTTTTTAACTAGAGGCTCTAAAGAGCCTGTGTCGCTCACCTAGGTCTATTTGCATATTCAAGGAAGGACACTCTCCAACATAGAAGACGAGAATAAAATTCATGACAAAATTTCTGTTTTGTTAGTCTTGTATTGCTGATCATTTAGTCTGCTTAGTTTCTCTCTATCTTCTCTAGTTTTTGCTCAAAACACAAAAGAGGGTATGAAAGTGACTCGTTAGTAGATCTTGCCTTATCGGTCATTTTTAGCTCACCTGGCCCAGAGGGCCAAGTGAGCTTTTCTCATCACTTGGCGTCCGTCGTCCGTCGTCGTCGTCGTCGTCGTCGTCGTCGTCGTCGTCGTCGTCGTCGTCGTCCGTCGTCGTCGTCCGTCGTCGTCCGTCGTCGTCGTCCGTCGTCGTTAACTTTTACAAAAATCTTCTCCTCTGAAACTACTGGGCCAAATTTGACAAAACTTGGCCACAATCATTATTAGGGTATCTAGTTTAAAAAATGTGTCCGGTGACCCGGCCAACTAACCAAGATGGCCGCCATGGCTAAAAATAGAACATAGGGGTAAAATGTAGATTTTGGCTTATATCATCTCTGAAACCAAAGCATTTAGAGCAAATCTGACTGAAAAAAAATTGTTTATCAGGTCAAGATCAAACTGTCCTGAAATTTTCAGATGAATCGGACAACCCGTTGTTGGGTTGCTGCCCCTGAATTGGTAATTTTAAGGAAATTTTGCCGTTTTTGGTTATTATCTTGAATATTATTATAGATAAAGATAAACTGTAAACAGCAATAATGTTCAGCAAAGTATTGATTACTAAGATCTACAAATAAGTTAACTTGACCAAAATGGTCAGTTGACCCCTTAAGGAGTTATTGCCCTTTATAGTCAATTTTTAACCATTTATCGTAAATTTTTGTAATCTATTACAAAAATCTTCTCCTCTGAAACTACTAAGACAAATTTAACCAAACTTGTCCACAATCATCATTAGGGTATCTTGTTTAAAAAATGTGTCCGATGACCTCGCCCGTGAACCAAGATGGCCGACATGGCTAACAAATAGTACATAGGGTAAAATGCAGTTTTTGGCTCATATCTCTAAAACCAAAGCATTTAGAGCAAATCAGATGGGATAAAATTGTTTATTAGGTCAAGATCTATCTTCCCTGAAATTTTCAGACCAATCAGACAACACGTTGTTTGGTTGCTGCACCTGAATTGGTAATTTTAAGAAAATTTTGCAGCTTATGGTTGGTATCTTGAATATTATTATAGATAGAGATAAACTGTAAACAGCAATAATGTACAGCAAAGTTAGATCTACAAATAAGTCAACATGACCAAAATTGTCAATTGACCCCTTAAGGAGTTATTGCCCTTTATAGTCAATTTTTTACAATTTTCATAAATTTTGTAAATTTTTGTAAATTTTTACAAAATATTTTCCACTGTAACTACTGGGCCAAGTTCATTATAGATAGAGATAATTGTAAGTAGCAAGAATGTTCAGTAAAGTAAGATCTACAAACACATTACCATCACCAAAACACAATTTTGTCATGAATCCATTTGTGTCCTTTGTTTAATATGCACATAGACCAAGGTGAGCGACACAGGCTCTTTAGAGCCTCTAGTTTGTGATTTAAAGTGTCTATTTATCTATTATAATTTTGAAAAAAGCATGTAAAGCAAAACCCCCCAAAAATGATTAAAAATCGTCATTAAAGAGCAATAATTCCAAGGAGACGTCGGACTATTTCCTCAATATTGTTTTAATTGTAGATATTGTCTTGCTGATCATTTTTGCTTATTAAAGTTTCTATCTATCTATTATAATTTTTAAGATATACATTTGTAAGGCAAAAACGCAAAAAAAAATGATAAAAATCATCATCCAAGGGCAATAACTCTAATAAGGAGTCGGCTGACGATTTCGACAATTGAACTTATTTGTAGAACTTGTCTTGCTGATCATTTTTGCATTTTAATGTTTCTCTGTATCTATTATAGTTTTCAAGATAATAGGCAAAAATGAAAAAAATGGTAAAATTTGTCATTTAAGGGCAATAACTCCTATAAGAAGTCGTCTGACAATTTTGACATGTATGGACAACAGAGCTCAACATTCTGAACATATTTGCTCATGTCAGATTTTCTCTATTCATAACGGTATTCGAAATAATAGACAAAACTTGCATTTTTACCCTACGTTCTATTTTAGTCTTCAGACACATTTTTCGAACTAGATACCCCAAAAATGATTGTGGCCAAGTTAGTTTCAATTTGGCCAAGTAGTATTAGAGGAGACGATTTTTGTTAAGGTTAACGGACACGACGGACGACGGACGACATACGACGACGAAGACGACGACGACGGACGCCAAGTGATGAGAAAAGCTCACTTGGCCCATTGGGCCAGTTGAGGTAAAAATGGCCATGGTGTGAATAAAATACAGGGGGAAATTGGTCATTAGTCTTCCTTTTGTAAAATTATTTACAATTATTTAATGCGTTCTTTTTGTACAGTAGAAACGTGTTAAGAACATAGCGACATCAAATATATACGGAAGCGAATATTGACCTCGTCTTAGCTTAATATGTATCTCGGAAAAGTTTAAAAACCAGTGCAGATCAACTAAGATTGAGTTGATGAGAGTAAATGCGATTATATAAGTTAATTTAAAACGGAGGAAAAGAGTTTACGTGTGCTATTAGCATAACAGATAAAATATAGTTTAAAGTCTTTTCATTTAACGTAAAATTATTCCTATTCAGCTACATGGCAGTGGATATTCTGTACGTATTAGCTTTTTTAAAGCACTTTTTTCTTCAGTGTTCTTTTCACAAGTAAATTGTGCATGGCATGTTCTCGTGGTGCCGCCTGGAGTCAAATCACAATGTATAGTAACCCCTCTTCATCAGATACGAGGTATTTTAGTCAAATTATAAATACTAGACTAAGTATGTATACAATGTGCGTCTAACTCCCACTTTGCCATGCACCACCGTCCCTTGGTGGCTTTTGCAGTTAAATTACATATCCAATGAATTGCAAAATAAACAAAATGCTCAGCGGGGCGCAGAATGATACGACCGCAGATGTCGAACCATGAACAGTTGGGACAAGTATGGACACTCAATTCAAGCTTGATACAGCTCTGAATTTGAATTTTGATTAAATATTTGACACAGCATAGGTTTCTGACACAGAATAAAGGTGGTGTAAGACCAGAAAAATTTGAAATTGGACTTTTATAAAATAAGGAGATGAAGTATAATTGCCAATGAGACAACTATCCACCAAGGTTCAAATAAAGTTGATGTAAGCAATGAAAGGTAACCGTAAGGCCTTCAACAATGAGAAAAACACCATACCGTATAGTAGGCAAAAAAGGCCCCAACATGAAAAATATGAAACAATTCGGTTGAGAAAACTAACGGCCTAATTTTTTTCTCAAAACAATTAACGAAAAACATATATGACAGACAAGAACCAACGACAACCACTGTACTACAGGCTCCAGACTTGAGACAGGCACGTACAGAATGTGGTCCAATATCCAAAATCTAAATACATTTGTATAAGGTTAGATTCAGTACCAAGAATGTAATCTACTAGTAGTTATCAATGGACAATAACAGCTAAGTTTGTCAAGGGGTTAGCTTCATAAAAAAAATTATATAGTACATGTATATATATATAGCATTCTGAAAATTAATTTATATAGAATAAAAACAAACCTACCACCAAGTTCTTAAAAATATTTACAAAAGAAATGAAAAAAAAAAACATTCACAAAATATAATTTATCATTGATACAATATCCTTTAAAAAAATCCATAAAACTTACCTTTAATTAAAAAGATCTATTATTGAATAGAAAATTTCAAACTATATTTATACATAATTTCTTCTATAAAATTAAAATTTAATGCGGTATCTATTTCTAACTGTGAATCTACTTATACTTTCTATAAATTGTGCAATACAACTCTGAATTTTGATTGTGATTGAATATTTGATATATCATTGGTTTCTGACACAGAATGAATGTGGCATAAGAACTTAAATCAAAGTACTGAAGTACTGAACATCGGATGACCGCAAGTTCTGGTGGATGGTCACAAGCACTTGTCTCAGAAAAAAAAAATCACATCTCTATGCATGAAAGTTAGGTTAAGGTACATAGATATATTTTTTTCTGAGACAAGTTCGTGTGTGGATGATGAATAAATGACAAGAAATTCAACCTCACCGTAATAACTATTATATTGTAGTGATATAATCATTTGTTATCAGTATACTCTGGTTTGGTGTTATATATTATATTACTATTTGTATAACAGTTTTATATAATTTTCATCCATGTGTATGTCATTCTAGTCTACTATTCTAATGATAGTGCAGTGCAAGTGCATGGTGGACACTCTTCTGTAATAATTCGTTTTCTAATAGATTGGATTTGAGTAGGCATTCATATTTTCCCGCGTTAGTTGCAAAACGTTCTTGAGATATTCTCCCGCATGCGTTAACACAAATTTTCGGTAACTATTCTTGATTTGTTATTGAGATATATATTTCTCACGACAAAACATTTTCATATCATTTATCTTTGTTCTTAAAATTATTTTCATGAATATGTATTGATGAAATTAATATACATGTATAACAAGCGATAAGGAGTGTTATTTTGCACTCCATGATATCCGCGTAATTATACGAAATACGTTCGTTTATCAGTCAAAAAACGCAAGTCACGTGGGTAGAAATGTCTGTGGTAAAATAACACCGGAATGCCCTCACGGTCATCCGCTGTAAAAAAATGAAATTGGATATTTATCTATCATGATCCAATATTCAACATACAAATTAATACATGCGTAGATTAAGCAATTAAAAGACCCCTTAATTTCATTTTTTGTTAAAATCAAACTAAAATTGATTATGAACGCTTTGGACCTTAATGTGTACCAATTTGAAAACCGGGCCTAAAATCAAAAATCTAAATACACGATTAGATTCATCAAAGCAAAGAACCCTAATAATCTATTTTATTCGTTAAAATCAAGCAAAGTTTAATTTTGGACCCTTTGGACATTCATGTGGACCAAATTGAAAACGGACCCCAAAATAAGAATCTATGAATACACGGTGAGATTTTGCCTATTAAAAAAAACCAAAATTCAAAACTTTGAATGAAACCCCATTGAAATTGGTCAAGAAACGAAAAACATATGAAAAGTATAAGAAAAGTATTGTTTTAATTCCTTTTTCCTAAAACGATTCATTTAGACTTAAATTATATACTTAAGTTATTGTCCGGAAACCAGAAAATCCTAGGTTTTTTTTACCGATTTTTTTGGTCCGTATTTCTTTAACGTTTTGGACCATAACCCCCAAAATCAGCCACAACATTCCTTATGAAGTATGGAACCTTGTGGTACACATTGAGATCCATACACTTATAATTAAGTTATTGTCCTGAAACAAGAAAAATGCTTGTTTTGGTCCTTAATTCCTACAAAGTTCGGACAATAACCCTCAAATCCATTCCAACCTTCCTTATGTGGTATGAAACTTTGTGGTACAATTTCATAAAGATCCATACACTTACATGTATACTCAAGTTATTGTTTGGAAAGCAAATGTCTTCGGACGACGACGACAAACGTCATACCATTATACGACCGCAAAATCACTCTTTTATGCAAGGTTGTGCCTGAGATGGTAATGATGGATGGTTTTTTTAATGTCCAGTGGCAAATTAAATGCATATTTAGGACGAGAACATGCTATTGTAATATGAATTATTAACTCTGCTTTTGATTAGACCAACACGCTGAGCCGGACGTGCTAGTTCGTGATGTTATATTAGGCAGGAAGACATGTTATCCTACACGGATTCAATATTTCGACTCCGAGCCGACCAGTCTCTGCTTTTACTTATTAATGCCGCGTGCTTGTAGAGAAGCAGCAAAAACAATTTTAGAATCTTTGGTTTGACCAGACCGAAGTTCCCATAACCTCCGCAATTTCATGCACATCTTCACATTACAGGTTGCAACACTATGCAATGTCATTTTATTCCAAAAAAAAAAACGTTTAGAAAACTATGTCAATGTGCTTTCCCATAGGGTTTTATGCAGAACAATTATCGGAAATCTATGGTGATTTGCAAAATAATTGTCAAAATCAAACTCTAACTGAACAAAGTGACTATATTTAAGTTGTAGTTATTGTATGAATACTGTCTTAATTTTAATATTTGTTTTGTTTTTTACCTTCTTATTTTCTCGATCATTTATACCGAAGTAAGTATTTACCAATGTTTTACGTGGTTTCATGTGAAAGACAACTCTGTTCTTGTGAACTGAGTTTTACACCACCAGGTATGAGTTGGGGAGTATCACTCGAATATATTGGCCTGTTTGAAGTCAGGAGCCTTTAATTCTGTTGTTGTCGTCGGTGGCTGTATGCCATATTATGTTTTTTGTTTTTAATTAACCCTACTGATAAAGATAAAACCAGAAAAGTGCTTTGGACGCAATAAATTAATAATATTTTCCCATTTTGTCACCAGGAGCAAAAGAAGTTAAGTAACTATATACTGGCGAATTATTGAAGCTCACGTCTTAATTGATAGTCATAAAAATAAAGAGAAAACGTATGATTACCAATAACAATCTACTAGAGACAGAAAACGTTGGTATATGCAACTAGTATAATGATCTGGATGGGGGGTCCTTCATTTCTGTATTCTTTAATGTTTTAGGCCATTTTTCTCTAATCATTATACTTTTTGCCAATTATTCTCTATCCTTTATATTCTAACACCGCATTATTCTCTTTTCTTTATTTTTTGGTCCATTTTCTCTATTCTTAATTTTTTTTGCCCATTATTCTATATTCCGTAACCTCTAGTATAGGTCACCATATAGCCTTCACAAAGGAGTAAAAGTCATCACGAATAGGCCCCGAATGGCAAAATTATTGAATGCTAATCCTATTTTGAATTGTGAACTTTCGGAAATTTGTTTTTCAATCAAACGAACTTAATCAAAAAAAAAAAAAACAGATTATCGTCGTTAATGTTCGTGTAAAAGTACTAATACTGACAGATGGATCTAGGTCATCTATATTACTTTATTTAAACCTTTAAAAACTGAAAAGTAAAGGACATGCATCCTTATTGTTCAGATAGATAAAGTCTTTTCTATTCGTCGACATTATCTCCGATTTAAATACTATTGATCTGATAACCGCTGTGCATACTTTAACGACAGGGCTAGTTTTCTTATCAGATAAGTAGTAACCTCCCTTGTTAATGTGATATTGTAATCAATCGTTTTATTTTTACCATCTTTATATAATATTTCATTGTATTATTTAAATTTGTGATTCATTTAATATTTAAATATAGTAATTTCACATTTTATTATAGATAAAAACAAGAAAATTTGAAAGTCTTTGATTCATTAATCAAATCATAAGTCAGGCGGTCTATTCTGTCTACATTAAGTACAAATTACACCGGGGTTTCGATGGCTATGTAAAAAGAAAGGACAACATTGTACAACGTAAAACGAGAATTAGATAGAACAAAATACAGAAATTGAATACAAATGTAGATGTTTTTCTTGTTTAGTGAAATCAAAAACGAAAAACGAAAAACGAAAACACTTTTGGTTTTGGTTTTGGTTTTTTCGTTTTTGATTTCACTAAACAAGAAAAGCATCTGCATTTGGATATTCATATATGAGTAATTGTAAAAGAAGTGTTCTCAGTCCATTTTCTTGGGTTAATCGCCTCGATTCCACCTTTTATTCCTACCTCCGATCTCTGTCAGATTGATTGATCATAAAAAAAAAAATTATTTGCGCCCAACTTCCGATTGCCAACTGCATGATGCTAATATTGACCAAAATCTTAGCTTTCAATACAGCATGTTACTTCTTATGCATTCAGTGTCTATCTTTCTGTTTCAGAAAGGGTCTGCAAATTTAGCAAATGGGAGCCAATTATGCCATGTAAACCACTGATGTAAACTGTAAATTAAGTCCGCTCATGACGCTGAGAATCATCATGATTATTTTGCTTTCTTTTATTTGTCATTGTCGATTTTTTTGGAAGGGTATGTGTGGGGGATTTTGGAATATTGTGAATTTTGATTGGTGTTGGAATATTTTTTTTTGGTTTTGGATGGAAAATTTAAGTAATGGTTATTTATGTTTTTTGTAACTTCTTAAAATATCCCGATGGGAACAATGATTCTAGTCATGATTGCTGCCATCTAAAATTGACCCAAACTCTTCCCTATGTTTAATGGTATGCCATTCTGTTTTGTTGAACTTTTTCTTGTCCTGATTATGCATGACACGTTTGTAACTAGATGTCAATCAATCAATCAATTGACCAATCAATCAATCATGCAAATACATGTATGTATAGTTACAAGGGGGAATTCAAAGCCTATTGTTTGGTTTGGGGTATGACCTGGCAGCTTACCCTATCTGGAGTACCTGAAGTCGCCTAAGTTTTTTCGGGTCCGTGTTTCTCATTTGTTTTTAGTTTTCGGTGTTATATGTTGTTGTTTGTCCTTGTGTGTCTTGTCTTACTTGTTCCCGGGTTTGTCTGTTGTCCATGGATTGCCCTTTTTTGGATAGCGCTTCGGTTGTCAACACTTCTTTTTATGAATGTTTTGATTTGGTAAATCTCTAATAGTCAATGATATTAAGAGGATATAACGTATTTAATGATAGTCCAGCAAACTATTGACAGCACAACACACTATAATAACTGGTCATACTTTGAAACATGTCAATGTTTGTTACACACGAAGTGAAAGTTCATGCCCAAACTTTCCAGTACACGACTCATGATACCAATCGCCACATCTCGTACATTTAATCCAGTCTTCATCGTAAGAGTCGTCATCCATGTATTTCTCGTTACAATAAGTACAGCAGGAGTCAGACTGATCTTTAGCCAATGACCTGTCATTCTCTTTTTTTTGGCCAAACGCTTCTGTGTGTTCTTCTTTGCCTTACTGCTCTTCTTCAATGTTTGTTCAAGTTCTTTCGTCTTCTTCTTTTCCTCCCTCTCCCTTTTCCTTTGATCTTTTCCCTCTTGAACTCTGTTTTTCTCTTCTTCTTTTCGTTTCAGTTCTTCTAAAAATTCTCTTTCTGTCAGACATCTAGCCTCAGTTCCTCGTCTGGTCTTTTTCTCCGTTCTTTCTTTGACGACTTAAGGGGTTCTTAGAATTTCCCTCAAATAGTTTCCTTCAGATGATGTTGATGGAACTTGCGGTGACACAGCAGAGACAGATTGCTCTTCAGTGGCGGTTGGTTACTCGCGACTGGTTCTGCTCATTGCGATCCTCATTGCCATTCTCTGTATGTTGATGCTTCAACCTCGACTTCGACCACAGACGTCTTTGATGGTCCATAAGCCTCTATTGGGATAGCATTCGGTTTAAATGGAAATATCCCAGTAACTCTGAAGCCACTGAATATATTGACTAGATTCATTTTTTCATTAAAGGCTTGCTTGAATAAGCCACAAAAATCGTAGCGCGTGACTATTCTTCCTGGATTCTGCCTAAGAAATGCCTCACATCATAGATTGTACGATTTTTCAGCGGTCCAAATACGGTTCTATCGAGTGGCTGTGTCCAGTGCGTATTATGGGGAGGAAGACAGAACATTTCTATCTGATTAGATACGACTGTTTCCAACAGATCCACTGTTATGTGTGAAGAATGTCTATCCAGTATGAGCAGAACAGGTCTCTGAGGAGGAAGATTAGGTATAAACAGCCTTTGAAACCAATTACTGAATAAATCTGAATCAATAAATGAACACTTACTGCATGCAAATAATGTGTTTGCTGGTGCATTGCCCATCAATGCTTGGCTTACTCTTTGTCCCTTAAAGATGAGCATTGGTGGTAGAACTCTTGCCTCTGCGTTCACACAGCATAACGCGGTTACATTTTCGCCTCGTTCTCCGCTTGTTTTGGAGTGAACACTCTTTTTGCCTCTTTTACCGACAACCTTTGATGGATCATGTACGGTACTCACGCCATTCTCGTCCGCATTAAAAATTTGCTGGGGCTTATCCGTAATGTTCAGTTTATCCATGAAACTTCCAAGCTTTTGAAAGTAAGCTGAGATGACATTTGAATTCAGCATTGAACTGCGGGCTGCGCTAAGACCCTCTGGTATGCATACAGATAAACATGGATGTCGATCTCTAAACCCTTGCCACCAATCATATCCGGCACTTTTCTTATCATTATTAAAACAATGCTTTCTCCCCGACCTCACTGCTATCTCGTAGGCTAGCTTTCGGACATCTGTGATGGTTAAACCAAACCCTCTTTCCTCCATTCTTAGTATATGCCCAACCAGAGCTTCTCCATCCTTTATAGCAAGTACTGTGGGTTTTGTTGCTGGTGAATCCAGGTCCATAGTTTTCAGTCACCTAAGTAGTGTTGTTCTTGGTATATTATATATCTTTGATGCTTTTAATTTAGACATGCTCCAACTCTTTACTTGGCGAACCGCTTCTATCAGACCCTCTTTTGACCACTTTCCTTGCTTTGGAGTCCATCCTTTTTTCTTTCTAGCCATTTAGCTAAAATAAAAAAGATGTAGGTTGTATTGCTTTATATGAGTGTTTTATACGCTATATATTTAAGACCTGAGACTGGTGTCGATATACAGACTTAAGACCAAGAAGATTGCGGGAAACAAATATATTTTACAGACATTGGCTAGTATTAGTAACTTTTTATCAGATTCTCGAGCTCTTTGGGATGTATCCAATCCAACATGTTATTGACCGCGAGTCCGCACCCCCCTTTTTTTCGTTTGGATTTGTTCATATCAATGTACCTAAAAATCCTCTGGAAAACTTTTTATAACCTTTTTGTTATTTTTCATAAATTTTGATGTACAATGATACAAAACAATAGAAAAGCAAAGACACATACCAAGTATGTTTATTTTTTAACAATACGAGTTGTCCACTTTCCCCATGGTAATGGGGTAAGTGGACACCTCGGTTGTTATCGTCTTTTTCAAGAAACGAAAACAAATTTATTCCTTGTAGACCATTTAATGTGATACATTTTATAATGATGCATTTGTTGTGGCTATTGAATTATAACTAAGCTTAAATGGGGTTTGTGTGCACTGTTCTGCTTTAGGATATGTTTTATGCAAATTTATGTTTTTTTAATGAATGCTATGACGTCATACTGCAAGCTACTTGCAACGCGGCACCGCTTCTACTATTTCACTCAAATCAGCAATTTTCCGCACAGATAAATAAGTCTTTGGGTTTGAATCGTAATCCTTGATATCCAAATTAAATCAAGTCAAGTTATTTTCAACGGAATCCCACAAACATTTATTGTAAAAGACAATTTTGAGAAACGTTCATATTTGGCGGGTATACGACATGTACGCCGCCATATTCCAGAAGCAGGATGTTTTCATTCAGCTAGTTGTGTATTTTTTATGCCATTGTACTATCAAACGCATCATTGAAAGTCTCATTTAAGGCATATTTGACGTTTTGAGAATCTCAAGTATGCATTCACGAACGTTTGTCGCCAAACGGGACACCTTTCTGTGTGTTATGTCATTAAAACAAACGTATGATTCATTATACTAATTATCTCTCACTTCCTTATCGCAACCAGCAAAAAAATAATATGCATGAATATCAACTGCTACGGTGCATTGACCTTCAATTTACCTGTCGACTTTTCTTTGTCCTTGTCCGTTGTTTTGATCATCTACGTGTCCGACGGGAGACAACTCGCATTAAGACAGCCACCGGAAATAACTGACGCGGAGACCACTTACCCCACATGTCCACTTACCCCACTCTCCCCTATAGGTTGATCTAAAATGATAAGACAGGGCCGTTACTAGCCTCTATTACAAGTGAAGCAAAATATATTTTTGGCGAGGGGTCTAGGGCTCAAGGCCCCTAGAAGATCTGGAAGATGACGCAAAATCGTGCATTCTGAACGTATCTTTCGGACCCCTTCTAAAACGCAAGTTTTGTTTTATTTTTTGTTTGAGAATAATCTGGTTTCAGAGCAAAATGTAAAGATTTAGTGTAAGACTTTTAGTATTTAGGGACAACATCAAAAGACATATGTAGGACAAAGCAAAACATTGTAATCGACATAGTCAAGTGTGTGGCTGTTGTTTTTAGGGTATGAATGGTTCGTTTCCTCGTTGAAGACCCTCCAGCTACTTGCAAGATGAAGAACAGGAATAAAAGCCCTGTTCATTGATAATTTGTATTTTTTCTTTGATTGTGTGCGATTTTGTCCCATACACATTTACTCCACATCTCTTTATTTTCTGAACACGGCTCAATACAAGTTTAGCCCTTCAATGTTAAAGGTCATATGGTTATTTTAAAAGATTTGATGCCGGGAGATTGGGATTTCTAGCTTTAAATTAACCCAAGTCAACTTTTGTTTTGTATTTACAGCAAAGAGAGCCAGTTTTGTGTTCTGTGATATACTGTAAAAGGATAATTTTCCATGAAAAAAAGACTATTTTTTTTTATGTCCGTTAGCATCGTACCTTCTCAAAACATTTTTCGAACAATATCTGGACATCAGTGGGCATGCACAAATTCCAAACCACACATGACCGTTCATTAGTCTTGGTAGATCTATTCCAAGTCTTATTAAGTCAACGCAAAGCAGAAAATGAACGTTTACAACATGGAATATTAGACAACTGAAGCCATAGTCATAAAGATCGATTGCTTGATTGGTGTTCCTTAAACGTCGCCGCAGAACAAAAAGGCGAGAGCTACTTTCGAACATTTCTACAATTTAAAGTAGTTTTTAAATTTAAATAAAAGGTCCTTATATATAATAAAACTCGAAATTTACTAATTATATAATTAACAAATGAAATTCAGCACAAGAAAATAGTCATATAGAAGGGCAATCAATCAATGAACAAAAGACAATCTCAGGAACTGATACTAGAGAGCATAACGAAACCAACAGACAATCAACTCTGAAAACTAAAAAAGAAATGAGAAACATATATCCAGAAAAAACAGGGGCGGCGTCATAGGAGGAACAGAACTTGCTACTTGCAAGACACTTGCCGTTAAACAATTTGATATGAAGACAAGCTTTTGTTTCAATTTCTAAATTTCCAACATGAGGCATTTGCCTCATTTACCTCAATGCAGTAAGAATTGATGACCAGAGTCCATCTGCCAGTATTACACACACATTCAGGACGATAATGTGTTTTGCCTATTAACATCAATTGATTAAAAAATAAATTTCTGCAAGTTCACATTTTAAACCAGGATTATCATTCAATCATTATGCCATTCGGAGCCTATTCGGTATGAGTTTTGCTCATTTGTGAAGGCTATATGGTGACCTATACTAGAAGGTGTGGATAGGATTTCAAGGAATAGAGAATAGCGGGGGGAAATATAAATAATAGACACTATGGACCAAAAAATAAATAAACTAGAATAATGAGGTGTTAAAATATAAAGAAAATAATTGGCAAAAAGTATAAAGAATAGAGAAAATGGCCTACAACATTAACGAGTATATAGAGAAAAATGACCTAAAATATTAAGGAATACAGAAACGAAAATCCCCGCTTCATGGCTATCATACTAGTTGCTTGAAGCAACGTTATTTTGTCTCTGGTAGATTGTTATTGGTTATCATACGTTTTTTCATTATTTCTATGCCTATCAATTAACACGTGAGCTTTCATAATTTGCCAGCATATGATTACTTAACTTCTTTTGCTTTCTTGTTACAAAATGGAACTTTCCTAATAAATACAAAAGTCCCCCCCCCCCCCCCCCTTCCCCTCAACTTTTTAATAAGGAGATGTGGTAGGATTGCCAATGAGTCAACTGATAATAAAATTAATATTTATAACAATATAAACAATATTCAAAGATCTATTCACAGTGTTCAATTGGTAACCTTTTAAAATAAGTTTATTTAAAGGATTGGTAAGTATACCCTGATCATTTTTTTTTACATGCATACAATTTCTATTTTTATTATTATTGATAAATACAATATTGCAGAAGTAGTGGAAATAGATCTTCAAGTGAGGGAAGTTGTTTGTGACTTCTGGGAACTTTATTTGGATATGCCTGTTTTAGTCTCATTGAGATTTACCAGACCTTCATTCAATTTTTGCACATTTTTTATGTCCCATTTATGGGCATTATGTCTTCCGGTCTGTGCGTCCGTTTGTTCTACCGTTCATCCGTCTGTCCCACTTCAGGTTAAAATTTTTGGTCAATGTAGTTTTTGATGAAGTTGAAGTCCAATTAACTTGAAACTCAGTACACATATTCCATATGATATGATCTTTCTGATCTTAATGCAAAATTAGAATTCTGACCCCAATTTCACGGTCATTCATGTACTATGGACACATTCTTGTTAAAATCCTTTATTAAAGAAGTTAGTAAATTTACTTCAGAAAAAAATATAACATTTGTAAATTAGACGAACCAATCTTATTAAAAGATATATCTCAGATTTCGTTATACTTATATGAATGAGCACGTTAATATTTTAAAAATATTGTTGGACGAACACGTTCAATCTTAGGATTTAATTCTTGACAATTTTTCCGAGCGATGAGAGGCGAAAACAAATTGACGTCTTTCAAGCCAAAATTTATATTTTTGCTATACACACAATTTTTTTTAAAAACGTGGTAATCAATTTATCAAAAATACAGTCCTAGATAATCAAATAATCATGAAATAATATTTGGCCTAGTAATCAAATAATAACTAAAAAACAGCCAAGTAATCACATAATCAAAAACCCCACGAAGAGGCTCATTAAAGATGGCATATTTTGGTATTAATATTGATTCACTTATAGGGTCTTTTTATCGGAAATAAACACATTAATTCTAAAACCAGATGTTAGCATGATACGGGTTATTTTTTTCTCATATATTTTATGATGGTATGATACTAAACCCCTCACGGTAGGGATAGTGCTTGATATTCATGTGATGAAGACATCTGATGTTCAGTACATTGTAGTTGTCGTTTGTTGATGTGATTCATATTTGTTTCTCGTTTCTCGTTTTTTATATAGATTAAACCGTTGGTTTTCCCGTTTAAATGGTTTTACACTAGTCTAGTCATTTTTGGGGCCCTTCATAGCTTGCTGTTCGGTATGAGCCAATGCTCCGTGTTGAAGACCGTACTTTGACCTATAATGGTTTACTTTTACAAATTGTGACTTGGATGGACAGTTGTCTCATTGGCACTCATACCACATCTTCTTATATCTTTATAATCTTTCGATCGGTTTAATTGAGGTCTGGAGCTGGCATGTCATTTACTGTTAGTAGTTTTTTGTTAATTAAAGAATCATTGTTATTTTGCTTAGTTGCTTTTGTTACTTATTCTGACATCAGACTCGGACTTCTTTTAAACTGAGTTTTACTGTGCGTATTGTTGTGTGTTTGTTTATTCTATTTTGGCTAGCTATAGTGGTATAGTGGGAGGGTTTAGATCTCACAAAACATGTTTAACCCCGCCGCATTTTTGCGCCTGTCCAAAATCAGGAGACTCTGGCCTTTGTTAGTCTTGTATGTTTTTTTTTATTTTATTTTAGTGTGACGTCCATTATTACTGAACTAGTATACATTTTTATTTAAGGGCCAGCTAAAGCCTGCCTCTGGATGCGGGATTTTCTCGTTGTGTTGCAGACCCATCGGTTGCCTTCGGCTGTTTTCTGCTCTTTGGTTGGGTTGTTGTCTCTTTGACACATTCTTTATTTCCATTCTCAATTTTATTGCTTGATTAATTGATTAATTGATTTGTTAATTGATTGATTGATTGATTGATTGATTGATTGTAAAGGTATTTGCTCATGTTACTTCAAACAAAAGTCATGATCATTTGAGAATCCTTTGTTTGTTGTTGTTATAATAATAATTACTAGAACACACCCGCGAAATCGCGGGCATTTAGAGCGTTGTTGATGGCACGTAAACTGTTGTGGGATGAATTTTTGTAAAAGATTTTATGACTGGAGTATTTCAGGAAACGAAAGTTATCAAAAGCCAAAGGTACTTGGGGACAGTACAATTTTTGTAGCCCTCCCCCTTTTTCCAAAGTCCGTTATTTTTTGTTTTTTTCTGTTAAGTTCAGTTATTATTAGCGTTTTTTTCTGTACACTATGAACATACATAATAACATATACTATATAAATACAGTTTATTTTGTATTTATTATCAATCCATGGAATTAAACTTGGAATTGATAGCAAACAGCAAACACACTGTATTTATATAGTATACAAAACAGCAAACACACTGTATTTATATAGTATACATGTATGTTTGTTCATAGTATACAGAAAAACGCGAAAATAATTGTCCTGTCCCCTTGTACCTATGAAAATAAAGTCCTAAACGGAAGTCTTATCTACGACTTAAAAGTCAGTCCGAGGACGGAAACAATATCCGGACGTCTTTATTTTCGTTTTTCTCCCAAAAAAACACCAAACGAAATATTTATAAGCAAGGATGACAAATGCGACTATGCATGGTACCTATAGGACATAAAAGCGTGATGATTGATTTGATGTGGAAGGAAGAGAAGCGACACACAAAATGAGGTCTTCTCATTTAATAGTATAGATTTGTATTGCCGTCATAATTAATTTCACCAATGAAACTTTACATTAATTTTTGACTTCGTATTAAATTAATTTGTAAACTTCTTGGAACTCAGCAATGACCGCCTGATTACAACAACCGCAAGAATGTGAAATATGAAAACTTATTTGGCCTTCAATGCCTCAACCTTTTTTAATGTGGGTAACTTCTTTGTTGAATTAGATTTCGATTTTGACATTTATTTTGCAAACTACCATAGATTTCCGGTAATTGTTGTGTCAGAAAGGCCATGGGAAAGCACATTGACATATTTTTTTAAACGTTTATTGGAACCCAATAATTTGGTAAGGTATTGCAACCTGTAATGTGAAGACGTTGATGAAAATGCGGAGTTTGTGAGACCAGGCTCAAGCAAGCAGCCACTCGATAGCAGCCACTTAGCTAACAGCCAGTTTTCAGATATTTATATAAACCCAAATGTTGCATAAGATTCAAACGTACTTCAAATGTTTTTATTAATATATAACTACTATATCATCAGTTTTTAATACATAATTAAGCAGTCAAAGACACTATTTAATGAATTTTTAAATTTCATTTCTTGTTCATTAATTATATAAAGGCAATAGAAATCGCTTTCAATATATCACACAGCGTGCTGCACTCTTTACATTTTAAATAGTCAACACTTTCGAGTGTATATGGAGTCGTAAATATGAAATTATTTAAATGTTGGCTAAATTGCACTATTGTGTGAAATAGCTTTCCATATTCTCGGCATCCTATTAAATAGTTCATGAAATGTAACAATTGTTCTGAATTAGAAGAGAATAAAAGAAAGTTGCCACACAAAACTGTTTTGACAAAACATTCCACTTCTGAACCAGTGGATTTCGCTTACTTATGATTGGACGAAAGGTTTATTTTTTGTATTCAAAGTATGGTGGGCAAGGAAATTATTTATCAGCTTAAAAAAATGATCCGTGCTATACCCAAACTTGTAATTTTGTTCAAGTAGGCCCTAGATATATAGTTTACGTTTGCATCTAGTGCGGACAAAAGTATTGCCGCTGATTTTTTTTTATTAACTGTTCAATAAGGGTTGGGTAGGGTATCCGACCTCAACTTTGGAACTACTTTAGAAAAAAAACTAGGCCGAACAACACCCTGGATTTTTTTCTAATTTAGACCTCAGCTGCCCAGCTTCCTTTTGCACTTAGAGCGGACAAAATTATTGCCGTAGATTTTTTTTTTTTATTAAATTTTCGGTTGTCCAACCCCAGCTTTGGACCTACTTAAAAAAAACTAAGCCTGAGCAACAAGCTAGATTCATTCCAGTAGACCTTAGTTAGCGAGCTTCGAATTCCCTTTGCACATAGTGCGGACAAAAGTATTGCCATAGACATTTGTTTATTAAATTTTCGGTAACGGTGGGTAGCTGAGGTCTACTCGAGAAAAAATCCAGGATGATGTTCGGCTTAGTTTTTTTGTATAATGTAATATGTAGTATGCTGGTATATTATGAAAGCTCACGCCTTAATTGATAGACATAGAAATGAAGAGAAAACGTATGATAACCAAAACAATCTACCAGAGACAAAATAACGTTGGTTAAGGCAACTAATATATATATATGATGGTCTGGATGCGGGGTTCTTCATTTCTGTATTCTTTGATATTTGAGGCCATTTTTCTCTATTACTAATACTTTTTGCCAATCATAAATCTCTTCCCTTTATATTTTGACACCATTATTCTATTTTATTTATTTCTTGGGCCAGTGTCTATATTATTTATATTTTTGCCCACTATTCTCTATTCCGTAAACCCCCATCCAGGCCCTCTAGTTAAGGTCACCATATAGCCTTCACAATGCAAATAAGCAAAACTAATACCGAATAGGCTCCGAATGGCAAAAAGAGTAAATGCTAATCTCGGTTTGAATTGTGAAATTGCGGAAATTTGTTTTTAAATCAATTGATCAAGGAAAGCACATTATCGTCCTGAATGTTCGTATAATACTGGCAGATGGACCTTGGTCATCAATTCTAATCATCTTAGATCGGCCTTTCTAAACTTAAAAGTAAAGATCACGCACACTTATTTTTCAGATTGAGTGTTTTGCATCCGTCGACATTTTCTTCGATTTGATAACCGCTGTGTATGTATACTTCT
Source organism: Mytilus californianus (assembly GCF_021869535.1). NCBI lineage: Eukaryota > Metazoa > Mollusca > Bivalvia > Mytilida > Mytilidae > Mytilus > Mytilus californianus. The sequence continues at coordinate 874,815 of NW_026262699.1, forward strand.
TAACGACCGAGTTAGTTTTCTTATCAGTTTTAAAAGTAGTAACCACCCTTGTTAGTGTGATGTTGTAATCAATCTATTTATTTGTACCATCTTTATATAATATTATATTGTACAATTTAGATTTCTGATTCGTTTAATATTTGAATATAATAATTTTTTTTTTATCAAATATATAAATAAGGTAATTTGAAAGTCTTTGTTTCATTTATCACCGTAGATCAATTCAGAAGTCAGGCGGTCTATTTTGTCTACATTATGTTGAAAGAACACCGGGGTGTTTACATTGGCAATATTTACTATCAATGACTGTGAAACAAGAAATAAAAACATTGTACATTATAAATCTCGAAATAATTAAAATTAAATACAAAACTCTTCTTTAGTGAATTCAAAAATGAAAAACGGAAACACTTTTGATTTTCATTTTGGATTTAGAGAAATCAAAAACAAAAAATGAAAACACTTTCGTTTTCCGTTTTGGTTTTAGAGAAATCAAAAACGAAAAACGAAAACACTTTTGTTTTTCATTTTGGTTCTTGAGAAATCAAAAACGAAAAATGAAAACACTCTCGTTGTTTGTTTTTTTGTTTTTGATATTTCAAAATGAAAAACGAATGGACGCAAATATACACGGACCGACCAGGTCCTTGATTCGCTTTTATCGATATTCTTTAGAAAATAAAAATGTAAATTTGAAATCACACTATCAATAAATTAAAATTTGTTTCGAAAAAGAATGAAAAACAGTTGAATATCTGACCAACAAGGCGACAGAGGGAACTTTGGTAAAAAGTGCACAGTTTTGGAGTATTTCACTTACTCATGTCCTTGTTTGCTACTTGTTAGCATAAAACATTAAAGTACTATATATCAGAATATCGTGTTACAAGCGGTAACCTCATCAAAACGATAGAAATGGTTTAAACTAAAGGATCTCAATCTTGATTATGTATTTTTTCCTTTCTCTCCGCTTAGTCGGTACCTAATTTCTGATGGGGATTGTAGACAGTGAAGACACAATTCTGATTTATGACATACTTAAGTCATATGACCATCGGACAGATATTATTTGATAGATGTTTTAATACATTTTTGATTTTTCAATTAAAGGGGCAAAAACAAGGACCATATTAATAATACCATACCTTCTACTTTTTTATAACATGTATAAGTCATGGTATTTGAAATATTGAATCATATTCCTCCCTTATATCTTTCAACTGTGATATCATTGAGTCAGGAAAAATATCATTCACTATTATTTAAACGCAAATACTAAAAATGACTAAAAAGCGGGTTTGGAAGTTGAGGCGAAATAACTAAAAGCAATAAGAAACCCCTTCACTGACTTAGTATTTTGTATATACATGCATTGACACAATATCATATATATTTTTATATTTTATATGTTAATATATTTTTGCAGATATATCTGATTTTACGAATTTATCTTCATTTGCCGATGAGGATCAATCTACCGGATAATAAACAACAAGTAGAAATGAATAATTCATCCAACGAATTCTCCATCGATAAATTTATAACCGATTAATAACTAAAGTTGAAACACCCTCGATCAAAGTTGACAGATGGATTTGGCTACTCTTTTTCGTTTCCTTTTGGTCATATAGTTTTTCAAGTAATTAAGTACTGACTCATTGCGAGCTCTGATTTTTTAAGGATTGAACGCAAATGATGAAAGTATATTCAAAACAATGCAAACTTAATTCAGAAAAAGGTTTATTAGAAATAATATAAAATAAACATAACATAAGAAAAAGATATGTTAAAATAATTAAAATAAACAAAACAAGAAAAAAAAAGCAACCTTCCATTACCAATTGCTCTTATTGCAGATTAAGCTCCTTCAAGGGCTAACGTTTCCAATCATGATTTCCGTAATACATTGCAGCTCACGAGGAAGCTATATTTCAAAGAGTTCCAGGCGGTGAAGTTAAAATCATCCCTTCTAAAGTTACGGACTCTATCACAAGTTGGTTGACCGTTAAGTAATATCTGTTCAACAGATGACCACAGATATATTCCAATCATCGTAACCACAATCCCGTCCTCCTTTTCCTTGAATGTAATCTACCAAATTATACTTATCACCGGACAACTCAACAGGTGCAACAGGGGGAATAGGATATGCTTTGCATTTCCGGATCACATGAGATCAACCACGCTTTTTGGTGGGGTTCGTGTTGCTCAGTCTTTAGGTTTCTATGTTGTGTTTTGTATACAGTAACTGTTGTTTAATTGTTTTTTTTTATATTCTTCTATTTTTTGCCATGGCTGTGTCAGTTTATATTCGACATATGAGTTTGAATGTATCTTTGGTATCATTCGTCTCTCTTTTATAATGACCAGTATTGAGTATTTGGTACCAAATCACAATTCTTCCAGTCAAACGTTATGGCTTCGGAAAGAAAGTCTTATCATCGTAATGGTATTGTACTTGTGATTTTCGATTTAGCACCTCGCATCTTTAATTTCGTCATCATTCCAACATTTTCAATTGACATTGTAAGAATCCACATGTTGATTACTATTTTCCATTCGAACATATATCAAATTCATCCATCTTTACTAGTAAACATTGTCAGAGGGTTGTCAACTTAAATTTTATTACGAGCCGATATCGTTGATGTCAGTAGTATGTTCTTGTGTTTTTCATTTGAAAATGTATATTTATGTTCGATACAAATTGTTCATGGACATTGTTGTCACATACACATTTACTGTTAATTCCCTAATTTCATTTGATATCATTACATTTTGTATTGAATAAGGATAGCTTTAAGCATTGTTTTTTTGGTTCAATGTTGTGAATCATATAATTTCCATTTTTTTTTATTGCTGCAAACAATAATTATAGTGTAAATTTTGTGCTTGCTTTTTTTTGCAGAAGTAAATAACGTAACTTCAAATTCAACATTGGCTCCATAATCATTATAGCGGAGCCGAAATCAATTTCATTCTCCAATGAAGCCATAGTTCACATGCAAGGCTTTGGTAACTTCAATATCCAAACATTTCCGAGCATGCCTTTAATGCATGCATTGATTTACCAGCTAATTATTGGGAATATATTTCGAATAGCTTGAATTATTCCCATTTACGTAAAATAACAGCACGTTGACGGAATGCCTTTATCTTTGTTGAAGAATTTCACTGCTGTCTTAAAAGTAATGTCTTAGAATTTATAATACCTATATATGCTACATAATAAAAAAAGCAGTTGGTAATTCTACGGTTAAATTTGTAACAAAAACATAAAAAATGGAAAAGGGAATACTTCCGCACACCTAGTTTGACAAAACCATTTACACTGTATCACATATCTGTAATCCTTTACTAACGCTTACACTTGGAACCTAATCTCTTTGGTGCAATGCTTATATAGTTTGGTACAATTAATACAAATGTTAGGAAAATATTGATTTAAAAAGGCACACACAAATATGCAAATAAATAGCACCTCTAACAGTATGCGGAGTAAACAACAGCAAATAGAACAGGTAAAACAGATACTATAGGCAATACCTTAAGTATATTTGGTGTATACAATTATTTAAAGTAGGGAATGTATATATTGGATGTCTTGATCGTAATTTTTGCAATAACTCAGAAGGTTGAGTAAGGAAAAAATAAACGGAATATTAACATGACTTGAAAAATATTACTGTGCATTCTGGTTTTCAATTGTACAGTAAAAATCACTTTAAACTTGTAAACTAAATATTTGACATGTTGTTAAAGTTTGACGTAAACCTATTTAAGATAAACTTCGGTGCCTTTGTAAGTTTTACAGAGCAAACATAGTTGAAATAAAAGAAGAATTAACGCCTTTTTCAAAATTTATAAAATCTTTAAAGGTCATGTACCTCAAATTAATTCAAAATTGCAACAAACAATCACATTTCATGGGATGGGAACTAACTGTGTCCCTCTCTTTGCTGAATTGTTCCTTTGTTCATATGAGGCAGGGACCTTACAACAGTTTCTGCAATGGAATAAAAGAAACTAGCAGCATCTTTTAACTTCACGTTCGATACATAGATGATGTTCTGTCACTACATTATCAAAGTTTGGTGACTATGATGAACGCAGCTATCCCATCAGAAACAGTTAAAGTCTGCCTAATATCTTGACTTACATCCCAACAAATATTGACAATGTAGGCCGGTTTAGAACAAAATTTAGCGACAAAACAGATCATTTCGGTTTCCACAGTATTAAAATTTCCATTTTTATGTAGCAACATTCCAAAAGCGACAGCATATGGAGTACATTTCTCCCAAAATATATGATATTCACGAGCTTGCATATTCTATCATGATTTCATTGATAGAGGGTTACTGCTTACAAGTAAGCTTTTAAACAAGGTGTTACAAGTGGTGATTTTGAAATAATCTTTAGAAAATTTTGTGGACGCCATCAGGAGTTGGTTGGTCGTAATAGAATACCTATTCACAAATGACAATAATCATTACCACAAACCGGTCATCTATTTCGCGAATGTGATGCAACAATTAAGACTTATCACTGGGTTTGTAATTACATGAGCAACACGACGGGTGCAACATGTAATACAGGATCTCCTTACCATTCCCGAGCACCTGAGATCACTTCTGATATGGGGGGGGGGGGGGGGGGGGGGATGGCGTTTGTGTTGCTTAGTCTTCAGTTTTTTATATACTTTTCTATGTCGTTTTGTCGTTTTTCGAATTACAATTATGTGATTATAAGAATATGTGTATGGTAGTATTCCGTATTCAGGATTCAGTTTTCTATTATTGGACCATCGTATTTGTCCATGTCTCAACATATTAATAATCGATAACAAAATCATTGTGTTTCTTGTTATTATTTGTACCAAAATTAAATTTGATTATTCTGTCTGTAAAGGACGTATTTGATTGACAATGAAATATTGAACTTCCATAGAAACAGAGTGCACCAGTCACGACATAGATTTATTAACAACGAACAAGGTAAGATGCTAGCAAAAGATATTTTTAACAACAATATGTTCGGATCGATATATAAATCGATGTATACCAATATGTATCACTTTACTCAACAAAACTCACAACACGTCCAGAATTTAAAATACTTAAACTACGATAACATATAATGTCTATCAGTTGCGCAAAAATACTCCTACTATGTTGTAAAAATCCTTTCGTGCACTTGAATGTCGATTGATTCATAGAAAAATTAATTGTTCATATAGTTTAATATTATCTTACATAAAATATTCTAATCTTGATTTCAATTAGACATTGAATGAATATATCATTAAATATTTTTATCCTTTTTTTCAAGAAACATATGTTATAAATACGTAAGTTATCATGTTTCATTTCAAATGCATGATACTAAATATGACATTACATCCTCTATCATTTTCTTGAAAGTTTGCATTAAAACGTTTATATAAATTTAAGGTACAGTAAGTAAAAAAAAAAATTCAAAACAGTTATTTTCTTCTACATAATAGAGCATTTCTTAACAGTTTCAACCACTACTTTTCTGAAGTTATCACGTAAAGCAGATGCTTTCTTCTACCTCCCGCACTTCCCGTTCATTTTCCTTTCTCAAATCCTCTATATGCTGTTCTGGTCTGCGCTCGTCCTCCATTTGTTTTTAAGTTCATCAGGAACCAAAACTACCACAACAAACATTTGAAATGGTAGTTTCAGCAATACAAACAATTACTAGACAAAAAGTCAGACCAACTACACGCAGTCTAAGCAGCCCAAAACAACAAATATCCATGGCGAATACGATATAACGCAGACGAAATATAAAAAGAAAAGCAAACTGAAAGAATGTTCAATTTAGTAGATAGTCCGTTCATGTCAAACAAAAACGTATAAAATACGTTACAAACCTGGTACAACGAAGTTCTCTGATGCATTTGACATTTTTGATCCAAAATCTATACGTAGATTTACACCTTATATAGGTACACATCTTTAGAAAGATAAAAGATTGGGAACTAGTTTAATCGTATGTATAGATACGATTAAGTTTGAAATGAAAAAGAACTTCTCATGCCAAAGCATAATATATATAAAGTTTGACACAGATGTACCACATACATGAAATATTTTTCATTCGCTTGAACTTTGATCTTAATCTGTTTGGGTGCATTTCAAACATGTTTTCTAATTAATAGATATAAGAAGATGTGGTATGAGTGCCAATAAGACAACTCTCCATCCAAGTCACAATTTGTAAAATTAAACCATTATTGGTCAAAGTACGGCCTGCAACACGGAGCCTTGGCTCAACCCAACAGCAAGCTATAAAGGGCCCCGAAAATGACATGTGTAAAACCATTCAAACAGGAAAACCAACGGTCTAATCTATATAAAAAACGAGAAATGAGAAACACTTGTTAATATGACGTGGCTCTGTACTTATACATCCCTTGTGTTATTGTGCCATGGTAAATGTTTGTTTACATACTTGTTTGTTTTTATAGTGATTAAGATAATAACACAATGTTGACTGCGATACCCCTATTTTTTTTACATTTTTACCTATTGTGTCTGTTTGTTTTGTCCGAACATCGTTGTCAATATAAAGGAAGTTTATGCGACTGTCATACAAGTGAGAGGTTTAGCTAGCTATAAGATCAGGTTTAATCCACCATTTTCTACTTAAGAAAATGCATGTACCAAGTCAGGAATATGACATTTGTTGTCCATTCGTTTGATGTGTTTGAGCCTTAGATTTTGCCATTTGATTAGGGACTTTCCGTTTTAAATTTTCCTCGGAGTTCAGTAGTTTTGTGATTTTACTTTTTATGAACCACATCAACAAACGACAACCACTGAACAACAAGTTCTTGACTTAGAACAGATGCAAACAAACGGGTAACATATGAATATGCCGTTTCAATAGATTGTATCTTCTTGATTTCCTCCTACATATGGAATAAAATATGCCATAAGAAAGACAAGAAAGAAACACATAAACGCACTTGATACGGTTAAAACACCCCCAGGAACAATATAACAAACAATAAAAAGAGGAATTATTCTTTAATGGAATGGATAAATATATATTCTTTGTACATTGCAAATATTGTTTTGGAAAAAAAAAACCACACAACACAATGACAAATTTATGGTACCTTGAAGAGAAAGCGTGAACGTAAGCAATTAGAACAAGTTTCTCAGATGCGGAAGGCAAAATTGTGCAATTATTAATATTTTGAGAGTAGAACGATAATGCATGTAGTATACATGCAGATATTTGACATCTCATTCAGAATTTTATTGTTACAGTTATGTTATGTGAAAAATAAAGAAATAATAAGAAACGTCTTTATCGATGTACGTGATGTTTTCAAAAATTCCAAAATATATCTGTTGACTTGCTTATCAAAAATAAATAAAAAAGCTTTGGATGAAAAATATTTAAATTGCAATTACATTTTAATGCCACTTAGTTGCCCACTTTCCACGTTCTACGTTATATAAAACCTTTTTCGGCACTTGAAAGTCGAAGGATTCGCAAGAAAAGACTAGTATTTTCATATCGATGAATATCATTAAACATATTACACATGTGTATCTAGAAATCCCGTTTTACATCATTGTGAATATATCATTTGATATTTGACGAAATTATTTTATAGACAAGTGAATTATATAATTACGCAAACGATCATGTATCAATTCAATGCATAAAAGTAAAATAAGTTCATCACCACGATATTTTTTGAAATATTTTACTTCAACTTTAATCTATTGTAAGCTATCGAAAAAGCATTGAAACTGAAACAAAAGTTAGCTTCCTTTTACATTATAGAACAGCTCTTCACAGTTTCAACAACTGCGTTTGCCGCTCCTTTTACTCCAGTCCATATTTGGGAAAATACACCTTCTTCCTTTTCGATCCCTTTTCTAGAGTTATCACGTAAAGCTGATGATTCCTGTTGTCTCCTATAGCTTTCTTCAACATCCCGCACTTTCCGTTCGTTTTCCCTTCTCAAATCCTCTATCTGTTGTTCTCGTCGTCGCTCGTTGTCTTCCATTTGTTTCTGTAGTTGTGTTATTCGGTCTTCGTTTGCTTTATTGGTTTGCATTTGTAATTGTTCTGCTTGTTTTCTTTCCATATCATGTAGCTTTCTTTCCAGTCTTTCTTCTTGTTCTTTGTTTCGGTTTTCTTCTTGTTGCTTACAATCTTTCAACTCATTTTTCAACGCATTTATTTGGTTTCTTGTCTCTGCTTCCCGAGATTCTGCTGTCTGTTTTTCCAATTCGATTTTCCTGATTTCATTGGCAAGCGTTTCTTTTTCCTCATTCGCCAATGCAAACTTTTCATCAAATTCCGTTTGAAGATTGCGATGAAGAGTTTCTATTTTTCGTCGTTCCTCTTCCTTCAACTTTCTCTTTACTTCATCTTCACGTCTTCTCAGTGTTTTTTCGGCTTCTTCATACATTTCATTTGTGTAGCAAAAACCTCCATGTTTGCGTACAACCTCATCAACACAACCTATCAAATTTTTAACTTGCTGCTCTTGACTGTAACCAGAAAGTTTATTGTTAAAAGGGATATACCGGTGGTCACAAAGTTTGAGAATTGCCTGAAGTGACTGTGGACAATTTTTAACATATTCCCTTATGTCTACATTATCATCTTCAAGATCGTCTGCTCTTGTAAAAACAACCATTAGGTAATTGTACATACCAATTCCAAAATGATCAACAAAATGTTTAACCGTATCTTGTTCTTCCTTGGTAAATCGACCAACGTTTAACGTCAGCAGAATAGCATGTGGTCCTGGCGCAGTCATCCCAATACATTTAACTATTTCCTTTGTAACTTGCTCATTTGTCATCCCTGTATCATACAGTCCTGGAGTATCCACAACCACCATTTTGCGGTCGAATCTGGTGTTCATTCCAAGCTGGCATTTGTTTGTAATAGAGGCTCCGCATACTTTAGATTCAAATTCACGTCTGCCTAAGATTGTATTTCCGGTGGCGCTTTTACCTGTCCCCGTTTTGCCAATTATTACAATTCGCAATTCAGTTGTGTTTATCACACCACTAAACTTTGGTCTCTTAGTTGCACCTAAAACAAAAAAGGTAGTTTTATATACGTTGATCTTTAAACACTGTGTTCTATTTCACTGAACCAATTCGACAATCTGTGTTGCACATACATGCAAAATTTGTTGCCGCGTTCATTTTGATAGGAAAATATCAATATTTTAACGGCATATCTTTACGATTCACAGGCTTAAATGATTCAAAAGTGTATTATATAGTATGTGGTTTCTTTCATATGATTAAGAACTGAGATAACAATAGTTTATTGAATGTTTGCAGGCTTCAGTTCAAGATTATAAACATGTGTTTTTTTTACTATTTTTAATATGAGTTTGGTTATGGATCCATAAACATGTTTCAAGAAGATAAAAAAAAAAAAAAAAAAAAAAAAATTAATTATCAGTCTGGAATCTTTGATGTTTACGATCAACGTTAATGTTTTTTAACACGGGTTATAATTGCTTTTAAAGTTTTTGTTATACAAACTGTAGTTTCATAACCAACCAACTTTACAGAGTTTATTGAAAACCAACGTTTGTATGATTGTCTATTATTTTCGATAAAAGACCCAAGGTTTAGGGTATTGTGAATTACCTCTGTTCAAATAATCAGGGATATTTACTGGTCCTGTAGTAATAGTTTCACGTGAACTGCTACATATCCCGCATATCTGATCTTGTCCTTTGTTATTGTACGTACATACAAGACAGCTCCATTCTAAAATTCATTTAAAGATACAGTTACTTTGACTTTCATTTCACACCGTATTTACTCTAGATATCTTCAAATTTCTGTTATCTCTTTTAAGGTAGCACTACAGTCTGACTTTCATGACTCAAACAAACAGTTTTTTAAAGATAAATTTCTCCAAAATTACTCAATGGATTTTAAAAATCTTTAACTCATTTAAAAGCTAAATCTATAGATAGGTAAACGTTTGTTTTTGTATGATTAATAAATAAAATGCTTCGCTGAGCGCACCCTGATACGACCGGAGAGGTCGAACCCTGAACAGGACACAATATTCAAGCTTGATACTGTCTGAATTTGGATTGTGATCACTTTTTTGACATAATAAAGATTTCTGACACAAAATAAATGTGGTCAAAGATCTTACAAATCTATTGCGCAATACTGTGCATTTGAAGGTTTCCTCCTTTTTCTTGAAACTTTTCAAAAATTTGAAATTTGAAAAATTTTGAAAAAAATTTGAACCCCTTAAAAAAAAAAAAAAAAAAATCCCCCCCAAACTTTTTGAATCCCTCCTTAGAGCAATTACACCCAAACTCAATCCCAGCCTTTTTTTGTAGTATGGAACCTTGTAGTACAATTTCAGAGAGATCCATTCACTTAAACACAAGTTGTTGTCTGGAAACTAGAAAAATGCTTGTTTTTGGCCCCTTATTCCCCCATGTTTGGGGCAATTACCCCCAAACTCAATCCCAGACTTTCCTTTGTAATATGGAACCTTGTGGTACAATATCAGAGATATCCATACACTCACACACACGTTATTGTCCGGAAACTACAAAAACGCTTGTTTTTGGCCCATTTTTTGCCCTTAATTCCTACACTGTGGCACCACAACCCCCAAAATGAATCCCAACCTTCTACTTGTGGTATTTAACATTGTGGTACAATTTCAGAGCAATCAAAATACTTATACTCAAGTTATTATCCTGAAACAAGTAAAATGCTTGTTTTGGGCCCCTTTTGGGCCCCTTTTGGGCCCCTAATTCCCAAATGGTTAGAACCATTATCCTTAAAATCAATCCCCACCTTTCTTTTGTGGTATTGAACCTTCTTAAAAAATTTCATAGAAGTCCATTCACTTAAACTAAAGTTATTGTCCGGAAACCTAATGTGTCTTCGGACGACGACGCAGACGCAGACGACGACGCAGACGACAACGACATCATACCATTATACGGTCCCAAGAAATTTTTTGCGGTCGTATAAAAAGTAGCTCATTAACTGTAAAAAAATGGTAAAAATAGCAAATTCATGTTAGATGGTATTAAACATTTGTTGTCTTCCCTTTTATTGATCTTACACACGCTACAAAATCGTGTCTCATGTTTTTTTTTATATATGCCGCCAGTGAGAAAAGAGAGGCGAAAAATAATAGAGGAACATTCAAACTCATAAGTCGAAAATAAACCGACAACGCCATGGCTAAAAAAGAAAAAAGACCAACAGACTAACAATAGTACACAAAACACAACATAGAAAACTAAAGATTGAACAACACTAACCCCTACAAAAGCTAAGGTGATCCCAGTTGCCCCAGAAGGTGAGCAGATACTGTTTAAAATGTGACACCCGTCGTGTTGCTCATGTTAATGTTAATACAAACCCGGAAATAAGTTTAATTCGGTAGGTCAGAAATTTTAGTTACGACATTAGGAACATATCCGCTATCATCTGTAAAACGGAATCCATAACGATCAACCAAACTCGTGGTGGCGTCAGTAAAACTTACGAAGGGATGATTTCAACTTCACCACTTGGAATTCTTGCTTTTAAAAGCTTCCTTGTGACAGCACTCATCTATCACGGAAATCATGATAGGAAATATAAGCACTGGAATATCAACTGGAATATATATACTACGTATGCAGGCGCTGCTAGAATGTTGCTACATAGAAATGGTAAATTCACAATTGGGAAGCTGTCTTCTGTCGTAAAGTTTTGTTTTAAACCGAACCTCATTGTCAATTTTTATATGAGAGTCAAGATATGAGGCAGACTTAACTGTATCTGTTATTTCCTTTATCTTAATTTCGACGGGATAGATGCGTTCAACATAGTCACCAAATTTTGTATTATTTAGTGAGAGAACATCATCTATATAGCGGAAAGTAAAGTTAAAGGATACTGCTGACGTATTGTCTTATTAAGAAGTTCCTGTACGAAGAAAGCCTCAAATGAATGAAGGAACAAGTCGACAAGAAGAGGGGCACACTTTTTCCCATGGGAATGCCGATTGTGTGTTGCAAAACACGTCCTCCAAACGTAAAAATATTTTGTCAAGCAAGAAATCAAGCATCTTGATAATGCCAGTTTCATAGAATTTTTTTTGTTTGAATCAGAGTGATGTTTTACAAAGTAGGATTTATTCCTACCTAAGACAAGATACGTATATCTACTTTGGCAATTATTTTTTTTATGAACCAAAGCAGGATCAACTCTTTCTATTAGTCTTTTAGTTTGGAATGGGGAATACTTGTGTAATGTGTACAAAAGTCAAATGTTTTAATACTATTGCTAGATGAAAGAGTCACATATCGATTTAACTGCTGGGTGTCATACCTCATTTTACCTTTCATCCTTGGTGACCTATACATTATGAATTAGAAGAAAAATTCAAATTGACAAAAAACTGGGGTTTGTAGAAATTACTCCCTTTAATTACACACTGAGTTTGACCTCACATATTTGATCTGTAATGTAGTAATGAAATATTGTCAAAGTTCCCTCCCAATCCAGACAGTCTATGATAAGAGCATATTAAGAGTACCCAGCTGTATATAACCAATATCAATATCTAACATAGTGACATATATGTACCTCTATACTTATATAAACTACTGTTGATTGAAATGCAATAATGTTAAGATAAGACCGCATAATTTATCTTGTGGTCTGGGATTAACAGCAGGACTTTTGGTATCAATAGAGGACTAAAAGATTAGCTTCTTCCATGTGCACTTATATAGATAATATTTACTATGTGCTGTTATTTACATACTTTGATTATTATTTTACTCCCTGTTGGGACATGATAATGACTCTGGGATGTTTTCAAAATGTTTAGATGGATAAATACTTAAATATAATGTGATAAAAATATGAAAACATATCACTAAAAAGTACTGCTACTGTAAGTGAGACCGATCAACTTTTCAGATAACGATTGTCGACTATATAAAGTAATAAAGAAAGCAAACCAACAATATACAATTATGTTGCCAGTAAGTGTCTTGATATAAGAAGATGTGGTGCGAGTGCCAATGAGACAACGCTCCATCCAAGTCACAATTTGTAAAAGTAAACCCTTATAGGTCAAAGTTCGGCCTTCAACACGGAGCCACACCGAACAGCAAGCTATAAAGGTGTACATTTATTGGCAGTTTTTTTTCTTTGATCACACAAGAGAATATAATGTTTAACAAACATGGCACAACATACCACTGGAAGCAGTATTCTGTAGATATGGTGACCAAGTGTCTGCAGATGATGGTTTTGTGTTCAAACAAACCTCACATGTACGGTTAGATGCATTATTTACTAAAGTACAAACACTGCATTCCCATTCACTACAAGATAATAAGGTAAAATACATTTAGAAGTTTTACTTGCACAAGACATGGTCATTAGTTAAGCATTTTCACCTTCTGTCTTAACTCTTTGGCATATATCGGTGTCCTTGATTACCGGCAGATAAATTGATACAAAATTTGATAACACTATAGAACAAGAATGTGACTACCAAGGTATCTTCAGGCAAGTTGCAATTGTCAACGTTTTTTTGTATATTTGCCATCCACATGATCCACTTACGTTGTAGTTGTCACACTATGTTATGATTATCGCTGGTACGAAATCTTGCGCCTGTTTTTATAAGCATTATTAGTGTTTAGGACATTTCCTTAGATCATCTTAGGACATATCTTTGCCAAAAATGCGTGTATCAAACATGTCGTTATTTAGAATTTTTCCTATGAATTGTACTAAGTTAAGGACGGCAAATTAAGGTGTTGTAAGATGGTATTAACTTAAGAATATATTTTATGATACCTGTATCGCAAACCCTCTTTTTGTTCTGAACAGTAAAGATTTATGCTTACAGGAGGGACTGTTGTTCGGCATCTGTAAAGTTAGGATTCCTCCTTTTGTTCATATTCTTATATATTTTGGCAGTACTGAATTAATTAAACATTTGCGTATTCATACGAACGATGCACGATATTTGCCTTTGAACTCCTTTATATATGAGACTGTGAGAATTCAACGTACTCGAAAATAAATCATTATGTTACCGTTGTAAATATTTAGACTTAAATAGTTCAATTATCATAGAAAATGTAGTCACATTTAAATGTACAATTATTATATAATCCTTTATTTTATAATCATATTAACGATATTGTTGATATTTGCTATTATTTTATCATAATTTAAATATTATTATTATATATTCACCGGTTAATTTTTATGCATTGTTGTCTCGTTCTATTGTTTTCATTTTTTTCTATTATGCTATTTACTTATACTCTAATATCTAGGATATCGGTTACAACATTCTATGTAAGATAATCCTAAGAGAGCATCGATGTGCATGCTCAGACAGTTTTAATTCCATCCCAAATCATGCTCTCAGATATGCCTTGGTTTAGATATTAGGACTCCATCGATAAACAGGCCCCTGCCTTATGTACACGCCATCGAGTAACATTAACATTTAAAAAAAAGTACGAACTTGTCTTTCGGTTTCTCTTAAATGCATTTTAAACAATTCCAATAAGTATAGATGCATAAACACAACCAGACTATGACGTTCTGTAATCATCTAAATGCCACTGTGATAAAGTCACTATTCGATATCATTAGTCTTTGACTTTTTTCTTTTTTAACAAATAATTAAGCGATGGTTTCCGGATCATTTACTTTTTATTAGGAAAAAGAAATTAATTGCAAAAACTCATTTGTGTTATGTTTTGGAAACAATCAAAGAATCAAAGAAATCAAAATAAACCCTTACCTTTCCATGTTGAAGTATTTATCAAATGATTGTGTTTGCATGTATATATACAACATACGAAGTATGATTTATTTATAGTAAACGAAAAACCAATGTGTCACATATCTATTTTTAGATTGAGATAATGGTTATACGTCTTTTTAGGATATTTTAAATAGCACAATAAAATATGATATATATTATGAAAAAAATGTTTAATTTATCAGATCATGTTGATATAAACGGATGTGGTAATTATAGCTAGGATATTAACGTCGCATATAAAATTCTATTGAAGACAAACATTGACCTTTTAAAGTTTGCAGAAAAGAAAAAATCCTTGGTTTGAACTAAAAATAGATCTTTGGGATTTTTAAAATTTTATTTTTAGAATACATTTCTTCCTTGATTCAAAACTGATTTAGGAAGTTAAAAAAAAACCAATAATGTGATGTAAATTAATCGATATGTATTAATCATGTTGATTGTACGATATTTTTAGCTAATTTGGTCATCGACTGCTCAAATGGAAGATCAAGATGCTTTTAATTTTGACACATGTAGCCATGACGAGGCTGAAGATCAGTATATCGACCACACAGGTATATTATATATATTGTTAGAGAAGAGGAGAAAGGAAATATTTATTGTCCCAATTAAGGCCCATTGATGACCAGTATTAAATTCACATACACAAACATTTCACTGTGATAACATTAAATATTTGCACATTGAGATTCCAGGATTCTAAATCAAATACTACATACGTGATTGCAATCTTACTTGGACATGTTGGATGTATGGTCACGTATAAGATGATTGATAGGAATATCCCTATTGATTTAAAATTTCAAATAATTTTTTGTTTGGTCAAGTTCATATTTCTTAATATAGATTTGTGTTAGACAATATTACCGTCGTAGTTTCATAATATATATGACAGGGGCGTAGCTACCCGGAGGCACGGCAGCACGTGCATCCACGTCGTTTTCACACAAAAAAAAAAAAAAAAAAAAAAAAAAAGAAAGAGAGAGAGAGTAAGAGACAAAGTTAACAAAGAAGAAAAGCAAGAGGAATACACATGCAGCGGAATTTTTAATCCTTTAAGACATGTGTACGATAAATACATACAACTGGTGTAAACTTAGAGGAACTTTTTATATTACGGGCATTGTTTAGAAAATACCAGCTACATAGTTGTTGGTACCACAACCATACCGTATACTCGCTTTGAGTGTAAAAAAACAACATAATCCGGGTTAACAAAAAAACTTGAATATTATTATTTTCCGCTTCGCCCCAAAGCACACATCTTACTAGAATGAAGACTCTTCAACTCGTATCGATCCGGGAATAATGACTGTAACCCTGTGAACGAGTTCAATATTGACTAAGTATGTAGGTCTTGACAACACGAATATTTCATTTTCACATCACGTCAACGTATCTCGTCCTGTGTGCATGTAATATTTGCTACCGGACATTAATAACTATTCCATCAGTCAATAGTTTCCGTATACTAGTAGATTAGAAGTTGGAACTGCTGTTATTATAAAAAAAAGTACACATTTTCCAGTACATGTTTTACGTTTTTATTTATTTTACAAAAAAAATCTGTTATATAGATTCGATAATTCGAAGTCGTTTCTATATGGGCCGGTTATACGAATGGTTGATCGTAAAACCATTTAAATAAATTGTTAATTCTAATCATTTTACTGGACTATTAGGTCATTCAATTTTAAAAAGAACTGTATGTCCGAGTAGGACACTAAACTGCTGATTCTTTTTCGAAAGATACACCAAACTTTTATTACACGTATCTTCACTGTTATCATCTAGATATTGCCATACAACTGTTCGAATGCATATGCATTTGTTGATTAGCTGGCTAATTAAAAACGCAGATCATGAAAAAGATCGTGATCAAAGTACCATTTACTCTGAAAAAGTTCATTAATTTCAACTTCGAATATTCCTAACTACGTAAAATTCGAAATTCCCATCTCTCTCTTGTAGAGTTTACCCACAAAATTTTAAACATCTAAATACATATGTTAAGCAAAATATATGAGAATGTGTCCACCAAGTATTTGGTATCCATGATGTTTTGCTAACAGAAACTCCACATATAGTATTGTGTTTATGTTTATTGTTTGTTTTTTTAAATCTACTTTGCTCAATACGAATACTAGCATATGGAACAAATCTCCGTGATTTTAAAAGCTTTCACGTACAAAAAAACGCAAGCGACAATGTTAAGTCTTCATTCGACTCGAAGTTAAACAAATAGTTGACCAAAAAACCACAACAAAAATGTCAAGTTTTATTTCGGTTGTGATTGTTTTGAAACGCTATATATGAGGAGCTTCCGGGGGGCTTCGCCCCCTCGCCCCTACCAGGGCTTTGCCCTGGACCTACTGGGGGCCTTAGGCGTCCCCCCCACCTCTCGCCCTATAGTTTGTGATTCCACTTCATTAAGAAGGTAGCTACGCCCCTGTATGGGAAGGTGTATGAGCATGCCCCGTAAAGTCTCTTTCGTTGATAGTTTTATTTGTTTGACGTTTCATGGTTAAAGACACTACACTGTCTGGTATTGCTCGCTGGTCATATTGTCAGTTTAAAGGGATTTAAGAATGTTTTCAACTTAAATGATAATAGTGAAGATAACCCATGGGTTAAAGAAATCGTTTTGCTTATTTATACAGGATGGGCGTGCAAATCATGTACATTTGTGAACCAGTGTGATAGCGGATACTGTCAGGCCTGTTACGGAGGCAGAATGCAAAATAACCATGATGAAAATATGGATGCTGAACTTTCTTATGATGATGAAGTTCTCGGTGAGTACTTTTTACGAATAAGAAACAGTGTTATTCGTGCAAAGCATAGCATAAGTCATCCTTAACGAGTTGTGATATGAATTTCTGCGTATGTTTAAGTTGAGATTAAAGAAATATGCACAAAAAAGGCCCATAGTTGGCTCAAAATTGTGTGCAAATTTACGTCACAATACAAACTCATAAATGCGCCTTTACATGGCCTACATGTAGCTAATATGTGTCTCAGAAATAGAAAAAAAAACAATTCACGTTAGTTAGAATATTTGTACATGTTGTAATATAAAATTGAGAATGGAAACGGGGAATGTATCAAAGAGACAACAATCCGACCAAAGAGCAGAAAACAGCCTAAGGCCATCAATTGTTCTTTAACAGAGCGCGAAAATACCAAACCTGAAGGCGGGTTTAAGATGTACCTTTAACAATAATGTATACTATTGTTCAGCGAAAATGGACATCACACTAAACTCCAAAACATATAAATGAACCGATAAAAAAAAACATACAAGACTAACAAATTAAAGGCCAGAGCTTCCTGACTTGGGACAGTCGCAAACATTCGTTTGGGTTAAACATGACTTGTGAGATCTCAGCCCTTCCCCTACTTGTTTGTTGCAGCGTTTGTGTATACTTGTATTTGGATTGCAAAAGGATAGGCGCACCAGAATTTGTATTTTTTGTTTAATTATGTTAATAGCTATAAAAAATACCTCTAAAATTGTTTTTGGTTATTTAACCAAGGAAAACCAAAAAAAAAAAAAAAAAAGAGGTGTGGAAAACTTCACTAAGCACGCTTGTCTTTTAAAATTTTGAAATAAGGTCATATGAGGAATACATAACTTTGTCAATCTTGTCTAAATTATTTACTGTTCTTGATTTTAAGAACATCAATATCAGTATCAGCTGATTTGAAGATGTTTTCATAACGGCATTTTCTCTGGCCAAAGAAAAAAATCAAACAAACAAAGAAAGAAAACACAGACCTTAAAGGGGCATTGCTACGAGATATGAACAAATATGATTTTAGTCCTTTAAATCATTAAGAACAGTGAAATAAAAAAAATGATAATTCGCTTTAAGCTGCAAATTTGGTTCAATTTTGTCAAAATAAGCAAAGAAACATCGCTGATGAATTATTCACTTGCAAGTGAATAATTTGACCTCATTGAATCCGTATTCATGTAACCTTTAATATTACCCATTAGGTAGAGATTGGTTGCGCATGTATTAGTCGTGTTCAGCCATTAAAAGGAACACAACTAAACAGGTAAACAAGATAATTAGTTTTTTTTCTTATATATAACATGAAATCAAAAAGACCTTGAAAAATCCAATTGCACGAGGCCGCTATCTATTTATATATTGATGTTTATATTTATATCTAATCATGTTACCGTCGGCAGTCTTCGAAGTTCATCTCGATGGCGTCTAGACTTGAATACAAACTAAATTCTGATACATTTTATCGAGTACATGCATGGTTAACTGTTTATTTCAGACTTATTGTTATTTTGCTATACATTTTAGTATGTTATAAATCACATATGAGAATTTGAGTCGAATCGGTGAACATAAATTTGACAGCTAATGCCCCTTAAAACTTTTTTTGTTATGTGAGCACTTAATGTACTTCCATTTAGCCGTTATAACATAGTAACCCAATCACCACCCTTTTTCTTGATATCGGTCTATGTTACCCTCATTTTATTGTTACCTAATGGCAAGTATGGTTTTTACCGTAAATGCCAATGACCATAAATTGTAACGTGGAGTCTAAACCAGTGTCCAGTTAGCATTCTTATTGGTTAATGCTATAAAACATAACGAGAACCTGTTCAATGTTATGCACTTCAATGTGACATAATGAATAAGAATATAATACGTTTATTGATTTTGAGAGAAAGAAGAAGTCAATGCCAAGCGAAGCGCTTCTATTTGTAAAACACAGTCTAGTCACAAATGCATAAATCAATGTGGAATTTCAGTAAGCATGCAATTTAACAGGTCAAATATTGCTGTCCTACATTATTAGATGTACATAATAAGAGTCAACATTTAAATTTCACATTTTTTTTTTTCTTTTAAGTTTGGAAATGTGATGAATGTCAATATACAAATTATGTTGCCGACAAGTACTGTGATATATGCAGTGAATTACGCCTCGATGACATACCAATCACTACATCTTCGCAGTTAACACGGCGTGGCAAGTCAACCAAAACAGGTAATTTTTCAATTAACGTGTTTAACATGCAGATAAATAGCTATTTGCCAGCATGATCACTTCCCTACATGAGGTCGGTGTAGCTTTCAATGTATGTGGCTTTTCTTTTAAAACTAATGAAGGATGACAAATTGACCGTTTGTAGTGTAATTTTTTCACAGTTTACCATGAAGGTAACGCGAACAAGCTTTACATCATGTGATGAATTTAACACAAACTTTGATTTTCAAAAAGTTTTGTTCCTTTATTGTGTGGAATTAATACCTTTTGATATTTTTTTTGTCGGACTTTAGACATTTTATCGTGATACCAAGACAACACGACTATAATTCTTTTGTCGGTGACATCGTTGTCGGCGATGTCAACGACTCTATTCAGTTCGTGGTTAACAGTTTAAAGACATCAATAGCTTTTTCGAACCTTCATTTAATTTTATGAAAGTTGTACAAAGGGCCACACCAAAAGATCGCGCTCAGATGTCCCAAATGGGTTAGCAGTCTCTGCTCGACTAGTGACACCCGTACTGATTCTAAAATCCGAAATTTAGTCATAATATGAGAAAATGGATGCACTATCGAATCGTTAATTGCCTTTTGTCTAATCAGCAGACTAAAAAAAGTTCAGATATTATGGGCATTCACATAGTGCTACCCTAATACCTAAATGCTGCATTATTATTTGAGAAATATAACATATCAAGTTTCAAGTCTTAATTTGATCCGGCTATCTCATGGTTATAAATAATACACAAACAGATACACACATTTTTATAATATCGAGCAGTTTAAGCAGTAATTGTAGATAATGCAAAATGGTGGAAGAAGTCATAACATTACATTGCTTAATATGTTGTCTGCATATGCCCTTCTTCGTATGACACATCAGATGTGGAATACGGCGCATTATTGGAGAAGCATACATTATGTAAATTTAGTGATACATCTTTAAAGGACAAGAAAGAATGAAAAGAGAAAAGACGATTCAAAAGAAACAATTCAAATTACAACATGAAAGAGACGCCCCACACCCCACATTGACCTCAAGATAAAACACAAAAAAACAAACAATAGGCCTCAAAACAACACAAATCAGATCGATCACCAAGTCGAACTCATGTTCCACGAAAAAGTAATCAGTTCATTCACGATCCACTAGCGGTCATTGGCAAGTAAAAATCCAGTGATATATTACATTCATGGATAAACATTTAATGCAGTTAAGATATTTTTGTAATTTGATATCGCTTGCTACATAATTTCAAAATTGTAGATTGCAAATGGACCGAGAAAAATTCCCCGTTTGCAAACATGAAGGAAGATGCTGAAAGACGAATCTTGCTTATTGGTAAAACTGGATCCGATAAAAGAGGGACGATAGATACCAGAGGGACAGTCAAACTCATAGATCGAAAACAAACTGACAACGCCATGGCCAAAAATAAAAAGACAAACAGACAAATAATAGTACAAGTGCAAAAGTAAAAGTGCAACTGGTAATAATATTCTTAATAAGAATACATTCCATTCTGCTGTTTCTGGTATGTCAGTCACTGACAAATGCCAGGTATCACAATCGGCATGATTTGGGAGAATGATAACAGTCATAGATTCTCCATGACTTTTTGATACTCGATTTACTAATGAAAATATCTCAAATGAATTAGTAAAATGTACAGAAATGATTTCACCCGGACCACATGCTGTTATTCTTGTAACAAGGATAGGTAGATTCACTAAGGAAGAACAAGATACTGTTCAATATTTTGTCGATCATTTTGGGGAGGGTGTATTTAGATATATGATTATTCTTTTTACAAGAAAGGATGATCTTGATAAAGATAATGTCACCCTTGAACAGTTCATAGTTGATTCAACTCCTGAGCTCAAATCATTACTGCATAAATGTAATAACCGCTATATTGCCTTCAATAACAATTCAGACAATGCATCGAAAGAAAAACAATGCGGAGAGTTAATTCTCTTGATTAATGAAATGCTACTGGAAAATGACGGACATTTCTTTACGAACGAAATGCTGATGGAAGCAGAAAGTAATTTACGAATAAGGCTAATGCAAATAGCTGAAGTTGAAGAAGAAAGGCAAAATGAGGAAATAAATAAAATAAAGCGCAAAGAAAGGAGGAAAATAAGAAAGGAATTAGATAGTAAAATAGTAGAAACAGATGAACTTTACTGTTTAAAACTGACTGAGGATAAGAAGTTCGAAAGAAGGAATTTAGAAGTAGAAAAGAATGTCTTGAGAATGAACTGAAAGAAGCTAAACATAAATTGAACAATTAATTTTCATTTGTTATCAGTTTACTACAATAGTGTCATTTCTTTAGAACAGAATATGTTGCTTTGTTTATTGTTCGTGTACAAACATTGACAAAAGATACATTATACGAGAAATTGTTTTTGAAAGAAAATGACTGCATTTAATAGAATGTGATTTAACACAAAATCTTGCTAAATCATACACATATGTGAAGTAGCTTTGCCTTTTTGATGACAACACAACAACGGTGTGTTAACATGTTCTGCTTACTGTTATTAATATAATTTACCTTAACATAACATTTTGTTTTTTTTGTAATGTACTCTATATATAAAAAAAATCCTCACTCTGAATACATCAGAGTACCCATATTGCAACTATTGTGTAAAAAAAGGAAATAATCGCGAAAATCATATAAGTTTTCTTAAAGACTAAGTAATTTGTATTTCTAAAATTCGTCATTATGCACATCTTTCAACATAACGAGATTTATTTAAACATACCAAACAGATGATCATGAGGTATTCCGAGAAAAAAGTAAAATAAACTGAAACGTCGCATGCGAGGTCAACTTTTAAAATGAGGAATATATGGAGAAACAAAACAAAACATTAGTTATTCGGATTTTAATTTACGCATGGATGTATTTTAGGTACTCATCATTACATAATCTTGTGTCGTTTTGGAAGTCGGTTTAAGTCCAGTTTTCTATGATTCAGTACGGATTTAAAATTTAATTTGTGGAACTATAAAGAAATTAAGGATACATCTATTAAATAAAGAGAAAATGGAAACTTGTGTCTGGATCTTAACAAAAGTAGGTGATAAACTGTCATAATAGGTGTAATGTGTGTACCATCAAGTTATGTTGTTTAAGCATGACAATACAATTTACCTTTGACCTTTAACTTGGAAATCGACGTGACGTCCTGTTTAAAAATTAATCAATAACTAATTGTTCATGTCGTGATCTGTGCGTGAAGTTGACAGCCAGTGAACAAATGTTCCATGGAACATGCAAAAAATGAAGATAATTTCTCAGAATTTGCAATTTTTGTTGTCGATTTCTGTGTATGCTAATTTTAGTTAATTCTCTTTCGCTTATCTTCCATATTATATCCTGGCATCTTTCAATAGACCTGCATATAATGAATGCTTAAGTCTTTCAGATAACTTGTTATTTAAAGGTCTTATCATAACCTAAGTGATTTTTACGAAAATCATTTGTTACAGATCTACTATTAAGTAACATCTCGGGTAATCACACAGCTTCCTATTTACCTCATATCCGACTTAAAACAAAAGACGAATAATATATCCAATAAAAACTGACGAAACAGCACTTCACGCTTTCAAAGTTATGAGAAATTATGCAGATATTTTTTAGGCAACTGTATAAGGCAAGTTATACATTTATAATCACAAACACCATTCGTAAAAAATGGAACTATATTTAAACGTCAGTCACCTTCTATGAAATAGACATTTAAGGTCAAACATTACAATGGTTAATACTAATTTAGAGAAAATTGACGAATAATTTGTATGGATTTACAAAATTGCATACATCTGTTGCCTGACATTTACACTATTGAATGACGTGCTAGTTTGAAGTGAGAGCATTGCGACATACACAGTTCGCTCTGACTTACATGATTGGAACATACAAACAGTTGTCAAGGTAAGTAGAATTTTCAAAATGAACTAGACAGATGAAAATCAATAAAATTTCAATATAATCATATTTGAAAGCAGAATTGTATGATATATATGTCTTGGACAAATTATAAGTTGCGTTGTTCGTCTAAGTAATAACAAGTTGGCTAATTATGGCTTTCGTCAAAACGTCAACTAAATGCAATAGGAAAATAAAGGACAAACACTTAGGTACATATATTCAGGAACTTAAGCGACGTTTTTATCACTGTGAAAGTGCAAAAGGATATGTATTTTCTCAAAATGAAAAGAAAGTCGCATTCTAAATTTAAACAGCACATTTTTATGCAGCATTTTCCGAAATCGCAATAAATAATTTTGCATTGTTTAAAATCATATTAATAAATGAACGTGATAATTTATGCATGGGTGTTTCATAATTAGAAACAATAAGGTGACTATGAAACAACTATATATCCGAGATCAAATAACATGGATGTTAGTAACTTGCAAATGAGTCTATTCATAAATGTTCTGTTATGTATACTGTAGTGTATTCTTTTGCTCCGTTTTTTTTTCATTGACTTATGATTAAAAGTATCTGTTGCGTATCTGCAGCCTCTTTTTTTAAAAAAAAGCATATTGTTTTTTTTTTATTTCTTTTTATTTGTTGTTATGTTTTATGTACTAGTATTATTATGTTTTACTTAACAGTTTAAACATTCAGTACTACTGTACGTATACACCAGTGAGATAATACTTAAAAATGGAAAACGGTGTCTTAAACCTAACAAAAAGTAACTAAACGTTATGCTGACCACAAACGGTTTAATATCTGAATATTTATTACTTGAAATTTGTTTGTCGCCTGATTCAGAGCCTTAATTTTCCCTATAATATTTGTTTTTGCTCTTTATGTTAATCACATCCTTCTTGTACGGTCTTTCAATCATAACTCATAATATGTCAAAATATACTTTCAAAGTATTGTTTTGAGATATAGTCAGGTAATTTTAGTATCTACTTAAGTACATATATACCCTAATGAATGATATGGAGCTACAGAAACAAAAAGACATGTGCTTTATCCGCTGCATCAGCTTTAGTAAAAATTTAGTCCATAGATCAGAATCCACCACGTCTACATGGAAACCAACTACTGGAATTCAGGCTGAATATGGAAATCATCTTATCACTACCGTCAACCCCTTGATACAGACAGCTGGTTTTTATGACATTGATGTAAAACATAACAACACACCGAAAGAACAAATTTCAATTTTCTCTATAATGACTTGTTTAATGCCTTTTTTAAATATAAAATTTCCAATGATATACCATTAGCATAATACAATTTTACAAAATGGAAAGTGTGACCTCTGCAGTAGGTTTTACTTATAAACTTCAATCGATGATGTTAGATCAAACTTATTTTTCAATATGCTTACCTCAAATGCATTCTAGCGCAGCAAAATGCGCGGTTGCATATCTCTCTCTCTATATGTATATTTACAAAGAGATTCATTTATTAACCATTTGGAAGTGTTGAATCTGTGGTTAGGTTTAACTCAAATATTTTTTTCTGTGACAAATTCAAGAACATGTGTCAGTGGGAAAATAACAGATAACCATCAATCATTATCTTACAACTATAGATCCGAAAAAAAATAAGATAATACAGACAAAGGTTATCAACTCGAGATCGCCGTATTCATCAAATTATCACGCAAGAGGCTGATAATGAATTATAAAACTCGACAATGCAAACATTCAGAGGAGGAGACTACATAATATTGAAGTAATGTAAAACCTCTGTCACTATTGTTTTGTATATGTGTTTAGTTCACCCAATATGTAATAATGTTAAAACTTTTGTTTTAATATCCTCGGGTAAAGTTCAAATCAAGTGGAGTCTTTCTGTTCTGTTAAGACCCGTTCTTTTGGGACTCAATTTTCTGTATTACTGACTGAAGGAAAATTGGTCAACAACGTACACGATTAATTTAATGCTTCCAACAAGTGACATCATGACAAATATGCATTTTTGTTATTCATTCACAGAGAACTATGAAGTAAATGATATTTGCTTGATTGCATGATTTTTTAATTCTAACAAAACAAAAAATGTAAACAACAACATTACATAGTAAGTTCCCAAGCATGTCAGAGTTCATGAATTTCTATTTTAATTGTTGTTAGTACTGTTTGCAGTTAGTCAAAAACAAGTTAAAAAGGTCATTTGCTGTACATGTAGCGAAACGGATTGACAACTTAAGTTGTTTCATCATTTCGTTATATTGTCGTCGAATTTGCGCTTAACTTATTGTGTCATCAAATAGAAAAAATGTTATGATTGACTACTTTTCTATTATTATTCATCCTGTCTTTTGTCTTGTAACGGACAACATCTGCAAAAACTCACTTATAAACACGATGTATAAAGAAAAGAAGATTCAAACAACGCACAGTGAATATTATGAAATAATTATTGTTGCTATTTATCGAACGACTCAGATGCTCTTTTAGTTTCTTAAGAAACTGATGTTTTAAAAGAAAGAACGTTCGGAATGAGACAATTTTCTATTTGAGATCAAACAACGTAGATGGTAGTAACGTTCAATTGAGTCCATGGTTGTGTATGTTGTGTTTTGTAAACTGTTTTTTTCCTTCATTTTTTGCCTAGACGTTGTCAGTTTGTCATCGAATTATGAGTTAACATATTACTTAGGTAACGTCAGACCTTTTTAGTATTATTTATTTACTGTGTTCAATTAAACATTAGTAAATATACACAGGCGCGAAAATGCTTTAATTGAAAATATTATCTTTTATTTTACAAAAAGTAAGGCTAATTATAAAACGTTTTGCTGATAAAAGAAAACCTGTATATATATCTTAATATTTCTTTTTTTGTTTTCAATTCCAATAGTACGCCTGATTAAGAGGTCGGGATACTTCCCTATCATTTATGTGTTATTATTCATGTCCTTCTTGTATGGTCCTTGGATATGGGTAATCAAAATTTGCCAAAATATTCTGTCTAAATTTTGTTAAAGAGACAATCCGGTGTTGATGATTTAATTTTCTAGTTAAGTACGAATAGCCAAAATATATTAATGTAACCATATATTGCTCTGCTCCTTTAAATTACAGAACACTTATTATAAGTAGATTGGAAGAATGCATGAATATGATCGTCCCGTGGAAAAGAAATCAAGGGCAATTGGTCATATTTATAAAGTAACTGTTTACATAACTTTTGAATTTTTGAAATACTAAGGCTTTTCTACCTCAGAAAATAGATTACCTGGGCTGTTTTTGGCAAAACTTTTAGGACTTTTGGTCCTTAATGCTCTTCAACTTCGTACCCTTATTAGCATTTCAAACTTTGTTTGATTCGAGCGTCACTGATTAGTCTTTTTTAGACGAAACGCGCGTCGAGCGTAGACACAAAATTTAATCCTGGTATATGTGATGAGTTTATTTGCCATACTATTCGTTACAATGTAATGCTAGTTTTAATTCTTTTTTTGAACGTTTGTTAACAACTGAACACTGTAATATATAAATGGAGATCCTCCAATGTTCAAATACATGTAGTAATGAATCCATGGGTCATTGACTTGATATCCTACACTTATAAAGTCCAGTTTTACTTATTTTAAACTAAATTCTGTTTATAAAAGCATTGATTTGCAATAGAAAATATGCGACAATCAACTACCGGGTAGGACTTTCAGTAAAAGACCCTGTTCTAATCACACTATAATTATATGAGTTTATATATCGGTATTTAGAATGTTAATAATAGGGAACGTCAATAGATTACTTTCTGCATCTTAGGTTTTGTTTAGCTGTTAAACAATGACTAAACTTTAGTCCTTCTTATGATTTATTCATCTTTTTAAAGGGACCACAAAATCATGTTATTACAACTTTGACTGAACCATTGTATACGATATTATTTCATTGTATCGTACAATGGGTAAACAGTATATTTCATCTAGGTATATACTTAGTACCTTCCCACACCTTATATGAGGTAAACATTCTCCAACAATATTTTGGAGCTTAACATGGTGTCTTCATGAATCAAGAAATGCATATAGCATATTTTCGATTTTTTATAGAGGCTAAACGAAATTCATTGATAAAAATGATGCACAATAGTAGTTTAAGACTCGTTAAGAACCGTATAAGTATTCTATAAAAAAAAACAGCAAAATTGTTCGGGTAAAAATAAGAAAGTGCGTAAATTCCGCGATCTGAACAACTTTTATATTTGCATATTAAATATGTATTACTTGAGTTATTTTTCACAATAAAGACTATTCTTTCAACACGACATTTTTATTTTTTATGTGACTGTCTACATACAATATGCGCACACCTGCAATTCAACATAATGTACTTGTTTCGGTCACTTATCTTGTCTTATCAATGCAGATAAACTATTTTTCTATAATTTTTCAAAACAGTTCCTGACAGATGCTGATCTTCCATTCTTGACAGTTATAATTATTTCAGACGTCATTTCATTTATGCACATTCTTTCTACATTTTAATTTAGTTTTTCTTTTTTGTCGTAATTTCTTTTTTTTAGGTTATTTTTGTTACTCTTGATGATTATGTTATGGTATTATGTAATACAGAGTTTGAAACAAGTTTAGAACAGTTCGAAGACATATTATCCTGGCAGTTCTGCGTTAAGATTAGAACTCCATATTACTGTTAATGTATGACAAAATAAACGGGAGACGTCGGAATCAAATTTTATCGTGCTATTAGTAGGGGTGTTTAGCGACCGTGACTCCCTAGGATCATGATCAGTTATTATTATTCTGTATTATAATTTGAGATGCAAAGTAGTATGATATTTTGTAATTTGATATTTTTATAATGTTGGAGGATGGCCATGTATAAAATACAAAATATCCAATTAAGCGACACTCGATCTTGAGAGTCTCTAGTTACCTTTTTATCGCAAAAAGCAACATTTTAGTTTAACTACAGTTTAAAATTGTACCCATTATATAGTATTTACAAACGGTATTTAAAATTTATATATTGAAAATCTTACCATTTTTGTTCAATGTAAAAGAAAAACGTGAATGCATGTTGAATTTTTTTGTTCATCGTACATAGAAATTTAATTATTTTTCTCGCTAGTCAAACAGTCGCTTATTATTGAATGTAACATATATTAACATATTGGACAGCTCTCTCAAACTGTCTTAAAATGTGAGTTTCCTCTTATAAGATGTACGTTTATTGATCGTTGTTTTATTTTTTTCATATGGCATACACGTTGTTCTTTTATAATACTTCTAGTAACGGGGTGTATTCTATGTCAAATAAGGATGTTAAACTAACATTTACATTTGATCAGAAATGGTTAGTTCAGCAGCACCTGCATACGGGGTATTTATCTTCAAATTGATACGATATTCCTGTGCTTGTATTTCCTATCATGATTTTCTTGATAGAGGGTTGCTGCTCACAAGGAAGGTATTAAACCAAGAGTTTCAAATGGTGAAGTTGAAATCATCCCTTCGTAAATTTTACGGACGCCTTTATGAGTTGGTTGACCGTTATGGAACAACCTTTTCACAGATGATATCGGATATGTTCCTAACGTCGTAAATACAATCTCCTTCCCTTTCATGAATGTGGCCTACCGAATTAGACTATTTATCGGATTTGTTATAACATGAGCAACACGACGGATGCCACATGTGGAGCAGGATCTGCTTACCCTTCCGGAGCACCTGAGATCACAGCTATATTTTGGTGGGCTTCGTGTTGCTTATTCTTTAGTTTTCTATGTTGTGTCATGTGAACTATTGTTTGTCTAGTTGTCTTTTTTTCATTTTTAGCCATGGCGTTGTCAGTTTATTTTCGATTTATGATTTTGACTGTCCCTCTGGTATCTTTCGTCCCTCTTTTTCAATCATTGCATTAGCTGGAGTATATTTACCAAAAATTGTTCATTCTTGATATCTTAATGTTAATTACTTCCTTTGATAAGTTATTTCAATGGTTTATAAAACACTGAAAATAACCAAATATTGTCAGGGAGATTGTAGACCTTTGATATTTATCGATTGTAGCTAAAACGATCACTTCCAATTTTGTGTTTGAACGTCACTATTGATAGTTAAACACGAAAGACTGGTTACATCATCTTTGTTAAGGTCTTTAAGATCGCCTCCGATCTAAGAATATGTATCATGTCAAAAATTCTCTTTTTTGTTTAATATTAGCATGATTGAATAACTATGATAACAGTTTATTAACTTTGGTGGAAGTAAAGAATATGCCATTTCTTGTATGAATAATGCTAATAAACTGTAATTTGAGTAAGTTCCAAATTTAATATGCAACATGATTTGCAGTAATTCTAGAAATGAAATCGAAGTCATAATTTTATATTTTACTGTAATAGAAATATCCATTTTAAGAGGGAAACATTTCTTGAGTTGTCTTTAAAGTTTTTCTTCTGCTATTATTTCCTTAGCAAATTGGCGTTCCTTCTTCAACATATCACTCCTGTCACCTATAACAGTCAGAAGATCTTGCATTGATATATTGATATACGTATTTAAAACACTAAACAATAGTGGTTATCGTGTTTTGAATATTTATCCAATCTTTCCATTTTGTGATAACTGTGATCGTTATAGCGTTCAAAATGTTTTCATGTGCTTTGCATAGGCTGATAGTACGAGGAATGATATTCCTTTTTTATAATATGTTAATCAGTTTGTATACTTTAAAGTCGACAAACAATGTATTTATTGATTATAAAAAATTGAAAACAACACGTTAAATAATTTCATGTGTCCGAAGCGCTTTTCTGGATTTACCTTCATCTGGAACGCTCAAAGCCAAACATTTGAAATCCGAGGATGTATAAGTACCGAATTTGTTGAAGAGCTATATGACAAAAATACCTAAAATTGATAGCCAAATTCATCTAAAGTCCACTTTGCCTGAGGGAGTTGAATCCTTAGTTTCTTAATAATTTCAAAATGTATAAACGGACAATTTTAGAAAAGTTTGTAAAATCATGTCAGTACCGAAGTACTGACTACTGAGCTGATGATAAGCTTGGGGACTGATAGTCCACCAGCAGAGATATCGACCCAGTGATGTAAAAAATTGAAAACAACACGTTTAATAACTTCATGCGTCTGAAGCGCTTTTCTGGATTTACCTTCATTAGGAACGCTCAAAGCCAAACATTTGAAATCCGAGGATGTATAATCATTCATATAACAAATTGCCATTCATTAGATGGATTATTGTCCAAAATTGAAGACTGAACATTTTATATTAACTGTTTTCTAGTCACCCCGTATATTATATTGTACAGTGGCTGTCATTATATTCATAAATATTTCTATCATTACCACACGTTTACATTACATTACCTTTTATAGTTTTCTTATAACATGGACAACATGGACATTTTGTAGTGTACCATAAGAAACTGAAAATTCTAAATGGAAAATTGAGTGGTGAAGGTATTCTATCTTCAAAATCAATTATAACTGAATGTCGATAGTAACGCCATTTCTGTTCGGATTTTTTTCGAATTTCCTTAAATCGTGCACTGCAACAGAAAACTAATTGTGTACATACAACGCAACATCAAGGAATAACAAAATAAATTAGAAATCTGAAGTCAAAATAATTCATTACCGACTGATTTGAAAAAAAAAGCTAAACTTCATATATTCCTTAGATATTTATTATCATGGCATACCATGGCATTGTCAGCTTCGACGTATTGATTTGAATATTCCTGTGATTAACTTTGTAAGACGTAAAATCTTAAAAGTTTACTCCTTTATAGTGCCTGTATTGTGGCTGATAAAATCGATTTTACAGTTCTTTTAAACAAATACGGTAGTTTTATTATCATTAGGATTATTTCGATAGTTAGTTATGCGCACAGTTTGACAGTATTATATAGGCAAACTACTTTTATCTAAATACGGGTAAATATATATATATATATATATATATATATATATATATATATATATATATAGTACCAGGATATAGAATTACTCCGTCAAATAGGACTAAATCATATCAACAGCGTGTCTCTAAGTTTTTAAATAAAATTTTTAAGATTTTAAAATTGAGGATATTTCAATGTGTTATAAGCTAGCTAGGAAATAGTTTAAATCAACATTCCCTCTTTATCCGCCCTATTATTCCACTTAAAAATGATGTTTCGTATGTCACTTTTTCCACTAGTAGCTAATACATTATTAATTTTTACTGTATTTATAAACATTAATTGCGCTTTTAATTTCTACTATTTAATACATACAATCCTTTTCGAATAACTGTCAAGATGAACAAACAATTTCATCGACATACTGTTACCTTTTTTCATTTGCGCTCTTTCCTCATCTTTGTATCTATATTTACTATTGAATTACTACATTGAATAACCAATCAACGGTATAAAATACCTGAACATAGCTATAACAATATTCAACAACAACCAGTTTGTTAACATCATATAAACAGCAGCAATTACTGGTGTTATCCAATCTCCTGTTGCACAATTTGTAGCGTCATCCTTGCAACCTGCATCGTCATTGCCTTAAAATAAACAGGTTTACGGAATATATCATGGAAACTATAATGTACAGAGGAATTTATAGATATATAAAGAAACTTAAATTTGAATTATGGTCCAGCGCGACAAACTTCCGAAGAAAAATGTTTACTTAGTGGCTTTTATTATATTATCGTTAGCTATTTGTTTTTAAACAGTTTACAATGATGTTTAAAAAATTACGAATTTGTTTGTCTGTGAATGATTTACGAATATATACCCATAGATGTTCATGATATTATAAGGACGTCTCCACGCAAGTTTATCGACACTATTGTTTGACACAGTACATTTGTACATACATGTATGCCTTTAAAAAGTTTTTAACGTACTACATATCTCATTTCTATACATAAACTATGTTCCACCAACGTTTGTATGTGGAGTAAATATATAGTTTGACCATTAACTAAGACTAAATTGTGGATAGAAGTTTTTTACACAAGTGTAATTGGCACAGATAAGATATAATTTCCTGACACACTGAAGAATAAAAGAATTCATAAAAGGTTCATGCATGGTGTGACACATTTTTCTGAAAGGAAACTTCTAAAATAGCTGAAATAAGTTTTATTCAAAAATATGCTAAAATGGATGTAAAACCTTCTAATGTATCCATAAATAGTTCGCCATAAACCTGCCAGTATGGAATTTGAAGAATTGTCCATGTTCTCAAATACTCAATATTTTTGGGTCCAGCGATTGTATGGCTTGGGTAAACATTGGCATGATACACAACGCCAGCAGCAAATATAAGGATGGTAAGTATTACCAAATACTGCATCAAATCCACAAGCTGAAAACATAAAATCTGTTTTATTCGAACATGCTTAGTAATACACTTTTCTGTACGGTTTTTAAGCCCCTTTATTATATTTATAATAAAAAGATCTACCCATAGGAAGTTTGGGTCCTTTAGAAAAGGGTGTATTAAATTTATAACATGAAATGTACCAATTGTCTAGTAATTTGAAAACAATATATCGTCAGTAATACTCGATAGCAACATATTGAACCTTCATAAAAAAGAGCTGAATAAATCAAAACCTTAGCCGGATAAGGGACGACAATGTTAGGTATGCATATATTTCTCAAGCTATAAATATACAATTAAATTGGTAACTTCAAGTTTCAAAAGTACACAGTATTTATATTTGCATGCCAGTGCCAAATATACTTGGTCCTGTGTTATGTACCAACAGAAACCGTTTATCAGCCTAGAATTCGAACACGTGTTAGTTTACAAATAAACTGTACCAATGTAACTGAACATGATGCGCATTTCGACAAAAAAGTCTCTTCGGTATATATCCTTATATCTTGATGTGTGCTAATCTTTTACTTTGAATTAAAATAAACTGACTTTAAAATTACAACAATTGGTAATTTTATAAATGATTACATGCTGTCGATACTTCGATACTTGAACAACGTACTTTGTTATTATCCATTCGTTTGCTAAGTTCTTGCGACTAATTTTGTCATTTGATTAGACAATTTGCATTTGCATTTTCTTACAAGTTCGAAATTTATGTTATTTTTACTTTTTACAAGATAGTTGAGATTTCTTAATA
Source organism: Mytilus californianus (assembly GCF_021869535.1). NCBI lineage: Eukaryota > Metazoa > Mollusca > Bivalvia > Mytilida > Mytilidae > Mytilus > Mytilus californianus. Next base: position 908,847 of record NW_026262699.1, read on the forward strand.
CATTTCTGTTTGGTAACATGTTTAAACATACTGTTTGGATTTACGGTTACCTTTGAGAATTGCCTGATTATCGTATGTCGGATAATAATTAATTGCAAAATGCTTTGAGATCATGCGAAAGGGACGACAAAAATCCACAATTTATAAAGCAATCCATGTATGTGATGTATTATGAACTTTTTATTGAACGGTTTTGTTGTATTCATGGTTTTGTTAAACTCTTTAAAATCTGTTTTTTTATTTTCAATTGGCCACTTTTTAATATCACGTTTTTAAATACAATTACAACAATAAAAGAACAAGTTTTTATATGCTTGTTTTTGTCGCTTTTGTTCGAAGTGTTATACCATCAGAATTTGATAGTCATCGTGTCATAATTTGGTCTACTTTTACTTTAGGGGTTCCAACATAACTGTTAAAAAAGTGGAGGGTCCCACAATAAGAAGTGTATCTAATGTGCGTTGTACTGTTGTTTTATTATATACTGGTGTATTGATTGTTTATATAGTATTGAATTGTATATGGTTTGTGGGACCTCTAAAGTAAAAGACGGCATTATTGCACTTTTATTTACGTTAGGGGTCCCATGAAAATTACCTATATATACCGTAGGTTGTGGGACCCTTAAATTAAAAGAAGACAGTATAGCACTATTTTACTTGAGGGGTCCTTTTGAAATTATCTATGTATACCGTAGTTTATGAGACCCTTAAGTAAAAGAAGTCATTTTAGCACTCTTTTACCTTTTGGTTCCTATAATAAATACCTATATATACCAAAGTTTATGAGACCCCTTAAGTAAAAGTAGGCATTATAGCACTCTTTTTACTTTGAGCATCCCACATTATTTAATGAGAAAATAAAAATAGATGGCAATATCTATATGAGAGAAACAAAATAAAAAGATGTGAAGATATAAAATTTGATTCACTTAGAACAGGTAAAAATTTAAATTTGATATTAATACAAAAAATATATATGTTTATGGAGTGGGACCCCTAAAGTAAAATACAAAAATGTCAGAACCCATAAACTACTTTTACTTTAGGGGTCCCTTCATAACTGTTAAAAAGTGGAGGGTCTCACAAAAAAAGGGTATTTAAAATGCATTGTACTGTTGTTTTATTATATACTGGTGTATTGATTGTATACAAAGGATTGGCTTGTATATGGTTTGTATAGGTTGTTGGAATTGTAATTCGATCATTACTAATAACAGACGCATTTCATCAAATTAGGTAGGCTAAATTATAGTACAGTCGTTTCTAAATTTGTATATATGTTATACTTGCCATTTCTTTCACCATGATTATGATTATACCAAACCGTTTAGACAATAACAGAAAATTTAATAGTCGAAGAAACATGATAAACAATGCTATACTGTAAATTCGCCTTGTATGTGCTATCAAATCTGAGTCCAAAATATGCATGCAAAATCCAAGTATGTACAATATGAAGCACAAAAAATCCAAAATGTTCCAAATATCAAATATGTGAAGAAATATTCTCTGTGGTGACCAGTGGCAATCCTTTTGCGGACGAATCTATAAAGAAAGCAATATTGAATTACCATCCAACCTGTACAATATATATCTGTCATCAGATTGTGTTAACACTTTGAGATACATGCAATTAAGTTTCATTTAATATTGTGTAATTCTACATGTTCTGTGACAGAAACATTTTATAATAAAACATAAAGAAGATGAAATTCTGAAATAGTTACTTTCATTTTTATGTACGTTAGTTTAACAAAGAACAACAGACTGATGAACAAAAATTGTATAACATACTTTACAAGCGAGAACCCAGTATAAAAATATTTGCATCATGATTTTCAAAATTTTAAATAAAAAAAGATTATCACTTACCATGCTCCATATTTCCTCTAATAAATCACCCAACATGTATATGAAGATCAAACCTTCTAGTAGATTTATTGAACCAGGTTGCAGGTCCTGAGTAAGGAAATAGCTAAACATCATTAAAGCCGCGATGAAAAATTGCTGAAAAAATTAGTTTATTATTTATAAAGAATACAAATGTTGTCAATGCTACGGTTACCAGCAAAAACTTAAAAAAAAACTTTTTGTAAACAAAAATTGTGTTTTTATATTGAGAAAAGTGTCATACATCTTATATATTTACATCAAGAACAAAAATGTACTCTGTTTCACAAGCAAATGAACTTCGTTTCTTAACGGACCATTCTTTCGATAACTTGGGTATTGAGACTACAATGATAAGTGTTTGCATTACGGTATCAGTTTATTCACCCTGTAATCAATAAATATACATTATGAAATGCAAAACTGGTTAGGGAATCTGTTGTTATTTTGTGTCCTATTTTATCACGGATGAAATCTGTGCATAATGACTGTTGTTACATCGATATTCATTAGCCATAATTTTTTTTAGGATATATATGTATATTAACATAGAAAATGATGGCGAGCTACGATTTCAGACCCTTTTTTTGTTGAGTCATTTAATTATTATATTATCTTTTGGGTTTTAAATGTTTGACATTTGGCAACATTAAAGAGATATTATAAATCCAAATGCACACTTTAATGTATCAATAATACTGTGGTGATACATTTATGACTACTGGTACTACTTAAGAACCGATTGGTACTCTGGCTTCATTACCAGTACTAGCATTAAACACTTTGATTATATATTTTGTCTTTATATATCCTTAAAGAACATTCTAACCAAAGAACAACAACGACATTCTGCACTAGAATGGATTCATTACTATTTTAAGGAAATTTCTGAAGGGTCATACTTTGGCATAATTTGAAATCAAATATCCACAAAAATACATCACATTACTGCAGTTAAAAGACAGGAAATTAAACAAATCCTAAGTCACCATCTAAAAATACCGTTATTGTGTTGAAATATGTTTGTGTGTCCATATGACTCTTTTTTAAGTGTGTGGTCATCGTGTGCTTTTATATTTACATGGTATACAAAATACCTAACTCAGTGTATTATCAATTATATCCTCGTGTGTACACTGTATATCTCGATGTGTCATTAAATTTGAATATTGTTTTGAATACATTATAAACTCACTAGATGGATAACTATTTTTGTAACAGGTGCTGTAACAATTGTTAGCATAGATTTTTTTCTCCAGTGGTTCTGAAATTAAAAGACAATAACAATCAAAAACCAAGGAGTAAACAAAGACTCACATAACCAAAGGACATTTACATCAACAGTTATAAATAATAAAAAAGAAACAACATAAACTCCACTAAAAACGGGAGTGAAATCAGGTGCTCCGGAAGGGTAAGCATTTCCTTCACCGAATACAGCACCCGTCGTGTTATTTCTTTGTTCAGTTCGGTAATGATGGAAGGTTATTATGACTGAGGAAGAATATCAGATATGATTTCTGACACACTTTTGTAATAATGGCCAATCAGCTCATGATGGCGACCGTAAAAGTTCATGAGTGATGACCTTAATTTGATTGATTCAAAGCCCTGTCTTAGCAACTTTTGAGAAAGCAGTATTCCTCGTTCAACAAAATCAACGTACTTTGAGCTACAAAAAAAATGTAGCTCTAGAGTAACGTATCAATTGAGACACATATACTCCATATGCTGGTGCCGCTGGGATGTTGCTACACAGAAATGGAAAGTTGACTATAGGAAAATTAAAATCATCGCGTTTGTCATTACAAAGAGATAAACACGATAAAAAAATACTTACTAGACATCAATATTTTAAGATATCTTTTAAAGAACACTCAGACAGTATAGAGGTATTTTCTGACGGTTTTTCTTGCAAAGTTAAGATTCTTATGATTGTTTTATTTCCAAGAATTACAACATGAAACACATTGTTATGGTAGATAGGAAGTAGCTAAGACTAAGACACTAACATTTTGAATTATTTTGAATTATATACAGTGTATCGTTTTATTTTCGCTTTGTCACGACAATATTGTGTTTCCAGACAAACATCATATCCAAAAGAAAAGAACCAGTTACGCTATCTGTTTGTGTAAAAATGTCTGGTAAAATATAAACAAACGGTTAAAAAGGTTTGCAGTAATGATATCGAATAAAACCATGCAAATGGCAACCTGTCGAAGTCCATCGTTATCTCTGTCATCATCCACAAAATTCTTAATCGGAACTTACAGTCAATTAGTCTTTAGCCATTTTTTCCCCAGTGTTGCAAGACTATTTGATTTTGCAATAAATATCATCTCGTATAAATTATCCACATACCAAACAACATGTTTCCTTCAAAACACTGATTTCAGTTATATAGAATTACAATTAAATGTTATATGTAATTTAGTAAATGTACGCATGTTAAAGTAATGATACACACTTTTTGATGTTGATGTATTAACATTCTTTGTGATACATAGAAAGGCAACTAAAATATCACCAGCTCTACATGTAAAGAACATGCGTTTCTCACAGTGTTTGTTCGTTGTATTATCTATTTATCAATTATGGAATCATTATTTTTTAAACCTCGGTTAAGTACTGTTGATTACATTCAACATGTTTAAATGCAACGGTAAGATTTTTGTTCAAATGTAAAACGTCTAAATCATCAACACAATGTGTTTGTCCGTGAATTACCCATATAATTCAGTGTATATATCAGACATTTACTTATACTTAATTAGAAAATATGTTTCTGTTAACATGCATGCACTTGTTGGTTATTTGTGTTGAGGCGGTTGTTTTTTTATCAAAATATTTTCCTCGTTCTGCGCCGTTTATTCATATACAGTGCAACCTGTGTTATTCAACACACTTAGGGACCATAAACAAAATGTCGGATTATGCAGGGTATCAGTATACTCAGGATTCTTTTTTTGCCAGGGTGGTCATATTTTTTAACTTTGAAAATGTGTCGGTTAAAGCAGGATGTTGGAATATTCAGGTCTCGGATTAGACAGGTTACACTGTATTTGTTTTGTACGTTTGCAAGTAAAAATGCATTATCAATTGCTCAGTTTACTAGAATAAGTGACTTGTAAGTTATTCAGGTTAAGTTTACTTCAAGGTGACAGATGGTGTTTTTGTTAAAAAAAGTTAACATACCTTTATAAATGAAAACCACCCACTAATAGTAATCGAGTAAATACTGGTTGTAGGTGTCACTTTTTGTTCCCGTGGTGGAGCATTTGTAGTCCCTGGTTCATGTTCTATATCTAAATGGATGTCTTCAACTGAAACTACGTTATACGCAAACAATCTTTTGCTTGCATCTTTCTGATTGGAAGAGTGAGATATGAATTCCTCTATATTGAATTGGTGTCCGAAGTGGAGGGGACTTTCAATATTGCCCCACACATCACAGACGTTATCAAGAGCCTCTATAGCCATTTGTTCATCGTCAGTAAACATTTTTTCCAACAGAAGAACGGCTCGTGATAAAAATAACCTGTAAGAATCAAAGAATAAATTATGAGGTTTTTTTACTGAAGCGTCTATTTTTCAAAGATAGTGGTTTGCCTGGTGTGTTAACAAACATTTCGTTTAGTCGTTTACATTTGATCAGATGGTGGCCTTTTATCTATTACTATACGTTATTTGGTTTGCTCATTAGAGGTAGTACTGGGATATAAAGCTGCTTATGCCGTTATTATGTTTATGAAGGGTACACAAATGTAGTTGGCGAATCGTCAATCACTTCACATCTTTTTATTTCTATACTAATTTATCAAATGTAAAATAAATATTGAATATGACAATGTAAACATACATCTGTAGGATTGCCATACCCCAATTCACGTTTCAGCAATAAACTTACTTTGCATGAGACTGGTATTGATTCTGGCGGTTTTCCTCAAACTTTTCTTCCGCAATGTTTGCCAAAGAGGTAAGAAACATGCTTGAAATCAGGGCTGTCACTGAAATGAATGATCCACAAAATCGATTTAATGCCATGGTAACTAGCAAATTTTTATCATTAGAAGACCCTTAATTATTTTAAAATTTAATGAGATACTCATTAGTCATAGCTAAAACTGATATAATGTTTGAGTACATAGCATTATACATGCCAAAACAAGTACTGGACAAAACATGGAAGAGGAAAACTATCAATTTAGAAAGAACGTATTGATAACGTTGAGTTCACGGGAATACCTTGAGTTGACAGTTTATGTTGGCTTTTAAGAACGTACCATTAAGTTAAGGCATATAAACCTTCAAATATTAATGTCTTTCTAGAAATGAATTTTCGCAATGGGTCTTAAGAAATTATATTAGTAGACTCTTGTTGTTTTTGGTGGTTGGTATTTAACGTCACTTCAGCCACTTGCAATATGCCGAAGAGAAAAAAATACCTCAGACAGAATGACAGAATCAATGTCAATTAGGATCGGAGTCACAGCTTGTTACAAGTGTGCATTGAACTAGCACATTCAAAGTCTGTAGGCTAGTATTCACAACTACCTGGCAGCTTTTTAAAATTGTAAATGAATGTTCCTTATAACATATAAATTAGCTAAAATCTAGAAGGTGTTTTCAATTAGTTTAATCTGTTAAATCTGTTATCTTGAAAAGAACATATACATGTATCAGTGTTAACATAATTTATATGCACATAATAATTGTGTTCAAATGATGTTATGGTTTGTATAGCAGAAATCATACGTGAGAGAAGACTGAAATATAAAATAATAACAACAAAAAAATAAGATGTCTAAAAAAAAGAAGGGCTGAAAAAACCAGAGAGACAGTCAAACTCATAAATCGAAAATAAACTAACAACGCAATGGCTAAAAAAGAAATAAGACAAACAGACAAATAATTGTACACAAGACACAACATAGAAAACTAAAGACTAAACAACATGAACCCCACCAAAAACTGGGGGTTATCTCCGGCGCTTCGGAAAGGTAGGCAGATGATGCTTCACATGCGGCATCCATCGTGTTGCTCATGTTATAACAAATCCGGTAGATTGTATAATTCGGTAGGTCAAATTCGTGTAAAGGGATCGGAAGGGGATTGTAGTAACGAACATATCCGATATCTTCTGTAAGACGAGTATTCCATAACTCGTGATGGCGTCCGTAAAACTTACGAAGAGATAGTTTTAACTTCACCATTTGGAACTCTTGGTTAATTAGCTCCCTTGTGAGCAGCAACCCTCTATCAAGGAAATCATTCTAGGAAATACAAGCCTGATAGTATTGTATCAATCGCTGCTGAAATGTTGCTACATAAAAAATGGGAAGTTCACAATTTGGAAGCTGAAATCATCTCTTTTGTCGTTAAGTTTGTCAATTTTTAGATGTAAGTCGAGGTATGAGGCAGAATCAACTGCCTCTGCTGGATCCTTTATCTCTAGTTCGATTGGATAAATGCGTTCAACATAATCACCAACCGTTGCAACGATTCTTTTAGTGGTACATAACGTAGGTTGCCTGCTTGCAAGTCAAATGGCGGACATATGTTCTCGATGAATGCTTTATTATATCATAATAGCATATTGTTTTGCACTCATACTTTGATACACTTCATATGCTATTGTCATCATTTTTCGTACGATTTCTTTGATAAAAATTTAATAGCGATGCTATCGAAATTATAATATTACCAGGCTTAATGTTTTGTAAAATGGAAAAGTATCTTTCTCAGCCTCAAAACGTCTTAAACTTGTTTAACGAGAAAATTGAAACCATCGTTGAATGCTTTTGATACGTTAAAATAAATTTTATGTTTTATTTTGTTTTCAATAGTTAATTTGTATGCTCTACCAAACCATATTAGAAATTTTTTGTATCATATCGAACAGTTATTGCGGTTTTAAAACTTATCTTGTTAAGTCGAAGACTTTTTTGTAAGAGTTATTTCCCCAAAACTGTTTTCCTGTAAGTTTATCTCCTCCGTAACCAAAACAGATAACGGAGTAGTTGTCTGCTCTATGGTCGGGGTTGTTGTCGCTTTGACACATTCCCCATTTCCATTCTCAATTTTATTTTCATATTTACATTTATTGTATAAACAAGTACCTTGAAGCCATTTCTTCTTTTAAATGAACATACATACACATATCATTTCAGACCGAGAGTGACATTCTATAAACCGGAAGGGCACATATGCCTCATGTCAGTCATAAGTATATACCTCTATATCTATTTTTGGAAACAGTGTGAATAAAGCTATCATTAAAGGCCGAAAGTTACATTCCTTAACCGGAAGTAGCCAATTATCTCCCTTTTTACAGGCACAATTATAGAAAAAAACATATGTTTTTGATATCTGTATAAATATAGCTATCAACTGAGACGTGACATGTTCTTACCAGAAATATGCATTCATCACCCTTATTTCATGCAAAAAATATGGTAACAATATGTTTATTGAATCATAAAAGAAACTGTGACTAGATACCAAAAGTAACTTAGTTAAACTGTAATTAACTTTGCATCAACTTAAAAAAAATTGATGCGGACAGACCTTCATTTTTTTTATTTCTGTTGATTTTGCCATTTTAAGAAGTTATAGATGGTTGAAAATGTGGTTTAAATGAGATGAAAAAAATATAAAAAACGTGTTTCTGACTAATCATTAGCGAAATAGGTTTATATTTCACTGGCTTTAACATTCATTGTTTGTTTTATTTCCGTTGTAGGAAACCCATACTTTGTTTCCATTTCCTTTGTAAAATACCTTATCTATAACATCAATTGAGATGTTTTGTTTTACACATGTATGCCTTTTGTCGTTTTAAATATGATCGGGATATCCACATTTTGTATTTATAACAAAACCAATGATGTAAATTGCCCGATTTTTCGTCGCATTTCATAATTTCAAATTTAAAAATTCTAAACGTCTGCCGTATATGATAACGAATAAAATGGTTAGTTATGCTGACCAGTCTTAAAGAATGATTCGCAGGTACTTCCTGTTATGTGTCCTGTTATAATGACAAATAATATATTGCTATTTTGATAGGTCGGTTAATTTGGTTTTGGTGTCTTCTACATGAAAGACTTTTATTATGTAAAAGGGTGTCTATGTGCAGAAGGTTTTAAAATAGAAAGCAAATAGGAAATAGGCAGACCAATTAAGAAAAAGTCATTAACACAATATGTGCTACAAACTTAGTCTGTCTTAGCAAGGCAATTCTAGGAAAAGTCGAAGGATAATGTGTCTTTAAATATATTGGTACTAACGTATAGTATTTTGTTGAATCATTTGAGCGTAATTATTTGTAGATCACGCTGTAACAGGGGCTTCACATAATATATCAAATTCACACAAATGAATGCGTTCGGATATAGTTGCATTTGGTTACACGTATAGTTAATTATCATTTATCACATATTTTGTACTGATATGTACGTTTTTTGCATGGCCAATAATAGCCGGAGGTCAAGGTTGGTTATCAGCCCTGGGGGCCAATATCGATATCAGCCCTCGAAATCCATATCGAGCTCCCGAGTTTAACTTCCGGTAACCTGTCAATCAAAAACTATTTGTAAAAAAGTTGCCATCTGAAGCAGCTAGACGATCAGAAAAGGATTCTTACAGATCAAATGACGATGCATGTAAATTCATATGAAAAATGAGAAATTTAGAAAGTTACGAATCTGCTGTAGTAGAACAAAATGTAAAAAGCAACAGTGAAAAAAACAAAAGTTCTCGTAAAATTTTGACGTTATAAAGAATTTATAAAATATATGACGCCACAATGGAAAAGTGATTGATGTATGACATCGAAAGTTCAAGCGGAACATATTTCCAAATCATAGTAGCGATATGGTGTTTCTTCTTCAGCATTAATTGGAAATGTAACACTTTAAGTCGTTTAATATTTAAAATTCTGAGAATTAATATATTTATTGTTAATTATTTGCTAAACTTTTCACAAAACTTTGTTTACTCACTGTGATACGAACTTTGTAAACTCACTGTGATACATTTTTTTATTTTCTTTTCGTTAAATGTTTTATTGAATTTTTGTTGAAAATATCAAACATAATTTGGTATATGCTATCTTTTTTCTCTTGCTTGAAAATATGTGATAAATAGATAATTACATGTCATTTCCCATATGGTCCGTGGTATCAGCCCACGAACCATATCAAGCCCTAGGGCTTAAGCCCTCTGGTTTGATATGGGAGCCTAGGGCTGATACCAGGGCCAATATGGAAAATGCCATATAATAATCTATAATCTACAGCTCATTTAATATCAGTTGTTTATAATTATAAGCTTACTCATTGGATTATCAAACTGGTGCCATAATGCAGCTGCCTTTTGTGTTTTATTTAACAATACAGCAACTAGCAATGTCTCATTTGTTGGCACCGTGTCTGAAATGTTGTCACTATTGTCTCCTTTGTCTTTTTTCCTGCAGCGTTTGCAGCATGTAATCATTCCAATTTTAGAACAACAAAGGCCTAAAGAAAATCAAAGAAATGTTTTGTTAATTTGACGGATCGGTTAATAACTCTATAGTCAAAAGTCTAGATAATTCCATCCTTATATTTGGGCGTTCGTTTCTATTTAGGTTTTGTATATGGGGTATACGAATCTCCAAGTCAAAACTATAGTGCATGTTTTACCTTTCCTACCATGGTTTTCCTGATAGAAGATTGCTGCTAACATTAAAACTATTTAAAGAGTACAACAAAATACTGGACTCCAAGGTAAATTAAAGGGTCATTCCATATTAACTGAACAAATCAAACGATTTCTATGAACGAACCAACTGAAAAACAACTGCCATATTCCTTTTCTGGCGTGTTATTTCCAAGGGATATGATAAATCTGGTTTTATAGCCGGATAAACCTTCCACTCAAACATGTTACATGACAGTTATTTTAAGAACAGATTTCTTATATTGACAACCCCCAAAATGTCATAATGTTTAAGTCTTGGTTAATTTCTTTTAGGAGTGTGTATAGGCTTTGAGATAGCTTTCAGTAACTGTGAGTACTGTAATACCACTATCCCATGTTAGGGGAAAACTGTGTGTGCCTTCCAACTGGTTATATTTAACCCCGCCATATTTTGTATGTGCTTGTCCTATGTCAGGATCATATAATTGAAAGATGTGTTGCTGTCATAAATTGTATCATATTATGTTTGCGCTTATTATTGTGTATATAGACCAGTCTGAGGTTTTTGATAGCTGACTATGATGTACTGGTTTTATTGTTGAAGGCCGTCTGGTGATCCACAATTAGTAATTGCTGTGTCATTTGGTCTCTTGTTCAGAGTCGGCAATCATATCATATTTTTTTATATGATGGGTTCATATGCCAATTTTTGGATTCGGCAGCCATAACTGTGTAAACATGCATTACAAATATAAACCACGCATGCATCACAACAACACAACACTAAAATGATTAAAAAAAAATAAACAAACGTACAGATTATTTAAAAAAAAAACGTCAACAAAAAAGTGTAGTAGATATTAAATTTGACAATGACATAAAAGTGAAAATGATGTAAATATGAATACAAATTTACACAAAAGATACACTACAGTGACTGTTAAAATCGTTTGTGTAAAAATCGAGACTCAGAAATCACCCTCACCAGGCATACCAACAGTTCACAAATTAAAAAAAAAAACGTATGCAGATTCAGGCAAAATATGTCCACGTGCTTGTGGCATGTGTGGTGTGTGTTTTTATATTTGTTTCATTTAAACCTCGGTGGATAGTTGTCTAATTGGAAAACATAATGCATATTTATATACGACTTAAAGAAAACTATAGATTGTAGACTTCACTTATTGTTGATCATTCGGAGACATCTGTTGGACAGATGACGGAAGAGTTGTAACAATATGTTTTAACCTTAATCACGTCTCATATTTCTTTCAATAATACAAACTGAATTGATTTTATCCTAAGCCAAAAGGGTGGACTCCTAAGCCGTTAGTGCAATTCAACAAGCACTGTCGTATAAAAACAGTATACACAACCATTACGATGTTGAATGCATATTCCTCTAATATGAGATGATATCCGAGTGAACACATTACTTAGCCATCAAAATATATAAATAAAACTGCCCATACCTTTGAGGAGTTCGTCCGCTATATATAAAGGTGCGTTCGGATCTTCTATATCACTCGGACACACACTCTAGTAAATGGTTAAGAATATCTATTGTATGACTATAAAATTTCTGTTTTCTCAATGGATAAAGGAATAGGAAATCCTCTTTGATAAAACGTTATAATAACTGCGGATAAAATAACGAGAGGTTAATATAAGATTTAGAGCAGCGTCCGTAAATCAGTTTAACTAGTTACATAGTGTGTTAGTGACCTAATATGATATATACCGGGTCAGTAAATTCAATATGGGGTTGAGAGTGAAGCTATGTAACGCATTTATGTTATCGACTATCTTTATTTGTTGAATTTAGACTATAGTTGTCTCATTTGCAATCATACCACATCTTCTTATTTTTATATAAAAGTGTTCAAAAGAGGGGCGAAAGATACCAGAGTAACAGTAAAACTCATAAATAGAAAAACAAACTGACGATGCCATGGCTCAAAATGAAAAAGACAAACAGACAAACGATAGTACACAAGAAACAATATAGCAAACTAAAGACTGAGCAACACGAACCCCACCAAAAACTGGGGGTGAATCAATTTTAAGAACCTACTTCTTTTGGTCTGCACGAAAAAAACTAATTTCAACAATAACAATTTAAAATCAACAACCTTGATATAACAATAATAAACAGAACTTTCAAAACATTTACATAATCAAATAGTGCCAAAGTCGTTACTCCAATACAAACCGTGTATTGAAATAAGCCGCGCCTCCCTACTAACCTAAGATGGAATATACACGGTATCCACGTGGATGATTTTAACCAATCATATTCCTAGAAATTTATAGGAGGTAAGATAAGTATATATATTCCAAGGTACGTCAATGACTTAAGTTCAGGACCTAAAGTCAATCCTGTTTATTTTCTTGTTCACGTTGTATTTTTTTCAGTTTTTCTTGATTTTGGTGTAATTGTTTTTAGTACTCTTTATTGGATATTTCACCTTATGGAAGCCGCAACATAGGAAAATCCCTCTTAGCGAACATTTAGATCGTTCCGGTAGAGGGCTTTTTAGAATTTTCCCGTTCTATTTAATTAATGTCGAATGTGACATTAGAAGATCCATAAAGGAACAACATTTTATAACTTAATTCAAGCCAAAACTAAATGCGCATTAGGCTTTCAATAGCGTTACAATTGGCTTTCTATATTTTACTTTAGAACGTTTATCTCCCTTTTGTAATTGTTTTATGACGTTACGTACTTAACTACCGTCTCATAGTTACAATTATTCGCCTTTCACCTGAAGATTGTTGTAAAACATGAAAGTACTTGTGAATATTAAATAATATATACATTATCTGGAAATATTGGACTTTTTTATTAAGATATATTTATCTATACTCAAGACTTTTAATAATTCGATATATATAATATGTTCAATTTTGCATAGTGCTGCTGTTTATCTTTTATTTAATGCACATTAGCCTCAAGTCTGTTCATCGACACGGTATTTTTGCCAATCCAACTAATTGCCTTGAAGGCGCAGAATAATGCTAATGATTTAGATACAAAAAGTATATTACCCTGATACATTGTGAATTGTGTATCAAATTATAGGAACAACAAGTGTAAATGTGATTTAAACAACGATTAGTATAAAAGAATATGTTATATAATCTCTCCACTTTGTAAAGTTACATTGTAGTTGCTCCTGCGAAAGTACATATTTCCCACTGATACGGAATTCCAAAGTAAATAGTTTTGTTTTAAATTTCTAAATGTGTATTCCTTAAATTACACAATTTAAGTGTAAGTTTTTATTTGTATATCATTGTTTATAAACATTATGAACAAGTATTATTACAGTTCGTCCTCTAGGACATGTAGGAAATTAATGAAAATAACAAATCTTAAATCAAATCAAAATTAAGCTTTACCTGCAGTATCTTGTCATCTTCTGCTGCTATCTCCTAAAATATGTTAATTTGAAAATTAAATAGTTTTAACTAGAATATCACGAATGTTTTACATGCAACCGCAACATTCAATTATCAATGCTTAAATAGTATCTGTGGAACATACGACAGATGAAAAGAAACACCAAACAACACCGTATAGAGAGATCTTCCTACATTAATGAAAAATACGTACTTACTTGTTAAGAAAACAATCATTAATTGATCAAGTGTGTTTAATATATATGGTCAACTTGTATAACCACAATGCATCTAATGTTTAGCGTAAACGCATTAAAGGGGTATTAACTTTAAATTCATGTTTAGTTATTTGACTCAAATTCTACTTTTTGATTTATTGCATACCAAAACGTATATCCAAATTATAAAAAGTCTAGAACACACTTTTTCAATGAATTGGTTCAATAATATGCATCCGGTTTTAGTGTGTATTTTAGTCTAAACCCTATTATTGATAATATGTGTGACCTCCGAAGACTGCAACAGTATTATAACCCTATATAAGCAGAATTAAAGATATAGATAGGTAGCGAACTCGTGCAATTTGAATTCTTATTAAGAATAAAATATATGATAATCATCGTTTTAACCTGTATAAAAATACAAACTTGTTGATCGAACCGGCTACTTAAATGGATTTCTCTTGTTACACTTTCAGAGTTGAAATATTTATGGTTAAAAAAAATCAAGAGACCCTGCCTACAAACGCTAACGTGTTATATCGTTCTTTTTAAGATTTAACAGATTTGCGTGAGATATTAAATGTTAAAAAAAAAAAAAAACAATCTCTATAAAAACACAAAAAAATAATACCTGCTTCCATAATCCATGGAAGGTACTTTTTGTCATTGAGAATTTTTCGTCACTGTTAAGTATCTGATCCATCATATCGGTCTTACCAGCATGAAAAGAAGTGGCAAATACATCCTTAAACATTAAAACATCAATATAAAACCCGTTTGAGAGTATACAAATCATTCTAAGTTAACAATTTTAAAACAAGATATAGAATAGAAGTTAATATGTGTAAATTATTTCTTTCACTGTTTTGTATGTTTTGTCTATTTATGGTAATGTCCATTGTAGGTAACTAGGTACTTCTACATCCCGTCCTTGTGGAATTGTGAGTAGGTAATTTTATATATTCTGGTCTTTTGGATTTGCTGGTGTGCTTTGTCTATATGGCTTTGTGTTTTTCTTTGTTCATATACTTTAATGTGTCTGTAATGATTAACATTAAGATACAATGTTGACTGCTGTACTTTTATTTTTGACATTTTTACCTACTATGTTTAGTTGTTTTGTTCACACATTGTTTTTTGATATAATGAAATTTTAAGCAACTGTCATACAAGTGAGAGGTTAAGCTACATGTAGTTATAAATCAGGTTTAGTTCATCGAATTGCATATAAGTAAAGCATGTACCAATTCAGGAATATGAGGGTTGTTCACCTTTCGTTCGATGTGTGTGAGCTCTTTTTCCCATTTGGTTATGGAAGTTCCATTTTGAATTTTCAGTATTTTTGTTATTTTGTATTTCGGTGCGTTAATTTGTGCATTAACGAGTGTTCTTGAATTACGTGCTTTTAACAATTACAGATAATGTGATAAAAAAGTAAGGTAAGTTTTCGTTCATTCTACCATAGATTATATATTTGACTAAGACATTTTTAAGCTAGGGTCATATCTGACAAAATTGATTAAAATGGATATACACGATTGTAGGTAACCTATATGTTTATATTTCAGGACACGGAACAAAGTTAACAACTTAATTCAAAAGAGATAATCACAATCAATGGAATGTTGTTGATTATCTTGTAACACATAGTTCTGGAAAGTGTATAAAATTGACATAGAGAATATGACTGTCGTGAAAACGTTAAAGCTAATATGACAAATGTAATTCAATTAAACACTTACTTTTAATTTCATTAAAAAGGTGTGTATAGTTCTTGCAAGCATCTTGGTATCATTTGTGCAGTACTTTAGGAACTGAATAACTACTGATTGAGATACCTTTTACAATCTTTTTTACCTACACTTAAGTGGAAACTAAGTAACTAATACTATGAGGTATGTAAACTCTATCGGAAAACCTGAGATTTCACAGAGAGATCAGAAAAGAAACAGATACACTTGACAATTAACTTCATACGTGTAATTATTCAAGTGTTTACTGGATAATAACATAAGAGGTAGGTGCAGTTGAATAAACCGAACTGTTAATGGTTGTCTTCAACAAAAGTATCTAAACATCGACGTGGTATACCTTTTTGCATAATAAGATCAAATCCATAGTAGCAACATGACAATATAATGCATATTATAACGCATTTGGTAATTTAATAATAACTTACTTGGCGGTTTTTGCCTTTTGTATTTGTCTTCGAATTTGGGTCATCTAAACTGTAGCCAGCAAACAGTTCTCTCCTGGTGAGACCATCAATGTTCGCAACATACTTTGAGATATATTCTCCACCGTTCAAAGAAAGATATTTAGTCATCATAACTTCCTCAACTTTAAGAAATAAATTTATGAAAAAATCTCCAATATAAGAAATATGTGCAAACTGTATAAACCTAGAGTCTTTCTTTTATACTGAAAAGAAACATTATCCGGGTTTATCGTGCATGCCTTAAGACAACACGTTAACATGGGAGATGAGAGAGAATATATACGAAAAGAACCAGGTTTTGAAACTAATCATTAGTAAATAGTTGACGAATAAGGAAACAAATAATAGTGTAGCATGATATAATGCTGCAAAACAATGGGGCTCTCAACATTTGCTCAATAATGAAACAAAGTTAAAGAATAATCTTTTTATGTCATGTTCAAATTTGAACATGAATTGCAATGAATGATGACCTACACATTGTAGCATTAGAACAAAATTAGGCCTTTTCAAAGTCAACATCGTCTGAAATCATATTTGCGTTATGTACTTGCAACGTTAAACAAAGACTTAACTCCTTTGTAACAGCAGTTACACGGTACAAACAATGTATAAGTCAATAATTGAAATTAACCTATTTGCAAGTCTGGAGCAAATCCTTGTATTTTATTTTTGTTATTTGCTTATTTATGTTTTACTGCTCGTTTTGATTATTATGTTCTTCAGACTGTTTTGTTTTTGAAAAGCTTTCAGCAAAACTATTTGTTTTACATAAATTAGGCCGTAAGTTTTCTCGTTTAAATTGTTTGACATTGTCACTTCGGGGCCTTTTATAGCTGATTATGCTTTTTGGGCCTTGCTCATTGTTGAAGGCCGTACAGTGACCTATAGTTGTTAATTTCTGTGTCATTTTGGTCACTTGTGAAGAGTTGTCGAATTGGCAATCATACCACATCTTCTTTTTTATATTGTCTTTTTTTTTATTCTAATGGTTTCGTTTGTCTTTTGCTTTCTAAAGTTCATTTTCTTGAAATGTATTATCATTAATAATGTATTATTGTATCATGCCATCACAGAAGCACTTATTACTGGAAGTACGCTACAATCATTACGGTCACGTAATAACAATATATCAACACATGCTTGTAGTACGATCACTGTGCAACGTGTTATGTTAAGTTTGTAGGTGTGTTGAACGTTGTACATGAGAGAAGAAAGATACCAAAAAGGACATTGGAACTTGAGAGTCGAAACCAAACTATTTTTTACATGCAAACAAAGATAAAGGCGAAGAGACAACAGAATTTTACAAAAACTAGAAAAAAAAACGAGAGCGTAAAGAATCCCACCAAAAACGGGGTTATCTTAGTGCACTGAACTGACTGTAAAATCAGTGCCAATTAGCTTCACTCAATAGATAAGAACTTAGAATTACAAAAACCTTAATGAAAACCTATATGAATTGATTTACAAGAAGAGGGTATCAATACAAGTCATATCCAATTGATTTATTGTAAAGACACCAGTTGAAGTGTGAGATATGCACAAACGTGTGCAGTGCCAAATTATAAGTAATAAATATCAACAGGAGGTAGTATCATAAGTGATCATAACTGTATTCATTTTAATTCAATAGACAACCACTCTAAAAGCTGATTTATACGCATCTATTGAAATATGCATAACATACAGACAAATGATGAATTTCACTTCTTTGGTGTCCTTTAAAATTGTAGAATAAATATGACAAATACACAAAACCAGAATTGCATTAGTTGATTTTAACAGTCCTCAAGAAACACTTATTATGGAAAAATATCCAAACTAGGTTGTTATCTAAATAAATTTAAGTGTGATCAAATGCATCTTAAACACAATGCTGATGAAATATTATGGCGTGCAACCAGTGGAAAATTATCGTTCTTATTTGAACGATTGGATTCTTTTATTCTCCGATTATTAAAAGAAAATCAGTCTTATTAACGTGCCATGTGTTTGACTTTAAAATATAAAATATGTCTGTGATTTGATTAATCACCGTTTGGTCCTTTATTGGAAATATTTTACCATGTTTTTCTTCAAAGGACCATGCTCTGATTATTCCATCAGTAATTCTTTCCCATAGTCTATCATGTTCCTCAACTTTGATGTCAAATATTGAAATCTGCAAACAGTTATTACAAAATGTATAGACAAAGAGTTAATAGTGTCTCACTAGTGTCAAATGAAATAGGGTAATGTACATGATGTAACCCCTTATTTGACACAACAGTGATTTGAAAAGCATGCTTGAACAACTTTATACATACAATGTTAACATTTCATACAACCACAAGTTTTATTTGTATCGGATAATGTATCATTGTTAAACCATCTATTGTCAGTTTTATGTTTTTGACGAGCGTTTTAAGTGGCTTTTACCATAAAATGGATATGATTTGCGTCCGGTAAAGAGAAGGAAATAACAACGTGTAAAAACGTATAGTCACGAATGCATTACAGATATGTCAACTTAATGTAGCACTTCATGAAGGATTGTGTTTTCAGCTGTCCAAAATCTATGGAAACTTTCTCATATGATATAACTTGTTCTTTTACAGTAAAACAGTTTAAAATACAAAATCAACAATCCCAATATAGTTTTGCTATTTAAAATTCTTATTTTGTGTTACTCTCATTTCATATTATTTACAACACCTTATTTAATGGACATAACGAAATATTTTACAAATCATAGTAACAACGCCATATTAATATACGAATAACGACAAACGGACAAAAACAGGCTTTTTTTTTTAATTGGTACGTAATCATTCATAAAAGTATTCGAGTTCAACTGTATTTGTGTTAACTTTACACATTGCTTGCCAAATCAACAGAAACAAAAGCGATATTTAAATCAGACAGATTCGAAATATTCGATGATGATTTTGCAAGAATCTCTAAAAGAAAGACAAATGATGCGCAGAAAAAGATTGGAATATTGTAATATTGACAAGTCCATTGGATAATAAAAACACAAGGTTAACATCTTCATGATAGTATGCTGAAGTTAGTACCGATACATTATACGTTTGAAGCCAATTGATATACAGCTAAAGCCTTTATATGAGGTCGATATAATGATATATTGACCTGAAAGGATTATATTGACTGAGGACGAAGTCCGAGGTCGATATACCTATTTAGGTCGATATATTCTGTATTGACCTCATACAAAGGCTATAATTGTTATATTATTTATTTATGACTGTATTTTAATCAAAATCGTCAGTGTATTATATTTTCGTTTTTTAGATCTTTAAATTTTGTTGGAATTTTATAGATATCATATTGTCACATAATAGTTGTTATTTCATTTATTTTTATTTTTTTTTATGTACATTTTATGTATGTTAACTTTTTCCAAATAATCGATCTTACACTTTCTTTTTATACTTTAAGCTAAATTGAATTCATTAGATGACGTTCCAAAGTAAATTTGCTTTTAGATATTCTAAAAATAACCGTGCAATAGCATATACCTTGGAAAGTATAGTTTAACATTTGACTATTCCTAAACGAATCAAATTGGTTAGAATATACGAATTAATAGTATTATTAAATATCATCACTATTGTATATTAAACATGAATCAGTTTGCTTCATAGCATTTAACATATTTTTGTACCATCCAATCCTTTTCAATGATCATTTGGAAAACTTCCAGTATGTTGTTAAAATGTTCTTTCGTGAAACGTCTTGTTATCATTATCGGTAATTCCTTCTTCAGTTTTGAAAAGCTACAAATAACATCAACGGTACAGAGTTGAATTACGACATTTAATAAAAACAAACATAACACTTAAAGTTAAATTTGAACCTTTTGTTCGGAATAATACTAATACTTGATTAGAGTTTCAGACATCATAACAAAATAAATGTATCGAGCGATTTTTTTTTTATTCAAATATTTAGCAAAAAGATAGATCACGTGTCATGCAAATAAGGTATGTAAGGATCTGTTATTAACTGTGTGAAAGCCTTATTTAAATATTTGTTTTCAGACTTTTAGCTTGTTTTGAAAACACCACAAAATGTAAAAAAAAAATATTTCCCTTTAGATATCATTA
This sequence comes from Mytilus californianus, assembly GCF_021869535.1. Lineage (NCBI taxonomy): Eukaryota > Metazoa > Mollusca > Bivalvia > Mytilida > Mytilidae > Mytilus > Mytilus californianus. Next base: position 929,380 of record NW_026262699.1, read on the forward strand.
AAGATCTTATCGAATAAAAATGTGTCTAGTTTCATTAAAGGACATGCAAAAGTTTCAATCTGTTTTGTAGTGTCTATCGGATTCATTATGTAAAAAGTCAATTTAACGTTACAAATTTACTCTTCCAGGCATAAAGCAATCAGGTCAGCAGCCCCACCAGTTCCTTTCACAACCACCACTGATATATCACTATATATTGCTCTCATAACATGATCAAGTGTGTCTAAATCACCATTCAGCACCAATAAAGACACCGGTACTCGAATATCTAAGCCATGAAAGAAAATGTACACAACAAATAAGTTAATGAAACATGCTAACTGGTCTGCAACAGATTTATCGTGTATATTTCCCATTAATGTAGAAAATAATCATATCGTTTATCATCAATTGTTCACAGATCGACTTTAAAATCTATAATCCTCTCTATTTAAGATATCTACCATTTATTAATTCGTTAAAATTACTAGTGTAAAACCATTCAAACGGGAAAATTAACGGATAAGACATGTAAAAGTATGCCGTTTTTTATGTGTTTAAGCAGCATAATTAAAACATCAAACGTAAAAGTAGAATATATTTGGTTTCAAGATTAACATGATTAATGTGGCTGTGTACAAATCAATATCTTACTTGACAACATTTTAGATTCCTTTTCGCCTTCTTCAAACAATACCCGACCTTCTGAGTTGATGTACTTTTCAAGTTCCAGAAGCTAGAAGTTATATTAACAGTGTGGTTATAACATAACAATATATAGAATATATAGAATACAACTGTTTTCAGCAAGTGTATTGTTTTCTATTGTAACTTACATTATATAAAATATGTTTTTACCTTTACGTATTATCTTCCTTTAATTCGGAATACACTCGTATACACAGATCGTAAGGAGTTATAATCTAGTAAAATATTTAGCAAACACAGAGGTGTAAAGAAAGAAACATTCTGCTACTGTATTGATACAAATGTGCATCAAATAACATGTTAACGAACTTTGATATTACATTAACGAATAGTGTATTTGTTGCAAAGTCGTAGTTTTTTATGTTGGATTTTGTGTTCTGTTTGTTTTTGTCGTTTTTAATGTGGTGTCTTAAGAATGACTAAAATAAGTGGGATACTGTTTCAATTTTCTTTTTTGATATTTAACATAAAACGATGTTAAATGTAAGACTGAAAATAAACTTACTTCTTTTTTAAATATATCCATATAAGATAACTTTCCTACATATGATTTCATTGAATTGCCATAAAGTTTAAATGATTGATAACTTGGTTGTAGATCTTTTTGACATTTATTTCTGTATACATTTGAATAAGAATGTCTTGAAGCAGGTTTCTTATTTACTAATAAACCGTTTTGCTACATTATTAAATCAAATTTATGTCTGCTCAATTGTTGACTGTCATAATTTTGTCCTTTCAACTCTTTATCTTCATACCACGAGTACCACGATCGGTTCTTATAGTACAGCATACTATACTTGCCCTTTCAAAAAACTGAGAGCATCCAAACCTTGATGAGGATTTGTATTCTTCGGTCGTTTTTTTTCTATTTAGTGTTTTGTGAAATTCAATGTGTTTGACATTTTGTCATACCAAAATCATTGGTATCTATTTATAAAAAATCGATTAAACCGTTCAAACTTAGCTTACATCTTTAAAGTGTTCACTTGAATAACCTGTATGCTGTTCGTCTGTCTGCCGAAGAGAAATATTTTGGTAGTTTAAGATTCTATTAATAAGATCATGCAAAAAAATGAAAACAAATTATATGACAGTAATAATAATTTTGCAACATACCACGTTTTTAACCATGCCAAATCTTATATTTTAAAGATATTATTCGTTTCAAATGGACATAACGGTTTCATAAATAATAAAGATTTGAAAATCTAATGTTTGTAAACATAGTTGATAGGCCATGCAGTGTATCAAATTGCAATTATATCTATTTAGCTTATATTTTATCTAGTGAACAAAAGTGTATTCGATATACAATATTGTAACTCACATCTATACTTTTTTTAAATGCTATTTTTTGCGACTTGTGAGAATATAACATGCACTGAGTTTGCAAGAGATGTTATTCCAGTCGACAAACATGGACTCACTCGTTTTGTAGTTATTATAATTCAAGCTTATTTACTTATGTCTGTTTGTACATATTGACAATTTTTACATTCGAAAGCAATTTTGCTGAACTGCCTTCATCTTATACTTATACTGTAATCGTGTAAATGATTTCTTTGTATGGATAGTTGTCCCATTGGCACTTATACCACATCTTCTTATGATATCTTTAGATGTGAGTGATAAGCTTTTGAATATAAATCATTACATAAATGTTACATTCTTTTTAAATTCATAACTAGCTGATCATCTTCTCAATAATATTTGTATCTGGTAAAAATAGTATGCATTTATTTTGGCCACTGTACGCTATTTAAAGGACGCACAACCATGTACCCATTCATATTCGGCAATTTATAACTGTTCACATCACCTTTGTTGCCTTATACTACTTTAATACTGATAGTTTCACTACATTTATTTAAAACGATCATTTGATCATATACTATCCTTGAAATCCTTATGAACAACTGGTCGTTTATGGTAAAATGAGTTGAATATATTTTTTGCTAAGAGATATAAAACGATTTTGTTTTTGCCTATATTATAAAATCACACTTTCCAATGAAATCTTAGCTTCCCGTCAAAATATAATATACATTACTTACTGTTTTGTGTTCCTTTAATCTGTCCTGACAAAACAAAAAGAGTTACTTTACTATAGATTATAAGTATAATACTTTCAAGTTCAACATGTATTCAAATGATGTCTTCTGTTTTATTTGTTCTTAAAGGTTTCTTTTTTATTTGTTGTTTTTTTTTAAGTTTTATTTCAAATTTTGCTGTAGAGAGTCAAAACAGATGCTAGGGTTATAATTTAGATAGCCGGACGCGTGTTTTGTGTACATAAAACTCATAAGTGGTGCTCTTATGTTTTTAAAGTTTTAAAAGTTATAAGGCCTAAATCAGGTAAATCAAATGAATAGTTATAGAGTTTCGAGAAATTGTTCCAAATACATCTTAGGCTATACATTGAGAACGACAAATCTGATTCATCATTGTATACACAATAACTTTATAAAACGTGAACAATTCTGTTAGTGTCATCTCATCTGAACTCAAAAGTGTTGATAACTGGGCTGGTAAAACCCATAGGGGTTGAAACCAGGAGTAGTACCAACCAACGGGTTTTAAAAGTAAAATCACAAAAATAATGAACTCCGAGGAAAATTCAAAAAGGAATGTCCCTTATCAAATTGCAAAATCATAATTTCAAACACATCAAACGAATGGATAATAACTGTCATATTCCATTAACTGTACATGGCTTGTAATTTTGTCTATATCAGAAGTATCATTGGAGCCAAATATTACAACAGTTAGAAAATCAAAACCAAATACAAACTTGTAGAGAATTTCAAATTAAACAAAATATAAAAGATTGGTTGATAGATTGCCTCGTATCTTTAACATTTTTAGTAACTGTTAATATTTTATAGGTCTTCGAGTTTTTCTAAAAAACCACGTCCAGGTCATGTTCAATGTCGGTATATTGTGCATTTACTATTTTCTGTGAAGAGTTTTAAGATATTTCAGATTTTGAGTATCAGTCAATGTTAAACTATTTGTCATAACTGTGTACTCTTATATTTCAATTGGGTTGTTCTCGATGAAACCTTTGGTACATTTTACAAAGACTAAGTTCTTAACTCCTATATGTCAACTTGATTTACGGTATGGTTCGATAACTTTTAGCATGATTGCCGTCTTAAATTCCGTCATGAAACATGCCTGAAGAAATTTTTGTATGAAATGCAAATATGCAAAATGATATTATAAACATAAAATATCTTACAGAAAAATGCATTGAGGTGTATCCATATTTTTGTGATAAACCTTTCATAACACAACTTCTGCTAACAACACTGTTTACAAAATCTGTGTTTTTCTCATTAAATAAAAACCCACATCCTGTTCAAAAGAGAAACACAGTTGTTATATATATGCATTGTGAATCCTAATACGACGTTAGCTATATCTCGTTATGAAAAGTGATACAGGAAAATTAAAATATGTGTATTTGTGGGTTTTTTAAAATAAGATAACTTGAAAGTGGTAAGTAGAGAACAGAATTTGAACTGGAAGAAAAACAGATGATATATGTGCATCTTGCAAAAATGTATAAACTTGCTAATAAAGAATAATGTTGGGTGTGTATTGATTGATTTCTTAGTCTTATATACATGCTTTTTTTTTAAGTTGCTATTGGGTTTAAACCAACTGCCAGAAACTGCCAGAAATCTCATGTCTGTACTTCGTGTCTGTTTTGTGTACTACGGATGTATAAATACCCTGTCAAGTCCGGTCTTGGTTATCTTATATGTTTTTTTCTTGCTTTGTATTGATCTATTATTATGTTAACCTTTATCAATTGATATGTGTAGTTTATTTTCATGTTTTGCTGTTACACCACTGTCCTAGTTAAAAAAGAGTTATACACTTAAAAACACGTGTTACCCCACCACATTCTTTATGACCATGTCTCAAATCAGGAACCTTGAGTACTAGTTCAGTGGTAGTCGTTGGTTCTTTTAAGTAAATATTTTTTTTTGTTAATGAAACAGTTAGTTTTACCAAAAGATTTTTTTCCTTTTTTCATAACGAGGCCTTTTATAGCTGAAGACGCGTTATGTGTTTTTCTCTTAGTTGAAGGCTGTACTTTCGCATTTAATTAAATACATCACCTTCATGGAAACTTTGGTGGATATATATCTAATTGGTAATTATACCAACTTTCCTTAAGTGAAGAATGACTTAAAAAGGTTTAATAAACGATAACAATAACCTAGTATTTAAATGTTTTTTTTTAGATCCCTGGATATGTTATAGTTTTGCTGTTGTGACATTTGCAAACATTCTGATGTTCTGGCTGATTTATCATTGTGCAATTTTACTGGAAGTGATACATCTCATAATTTAAAATGCAGCATTTATTATTGAATACCAAACGCAGTAAAATGTTTAAAAAGACAAAGGTTTACTTTTTTTTCGATTTGATATTTCTTTTTACTATACTTTTTTTCAAATCATTAAAACGTAATCAAACGGTATATTTAAACTGCATGAACAAACTTACTTCCTGAATATCTTGCGACATGCGCAATTGCATTCTTTAAAAGCAAGTGATCAGCCCACTCATACGTTTGCGTACATTCATTATAAGCACCTATCACAGATACAACTATTCTTGGCTCTCCAAAAGTCTTCAAATTACCCCAAATGTCTTTTGGTGATGGCTAATGTAATAAAAGTGTATGTTGATTAAACAAATAAAAGAATTTTTATCTGTAGTTGGGATCCAATGTATCATGTTTACTAAGACATGCATACTAGAAAAACGTTGTTTTATTTTCTGACTTATATAGATTTTGGTCTAATATGAACTACCTTATATTTGAAATATATTTTTTAGAAAAAGATATTGTGTTAGGTTTATCAATATTGTTGAAGCATGGATCCTGTCGTTTGTTTTCTCTTATAAATTCTTTAATGTTCTTAAACCATTTTCGGTATAATTCTTTCTTTTCCTTTTTTGAAAATTAGTTGACATTCACATACCTCTTTCTCTTGTACTACATAACTAAGCACGCAATATCAATATGAATTATCACTATGAAGCATGTGAAATGAACAAGCGTATAACGGTAAATGTGGTATAAAAAATTCGTTATACTATTCTAATTAGTATAATGAAAACAGTAATTACAATACAAGACCATATATGCATACACATATATACTTGAATAGTCATGATTACATCCTCATCAGTCACAATTACCCACTAGTGTCAGTTCCTGATGCAAACTTCCATTTGATTTTAGGAAAATTATATTATTTCTTTTGATTATTTAAACTCCAGAGGTTACTTTGCATGTCCGCGTTTAGAGAGAACCTAGTATTGTTACGAGAACATATTATGTCAGTACCATGAGTACCATGCATAAGTATAGTACTGCAACTACTTAACAGGGGCAAACGATACAAACAGGATATCCAAATGCATACGTTAAAAGCTAGCTTTCAACGTCGCATCAGTTAAAATGTATTGTTTTCTGTCATTTATTATGGTTCTATACCTGTCCATCTTGTATAACCCCTGCCGAGGACTGTTGTGCATGTTCCATAAGCTAAAATCATTAAGTTACATGAATAATTAAAACACACATGAGTGTAGAATACGATACAAGACAAAAATCTAAGAATTAGCACACTATTAAATCAATACATTTTGAAAAACACAGTGGAACAGATGCAATGTAACGTGTAAACAAACATGTCGTATGTATATTTACAGTTATGAGATTTTTTTCATGTGAGATGACAGGGGGTAGCGGTAGCTTGTCTTCGTTGGAGAGTTCTTTGAAAGTTAACCAATCCAAATGTATTTTTTTTATTTAACAATCATTACATTTGAATATATGTTTAAGTTACTTGCATATAGCAATAATATAATTGTTGATGTAACGTGTCTTCTGATTATCGGACAGTGTTTTGTTAATCATCTCATAGACATAATTCTGTCATGTGACCGTGACGTCATCCACGTTTTTTCATGATTTACGCCTGTTTAACATGGAATTTAGAATTATATTATAAGAAATGACTGTAATATTTTTTTCTGTCTATTCAAAATAACATAAAAAATGCGGTGCATAGTTAATAATAACCCGCTACGCGGGTTAACCAGTGTGCACCACTTTTTTTATGTTATTTCTTCATGGACAGAAAACATATTACAGTCATTCCCTAAGTGTATTACAACAATGTGTGATTAAACCAGATAAAACGTCGGATGATCTCTGAGCATCAATATATCAGTCAGAAGCTAAACATAGCACTTTGTAAATAACTTTACACAGAAACCCATTCGGAATGAAAAGACAGGCACCAGTTTTTATAACATTTTGAAGCAATTTGTCATAAATTAGTATACCGGAAATGTATCCATCACTATATTAAGATAAGCAATGTAAAAAATATCGCAAACACATTGTTAATATGAAAAACAAATATTTACCTCAAATGTGGGAATCTGTTGAAGTTCCTCCACAACTCTCTGAAAATGATAGAGCATGTTTCAATTTCGATAGACTTAAGACCCGATTCAGATTATCTTTATTTTATTGATTTCTTAAAGCTTTACAAAGGTATCTGTTCTTGATGGTTATTAACGTTTGTAAACAATAAATCTGTTTATATTTACTTTAAAAAAAATATCATGACGACAATGTTAGTAATGATATGGACAACTATTGTTCTTTAATTTTGAGTTTAGTATGACGTTCATTTTACTGGACTTATACACATTTTTATTTAGGGGCACACAGAGCCCAACTGCGGGTGCGGGATTATTTCGTTGCGTTGAAGAGCCATTGGTGGCCCTCCCTGTTGTCTTCTCTTTGGTCGTTTTTTTTTTGTCTCAATGACATTTTCCCCATTACTAAACTCAATTGTAGAACACTGTTTAATATATTATATCATGTCTGTTGATTATTGCAACTTTATTTTACTAAAATAAGACAGTTTGAGACATCCGAGCACTGTACCTTATGCATTGTTTTAGCTGGTTATCTTAAGAGGGAGGCAAAAGCAAAAGTTCGATCATCCACGCTTCTCCTTTTTCGAAAGATTCCGCCTGTAAAGTTTTAAAAAACTATTCTTTTTGGCTTTTATTCTCTCTTTCTTGACAATGCATTTACCTTTTCGTATTTTTTAAGTTATATAATTCTGTTTGGCTTTAATTCTCTCTTTCGTGGCAATGCATTTACTATTTATGTATTTTTGAAATAATGTAATTCATTTTTATTTTATGCTTCATCTATGTTTATTATAGTAACGTTTACCTTTGGGCTATCTGGAACATCTTCATCCTCAGTCTGAGTTGCCATTTCATGCAGAATCTTATCATCTGTTTGTGTATATGTTTGTATGGCATCGCATCCGTCTGTTTGACTGGCAGATGTTGTAGCTATTGGATGCTATAAAACATCCAGTAATTTTGGACGAGGATTATAATGTAACATTACATTATTATTGATGAATATCGCTTCGAATGTATTCATTCCCTCTTGGTTCAGGTCCAATACATAATTTCATCACTTTGTGCATATGTATTATACAGCTACACAATAGTATACAAACGAAAGGAAAGTGAGGTTTTAAAATGACACAGAAGACATAAATGTGTCATAAATATACACAGTTAAATAAAATTGAGAATGGAAATGGGGAATGTGTCAAAGAGACAACAACCCGACCATAGAGCAGACAACAGCCGAAGGCCAGCAATGGGTCTTCAATGCAGCGAGAAACTCTCGCACCCGGAGGCGTCCTTCAGCTGGCCCCTAAACAAAAGTGTATACTAGTTCAGTGATAATGGACGTCATACTAAATTCCAAACTATACACAAGAAACTAAAATTAAAAATGATACAAGACTAACAAAGGCCAGAGGCTCCTGACTTGGGACAGGCGCAAAAATGCGGCGGGGTTAAACATGTTTTTTGAGATCTCAACCCTCCCCCTATACCTCTAGCCAATGTAGAAAAAACAAACGTACAACAGTACGCACAGTAAAACTCAGTTTAAGAGAAGTCCGAGTCCGATGTCAGAATAGGAAACAAAAGAAAATAAAGAAAATGACAATAATACATAAATAACAACAGACTACTAGCAGTTACTGACATGCCAGCTCCAGACCTCAATTAAACTGATTGAAAGATTATGTCTTCATCATATGAATATCAGGCACAATCCCTCCAGTTAGGGGTATAGTATTATACCGTCATAAAATATATGAGAAGAACATAACCCGTGTCATGCCAACAACTGGTTTTAGAATAAATATGTTTAATTCCGATGCAAAGACCCTATAAATGAATCAATATTAAAGCCAAAATATGCAATTTTTAATGACCTGATAACAATATCGTAACTATATCCCTTCTTAATAAGTTTGTTTAAAGGTTATACCCGAACGTATAAGATGTCTGCATGTTGAGTTATATTTACGAATGATGTCCTTATACCGATGATAAAATTTAGTAAATGTTTTGACTAGTTTATGATATCGAAAACCCTGGTGTAATAATTTTTCAGTAATATATAAATTTCTCTCGCTAAAATCTAATACGTTGTTACATACACGAGCGAATCGTACAAGTTGAGATATATAAACATCATAAGATGGTGACAAGGGAACATCACCATCTAAAAATGGATAATTAACGATAGAAAATAAAAAATCATCTCTTTTATCATAAATGTTTGTATTAAGCTTCCCGTTAATGACTTCAAAACGAAAATAGTAACTTAAAATGTTAACGTTACTTTGTAAATATCAAATAAACACAACACAGGTACCATATTATCATCAATGTATAACCGGGCAATCAGAGAATGATTGTTAAGTTTTATAGACTTGGTTAAATTGCAATTCGTTAGTATATGTATATAAATTCTATGTTCATGTAGTAAATTTTTTTATGATGTATGCATCGCAAAGCAATACTATCAAAATTGAAGTGAATTATATCTGAAAGAAAGTATATGCCTTTACTTCTGATACATATTTACGAATGCCCTTTTTCGTCAATATCTGAAAATAGATACTTGCTATTTGCTGCAATCCCTCAAAATTTTACTATTGTCATTTTAGGCATGTGTAATTCAGTTTAAGTTTAAGAAATAAGACTTTTTTAAGATATAATTACATCAGATATATGTTTCATTATAATGTTGTTTTTTTTTAACACATATAAACGTTTTATTCCTAAATATTTCCTGTATACAATTACCTTGGTCGTCCAGGAACAGGCTAAGGGTCCCTGTTTACAAAATGAACCATCTATCCGGGGACAATAGAAGGCAATAAAAATGTAGTCTACATTTTTACCTTGGATTTAAATTAGTGTCAAAAATATATCCTTATAATGTTAGAAGCATCTTACAGCTCTATACCTTCATTTCAAAATAGTAAGTAAATAATAAGATACCCACACAAAAGATGTGCATTTTATACTACAATAAACATGATAGGCTAACACTTGTTTACCATTTTTTTTTATGTTTGTATAAATTGATAAAATCGATATTCTTATACAATAAACCATAAAAAATGTACTTTGACTCAAGCTTATACTGTCTAAATTTTCGTTATCACCGACTCTAATTTTGTCTTATCGATGATGTCAATGTCTTTCAATAGAATAACAAATTTTAGATTATTTTTCAAGTTATGTTTCCAGATATTATAAATATCTTGAGGTGCTTTAGGCGTTTTGTTAAATTTTATTGAATTCCTAATTTTCCATAGAGTCTATTTAGAAGATGATAATCATTGATAATGATGTTTAGAAATTTATCATATTTTAGTATTCCCGTGTTTTTACCTAACAGAATGTCCTTTTCAACAAGAGGATTATTTATTCCTATGTTTGATTTGATAAGTATTTCTTGGAGATTTTTTAAAATTAACTGTGATGTACTACAACTGAAAAATAAGTGTTGCAGGGTTTCTATATTGTTGTCATTTTGACAAATGTGGCATTTTCCATTTGATATCTTCATTTTTTTAATCTTTCTTCAGTATATAAAATAGTGTGAATGGATCTCCATTGAAATTCTTTTACATTATTTTCAATTGTCAACTGTTTTAATCCCGACCATATATTTTCCCAAAGTATATTGTTTCCAAATATTTCCTCCCACTTAATTTGACATTTTGGAGATACATCTTTATTTAAAACCGTACGAATATATTTGAGTTTTAACTTTGATGGTTTGATTGTTTGGTTGTTTAAGTTAATGATCTCAAGGTCATTTGATATCTTTAATTTCCTTTCATAATGCATACTCTTGTTTCCGCAAGATTTCAAAATTTGCACGAAATCTTTAGGAATTGCCTGTTTAATTTTTGAAAATTCGGAAATACAATTTCTCCGATCAAACAGCTTCCTATCAATTTCATTACAGCTAATAAAATCTGTAGTTTCTGGATTCCAAATGTCCTGGATAGTTTGTGATATCGGTTATTTAAAAAAAAGAGTATAACAATGATTTATTTTTGAACAGAATAGAAGAGTTTCCAAATATCCTCGTATTTAAAATATCACTTTTATTTGAAGGTGTATCAATATTTTGAATGAATCCTGACCACGTATTTATAATTTTCTGATAAACGTGTGGCAATTGGTTCATATCTAAACCATTTAAACTTGAACATTTACATACAAAAAAGGCATTATTATATTTTTCATCGAATTTCCGAAGCCAACACTTACCGATCGCTTTCCAGCTTTCCAATGGCTCCTGCATTAAACGATATAAAAGTTTTATGCGTTTACTTTTTATAAACATATCTATACTTACCATACCCATTCCCCTTATTTTTCATTCAAACAGCAGACATTTCTATCTACCTGATTCACTTTTCCGTCCCATATAAAGTTCCAAATTATATTATTTAGCTCTTTAGTATATTTATCCGGAATTCCTCGTATTTCGATTTCGTTAGAACAGAGAGAAAGTATCATATTTTTTTACTATAAGTGTTTTACCTGTAATGTAAGCTTCCTACTTTTCCATACGTGTATACAATTTTTAACTTTATCTATTATTTTTCTCCAAATATCATCGTCATCTATTTCATAACCATGACACACCCCTAATGTTTTAACATTGCCTGTGATCCATTTTATTTTATAAAATTTAAATCGTTTTCTTTTAGAAGCCCTTTAAAGTAAGCCTTTTGTTTTGTCATAGTTTATTCTAGAACCCGAAGCTTTTTCGTATAAGGACAAAATTTTAAAAGTATTTTCTACAGCTTTTTTCATTTTTATTAAATACCTGGGTGTCATCTGCAAACATACATAATTAAGTTTCTATAAAGTTCCCTCCCTCTCCTGGTAATTTTAATCCATCTATTTCAATGTTACCCCTAATCGCACATGCCATTGGTTCAGCCTGTATGATATACAAGAGAGGGGCTATTAGATACCCTTGCCTAGCGGAGCGAGTAATCGAAAAGTATCTTGATACAAATCCATTGGTTTTAATACACGACGTAGCATTGTATAATAAAAAATTTAACCATGCTAAAAAATTCCCGCCAAATTCAAATTTCTCCAGTACAAAATCTATCCATTCCCATTCAACCCTATCGAACGCTTTTTGTTGATAAAAAAATAATATAATTTCTTCTTTATCTTCGTTGTCAATATATTCTATAATGTCCTGAATTATTTGGTTAGCCTCGCTTATATTTCTACCTTTAACAAACCCTTTCTGATCGCTATGAATAATTTTAGGTAATACTATCTTAAGTCTTTCAGCAAGAATCTTTGCAATAATTTTATAATCACAATTTAGTAGAGTTAGTGGTCTCCATTTTTTTTTATATTTTCCCTTTCTCCTCCTTTATGTAGTAAGGTTAAGACCCCCTTATGTTAACAGTTACTCAATATAGTATCATTAAAGATTTCTTGTAGTAAACTAAAGAAATCGTCTTTTATTACGTCCCAATATAAATCATACAATTCTGATAGTATACCATCTTCGCCAGGTGATTTGTTCTGTTTTAAGTGTTTTAGTACCTTTTCTACTTCACATATATTTATATCTCTATCTCACATTTCTTTATCTTCCTTACTTACCTTATCTATTATAAACTGACAAAGTTTTTCGGCCGCTGTTTTGTCCCATCCATCCGTGGCAAAAAGTTTAGTATAAAATTTTACTTGTTCATTCAAGATAGAATCAATGTCTCATTTTTACTCACCGTTTTCTGTTTTTAAACGTTGCCATTATTTGTTCTGCCCATTTTTCTTTTCTAATTTAAAAAAGTATTTGGTCGGCTTCTCCCCGTCTTCGGCCCATTTAGTCCGTGATCTAATTTTTGCGGAGACTGTTTTATTAGTATAATATTCCTTAATTTTATTTTCTATTTCTAAAATTTTGTCACATGATTTATTTGATTCGTTCAATTGAAGTTTCAATTTTTCAAGCTGTTTTTCTAAAGCAATGATATTTTTTTGTTTTGATAAACGGTTTAGTTTTTGACTAATTTCCATGGTCAAAAATTTAATCTTTGATTTTGTTACATCCCACCACTCTTAAATGCTATTGAATCGATTCTTACTTTTAACCCAATTTTCCCAAAACGTTTTAAATGCATTTGAAAATTCATCTGTCTTAATTGTATTTAGATTCATGATCCACATTCCCGGTCCTCTTTCAATATCATCTAATTTTATTTTTGAAGTAACAATGTCATGATCACTAAATGGAAATGTGATTATACGCGTGTTTAAAATTTTGCAGCTAACAGATTTCGTACAAAAAATATAATCTATTCGTGATTTTGAATTACCTCTTTGAAAACTATACCGTCTATTTGTTGGAAATTTGTATTGTTTATAATATGTTATTCTGATTGGCTACACTTCAATCTCGCGTTATTCTTTAGTCAATTTCATTACACAATAAAATTTATCATCCATGATGACACGAGGTCCCACGATAAAGTGCACAGGTAAATTAAATAAAAACTTGATAAAAATCTTGTTTCATGATCCTAGCAAAAAAATGTTATTATACGTATTGTATGCTTCTTTTTATAACTTCATAGGGTTGTAAAAGCGTTGACCGTGCGCACATTTTTAGAATTAAGCACTTCCGCGCTTCATGCAAAATGTACTTCGGTCAACGCTTTTACACCCCAATAAAGTTACAGAAAGAAGCATTCAATTCTTAAATAACATCACAGTATGAAAAAAAGAAAACAGAGATAAGAATAGATACGAAATGTTTTATTAAGAGTTCGAAAATTGCCCTAATAAGATTTGAAATTTGAATAAAGTTGAACTACTTATAACAAACTCCAATAACAATAATTTCATGCTTAATTGCTTGTAGTAGTCCAAGACAAATCTAATATGAATCTGTGTTCGTTTGCTGTGTATATATATTAAGTCTTACGTTATTCTTTTGCATGTTTACATGATGCAGTGAAAAAAAAATACAGAGTGCGCTACTTACAAAGAAATTACTGCAACAGATTATTGAAGGAAACCGAATGAAAATGAAACTTTACAAGTTTAAGAGTAACATCAATAACTGGTTCACTGATATGATGTAGCGGTGTCTCAACTCATTAGCAGTCTGATTTTGCGATTTTTAATTATTAGATATCAGCATAGTCGTTTCATCTGTCTGTTTCCTAATTGTGTTTTATTCCTGATTTTGAAATATTTTGACTGTTTGAACCTGATTGGCCTCTTCCTAATCTATTTACGAGATTTGAACATCAACAGAATAGTGTTACCTTTATATTTATTCTGGTAATTGCATTACATTTCATACCTTTTTCCGTTTTCTGTAAGTCTGCAAATAAAATATAAACGTATGCCCTCCATATGTGTTGCTGATCACATTTGCGGTTTGGAATTTCCGTCTTTTGATTAGGGACTTTCCATTTTACAATTTCTTTTTCTACTTTTTTATATAGTTAAAGAGACCAAAAAATAATTGATAAGCATTTCCATTTAAGGGAAATAATTGTTATACGGACAACATTATCTTAAAAAGTGAGTTATTGTTGCAATTAGATTTCGCTGTTACTTTAATTACAGTTTTCAAAATGAAAGACTTTTTATTGAAGAAATCAAATATGAAATCAGCTGAAATTTTAACGAACGGTAAGTACATTTTATTTGTCCTACATTTGAACCCCTCCCTTGAGACTTTATTGATATTTAACGTTTTGAAAGATGAATGTTGCATCTATGTTTTATTCTTAGTCTTGTTGATGATATTGGTTGAACCTCCAATGATGATTATAGCTGAGTGTCTTTCTGTTTAGTCATTGTTGTCAAAGCACTTTATTCATGTAATAATAGTCTGTCAAAGTAGGTAACTGATGATCAACAAAAAACGATGGAAGCCACGAGATGATAATGGCTAACTTGATTTTTTTGTAAAGATTGGCTTATAAGTAGATGTGGTATTATTGCCAATTTGACAGCAATCCATCTAATAAAAAGGACAATGATACGAATACTACAGCCTGAATAAAATGAACAGAACTGTTCCAATATATAAGCTCTTAGTGAAAAACGAGCAATATTTCAATAGAAAAAAGTCACTGCTCCATTTATCTTACAACGATGAAAACACAAGGAAATATCATTGAATCTTTTTACCACACACAAGGTGTACTAATATGGCAGTGAACATTTTTATTCAGTGTCGATATGTAACATACTATCATATTATTTCGTTGGTGTTAAATATGTTACCGCTGAATGAAGGTAAAGATTTACATTCTTTTCGAAAATGATATATTCTGTGGTTTTAACAATTAAATGTACATGTAGCCTTTTTTTATTTTTTAAAATGTATGAGCAAATTCTTTCCGGTTTTACATTAACCAACACAATGTGTAGTGCTGCTTCGAAGTATTCAATATCTTCGCTATTTTCAGACTTTCTTTTATAATATGTGTTCAAAGTGTTGCATGCTAAACAATTTCACATACATTATGCACCATTCTTTAATAATAATTATCGCCACGAAATTTCTTATTTTCAGTCAGTAGTACATGTATTTCATTCTGGTGTTTCCCTTTACTTTTTGTACATTACAATTTTCAAATTAGTCGCTATCAAACTAGATGCTCACGTTTTGTGTTTTGGTTCTTTATTCCTGTTGAAATTAACAAATACTCATTCAATAATTTTAATACTTGATTGCCATTTTGATACAAATCGACTATGTTATGTATTGTTCTTATGAAGTATTCTATCAAAAAATTAACAAAAAATCTCGTAATACTGTTTGATGTACGTTCTATGTTGTAATGTGTTTACGAAAACTACACCCGATGCTTTAATAAATGAGTCATTTTTTATATAAGACATTACTTACAGGTTCTTTAGACTTGCTTTTCGGAGGGATGTCTATATGTTCTAGATTCTCCAAACAGAGTACATAATTCTAAAAAGATAAATGTATCAATTAAAATATCATTCATATTAACACAATTTAATTCTCAAACATTTAAAACAATACATGTATGGTCGAGTTAAAACATGCTAGAGTTGTTGTGTGCCTCAAGTGATGCCCGATTGTGTTGTTGTATAACTGTCAAGTTAGATTAAAAGGTAATCTTACTGTTTAGAAACTTTCTTTTTTCATTTGAGAAATTAAGGTTTCTGTTAAAATTTTATTCTACATTTAAAGAAAAAGAGGTTTACATTTACATTCAAAATTGAGAATTGAAATGAGGTTCATGTCGGAGAGACTACAACTTTTCCAAAAGCAGAACATAGCCCACGGCCACCAATTGATCTTCAACACAGTAAAAAAATCCCGCACCAATATATAAGATTAACAAAGGCTAGAGAGTCCTAATTTATATGTTTTGAACACAAGCGTTCTCTGATTAAAACGTATTTCATTCGAAAACAAGACATACAAATATGTGATTGCCGTGTTATGAACAGGAATTCACATGTATGACTGCTCTCCCATTAACCAATCTAGTTCTGTGTTATATATGAGAAGTCCAGAACTTGTAATTGGTGGTACCAGTCTTTTACAGCTACACTTTAATGATTTACATGCATCGTCTAGCATCAGAAAGAACAAATCACACCTCATACTCAAAATCCACGAAAGAGATGTCTTTTGACATGTTTGATGTTGTAAATCACTGCAGCTTGCAGTTGGCTATTTGTTTATTCCAGTGTTTTCATTATCAATTGTTTTGTATACAATTCATATATTTGTAAGAAATTTTCCCGTCATATGTTACTATATCAAAATATAATAACCAACTTCAAATATTGATGTAGATGCAGTGCACGAACTCTTTTAAATTGTACAGTATTTTTTTTGAGATTTTCATTTTCCCTTTATAACAATGTTAAACAATGTTAAAGTAATTTTACAGTATTTTTATTGTATGCAGTAAGGTCTCTTTGTATCACGTCATGTAAGTGCTAAATTATTTTATTTACAATTCCAAATTAATGCATAGTTTGTTATAAAAAAAATATAAATATCTACCTGTCCATTATGAATACAAAGGTGTTCTCCTCAATCCACCAACATTAATATCCACAACAACAAATTAATCTACCGTATTACCAAGAGACAAAAAAGAGAGATTTTAATATCACACTGCATATACATACTTTTATTATCTTCGGCTTCTTTTGCCTTCTTTTTTCCTATAAAATAAATCGTACTCATTATCTATAGTTCCATCGTTGCAAGGGAAAAGTAATAATAATACTAATGATAATAATGATAACAATAATAATAATAATAAAAATAATAATAATAATAATAATAATAATAATAATAATAATAATAATAATAAAAATAATGATTATAATAATAATAATAATGATAACAATAATGATTATTATAAAGAAGAAGAAGAAGAAGAAGAAAGTTTGAGGAAAACTGCAAATATTCAGTTGTGGTGGTGTAATACCTTGTGAGATATTAAATAAAGTTCTATTTTTTTTTTTAGTTTCAATTTTTATATGATATATATCTATGACTGCAACTTACCGGCCAATCTCTAGGTACTTGGCTTGCATACTCAAGATGATTTGGAAAATATCTCGAATATTTCAAAAAGTTGGAATTCTGAAAAAGATTAAGGAAATTATATTCATCACATATCCACATACTGATACAACCAATGACTGTTAAAGTCAACATTTTGAAAAGACATTCATTTTATGAGAATTTTCTATTCATTGCAATGCAATGTCTTGAAACAAATCATGCTACTCGTCCAACTTAAAGTCCTGCGGTATCTGTCCAGTCAAATTATCTTTCATTTGCTAGTATGGGGATGAAGATTATTTTTTAGTTTTCTTTCAGCTTCTTATGCAGAAATAATCTTTTCCACCGTTCTTTAGACTGAAATACTAAAACTTGTTCTTAACGCAAATTTAAACTTTTGTAGTATTTTATTTTTCTTTGTTTTTTTGGGTGAATGTTTTTGATTTTGATGCTTTGTGTATCACAAAAATAATTAAAAATATATATTTTTATACAGCCTTGTTTATATTCATAGGTCTTCCAAGTTACGGTTAAAAAAGAATTCTACCTACTTACAATGGAATGTTTTACCATACAAACGAAAAAGAATATGAATTGAACCGTTTGAATTCAAAGCAGTTAACGACAAGGCACCTCCACAAAATTGGTCTATTAATGTTCATACATTGCGCACTCTACATCTACAGACCGATTGTGTTGTTCAAAGCCATTTGTAATTAAAGAAGCCTTCGGTTATAATAAAAAAAGGAACACGTACACTTAATGAACGAGCAAATGTATCTCTTCGGTGTTGGGATATCAAAACATTGACTGGTCATTGATATTATCGCTATTCTACGAAATTTCTCTTTGATCTTGCTGACTGATAAGTTCATTTCTCAGCACAGTAGAGAGATATGAAATTTTTTCACTAGAAACTAAAGGAGCATGTGCCGTTGTCAATGCAATTAACAACGTCATCATAGATAAAATCCAGACAAACAGATTATCATTGGTCATCTCATATCGATTGCGTACAGCCCAAGCGAGAAAAGAGTCTCGTTGCGATCATCAACGATAATTCATAATTATTATATTATATCGCAGCAATGAACACATTATAAATATTTGACATCTTTCGTTAAATGACATACATCTAGTCAACATTTAAGTTACACACAAACACACATAAAATATAATAATAGCTTACTGCTATGGTTGCCATCTTCAGTGCATTGTCAACCTGCAATCAATAAATTGAAGTTGTCTTTATAATCCTTTGGGTTAAACGTTGCTTACAGAACACAGACACTCAAATTGTATTACATGTAATTAGTTTCATTTTGAAGAAATGTTAAACCAATATGTGAATCACAAATGAAATATCGCAAACTTTAATGAATTTTACTCTAAACTGTTATCGCCAAGCCTGAGCATATTAAAAAAGTGTAATATCGTTTATATTTATAGAGATTTTGTATCTTAAGGTATTAAAATGCAATTTTTGTTTACAAAATAAAACACAATGTGTATATTTTTATAATATATTAATTATTTGAAAATGTTGATCCTTAGCAAGTACTGCAAACATGATTTTTGAGATTGTTGTTAGATGGACACACATTCCAGTATATAATTGTTTTTGTTCTAACATGCGCTCTTTTTTTGCTGGTCCACAAACTATACACATTGTGATCGAAATAAATGTATTGTTTTTCGAAAACAAGTCGCAGACCTTTATCGTGACGTCAAACATCTTCGTTTCTTATTCTGCAACACCTTAACTCAGGACATACATTACATTTGTAATCAAAGATTTAATTGCAGTAAAAAAAGTTGGCAAATAATTGCAAAAAAAGGTAAAGTGTCAACCTAGAAATCGTATTTTCGAATGCTTTGACAGGTTTCTTCGAATGAACTATGACACATACGCGGGTTCGTAATTGAATGAAAGTACCATCGCTTTATTTTTGGCCTGGATTTTAAATATTCATATTTTCATGCTGATTCTAAGGTGTACAGTTTTTTTTGCTTTCAAAATGTTTTGCTGTTAAGAAATCCTCATTTCTTGTTACATGTACAAGAAGTTAAGAAATTTATTTTTGAGAAAACGGAAAACGAACACGAATATGCATTAAATTTTAGTATAAAAAAAAATCATTTTGGTGATTTAAGAGTGTGAGTGTACACTGTATTAATATTAAGATATCGCAAATCTATACTTAATATATCTATCAATCAAGTTAAAAAAAACAAAACAAACATAACCGGTTGCATCGACATTGTAGGCGTCTCGTGCATTGCAAGTATCAACCGTCGTCCTACTTGCTATTTAAACCAACACTTAATAACAAGATACATGTAGATTATCAGATAAATTTAAAAACAAAAATCAAATCAGACCAAGAACGCATGTCACTCGAAAGTCGAGTCGCAGACACACATCGTTTTGATCAACGAAGTCATTGATGGTGACTGTTTATTCGTCTATATTGATAGTTCGTTCTCTTTGGTGTATAGCAGTATTGTTTGCGTGTAAAACACACAACTGTACTTAGCTGGGTATATATATATATATATATATATATTCACACTCGGCCACCGAAAGCTTTATTATTGTGAAGCCCAGGTGGTCGAGTGGTCTAGCGCGCCGGATACAGTGCAGGCGATTTGGTGTCACGATATCTCAGTTGCAAGAGTTCGAATCCCGGCGAGGGAAGAACACACAATTTGCGAAAGCAAATTTACAGATCTAACATTGTTGGGTTGATGTTTAGACGAGTTGTATATACAGAATGTACACAGTCATGTATCACCATCACTGCTGGTGATCCGATGGATAAATCTGTTGTAGAGTTGTCACTGGTTCAGACGTACTTAGTATAGACATGTTTTTGCATAAAATAGGGCAGGTGTTCAATTGCTGCTGATAAACAGAAAAAAATGGAAAAAATAAGAATTTTTAAAATTTTTAAATTTGTCATTGATCCGGATCCTCGTTTACAATTTTCAATCTCTGTCTTTGGCAATAGTGAGATGCATATATGAGCAACATGAAATAATTGATATGTATCAACATGATATAAAAGAAGTTTACAAAGTTTTTTTTTATTCTTTGAATATGTTTTATCAATGCTTTTCGTATTATATTTGGCCGTTTCGCACTAAATACAGAGGTTAATGCAAATGTGTAGCATACAAATATAAATAATCATGTCTAAAAGTCTTCTGAACATCGGACAAATTCCGAAGGATTTAATTTAGTTTATTTACGGTACATATTTTTTTTTTTTTAGAATTCGAGTTATATAAACAAATAGCCTTCTATTTTTTTATAGATAAAAATATCGATCGCTTGTTAAAAATTCAATCCACCAAATTTGACAAAATATATTACAAATGTCATATTTGAAGTTATGATGAGTCTGGTTCTTCATAAAACGAGATTGTTCGCGATATCAACTACACCATTATATCTTGTTACAGTTTACTATTTAATAACATATTGTAGCCTTTGATGAAAGGGAATGAACATTGTTATAACTGTGAAATTATATTTACGAGTTGGTTTTTATAATGTTAAAGAATGTTCATCTGATCGATAGCACAAAGGTTACATTTTAGTAATAAAAAGAAGTAATGATCTAAAAAAAATATACAGTTAAATTAAAACATGTAGACAGGCGTGCTATTTATAGACATTTTTAGAATTTCGTGTGCAGTTGTTATGTTATACATAAAGACCGGGTCATTCCTTTGTTCCTTTGAATGTCAAATTAAGTATTCATGACAAAATCCTTGACAGTTCAATTTTCAACAAAAACTGTTTATGAATTTGAAAAAGGGTTCTATACAGGCACAAATTGAAAAAAAGTCTAATTAATCCTTCAAAAATTATTATGTATTTTCTAACAATATAATTTTTTATTCACCGATCACCATAATAAATTCAAAAAGTTTAAATCCATGTCTTTGTTTGACTGACAAAAGAATAAATTCCTGGTGCAAACTTGGCCCAATTTTAACGTGTAATTCTCACAATCTGTTTAAAAAATACATTTCGTCACAATAGAAAATAAATAGGATGAAAAGAATTCCGTCAGGGAAAATTCACTACTTCTAATTCCGATCATTCTTCCTGTGGAATTCTTTGCGATACTGTTTGTTCTTAAAATCAGGTCTAGGAGATGAATTTATAGAAATAATACATTTCGTTGACAAAATGAATCGTCAAGCTAAATTTGTAAACAGACAGATGAACATTTTGAAAAAATAAAACGCGTACATCACATGTACATGTTTCTTTTTTATAATTTGGGAAAAGACCATCAATTTCCCTAGAGCATTCTTTGCGATATTATTGTTTGGATTTAGTAGATGAAAACAACATGCAAATATAATCCATGCACTTAAAGTCAGAATGAAATAGAAAATTGAATACATGTACACAAAGACAAAAAAAAAACACAATGTGTTTTATGTTTCCTTTTAAAACTTCAGAAAACAGAGTGTGTTTAATTTAAATGAGTGGATACTGATATTTTCATGACCTGTTTTCTTTTTTTTTCATTCAGTATATATAGGTAGCAGGCGAATATATTCTTGACGAATATCTCAGATATTCATATGAGAGAAGAACACGAAGTATGGTTTCTTTTTGGTTTTAGAATGCTTCGTTCCAAATCTTGGTATCCTTATAATAATTTTAAAAAAAGCTTGAAGGCTCAATTAAAAAAAAAATCAATATGGAAGTAAAGTTATTCTTGATTTTTTAAATTTAGATTTTTTTTAGATAATATATAAATTCAGATGATTTCGAAATGTACAAAGAATTTGCCGAAAACAAGAAACGTTGCAGTAACTGCTTGGAAAAAATATTTTATCTTTATCGATTTCTTATCAGTTTTCAAGGTAAACATTGCCAAAAATTCATGAAACAAATGTAAATCGTGATCTGTATGATTGACATTAACGTAAACTATTAAAATGTAAAAGATATGAATTACCATTTCATCATTTTTTTCTACACCTTGTTTTGTGTTCGTATATAATTATTGATACTTCATTACAAAAAGTGTTGATTTTACTAATGAACTGACAGATCTTACCTTTACCAACACTATATTATACGGACATTCCCACCATGTTTCAAGTACTTTCGTTTTATATTGGTTCACTGACCTTGGACAGAACAGACATTGCGAAAAGGTAACTCTATATTATTTAAATTATGCACCGGTAATCTTAAATACATTATTTAGTAAAAGTGTAAAAGAAATCCTTTAACACAAGAAACTCAATTCAACGATATTTAAAAAATCAACAATCATCGTTGGCATACAATACGCCAGATAAACTGATGTCGTTTTAACATGCATGATATAATGCATTTGTTACAAAATTAGGAAATTTGAAAACCATTGCATACATATAGATATCAAGATGAATACTTATTCATCACTTAATCCACTTTTTTCATTTTGAAATATGCGCCCACGTAAAGTTAGGACTAAACTTGTACGTTGACCAAATTTTTCCGACTTCTGATTATTGATCTATTAGTACTTGATGTATCCATTACTTTAAAAATTGCTCATCAGTGTTTAAAAAAATGTAAATGTTGTGTGCAGGCAAAAGTAAATTGCCAAAATTAACGTCCTAATGTATGGTAAAATCTTACATTGTTTATGTGGTTGTTTTTTTCTTTTTCTTTCCAAAAGCTGTATTTCAAGCTCACAGAAAGATCAAAACTGTTTTCTGTTTAGTTTTCCTTTAAAAAAAATGCATTTAGAAAAAAAATGTATCTCGTTTAAACAGATCATGTGCAACAAAATGAAAATGAGCATGCACGATCTATCATTGACGGTGGTTCTTCTCCTACAAACGTATGTCATCATCTATACTCATTTAACTGTCACATCATAGCATTTTTTTCTCTTTTATTTTTTTTTTTCAATCTCAATCTTATTTTCTATACGTCTTGATAAAAAATAAGAAAATGTCTGGCATTCAATCATCGTTTGTTTTAGACTCTACATCATTCATTTTTGGTCTGCATCCTAATTACAAACTTTAAAGATTGTTAAAGTCTTCAATCACCTATGAGTGTCTGCTCTTTTTATACTTTGATAATAAACATTCATTGTCTATTTAATGAAATATTTGTTAATAATTATCATATAACCTTTCTATGACATGGTATTGGTTGCAAAAATTTGATATTTTTCATTTAAATGCAATATTTCTTATTTAATTGGTATATTTCTTCATTTAAATGCAATATTTTTTTATTTGAATGGTATATTTCTTCATTTAAATGCAATATTTTTTTATTTGAATGGTATTTTTTTTCATTTAAATGCAATATTTTTTATTCAAATGGTATATTTTTTCATTCAAATGGTATAATTTTTCATTCAAATGGTATAATTTTTATTTAAATGCAATAGTTTTTATTCAATGGTATAAAATGTCATTTGAATGCAATATTTTTTATTCAATTGGTATAGTAGTTTTTTTATTTATATGCAATAATTGCATTATGGGAAATTTCTTTAACGTCATAAGGTCAAATTTGCAACAACGTTTGTGATTGGTCGGAAATTGTTTGGATTTCTCCCCTTTCTTTCTATACATGGGTGACCAAGAATTAAAAAAACAAGCGTCAGAATATCTCCCCTCTAACTAAATCTAACGTTCGTGCGAGTCCTGCACTGGCTGTTAAAATCTTGTGGTCATAACTAGTATTTCTATTGCAAAATTTCGATGGTCAAAACGTTCGGTTCACTTTTCGAAAACCGTTTCATTGTATATGGATTTATATGCAAGTATATCGTTTTTTTTTAAATAGATTAGACACCGTTGGTTTTCCCGTTTGAATGGTTTTACACTACCAATTTATTGGGGACCCTTTATAGCTTGCTGTTCGGTTTGAGCCAAGGCTCCGTGTTGAAGACCGTACGTTGATCTTTAATGGTTTACATTTACAAATTATGACTTGGATGGAGAGTTGTCTCATCGGCACTCATACCACATCTTCTTATATCTATATACAACGTAAACCAGACGTTTCTCAGACTGCTTTCTTTTTTTAATAAATCCTTTGCCGCGCGTTGTGTACTGATTGATAACTCAGTCTGGGAGAACAAGATTTATTTCAGTACCAGTTGTAATTAGGTTTGAGCAAACTTCCAGTAATTGTAAATACTCTAATGTCGGTGCTTTGTGTCTATTGTCTTAATGTTAGTTGTTTGTGTGTCTCGTACCGATCTTTTGAGTTAATTTGCTGATTTGTGCAGGTTGTTATTTTATTGTACTGTTACACCACTGTCCCAGCTTCGGGATGGGTTGCTCACAAACATGTTGTTGTACTGTTACACCGCTGTCCCAGATTAGGGGGAGGATTGGGATCCCGCTAACATGTTTAACCCCGCCACATTCTGTATGTATGTGATTGTCCCAAGTCAGAGGCCTGTAATTCAGTGGTTGCCGTTTGTTGCTTTGATATACATATTTGTGTTTCGTTCATTTTTTTGTACATTAATTCGGCCGTTAGTTTTCTCGATTGAATTGTTTTACATTTTTGATTTCGGGGCCTTTTATAGCTGACTATGCGGTGTAGGCTTTGCTTATTGTCGAAGGCCGTACGGTGACTTATAGCTGTTGATTTCTGTGTCATTTGATCTCTTGTGGAGAGTTGTCTCATTTGCAGTCATACCACATCTTCGTTTTTATATCCACCCTGCCATATTCTTTATTTGCCTTTCCCAGGGATGGAGCCTGTAGTTTAGCGGTTGTCGTTGATTCCTGTCTCGACTCATATTTGATATTTTGTAAATTGTTTTGTTATGTATAATTAGGCTGTTAGTTTTTTCGTTTGAATTGTTCACACTTTTCATGTCGGGCCTTTTATAGACGACTTTACAGTATCAGGTTTTTGTCATTGTTGAAGGCCTTACGATTGTCTACAAAAAGCATTTGTCTACATGACGGCAAAAAGCTCTACAGAGCTTATGTTTGTAGTATTTCATGTAACCCGACTTAAAATAAATTTTTCTTATCTTATCTTATCTTATCTATAATTGCTTACATCCACTTCATATTTGAACTCCGGTGGATAGTTGCCTTATAAACAATCATATTCCATCTCTTCATTTTTATATTATATACGTGACTTCTAAACTCGTGTTTTCCTGAACAAGCATGAAATAATTTTCACTGGGCGTTAAATTAGCAACAAACAATCAATCAATTTAAACTTGTGTTAAATAAGAGGAAAACCATTTGATATTTATTTATTTGTTGGGGTGGGGGACAGAAGGATTTCATATATGAATATGGTTGCCTGGTAAGAGCTGAAAAATATGCATGATTAGCGACAGATTGAAATGAATAATAATGCCCTCTCTTCCCTTCCCCATCCTTCATCTATAAATTTAATCTGACCACCACGGAATAGCCCAATAGTGTTGAAAGTAGCGTTAAACACCAATCATTCAAAATCCCTTCTCTAGAATATCAAATAATCATCCCTTAACTATTATTGCCCGTGTAGTTCTTATATTTATCCAGCTTATCGTCCTACAGGGATGTCCTACTAAGGCTGTCATACCATAAAAACGTTTATAAAACAGCTCACATTCTAATATATCTGCATTCATAAATTTATTAATTTCATTTAGACTAAACGACGCCATGTTTGTTATGTGCCTCTGCCGTCAACCTATCAAAAAAGAAGAGGTGGAAGAGAGCAAGAAGATCTTCACAATGCAAAAAAAACCCAGAAATAGACTTCTTCTGGCTCACTTCCGAAGAACAAAAAAAAAAAAACGTGCCCCATTGATATGTTTTAAAAACGCCTTGCCCCTACCTTTTTTTCCAAAAACTGGCATTATTAAATATATAAACATATATATAATTATCAAAATTAAAATGCTATTGTATTTTTATAAGACCTACTTTATTACATGACTTGGGACTAATGACATATATCTATAAGTCTTAGCATACATTAATTATTATAATATGAATATGTTTCTTGTTTTAATAACCACATATGGTGCTATGCATGAGTCACCATTTATAAGGACATGAATTGGGTTTACATAGAGAGGATAAGGGACGACATCAGAAAATCAATGAAGGATAAAAAACTTAATTTAAATGGTTTTTTTTTTTTGGGGGGGTGGGGGGGGGGTAAAAATTGCTGCAAATTTTGTTTAATTAACATCGATTTTATACATATATCCTTATGGTCAATCAATTTTTCCCAAATCAAGTTAAGAGGGGGGAGGGGTAGGAGGTCACTGAAAAAAACTATATGAATTAAGTTTTTTTATCCTACATTGAACTTTTGATTTAGTCCCTAATGTGCCAAAAAATAGACAAGGGGCGGGACCAAACCTATAGATAACATAATAAAGAAATGATGCAATGATGAAATATACAGAATACGTTGATTGACTTTTGATTGCCTTATGTCCAGTGGCAAATATGTCACGCATGTTTAGGACAAATATAATAGAGATCAAAGGACAAAGAATAGAGTGAAATGGTAAAAACTTAAAGATATAGAATTATAGAAACGATCTTTGATCTGAAACCCCTACCCTCACACACACACCATAACCATTACTGCCAATAGTCGCATATAAACATCTCTATCCAAATATCTAAATTTAAACGTACCACCACCCCACCTCCCCCCCCCCCCCTCCCCCCCCCACCCCCCAAGACACCGAGGTTTTGGATCCGCCGCTGTTAAATGTGTCTAATTATATACATTTTGTACGGGTCTAGATAATAGCTAAACGTACAATCATATAATTTGTTGGATACCTAATTATATTTTATAATGTGTCACAAAATAAACTTGTATACCCCCCTTCCCAATGCAGTATTGTAAAAGTAAATCATTTAAAAGTCCTGAAGATAAAATATGTTTTGAAATATGCCCTGCATACTTATTTATCCAAAGACATATAGTAATTATTGAACTACTGTGGGGCTTGAAAAAAAATCTATTTAAGGGATTCGGAGACGAGAACAGTAAAAAAAAACTCAGCAACGAATCCTAAATGTAAAATGATTTGCAGCATAAGACATGAGAGCACATATTATAGATAGCATTAAATATGAAGTTCACGCCTCATATAGTGAAATCCTTTGTCATAGGACTATTGTTGTAACATGGGTTAGTAACTGGTTCCAATTTATCCTGAATTGTCTTTATTAAAGAATTAGTTCCGGAGTATAACAGCTTATGTCTCTACCTGTGGGTTTCTGGTTCTGCTGTCGTAATAAGGTGAGTTTTTTTCTACATGTAGTAAAAAAGAAGGGGCTTAGTACAAATAAGTGTAACGTCCTGGATGTTTTTTATTTTTTTTTTCATGTGTGCCTTCCTGCAACGTCTCTGAGGATCAAGAAAAGTAAAAAATGACATAGCACTAAAGAACGTCATGATTACATGTATCTGGACTTAGAAGGGGGAAGGGGGCTAGCTATGTATTTTTTTTTCATTTCAATGTGTAGACCGTAGGAAAGTTTCTTCAGAAAAGGTTTTCAGTGGAGGTGTTTTTGCCATGCACGCAGGCATCTGTTTCTATCCATTAACAAGTTGTGTGTCAAATTAATTATTATTACTTGTCACTCGCATTTTTTGCTCGTCCTGGCCATTATTGGCATTAACAGCCAGTGCACGAACTCGCACGAACGCCAAATTTAGTTAAAGGGGCGATATTCTGACGCGTTTTTTAATTCTTGGTCACTCAAGTTTAGAAAGGAGGGGAGAAATCCAAACAATTACCGACCAATCACAAACGTTGTTGCAAATTTGTTGCAAAAAACTACTATACCAATTGAATAAAAAATATTGCATTGAAATGACATTTTAAACACATTGAATAAAAAATATTGCATTTGAACGAAAATTATACCATTTGAATGAAAAATTATACCATTTGAATGAAAAATTAAACCATCTGAATAATAAATATTGCATTTAAATGAAGAAATATACCAATTAAATAAGAAATATTGCATTTAAATGAAAAATATCAAATTTTTGCAACCAATACCATGCCATACCTTTCTGTCTTTCTTTTCAACATTGACAACACGGATATCGATATTTTTTAGCATTACAGAAACAAATAAAAAATAAATATCAGGAAGAACATTAAGTGGTGAAGGTATTTTATCTGGAAAATAAGTAATAACTGAAAGCTAATAGTAACACTATTTATGAATAGACTTTAACTGAATTATACCATACCGAGTATTTTAAGAGAAAAAACAAACTTGCATGTTATCACAATGCATACCCAATGAATATAAACAAATGAATATAATTCAAAATCGGCTAGCTACAAATGTATTTAGATGTCGAGTTTGCGTACAAAGAACTGGCAGCATTTCATTTTTCAATTATTACATCAGCAATGAAATTGCATCTATCAAATATTTAGAGGTGCGTAAGAATCATGCAATACCAGAGTATCTAGAGAGATTTTTAAACACTAAGTGAAATGAGCTGTTTTCAGATCCTTGAAAGCAAAGCTCGCACACATGATCTGTATTTTAATCGGATTGAACAAAACATACCCTCTTGTTTTATTGGTGCTATATCAGACTTACACCTTTCATAATGATCAAGAACTTGATATCGCTTCATATCAACTCGAGTTATTTAACTTTAATATAGTACTAAACATGCCTTTGACGTGTTTATTATTACTATTTCAATCAAATAAAATTAGTTTATATCAAGTGATATTGATTTTTTACGAGTTCTTTAGGTTGCATTTTATAAATACAGCCTCTATTGGGGAGATATATAATATTCATAGATAATTTGATTTATTGACATACTAGTTCCCATATATTATCTCTATGTTTCATCTCATAACTTTTGGGATTGTTACCAGTATATAAACACACTATTGCGGTAAAAATGAATTTCAAAGAAGGTAAACAGTAAAGATAGGGATAGAACACAATTTTAATATAAGTTTTAACTCTAACAAGTTCAGGGCAAATACATGTTGAAAATGAGTCGGAAAGCCCTATGTTTTGACCTTTGAATAAAATAGTAATTCATAACAATTTCTATTCAAGGAGATCATTTTTCATGAAAATTCATAGTAAACGTGGTACAGCTTTAGCCCCAAAGGGAGATCCTTTGGGATATTGCATTGTCTATATTTACAGGAATGCAACCTTTACCATTTCTCTCGTACACACACATTAACCTTGTAATGAATACATGTCTGCAAAAGGTTATTCTAGGCTTTGCATATCTCAATAAAATGAACTGTTATAAGTCATGTCAACATTGTTGCATATGATGAAGACATACTTTTTCATTTAGTTAAAATAGGATCTGGAGCTGGCATGTCAGAAACTGCTAGAAGTCCTTTGGTTACTTATGTATCATTGTCATTTTGTTGAGTTTCTTTTGTTAGCTATTCTGATATTGGACTTTGACTTGTTCTAAACTGATGTTTACTGTGTGTATTACTTTGTGTTTTTTTCTACATTGGCTAGACGGATAGAGGTAGGGTTGAGATATCAAAAAACAGGTTTACCCCGTTGCATGTTTGCGCCTGTCCCAAGTCAACAGCCGCTGGTCTTTATTAGTCTTGTTTGATTTTTAATTTCAGTTTCTTTTATATATTTCGGAGTTTAGTTTGACGTCCATTATCACTGAACCAGTATATAATTTTTGTTTAAGGACCAGTTGAAGCGCTGCTCCATTTGCGGTACTTTCTCGCTGTATTAAAGACCCATTGATCAATCTTTAGACAGGTTGTTGTCCCTTCGATACATTTCTCATTTCCATTCTCAATTTCAGTGCTTTCAAAATTATTTCATCCTTTTTTAGTGGTTAACAAATTTCGAAAATGTATACCTTGAAATTTCTTTCAGAAATAGAGTAAATGCTGGAGCATTGCAAATACAAACTCGAAACCTTACAGGGATATAAAAATAATCAGTTAATCAGGATAATAAGAGGGAATAGGGCTGGGGATATCGAGAACGCGACAAAAAATTGTCATTTCACGATGAAAGAACGACTAAAAATTGCTTGTACGTTGATCTTTTTACCGATTTCACGAGACACGGCGAATAACAAACCCTTTTCACGACTGCACATGAAATAAAAATGACAAAACACGTTGCACGTAAATTTCCCTTATCCACCCTCTTATGAGAATGGCCATATTATGATAGATATAGTTATAAAAGCAGCACCCAACCAGACGGCGAACAAAGTCTCAATCGTTTATTCTCTCACAGTCAAAATGTTGTCTTCAAACATGGAACAAAGCTCAGAACTCATTTATAGTATGTAAAATACAAGCACAACGACTGAGCATTTGATAATATGTATTTAGAATGTCCTTTTTCTTTGTCATTGGTTGAGTGATGGTGTTGGAAGTCGTCTCTGATTTTGATATTTGATTTTGATGATTGTTTTTCGTCGAAAGGAATAGACGAAATCGAAGTTTAAATTGACTGAAATTCAGATCACATCAACATTTTATTTGGAAAAAAAATGATTTCTTAGACTTCATGAGCACCTGAGTATATCCCTTATTTTTCATTTGATCATTTTCAATATAATCGTGATTTGAAATAGAAAATTCGTTCTTGAATCATGGGTTTGACTATTTATTTAATATATTCTTTCTCTCTAATTGATAAGTAAAATTTGGTGACTTTTTGTGATTTTCGGATTATGGAATAATACTGTGGTGAAAAGATTAAAAGACCTTATGTTATTATATTTAGATATGTACTGACTTTACACTAGTCCTAAGTTCATGTCACCTTACACATAGCCGTTGTAGTTATCATGTTATAAAATCTATTATATTATACTAAAAATAATATAAAATCAATCTTAGTTATATTAATTTTATCATTTATTCGTTCTCAAATTTCTTTAATAAACACACAGTGTATTGATTTCCGAAAGATAACTTCGTCTTATCGGAACATTTATCATGCATCTTTTAAAGATCATTATCAATGTATTCAAAAATGTATCTCTCTTTTAAATGTCGACAAAGAACTTTGTTCTTACATTATGTTTAAATTTTTAATTTAGGATAAGGATAACAGCTACATGGGTATTCTTTAAACAGAAATGATGTTTCTTCTGAAAGCCATTTGTTTCATAGGACAGAATATCAATGCAAAAAACTTCATAGAAAATTGTTGAAATATTCATACAGTGATTTTATTGGAGGTAAGATTCCTTCTTTTATTTTTCTAGTTTTCTATTTGTTTTCAAAACAATAGACAAAAGTTGCATCTTACTCCGATGTTTTTTGTTAGTCATGTTGGTGTTGCTCGGACACATTTTAAAAACAAGATACACCAATCGTGATTGTGGCCAAGTAGATTAAATTTGATCCGGTAGTTGTTTTTCATAAAGTTATCAGACATCGGACGGTGGACGCCAAGTGATGAAAAAAGATCACATGACCCTATGGATCAAGTGAGCTAAAATAGGAGAAAAAAATCTTATTTTGTATGACATTTAATTCTTATAACACATAATGCACACGGAGTTTTCAAGACTGCTTCGATTTTACAAATCGAAGATGTAAAGAAATGTTTTTAAAATAAGTTAAAAGGAGAATAAATCATATATTAGTTAGAAATATACACTTAATTATATCTTTTTGATTTTTGCTGATCATGAGTAAACCAATGACAGTAATTTGAAACTCTTTTTAAAACATATATCAATAGTCAAATGATGTCAGTCTATTGTCATAGTACGTATGATGATTTTTGAAAGATAAGTTAAATATGTATTGGTAAATGAGGGCCAATATTTGATTAGTTTTTTCAAAGGCATGATCTTTTTTGCTATTTATAAAACCAGTCAAGTGTTTGTCATGATTTTAAATTTTTCTTTTGAATTAAATGACAAAAACAAAATATTTGTTCATAATAATTAACAAAATATTCCCTACCAAACACAAAAAAAAAACGTTTTTTTTCTGTATATGAAACGATAGAGAATGAACTATGAATAAATAATTATTGTGCGCATCAATTTTCGTGGATTAAGGAAAACTAGTATTTTTGAGAGTGTATATTTTATGGTTTAGCCACAGTCTCAATAATTTCCTTACGAATTTTTGTAAATGTTAGACATTTGAATACGTGTTTCCCGGGTAACCACGAAATTCACAAAAAGTGTTTCCCCTCGAATGATAATATATCCACTATAGTGAAAATTATCATACTCAATACCTTTCATTGAAACCAAAAATGAATAAATAAAGGGAAGAACGGTAACATGTCATGTTAAGATATTCATAAAATAAGCAAATAACGGAGCGAAGTTACCCAAACCAAAAACAAAAGTTTTAAGTAGACGTTGCTGTTAATGGTATAAGTTATCATAACTACAAAAAAACCACGGGAGTGCCGATTGAAGACTTATGGAAAAGTTTATGGTGATACACAGCTAGGGTTTGTGTTTTATGTGTTTCTCGAACTGTATTGATGCACAAATACAATATTTTGGTAGTTTGTATTATTTTAACAGATCTTCTTCTAAAGGAGTTTGACAACTTAGTAGCCTCTGTCTCGGTGCTACGCGTGTGCTCTAGACCAGACGAAACACAATAGGGAAGAAGAAAACAACTTAGAACACTGATGTTTTAAACACTGCTCAGTGGGTCTAGTTTTTTTTTCGAAAGGTGCAAGTCAAGTACTGGTTCGGCCTCCCTATAGGTTTGTTGAACATCATCTTGAGGAACCTTGGCTGTCAAAAATAGATTTATTGAAAAAAAAAATTATTTCAAAAACAAATTTAGGAAGTACAAAACACTACATTTATACGTCATATAACAAATATTTTCGACTTTGCATGGTTTTAGAGGAATTGCAGCACAGTGGTGACGGTAATAAAGACCAAATTCTTCAGTCTCTATTTAGGATTTGTTTCCAGATTTTCTTTTGCTGTTTGAAATCTTTACTTTATTCTTTTTTTTTCTATAAATATTGCATTTTTTTATAAATAGTAGTGCTAATTTTATGGCAAATAGAGATTAGGAAATATATGCTATGAAGAGACAGACAAATTAAGTCTACCGGTAACAGATGGTTTGTTGTACAATGGGTCTGTATATGTTTTTTTATTAATAAAATATAACTTCCTCGTTTTGAAAAGATGGAATTCAAAAATATAAATGTATCCTTTAATTAAGAAAAACACTTTTCATGGTACTTATCTAAAGCAACTACATGTATAATCTATATTTTTAAATAGCCAAACAAATGGTTTTTGTCATTGCTATATTATGTAATGTTTATATAGTTTATATATACGGTAAACGAATTTCTATTTTTGTTTAATTCCTAAATAATATGACCTGTGGGTTAATTGCTAAAAAGCATATAAGTAAACTAAAACACGAAGTGTGCTTCTATCTAGTTCACATTTTTTGGTGAGAGTACCTTTTATTTTTTTAGAACAGTCATGTCCTAATTTGGTAAGTAAGTCAAACATAGCTCTTTTTTTGTATAATTCGTGACATGTTTTGCAAGATATTATACATGAAGCAATTAGTTAATCTCTTTTTCTATTTTACTTTACATACATATGGTTTTAGAAAAATGAAAACCTCATTAACATGACGTCAGTCGTGGTAAGTTTTACTTTTCGTAGTTTTATATTTGTTTGTGATTCGTGCTTTTATACAAGTAAAATGAATTGTTTAGCCGCTTTAGAATCAAAGTTTGAATATCAATGGGGAAATGTCAAGGAAAATTCAAAACGGAAATTTCCTTTTCAAATAGCAAAAACAATGGTAAAACACATCAAAAAAAGGAAAAATAATGGTCATACTCAAGAACATTGTGGATAAGAACTTGTTTTTTAGATAGCTAAACCTCCAACTCGTATGACAGTCAATTACTATGAAATACACTGCATTATTTTATTATGTAATACTATACGATAGGTACAGAGGAAAGCTGTATCAATTAACCCTGCAACAGAATATATGTCATGTATGATTATCATATTTTTTTTCAGTCACTGCGCAGGCATAACGATCGATAGAAAAGTCCAAACAGATTTCAAACCTGAATTACATAATGATAAATGTAAAGTGATGTCGGAT
This sequence comes from Mytilus californianus, assembly GCF_021869535.1. NCBI lineage: Eukaryota > Metazoa > Mollusca > Bivalvia > Mytilida > Mytilidae > Mytilus > Mytilus californianus. Next base: position 964,223 of record NW_026262699.1, read on the forward strand.
GTAACGCGTGATAGAAATGACTGGTAAACTGTCATTTTTTTCTCGACTTTTGAAACTAATTGATCTTTTGATGATTACTTTTAATTAGTTTGTTTCTTTTTACTCCTTTATAACTATAGTGAATAGTGGAATTTAGTTTCATATTTACTTTCAAATGTAAATATATCCCCTTACCTACTCAGAGGTAAATATAATTTTTTAGTTTATGTTAGTATTTGTGGTATTAATTATTTGGTGATTTTTTCAATTTTAAGTTGATTTCTGGCATTACTTTAAGGGTAAATAAGAAGAGATGACTTTAAAACAGAATCAAAACCACAATTAGAAAAGGTTGAAATGAGGCAAAAATACCAAATAGGACATATAAAACTTTTTAAATCGAAAGAACACTAACATTCACAATGCTTTAAACGAAAGCCTACGAAAAAGCAATGGCATTAAAGGGACACGAGCTGTCAAATCCATTTTCATCGATTTTACTCAAATTCACATATTTGATAGTGATAAAAAGTAGATTCAAAGTATGAAAGTATAAAATAGACAGTTTAATATGCATATGATTGATGATATGCATTAGCATTTCGCGTGTATATTTGTCAAGATGGATCTAATTACACATCGAGGTAACCTCGAAGACTGCCGACGGTCATATAAGCTAATATAAACATAGATATCAATAGAATTCATGCAATTGTATTTTTCTAAGTTTGTTTGATTTCACATTATAGGTGAAAAGAATTTGCTAATCATCATTTTTATCTGTGAAAGAATGAGTGAATTTGGATCGACTCAGTCAATCCGTTGGTTTATCCTTGTTTCATTTTGAATGTTGACTTGTTTTCCTTTTTTGAAATAACTAAACATACTTATAAATGTGTTCATGTAAAATATCTTATGCCAAAATATTCATTCAAAGGTCGCATGACAACTGGTTCAAGGAGGTAGAATTATTCACATGCAAATGAACAATTCGTCAGTGATGTTTGTTTGTTAGTAAATGTAGACAAACGGAACAAGCCTTGCTGCAAAGCGAATTATCATTTCAGTATTTCACATTTATTGAACAACAAAAAAAATCATATTTATTTTAATTCTCGTAGCTAATGCCCCTATTATGGTAATCTGACGTTTTTACTTTTTGCTGTTTAAACATTATATAATATATAAAAGCACCAGTAGTTTTCAACTATACCGATGGTCAATTATATGTTTGAACAGATAATACAAGTACATCGATGTATTTGAACTTTAAACAAAAGAGGTTTTTTTTTTACCTGCGTTTTACAATAATTCATTTTCAAGATGTGACAATATTATGTATAACGTTGCGAAGAAAATAGGTTAAAAATCAAATATGGATATTTTTTATATAAGTATGATTAGTTATAATACAAAATTTATAAATATTAAATATGTGGGTTTTTCATAAAAGTATACATTTCTACAATGTACAAATATTGCATATGTATAATTGTCAAATATCCGTTGTAGACTTCAGTGTGCTGTGTATGAAATCAAATTTATTTTGTGTTATATCTATTTTACTTTGGAAACATTTTTGTTATTACACATGTACAATCTTGACCATTTTTGTTATAAATAACAATATCAAGAAAGTATAGTGCAAAATGGAAGCCTTTCTGGGAATGCATGTTCGGGAACTTGCTGTCTATTGGCTTTAAATTCGTTCATATTTATTCAACATAATTGTATGTTCTACTGTTTCGATGTATTGAATACACAGAAACATGAACCATTAAATGACTGATTTTTTTAACGTTTTTTACGTCAAAAAATAAGCACAAATAAGTAAAGGGAAAAATGTCATACTGTGAATCACCGTTTTGTACTTACATGTAGTTTGTGCTTTAGTGACAATAAAATATTGAATAGTATTTACTTGATTTCTTTATTGAAAAATTCAGAATACAATTTATGTTTTTGCAAATATATGCTACCTGAAGCTAAAACGTCTCATCGTCTCAAAAGTAATCATTTTCCGATGTTACTCGAAAAGACTATAAGCTCTGTAAATTAGGACAGGTGCAAACATTTGCAGCGGGATTAAACGTTTTAATGGTACCAAACCTTCTCCCTTTTCTGAAACAATAGTATAACATCACAACATAGAAAAACACACTATAAAATATCAATTGGAAGGCTTAACTCAATCAAAAAACGTAAATTAACACACAATGAACGAATAAATTTGACCTGTGACACCTGAATGCAAATACACAGTTAATAAAAAAATTACAAGGGATAAATAATTAAAGTCAACAGTAAATAAACAGGTTTAAACAAAGTTAAAGTATCAAAGCCTATCATAGGTGCCTGTCAGTCACTTCACTACAGATCTGCACTATATTCTATCATATTTATCTGTACCATAGACTATAATAGGTGCCTGCAGGTCACACTGCCATCTATTTGTACCTTAGCCTATTATAGTTGCCTACAGGTCACATCACCATAGATCTGCACCATAGTCTATCATATGTGCCTGTCGGTCATTTCACTACATATCTGCACTATATCCTATCATAGGTGCCTGTAGGTCATACAACTTTTTATCTGCACCATAGTCTATCATGGGTGCCTGTAGGTCATACTGCTATTTATCTGTACAATAGCCTATTTTAGGTGCTTGCTGGTCACATCACCATATATCTGCAACAAAGCTTAACGTAGGTGCCTGCAGGTCCCGGAGCATTTTATCTGTACCATAGTCTATAGGTGACTGCAGGTCATACAACTTTTTATGTGTACCATAGACTATCAAGTCACCCTGATATTTATATGTTCTATAGTCTTTCTTAGGTGTCTGTAGATCACATTACCATACATCTGCACCATAGTCTCTCAAAGGTACCTGCAGGTCACATCACCATGGATCTGCACCATATCCTTTCATAGGTGCCTGCAGGCCATACAACATTTTATCTGTAATGTGCTTACAGGTCACATCACCAAAGATATGTACCATAGTCTATCATGGGTCTATCATAGGTGCAAGTAGGTCACTTCACTATACAGTACTTGCAACCTTAGGCGTTACTGTTTTAGCGATCAATCAGCGGTCATCGATCAGTCACCGATCAGTCAAGTTCGCGTCAAACTCACGTCACCAATCCGTCAGACTTATAGTAAAAGTATTTGACCGATCGGACGGATTGGACGGATAGGACCGATCGACCGTTCTGACGGATTGAACTCTACTACGTCACATGATAAACTAATACAAATTACGAAATCTTAGTTTCGTTTCATTTAATTAAAATGGCGACATGGAAAATACGAAATATTCAAGTACAAATGATCAACATCTTTTTTTATTTTTAATTATTTAGCACAGTTTTAAGAATATAAAAAGAAAAGAAATATGCATATAAAACTTAATTTAAATATTACTATAACAGAATGGTCATTTTCGTTTTAATTTTTTTCAAACCCGGACATCTCTAAAACGGTGTTTATCGCGATTTTCAGTGATTTTATTATTTTCCGCAAATGCTCTTGAAAATAAAATGAAATGATCATTTATTGCAAATTTCGATGTATTATTCTTAAATATTTTTAAGTATTTTATCCTTATAATCTTAAAATTCTTTAAACAAACTTATCTCGAAGCCATTAAAATAACAAATGACAAATAAAAATGCTGCAAATTCTCTTAAAAATAAAAAAATATTGGTAATTTTAAACAACGAGAACAACATTATAGTATATTTTTTCTGATAGTCTTTTAACTTAATAAAAAATAATCAATCCTAAGCTATAAAAAGTACAAAAATCCAATGACGGTCAATAATTTCCATTCAAATAAAGGAATTATTGCATTCTATTTCAACAAAAACAAAAGTTTATGCATATTTATCCTTCTTTATTCACATTTTATTAAAAATTACTTATCTAAAGGCATTTATAATGACTGATAGCAATTGCATTGCACTATTTCTGATATAAAAGAAGAAATATTTGTATTTTTATGCAATGCGAATATTAAATTTAGTATCTGACTCCTTAAATTCAACATATTTTATGAAATGCAACCAATCCTGATGTACTAAAAGTACTGAAATCAAATGGTGATTCATTATTTCTATCAAAATGAAGATATTATTGCATTCATTTTCAACACCAACAAAAGTTTAAGCCTTATTCTACTTACAGTATTAAAATTCTGATAAAAAAATAATCTTGAAGCCTTTGAAATAACTAGTTACAAATAAGATTGCATTATTTTTTAACAAAACAAGAGAAATTGGTAATTTTAAATGATGCGAACAACATTACAGGATATTTTTTATGATCTTCTTTTACTTTTATGAAAAAATAATCAATCCTAAGCTATGAAAAGTACAAACATCTAATGGCAGTCAATAATTTCCATTCAAATAAAGAAATTATTGCATTCTTGTTCAACAAAAACAAAAGTTTATGCATATTTATCCTTCATTTATTCACATTTTATTTAAAAATACTTATATAAAGGCATTTATAATGACTGATAGCAATTGACGTTGCATTATTTCTGATATAAAAGAAGAAATATTTGTATTTTTAAGCAATGCGAACATTACATTTATAATCTTTTACCTTTATTCAACATATTTTATGAAATACAACAAATCCTGGACCATAAAAAGTACAAAAAGCCATAGGTGTTCAATAATTTCCTTAAAAAAAGAGAAATTATTGAATTCTTATTTAAAAAAACCAAAAGTTTATGTATATTTATCCTTAAATTATTCATATCTTATAGAAAAGTACTTATCTGAATGCATTACTTATGACTGATCGCAATTGACGTTGAATTATTTCTGATATCAAAGAAGAAATATTTGCATTTTTAAGCAATGCAAACACAAATTAAGAATCTTTTCCCTGAAATTCAGCATGTTGTATGAAAAACAACCAATCCTGATGTACAAAAAGAACCAAAATCAAATGACGGTTCATAATTTCTATCAAAATAAAGAAATTATTGCATTCTTATCTAACAAAAACAAAAATTTATGCATATTTATCCTTCAGTGATTCACATTTTATTCTAAATTACTTATCTAAAGGCATTCATATTGACTGTTTGCATCTGAAGTTGCATTATTTCTGATATAAAAGAAGAAATATTTGCATATTAAAGCAATGTGAACAAAAAATTAGTATCTTTTCCCTGAAAGTCAGCATATTTAATGATAAACAACCAATCCTGATGTACAAAATGTACAGAAATCAAATGACGGTTCATAATTTCTATCAATATAAAGAAATTATTGCATTCGTATTCGACACAAAACAAAAGATTAAGTATTATTCTCCTTACATTATCAAAATTCTTACAAAAAAAATCTGATTGTAGAACTTTGAAATAACTAGTTACAAATAACATTGCATTTTTTTTTATCAAAAGAAGAAAATTGGTAATTTTAAACAGTGCGAACAAGAATTTAGTATATTATCTCAGATATTATTTTGATTTTATAAAAAACAACCAATCCTGAACAATAAAAAGTACAAAAAACCATAGGCATTCCAATAATTTTCATTAAAAAGAGAAATTATTGAATTCTTATTTAATAAAAACAAAAGTGTATGTATATTTATCCTTAAATTATTCATATCTTATACAAAAAGTACTTATCTGAATGCATTATCTATGACATGTATGACTGATTGCAATTTAAGTTGCATTATTTCTGATATAAAAGAAGAAATATTTGCATATTTATGCAACACAAACAAAAAAAAAGTATCTTTTCCCAGAAATTCAGCATATTTTTTGAAAAACAACCAATCCTGATGTACAAAAAGAACCAAATCCAATGACGGTTCATAATTTCTATCAAAATAGAGAAATTATTTGATTTGTATTCAACACAAAACAAAAGTTTAAGTAAAATTCTCCTTACATTATCAAAATTCTAACAAAAAAATCTTATTGGAGAACTTTGAAATAACTAGTTACAAATAACATTGCATTATTTTTTATCAAAAGAAGAAAAAAGGTAATTTTAAACAATGCGAACAACAATTTACTATATTATCTCAGATATTATTTTTATTTTATAAAAAACAACCAATCTTGAACCATAAAAAGTACAAAAAACCATAGGAGTTCCAATAATTTTCATTAAAAAGAGAAATTATTGAATTCTTATTTAATAAAAACAAAAGTGTATGTATATTTATCCTTAAATTATTCATATCTTATACAAAAAGTACTTATCTGAATGCATTAACTATGACATGCATGACTGATTGCAATTTAAGTTGCATTATTTCTGATATAAAAGAAGAAATATTTGCATATTTATGCAACACAAACAAAAATTAAGTATATTTTCCCAGAAATTCAGCATATTTTTTGAAAAACAACCAATCCTGATGTACAAAAAGAACCAAAATCCAATGACGGTTCATAATTCCTATCAAAATAAAGAAAATATTTCATTTGTATTCAACACAAAACAAAAGATTAAGTATTATTCTCCTTACATTATCAAACTTCTTACAAAAAAAATCTGATTGGAGAACTTCGAAATAACTAGTTACAAATAACATTGCATTATTTTTTATCAAAAGAGGAAAAATTGGTAATTTTAAACAATGCGAACAACATTTTAGTATATTATCTCAGATACTATTTTGATTTTATAAAAAACAACCAATCTTGAACCATTAAAAGTACAAAAAACCATAGGAGTTCCAATAATTTTCATTAAAAAGAGAAAGTATTGAATTCTTATTTAATAAAAACAAAAGTGTATGTATATTTATCCTTAAATTATTCATATCTTATACAAAAAGTACTTATCTGAATGCATTAACTATGACATGTATGACTGATTGCAATTTAAGTTGCATTATTTCTGATATAAAAGAAGAAATATTTGCATATTTATGCAACACAAACAAAAATTTAGTATCTTTTCCCAGAAATTCAGCATATTTTTTGAAAAACAACCAATCCTGATGTACAAAAAGAACCAAATCCAATGACGGTTCATAATTTCTATCAAAATAGAGAAATTATTTGATTTGTATTCAACACAAAACAAAAGTTTAAGTAAAATTCTCCTTACATTATCAAAATTCTAACAAAAATATCTTATTGGAGAACTTTGAAATAACTAGTTACAAATAACATTGCATTATTTTTTATCAAAAGAAGAAAAAAGGTAATTTTAAACAATGTGAACAACAATTTACTATATTATCTCAGATATTATTTTTATTTTATAAAAAACAACCAATCTTGAACCATAAAAAGTACAAAAAACCATAGGAGTTCCAATAATTTTCATTAAAAAGAGAAATTATTGAATTCTTATTTAATAAAAACAAAAGTGTATGTATATTTATCCTTAAATTATTCATATCTTATACAAAAAGTACTTATCTGAATGCATTAACTATGACATGTATGACTGATTGCAATTTAAGTTGCATTATTTCTGATATAAAAGAAGAAATATTTGCATATTTATGCAACACAAACAAAAATTAAGTATATTTTCCCAGAAATTCAGCATATTTTTTGAAAAACAACCAATCCTGATGTACAAAAAGAACCAAAATCCAATGACGGTTCATAATTCCTATAAAAATAAAGAAAATATTTCATTTGTATTCAACACAAAACAAAAGATTAAGTATTATTCTCCTTACATTATCAAACTTCTTACAAAAAAAATCTGATTGGAGAACTTCGAAATAACTAGTTACAAATAACATTGCATTATTTTTTATCAAAAGAGGAAAAATTGGTAATTTTAAACAATGCGAACAACATTTTAGTATATTGTCTCAGATATTATTTTGATTTTATAAAAAACAACCAATCTTGAACCATTAAAAGTACAAAAAACCATAGGAGTTCCAATAATTTTCATTAAAAAGAGAAATTATTGAATTCTTATTTAATAAAAACAAAAGTGTATGTATATTTATCCTTAAATTATTCATATCTTATACAAAAAGTACTTATCTGAATGCATTAACTATGACATGTATGACTGATTGCAATTTAAGTTGCATTATTTCTGATATAAAAGAAGAAATATTTGCATATTTATGCAACACAAACAAAAATTTAGTATATTTTCCCAGAAATTCAGCATATTTTTTGAAAAACAACCTATCCTGATGTACAAAAAGTACCAAAATCCAATGACGGTTCATAATTCCTATCAAAATAAAGAAAATATTTCATTTGTATTCAACACAAAACAAAAGATTAAGTATTATTCTCCTTACATTATCAAACTTCTTACAAAAAAAATCTGATTGGAGAACTTCGAAATAACTAGTTACAAATAACATTGCATTATTTTTTATCAAAAGAGGAAAAATTGGTAATTTTAAACAATGCGAACAACATTTTAGTATATTATCTCAGATATTATTTTGATTTTATAAAAAACAACCAATCCTAAACCAGAAAAAGTACAAAAAGCCATAGGCAGTCAATAATTTAAATTGAAATAGAGGAATTTTTATCTAACAAAAACAAAAGTTTATGTATATTTATCAGTAAATTATTCATATCTTATACAAAAGTACTTATCTGAATGCATTAATTATGACTGATTGCAATTGACGTTGCATTATTTCTGATATAAAAGAAGAAATATTTGCATATTTAAGCAACGCGAACAAAAATTTGGTATCTTTTCCCAGAAATTCAGCATATTTTATGAAAAACAACCAATCCTGATGTACAAAAAGAACCAAAATCCAATGACGGTTCATAATTTCTATCAAAATAAAGAAATTATTTCATTTGTATTCAACACAAAACAAAAGTTAAAGTAAAATTCTCCTTACATTATAAAAATTCTTACAAAAAAAATCTGATTGGAGGTCTTTGAAATAACTAGTTACAAATAACATTGCATTATTTTTTATCAAAAGAAGAAAAATTGGTAATTTTAAACAATGCGAACAACTATTTAGTTTATTATCTCAGATATTATTTTGATTTTATAAAAAACAACCAATCCTGAACCATAAAAAGTCCAAAAAACCATAGGCGTTCCAATAATTTCCATTAAAAAAGAGAAATGATTGAATTCTTATTGAATAAATTAAAAGCGTATGTATATTTATCCTTAAATAATTCATATCTTATACCAAAGTAATAATCTTAATGCATTAACTCTGACTGATTGCAAGTGAAGTTGCATTATTTCTGTTATAAAAGAAGAAATATTTGCATATTTAAGCAACGCGAACAAAAATTTAGTATCTTTTCCCAGAAATTCAGCATATTTTATGAAAAACAACCAATCCTGATGTACAAAAAGAACCAAAATCCAATGACGGTTCATAATTTCTATCAAAATAAAGAAAATATTTCATTTGTATTCAACACAAAACAAAAGATTAAGTATTATTCTCCTTACATTATCAAACTTCTTACAAAAAAAATCTGATTGGAGAACTTCGAAATAACTAGTTACAAATAACATTGCATTATTTTTTATCAAAAGAGGAAAAATTGGTAATTTTAAACAATGCGAACAACATTTTAGTATATTATCTCAGATATTATTTTGATTTTATAAAAAACAACCAATCCTAAACCAGAAAAAGTACAAAAAGCCATAGGCAGTCAATAATTTAAATTGAAATAGAGGAATTTTTATCTAACAAAAACAAAAGTTTATGTATATTTATCAGTAAATTATTCATATCTTATACAAAAGTACTTATCTGAATGCATTAATTATGACTGATTGCAATTGACGTTGCATTATTTCTGATATAAAAGAAGAAATATTTGCATATTTAAGCAACGCGAACAAAAATTTGGTATCTTTTCCCAGAAATTCAGCATATTTTATGAAAAACAACCAATCCTGATGTACAAAAAGAACCAAAATCCAATGACGGTTCATAATTTCTATCAAAATAAAGAAATTATTTCATTTGTATTCAACACAAAACAAAAGTTAAAGTAAAATTCTCCTTACATTATAAAAATTCTTACAAAAAAAATCTGATTGGAGGTCTTTGAAATAACTAGTTACAAATAACATTGCATTATTTTTTATCAAAAGAAGAAAAATTGGTAATTTTAAACAATGCTAACAACTATTTAGTTTATTATCTCAGATATTATTTTGATTTTATAAAAAACAACCAATCCTGAACCATAAAAAGTCCAAAAAACCATAGGCGTTCCAATAATTTCCATTAAAAAAGAGAAATGATTGAATTCTTATTGAATAAATTAAAAGCGTATGTATATTTATCCTTAAATAATTCATATCTTATACCAAAGTAATAATCTTAATGCATTAACCCTGACTGATTGCAAGTGAAGTTGCATTATTTCTGTTATAAAAGAAGAAATATTTGCATATTTAAGCAACGCGAACAAAAATTTAGTATCTTTTCCCAGAAATTCAGCATATTTTATGAAAAACAACCAATCCTGATGTACAAAAAGAACCAAAATCCAATGACGGTTCATAATTTCTATCAAAATAAAGAAATTATTTCATTTGTATTCAACACAAAACAAAAGTTAAAGTAAAATTCTCCTTACATTATCAAAATTCTAACAAAAAAATCTTATTGGAGAACTTTGAAATAACAAGTTACAAATAACATTGCATTATTTTTTATCAAAAGAAGAAAAAAGGTAATTTTAAACAATGCGAACAACAATTTACTATATTATCTCAGATATTATTTTTATTTTATAAAAAACAACCAATCTTGAACCATAAAAAGTACAAAAAAACCATAGGCGTTCCAATAATTTTCATTAAAAAGAGAAATTATTGAATTCTTATTTAATAAAAACAAAAGTATATGTATATTTATCCTTAAATTATTCATATCTTATACAAAAGTAATTATCTGAATGCATTATGACTGATTGCAATAGACGTGCATTATTTCTGATATAAAAAAAAAAATATTTGCATATTTAAGCAACTCGAACAAAAATTTAGTATCTTTTTCCTGAAATTCAGCAAATTTTTGTAAAAAACGACCAATCCTGATGTACAAAAAGTACAAAATAATGAAATGATTGCATCTTTAATCAACAGAAATTAAAGTTTAAGTATTTTAATACTTATTTTTTTAAATTCTATCAAAGAAACTTTTCTTGAGGCCTTTTAAATAACTAATGAGAAATAACATTGCATTATATGTTATAAGAAGAAGAAATATTGGTAATCTGGAACAAAAATTAAAACAACACTCTAAATTAATGAATCCAAACAAAGCTGTATGTATCTTTACTGTTATACTATTTTTATTTTCATCATCAAACGACAACAAATAGAGTACTTATTTTAAATGATAAAATGTTATCGCTTTTTAGTGGTACATTATTAACGAGTAAAGGTGTCTTCGTAGAGGTCCGCGTTAATCGACTGTAAATACTGTGGAGTTCGTTTTACATAAGAATTTTAATTATATACGTATCCGTCCGATCCGTGCATACAATTAATTTACTGATCGATCGCTGACCGTTGTCACGGTAACTCTCATATAGCCTATTTGACGTATCTGACGGATTCTATGGGTCATCGATCACCGATCAGTCATCGATCAGTCAAACACCCGTCACCGATCATTCACCGATCAGTCAAGTTCACGTCAAACAGTAACGCCTAAGGTTGCAAGTACTGTAGATCTGCATAATAGCCTATCATATGTGCCTACAGGTCACATCGCCATTATGTCTGTACCTAAGCCTTTCGTAGGACCCTGCAGGTCACACTGCTATTTATTTATACCATAGCCTATCATATGTGCCTGTAGGTCACACAGGTTTATTTTATTCACCATATCAAATCATAGGTGCCTGCAGGTCACACCAAAATGTATCACTACCATCATTGCCTGCAGGTCATACTTTTATGTAACATATGTAACATCAGCCTTTTATAGCAACCTGCAGGTCACACTGATACGTATCTGAAAAATAGTCCATCATATGAGCCTTTACGTCACGTCATCATGGATAGGTGCATACAGGTCGTATCCTCATAGATCTTTACCAGAGCCCATCATAGGAGCCTGCAGGTCACACTGCTATGTATATGTAACATAGGCTATAATCGGTGCCTGAAGATCACACAGGTTTTTATCTTTACCATAGCCTATCATATGTGCCTGCAGGTCACTCTGATATTTATCTATACTTTTGCGCATTATAGAATACTTCAGATCCGATCACCATATAGATATGTATCATAGGTGCATGAAGGTTGAATCAAGTAATACGATATGGATAAATACCATCGTGACTTACAGGCACCTATGATAAGTAAAAGAAAATAACCGGGTGACCTACAGACACCTATAATACGATATTGATCAATACTATGGTGACCTACAGGCACCTATGAAAGGATATGTAAAAATAACAGGGTAACCTACTGGCACCTATAAGATAATACCGGTATGGAAAATGACATGACGACCTACTTTCATCTATGGTAGAATATGTAATATTATCTTACCTCCTATACATTTCTAGGAATATGATTGGTAAAAGCGTCCGCGTGGAGACCGTATATATTTCATATTAGGTTAGTAGGGAGGCGGGGCTTATTTCATACACGGTTAGTAGTGGTGTTACGTCCCTTTATAAAACAAAACGGTACTGAGAAATATCTTAAAGGTTTCAACAGACGAAATATATATGGAATTTACTGACAGACCCCATATATACCGTATTACGTCACTAGCACACTATGTAACGAATTTATCTTACCGACTATCTTAACGTGTGAAATTTAGACTAGTGACCTATCAAAATGAGCAAGTATTCAATTACACACTATGTAACTAATATAACAGGGTAACCTACAGACACCTATAATATATATGATATGGAAAATAAGGTGGTGACGTACAGGCACCGATAATAGGATATGTAAGATACCACTACGTTACAGGATGACATATGCAACTATTCCAGTCATAGTTACGTTCGATAACTTTGCATGTTACTGGTTTAATAAGAATTACGTCAAATTTACTGGTTACCCGTGTGATGATTAGAAAATTGAAAAATATAGATAATTCACCTCGGTTACAATCCATTCGAGGTTTTCTTTTATTGATATAAAATAATAGCATAGAATAATTTCATTCAGAATCGAACAATATTAATCTACATGTAAGACATCATTTGTGCATATTTAAACATTAACAGCTATAGATTTAAATTTGAAAGTATAATTGATCTACTGAATAGGAACATTGTTGACATTCTATTTCTGTCGGAAACAAAACTTGACGACTCCTTTCCCGACGCAATGTTCACCATTGACAACTTTTCATTTTACAGATCGGACCGAAACGAATATGGAGGAGGTGTCCTAGCCTACATGAGATCTGACCTAGCAGGAGATAGAAACAAACAACCTGAATTTCAGGACATTGAATCAATTGCACTTGAGGTGACAACAGAAGACCATAAGTGGTTATTTATTGGTGCCTATAAACTACCTAGCATGCCTGATAGTAAATTTAGTACTGACTTTAACTTAACAACAGACAAAGTCATTAAAAAGTATGATAATGTTTTGATAATGGGTGATTTGAACTTCAGTATGCTTGATTACACTAAAAGCTCAATTTTAAATGATTCTTGTGATTTTTTTTGTATGAAGAACATTATTAAAAAAGCAACCTGTTATACTAGAAATTCTAAACCAACTCTTCTTGATGTTATTTTAACTAACCAAGAAAAAAAATGTGGTAAAATATGTTTTTTTGGATGTGGTTTAAGTGATGTTCACAACCTTATTGGGGTCCAGATAAATTGTGAGCGACCTAACATCGAACCAAAATACAGGAAATGTAGTAGCTTTAAATTTTGATGTAAATAATTTTTTATCAGGTTTGAATGAGTTAAATTGGGATGTTGACCCACATAATAATGTTAACACTGAGTATGAAAACTTCAACAAGAAGTTTATTGATACAGCAAACAAACATGCACCCTTTAAAGAAAGAAAAGTATTAGCAAAACAGATACCATACATGAACAAACAATTACAATCTCATTTTATAAAAAGAAAATGCTGTATAACAAATTTCAAAAAATGAATAACAGCAAGACATGGGATGCATACAAAACTCAAAGAAATTTTGTCACTTAACGTAAAAAAACAATCGATTAATAGATACTTCCTAGAACGATGCACAGGTGGTCCCAAGTCTAAAGACTTCTGGCCAACAGTAAAGCAAGTCCTAACAAACAAAGGATGCACCAGCCAAAAAGAAACCATACTACAGGAAGACAATAAAATCATCACAAACCAACAAGAAATATCTGAAATTTTTAATAACGTTTTTGTAAATGCTGCAAAAAACATCGGTGACAACAACATACAGGTGAATGACAAACACCCAAGTATAGAAGCTATTTCTATTAAATACTTAAATGGGTCAACATCAGATAAACTTACTTTTCAACCTATAAATGAAGGATTTGTTTCTAAAAGAATTGATAAAATAAATGTTAAAAAGGCAACTGGTATAGATGGTATATCACCAAAAATTTTACACGCTGCTAAACCTGTAGTGATTAAACCTATCACACAGCTTGTTAATTTATCATTGTTCACTAACATTTTTCCAGACTCGTTTAAAAATCGCCCAAGTGGCACCAATTCATAAAAAAAACAGTGTGCTTGAAAAGGGTAACTATAGACCAGTTAGTGTTCTACCTGCTATATCTAAAAGTTTTGAAACAGCCATAGAAAATCAACTTACTTAATACTTTGATGATATTTTCTACCATTTCCATGCGGCTTTTCGATCAGGCTATGGCTGTTAGTCAACATTACTTAAAATTTTGGAAGATTGGAAAAAGGCACTGGATAATGATAAATACTTAGCAGCAATATTGATGTAACTCAGTAAAGCTTTTGACTGTCTTCCACATGATCTACTTCTTTGTAAATTGGAAAAATATGGGCTTAGTCCATCTGCTCTTGAATTGCTCCAAAGTTATTTGACGACAAGAAAACAGTGTGTAAAGATAGGACAGAGTATCAGTCAAATGCAATATATCTATAAAGGTGTTCCTCAGGGATCTATATTAGGCCCTGTATTATTTAATGTATTCATAAATGACATCTTTCTTTTTGTCAAACACTGTGATTTATATAACTATGCTGATGATAACACCCTCTTTAAATCAGGTACTACTTTGGAATCAGTAATAAAACCTTTAGAGGAAGATAGTTACTCCCTAATATCATGGTTCTCTTTCAACAAAATGCAGGCAAACCCAGAAAAATTCCAGGCAACTGCCATAGGTAAAAAAACACACACTCAAAATATGGTCTTCAACCTAAATGGATTCAACATAAAATGTGACGATGAGGTGAAACTTCTAGGTGTAACAATAAACTTTAAACTGGATTTCAAGACTCACATTTCAAATATATGTAAAAAAGCCGCACGACAACTAAACGTACTAAAAAGAATCGGCACTCATCTCACCAGACTTTCTAAACTTACAATATATCACTCATTCATCTCGTCAAACCTCAGCTATTGTCCTCTCACATGGCACTTCTGCAGTGAACAAAACACAAAGAAAATAGAAAAAATAAAAGAAAGAGCACTCAGATTCATTTATGATGACTACAAACATTCTTACGATACACACCTTGAACAATCTAAGCTACCAGCACTAAAAATCAGAAGAATGAGAACCATGGCATTAGAGACTTATAAAATAATTAACAAATCAAGCACTGAATTCCTACATAATTTAATAAACATTAAAGAAAATTCATATAACTTCAGGTACAAAGGCATAGCGGATATACCACGGCCAAAACAACAAGGTATGGTAAAAAAAGCTTTAGTTATGAGGCAGCAAGACTCTGGAACTCTTTGCCAAATGAGGCAAGGAGCTTATTAACTTTTGGCCAGTTCACAAATTTTATCTCCACCTGGTATTTTTCAGAAAGTTGTACCTGCAGTTCTTGTAAATAATGTAACTCCTTGCTGCCACATGCCTTGACCTTGAAGCCTGCTGTCTGTTTTATGTTTTTATTTTTTAATTTTTTGCAGTTATTTTTATTTATTATTAATTTGCTTTGCTTATGCATTACCTGTGCTGTAGCTGCTTGCAGTCTTTTGTTTGTGCTTTAATTTTGCATGTGCTACTTGGATACACATATTGTGTGTTACTATGTGCTGATATTTGACATTTGCTTTAATATATATCTTGCTTAGCTTTTATTTTGCATGTGCTATCTATGTATTAATACATGTATGTGCTGTCTGTATGTTTGTGCTGTATATGAATCTGATGTTATTACATGTATGTTTTGTTTATTAAAATCAGTCGGTTAAAGAGCTCTTAAGAGCTCATGTTCCTTGTTATTATGTATATATGCAACCCGACTTTATATAAAGATTACTTTACTTTACTTTACTTTAAAGGTCTTGTCAAAACTTACATCGTGATTAGGTGCCATGTTTGTTTTCTTTGATCCGACACGTTGATGACTTTATATCTCCTTAATCTACTCATTATCTAGCTATATCTTTGGGTATTATTAAACCGACAATAACGTGTCATACTTAATTGCAATATCAACAGTGAAATCAAATTGAATGTTTTGCATGGGTAAATATAGTGTCGAACATCGATTACGTTTCAAAATAATTTGGTAGCCATTTTTTACAAAATTTTATTCACTTAAATAAAGAGAAACAATTTTGATTCTATGCTGCTTTAAGGTAAGACAATTACTGAAAACGCATGCATCCAACATTTATTCGAATTTCAAGTCGGCCCAAGCTGTCAATGTAAACTGCATCGTTAATGCATGCATATAAATCTTTATTTTGAGTGCGAGAGACTGTTTCTAATAGATATATTAAAGAAAAGGTGAAATAAGAAATTTCTTAAATACAATAAGACACACTTCAAAAAATATTTGAAATATTACTTTTTGATTAATAACTAAATAAATACATGTCGTTTCGTTGTTTATACTTCCAACACCGGCCGCCATTTTTATGGTACAGATCAATAACAGGGTGACCTACAGGCACCTCAGATAATTATGGTACAGATCAATAACAGAGTGACCTACAGGAACCTCCGATAACTATCGTACAGATCAATAGCAGGGTGACCTGCAGGCACCTCCGAAAATTATGGTACAAATCAATAACGGGATAACCTACACGCAAAACCAAATGCGTTGTATATGTTATACGGAATGGCCAGCAGTAGTTAATAGTTATCAGGAGTAACCTGTCCTTACCAATACGTTTGTGTGTGACCTGCAGCTACCAATGTATTATTGGGTATGGCTAGCAGTAAAAAAATTAAATCCAGTGTTATTAAGTATGATTAGCAATAACTCATGTTTTATTTTGTATGACTACCAATAACTCATGTTTAATTTTGTATGACTAGCAGTAAATCCTATGCTTAAGGGTAATATTAGTAGCATCACCTGTGTTATCGGGTATGACTAGCAGTAAACTGTAATTTGACGAGAAGAAAGACGTCTGCATCTTAGTGCGACTTATTCAATGAACAAAGCAATTCTAGTCGTTATTGTCAACTGCATTATGCCTGGGCCTACATTACAAAATAAAACATGTTCCACATTTATTAAGATGCAGGTACTGTTATGCTCTTATCTGGTTGTTTCATCAATGTGCATGGAAGTAACCTTGGTGAGTAACCTTGGTGGTACATGTTAACCCTACATGTTTACCAGTATACAGCTCAGAACAGAACAGTTCATCGCATCGTGCAATACAAGAGCCTTAATATGAAGTAACTGTACCAGTGCAAATGTAGTTCAAAATATAGATCTAAAACTATAGAAAATAAGATTGGCAGTAAACCAAAATCTAATTTTAATTATTAATTAAAAAATCTGACAGTTCGCCGTACTAGTCATGCCACGAGCAGTTCAACTAAACCTTGGTTGACATTCTACGACACCCACTAGTAGTAAATTATTCAACAAATTAATTTATGACTTGCATGTACATGTCGCTTAAACCCCTGTTATGCACCAAATGGTCAATATAAATCATCCGTGTAATTTGCTCCATGGGATGTTTTCAAAATTGCAACGGAGGAAATTTCTTGGCATGACTACTTGCAAGAATATTGATACCACCAATTAACTCCACACGTGAACACATATTACATATCCCTCTTTTAAGTGAAACTCCTGCGGGTTTCTAATAGATCATCTATGTAGAGTAAAACGGTCAGAAATAACATCTAATTAAATTTAAAACTCCTTTAACATGTTTAACACGACACCACTCTTTGACATCATAAATTACCAAAAAAGGGGAAAAACAATGCAACACTCAAGAAAGGAAATGGAAACTAGACTCCATTAATAAGACGAAGTTCACCTGTTGATTCAGTTAACTTTCAAGATATGCCCCTGTAGATATTTTCGGAATTCCAAATTCGGTTGATACCTATGTTTTCACGAACTTAATAAGTAGACATTTAATTTCTTTGATTTGTAAAAGTTCAGGGCTGGTTTTCGAATGTATCCCAAGATCTGTCATAAGATACATCTTAGAACGCATTTTAGGGCCGTCTTATGACAATCATATGATATTTCATAGAACGTACATCATGGCAGTCATAACATAGTCATCATACTTATGATGCTCTTATGACAGTCAAAAAAGATATAGTATGAAAAACTATTACTATTCTGATCTTATACGAACATTTCGTATTTTTCATTATAATGAACACGATGAACATGAAAGTGTATATGAAAACGAGTTATAATCTGAGTTCAACTTGATAATTTGTTTAAATTTAGTTAGAACTTCGCGTATATGTATTATTATAATGAAGTGTTATCTAATTGGGAATACCTTTAAGACATGGTACATCGAGTACCCGCTTAAAGAAATGCACGTGCAATTACGTTAATGAATTACTATATAAAGAGAGAAATATCATAAATATTTATTAAAAATAATCATGACTATGAAGATGATTCCAAATTTTACGTCGCAGGAGATTCAAATTTAAAATGACAAAGTGGAAAAGAATAAATCCTTACTATTTGGCAGATAAAACAACACAAAAAAACAGTGCCGAAAATAGAGCCAGGGAGGCTGCATGCAGAAACGGATTTAGTAGGAGAGGCAAGGCCTTGCCCCCTATTGAGCTACATATATGGTTCATGTACAGACTTTTAGCATATGCCACTCCAAACGTTGTCTAGTTTGGGCCCCCTTTTTCAAAATCCTGGACCTGCATGTTGTATGTTCAAATAAAGATGCAGTAAATGACACGTATACCTTAGAAACAAATGTGTGATGTCGTAACATTTATGAAAATCATAAGACTATCATAAGTCATGTTGCAAGGTTCCTTAGGTGTACGATAAAAGTTATGACATATCATAACTTGAGACTTTTTTGAATACATATCTTACGACTATGACATGAACTAAAACTATCGTAGAACATGTTTTAGTCATAAGATACTTTTTGATCCGAGGCCTTGAGGGCCAGGAATGTTTGTGATTACCCCCTTTGAGTGCCAAGAATCGGCCCAACAAAAAGTTGTTTTTTCGTGAAAACGTCATAGACGTTACTATTATACAACGTCATAAACGTCAATGGCATCAATTTGTTCTGTGGACGGGCATTTCTCAGACAAGTAGACAGATAGACAGAGTTCACTTGTTGACATTTTTAACATGCAAACAGATATCTGACAGTTCGAAAACTGTGCATATGTTTTTATAATTTCTTCGGTTTAGATTATGTACTTCTTCATCATTTTGAGTTCTAAGGGACGAACCATTTAACTTCAAAAAAAGGGGGGGGGGGAGGCTTGTTTTTTTTCATGTCACGCAAACTTATTTGTGTTTGAGAAACGAAGCAACAAATTATATTTTATGGCAAATATCCTCTCAAAATATTTTTTTCTTCCCTTGTTTTTCTACGAAAAATCCATGCCCTCCTTTTTGCAAGTTAAATTGTCCGCCCCAAAGGGATAGACCATTTAACTAAAACAAAATCCCTGGTCAATTGTTGTTTTTTTAACGTGGTGCAACATTTCCCTCATTGTTTCATGTTTGGCATTATATTTTATGTTAAATATTCCCTTTCAGATTGTTTTCTTCTCTTGATTGCCAGATTATTTTTTTCTCAAGTTCAGAATCAAATTATTTATTTCCAAAACAAAACATGCCCTCCATCCTCCGAGTTTTAAATGGTCGTTCCATAAGTAAAGGAAAGGCAACACCTTATCGTTTGAAAATATAAGACAACTTTTAATTTATTTATGTGTTTACAAGAATATTTTTTATCATAATTTACAAAACATTTATAAGAAAGTCCTAATTAAATAATTAACATTCGTGTCTACGAACACACAACTTGTGCAGTCCCTTCGCGCAACGTGAACACTCGGTCCTTGCTCTTCTTCGTCTGCCGTTTTTCCTGTCGGAACACACAATACAGTCCTTTTCTTTCCTTTCAATTACTTTTCGTATTTTTTGTTGTGGTCCAGGATTCTGCTGTCTGTTTAATAGATGTTCCTCAGTGAGCCCTTCGATAACTTGTTTAACGAATTCAAATCTTGATAATATTGGGTTATTGGATGTGTGCTGATAATACAGGATATAAGAGTTAAGCATTATCCTGTGAAACATGTGTAATATAATTTTTTTCCAGACTTTGGTTTGTTTTCTGTGATCGTTATAAAAAGCCATCATTTGATCCGAAAGGTCTACTTCGCCCATGAAGTCTTTGTACGCGTTAACGATAAGTGGTTTTGCATTCATTGCCCGGACAGCGCTATAAAACGTAGACACTAGCTTTACCTGCTTACGCCGATCCTGGTCTCGGAAGGAGCACAACAGTATGTTTCCCTGTCTAGCATAAATTGCCTGTCCGGGATCGGGATCAGCGTTCTTAATCATGTTAGGCATGGGTCGATTTTTTCGTAAAGTGCCTGTAAGGTGGGTCCTCTGAACAAGGAGTGCTCTTGCAAGATTTAAGGATGAGAAGAAATTGTCCGTAAAAACATGATACCATTTATTGAGCAGATCAGCAGATTGTAATAATTTAATTACCACGTTTGTTCCTTGTAACGTACCTGCAGGGAGAGCGGGTTCAAAAGTTTTGCCGAGATAAATGTGCATTTGTAAAACGTACCCCGTAACAGCTTCCGCGAGAATCCAGAATTTTATTCCGAAGCGAGATCTCTTGCTCGAAATGTATTGCAACATTGCCGTTTTACCCTTTCAGTTTGTTCCGACGATCGTCTCGTCGACTGACAACTCCCGTCTCGGTCTATAGTAATATAGAAATTCTCGATTCACGAAGTCAATTAATGGTTTTATTATTGAAGCCGGATTGTAGTTTTGGTTACTTCTTGCCGGAGTTTTTTAACAGTCTACAATATGTAAGAATCTCAAAACATTTTGAAAGCGATTGCGGGCAAAAGTCATTCTAAACCATGGAGTAGATTGAGACACGTTTTTTCGATTCCAATATTCTTTTATGGAGCTTTTCCTAATTAATCCCATATTGAAAAGGACGCCTAAAAAAGCCTTGTACTCGAAAATTGTTAGCTCTCCTTTTTTTCTTCACTGACATTTCCTTGAAAATCTACCATTCTGGAGTCTAGTTCTGTCATACAGGTCTGAAGCATATCTGAAAATTGTAATGATTGTAATTGAAAGTTTATGTTTAATTGAGTTAAAAAAAATAGAAAAAAAAGTTTATCAAGCCTACATGTATGCCCGGAGGAAAGAATCCTAATGTAAGCCGTCTTTCCCGTTTGTCAAGTTTTATGCCCGTCGGAAAGAATCCTAATTTTAGCGGACACAAATTATTCTAAGTTGTCATATAAGTGAAAACCCCTCAAAAAACTTATTTTATTTAATTTATCGAAATATCACTCGTTCTTCCCGTAAAAAACTTTTTTTTCATTGACTCGGTCCTTTCGGGTTTTTTTTCGTTTAGCTTTTCAATAATTAAAAAAAAAATCGATTGTCTTTCCCCAAAAAAACTTTCCCGTTGGTTCCGAAACTAGAAAGCCCTGAACACTGCGTATTTTTTTTCTTTCCATCCACTCAGTAAAGAAAAAAAAACCTTTGAATAAAATCTTTTAAAATCTGGACCTGTTTGTTTGCTTCACAAATTCTTTCATCAGATCCAGTGAAAATAGCAGATAAAAATACAGAACAGGAGGTGAATCTCTAGCTGGCATCCTGATTGGTCCAAATGCACCTCCGTGAAATGGCGTGTCCCGCTCTGCCTCTGGTGGAAACACACGGAACCAAGTTGGCTGATCTCCCGGGGCAGCCATTTTTGGCAGCGTCGCTTATCGTAGTTTTGGCTGTGACGTCACATTCTTTGTGACGTTAAACCAAATTCAAAAATTGGGCTGGGCCGATCTTTGGCACGCAAAGGAAGCATAACAAGATCGGCCAAATCGGCCCTATGGCACATTGGAGGTTAAATTTCCTCCTTGACCCTTATATGAATAATTGTAAATCCATCGATACCCTACGTGTACATATCTACAACATTTTAAAAGTTTGTGATATGTAAATGTGACCTGCAGTCACCTATCATTTTGCCAGTAAGGTTTTTAATGGTATTTTATATATTTCCAATAAACAGTAATTTTCAACGTAATACAAAGAGGATAACCAAAAGATAAAATATATGAAACCTTAAGTTAAAATTAAAGGACACAAAATACATATTATAGAGACTGACAGAATTTATAATGTTTAGCATCAACTGAGTCACGTTGCATATGTAATAACATCGTCGATTTTAATCTATTTTTTTTACTGGAATCAATATTACTTGTAAATTACAGGCTATTCTATTTAATTTGATAATCAAGAAAGACTGCACTTCAATGGCAAATAAATGCTCAATTACAATGTTTCCCTTTAGGTATTTAGATCTAACTTTTTGGTTGGGACTACATTAACTTGCGTAGACAATATTCGTAGTGCTACGGTTTTGACGTTGGGTGACTGGCAGTAACCCTTCACATAAGTTGTTATCCTCGTGCCATTGAAACGTTAGTAATGCATATTTGAAAAAAAAAAATTATACCTATATGGTCCAAAAACTCATATGGTCCGGTCCGTTAATAACCGAACGAGTATATACTTATATGGTCTGACCATACGCGTATTGTCGGACCACATGAGTATACGCATATGGTCATGACCATACGCGTATAACAGTCTCCGGGACAAGTTTGCACTTCCGCTGAGTGCAAAAGTTGTCACCTTAATTTTTGGAGTTAAGTCAAAATGAAGTTGATAACTTGGTTGGTATTGGTTCCCTGATATTTGTCCTAAAAAATTTTGGCTCTAGCACCACTGTTGAAAAAGTTATGCCCCTTTTTTCAACAATTTCCTCAGAGGAAAAGTAGTTTTCCTCAAGGGAAATCAAATTTCCCTGAAGGAAAAAGATTTTTCCTTAAGGGAAATTGTATTTTCCTCAAGGGAAAAAGATTTCCCTTAGGGAATTTGCTGCATTAATATTTCCTTTGAGGAAATTCTATTTCCTGTGAGGAAATTTGCGGCTTCAAATTTTCCTTTGAGGAAATTCTATTTCCTCTGAGGAAATTTGAGGCTTCAAATTTTCCTCTGAGGAAATACTTTTTCCTGTGAGGAAATTTGCGACTTCAAATTTTCCTTTGAGGAAATACTTTTTCCTGTGAGGAAATTTTGTCAACAGCAATTTCCTGTGAGGAAATTTTTGACAAACACTTTTCCTTGAGGGAAAATTCAAGACCACAAATTTCCTCTAAGGAAAACATTGTTCTCCAAATTTCCTCTATGGAAATTTCTCTTATTCAATTTTCCTCTATGAAAATTTCATAACAGTAAAAACAGTCTGAATATAATTTTTCCTGAGACTGAATAATTGATACAAAAGATAATTAAAACTTTAATAAAATGTTCACTGATGAGTAACATGACATACAAAAACAATAGGCTAGCTGTTTGAGACAATACAATAATAAGCAAAACGCTATGAATATTTTACTATTTGTGATGTTATTAATATTGTGCTCATATTTGCGGATTAAATAAAATAACCACTTTTCATGTTAATTTAACTTTTCTGTTGCGTACAATTATTCAATCCCCTACAAAACAGTTCAGTGCATAAATAATTCCATCCACCAGACATCTTCCTTCAATTGGTAGAGAATACATTTTTGCAATTTGTTCTTCAAACATCTTCCTCTATATAGTTGATATGACAGAGCTATGTACATGAATGGATAAAGCAGGTGTTTATTTCGACAAAAAAATACTATTTTTTCTACATTTCTCCCTAATCCTTCAGTGTAGGTTGTTGCAATTACACAATTGTGTTCTTGTGCATCTATGATTGTACTCCATTTTGTTTACAGCCATTTTGTAGAAATTTCCTATTTTCTTTTTCCAGATAAGCACACATTTCATTTCACATTAATCCAATTAGCACACAATGTAGAAAAGTATTAACCTTAAGTTTCCTCTTCTGTATTGATCTGTTGATGATCATGAAAACCAAGAAGTCTCTGCACCTATAAATACACAAAATATAAATTGAGAAAATAACAGCAATATGAAATAAGCTTATTTTATCATGCTTAATATGAACATTTTGAGAAACTTAAATTTGATATTCCTACTAATCATGATTATGAGTTCTGTTATTTCAGTGCTTTGTGTCCACGACTTAATATCAGTCGTTTTAGTGCCTTGCAGTGATAATGAGTTGAGCCACTTGCAACAGTTTTTAGTTTACAGTTTGTTCATATGTTGTGCTATTTGAACCACTGTCCTAGATTATGGTTAGGTGGAGTGCTCACAGACATGATTTTTTTATTACTTGTTATTGGCTTTGAACTAATTTGGATTGTTTAAATCTTTTCATGTTGGGGTCTTTATTGGCTGACTTATAAGGTATGGGTTTTCTCATTATCGAAGGCCGTCATTGGTCTTTAATTGCTTGCATCCACTTCATTGAACTCTGGTGGATAGATAACTCATTTACCATACCACATCTTCTTATTTTTATAATGGTCATCATTCAAGGGCAATCACTTTTATTATATAGAAGTGGTCTTACCATTTAGGCCTTGTTGTCTTCTGTTTATCTTGTTTTGCCGATCATTTCTACTGTACAGTTGTAATTGTTTATATTTTTCTTTATCTTCAATATTTCTTGCCCTAAACTTAAAAAAGGTAAAAACTATAATTTAATGACAGTCACTATAACTATTATTATACATCAGTATGTGTTTTTCTATATACCATGATATAAAAAAGAATGAAATATTTGTGCTATTTCATTTCACAGACTATTTGCCAGTCAACAGTTTCAAAGACATAACCACGGTCAATAGTTTAACAAACAAACATTCCCGTACTTTTTCATCGTGTTCATACTAATTTTTCAATGGACAACAATGACGTGATTAACTATTCTTCTATGATTTGTGTGCTTGACAACATTAAACTCTGAAATATTGTTAACAGTATAATCTGTATGTGTCTGTCGTCAAAATTTCAAATTAATATATTACTTACAGAAGCAATTAAAACAAGAGGCTCACAAAATGAATGTGGTTTAGAACTTAAAAATTTCTAATTTACCTATTCAAACCGTATCATTATTATTTGCTTTTATATATAAATCAGAAATAACCAATTTAAAATGGAAAATTTTAAAGAAAACAAAAGGAAAAAAAGTAGAAAAAATCCCCCAAAATTTTTTGAACCCCCTTATGATTCATCACCCCCAAAATCAATCCCAGCCTTCCCTATGTGGTATGGTACCTTGCAGTACAATTTCAGAGAGATCCATACACTTGAACACAAAGTTATTGTCTGGAAACAAGAAAAATGCTTGTTTTTTGGCCCCAAATTCCTAAACGTTTAGGGCAATTACCCCCAAACTCAATCCCAGCTTTCCCCCTGTGATATGGAACCTTGTAGTACAATTTCATAAAGATCCATACACTAACACACAAGTTATAGTCCTAAAACTAGCAAAATGCTTGTTTTTTGCCCCTTTTTTGCCCCTAATTCCTAAAATTTTGAGGCAATTACCCACAAAATCAATCCCAGCCTTCCCTTTGTGGTATGGTACCTTGCAGTACAATTTCAGAGAGATCCATACACTTGAACACAAGTTATTGTCTGGAAACTAGAAAAATGCTTATTTTTGGCCCCTTATTCCTAAACATTTTGGGCAATTACCCCCAAAATCAATTCCAGCTTTCCCTTTGTGATATGGAACCTTGTAGTACAATTCAGAAAGATCCATACACTTACACACAAGTTATTGTCATGAAACTAGAAAAATGCTTGTTTTTTACCCCTTTTTTTTGGCCCCTAATTCCTAAAATTTTGAGGCAATTACCCCCAAAATCAATCCCAGCATTCCCTTTGTGATATGGAATCTTGTGGTACAATGTCAGAGAGATCCATACACTAACACACAAGTTATGTCCGGAAGTTACAAAAATGCTTATTTTTGGCCCCTTATTCCTTAACTGTTGGTACCATAACCCCCAAAATCAATCCCAACCTTCCTTTTGTGGTATTGAACCTTAAGGTAAAATTTCATCGAGATCCATTAACTTCAACTAAAGTTAGAGTGTGAAAACCAATGTGTCTTTGGACGACGATGACGCCGCCAACGTCAACGTCATACCAATATTTTGACCACAAAATAAAAACTGCAGTTTCCTTTAAATTACCAATCTAGTGGCAGCAACCCAACAATGGATTGTTAGATTCATCTGAAAATTTAATGGCTGATAGAACTTGACATAATGAACAATTTTACCTCACATAAGATTTGCTCTAAATGCTTTAGTGTTTGAGATATAATCCAAAAACTGCATTTTACCCCTATGTTCTATTTTTAGACATGGCAGCCATGTTTATTGATGAAACAGAAAATAAAACACAAGCTTTATTCTAAATACCCTAAGGATCATTCAGCCTCAGTTTGGTTGGAATTGGTTCAGTAGTTTCAGAGGAGAAGATTTTTTAAAGTTAGAAAACATGATAAACAAATTGTGTAAAATTGTCGTTAAAGTGCAATAACTCCTTAAGAGGTCCATTGACAATTTTGGTTATAGAAACTTATCTGTAGATCTTACTTTGCTGAACATTTTTGCTGTTTACAGTTTATCTTTATCATTAATAATATTAAAGATAATAACCAAAAACTGCAAATATTTCTTGAAATTACCAATTAAGTGACAGCAACCCAACAATCATGACAATGGGTTATTACATTCATCAGAAAATTTCAGGGCTGATAGAACTTTGAATACCTAATGAACAATTAACTCTGTGTCAGATTTGCTCTAAATGCTTTGGGTTTTGAGATAAAAGCCAAAAACTGCATTTACCCCTATGTTCATATTTAGCCATGACAACCATGTAACAAAACACAAACTTTATTGTAAATACCCTAAAGATCATTCAGCTTAAGTTTGGTAGGAATAAGTTCAGTAGAGGAGAAGATGTATGAAATAGTTTACACCCGACGGACGCCAATGGTTGACGAAAAACAACGACAGACGACGACGGACGCCAAGTGATGGCAAAATCGCACTGTTCCTTCGGAACGATGAGCAAAAAGGCAAATTTAAAAAATTGTGCTGGCTCTATCCAAAAGATATTTTAACAGTGTAGTGTACTACTTTTGGGACAGGACATATTAACATAATAGAAAAATCTATAAGCTATAACTCAAAATATGGACAATTTTATGTTTAAAGGGAAACTTCGCAAAAAAAATTAAAAATTGATATTATGTTGATTATGTATAAAAAACCACAAATTCATAAATATTAAAGTTTAATTCTGCTAGATAAGAGATCACCATCGATTTTAAATTTAGACTATCACTTCTCCGCGTGCGGCCATTTTGACATCATCCCTGAATAGAAACCACGATATATCTATAAACCACAAAGGACCAAAACAAGCAGTAACCTAACGTAGCCGTAATTGAGTGTCGATATCTTGTCAAGCGTACGGTTGTTTTACCCGACAAGGAAAGCCTAAACAGTTTCCCGGGTCACAAAAAAAGATTATAATAGACATGGTTGTGCATGCAACCTTTCCTAACTAACTTGATACGGAAAATATAATTATATATAATTTTTTTTGAATAGCTATTACTATGGTCTGTCGTTTTGAAACTGGTTTTTTTTACTAAGTTTTTGAAACAAGAAATGTTAATGGAAATTAGTTAAAAAGTTCAAAGTGATAAATTAAGTGTTCCGTGTAAAAATGTTTTCGAAAATCTAGTGTGTTCATAATTCATTTATGTAATAATCTTATTTAAAAAAATTCGGACCTTCCCTTATCTGATCACCAGCATTGCTAAAGGAATTGTTCCCAGAGGTATTGTGAGTTGACACGTCCAGGTATTCAAGCGATTTCCTGTCTTTTAAACTCTTATTACACAATTACATAAAGCAAGTTCGTGCATCACTTCACCTCTGAGGGTATTGAGAAGTGTACACGGCCGATAACTTGTAACTTTCCATTTTGAAACTATCAGGTGAATATACATCTTTGTCTTGCGTGTCCGATAGTGATATGCTAGTCTTTACTAAACCATAGATATAATAGCCATTATATATATGACTAAACTCATACGCTTGTTTATAAATAACATTTATGGTGTAAAGAACATTTATGAAAATCTAAATAATTCCAAAAAAAGATTTGATAAAATAAAAATATATTTACATATTTTCCAAACGTAAATTGGGGAAAATGTAAGTAATTACTCGTTGTCAATAATTATGGACATTTTCTAACGTACAAATATTGATTTAACAAAATGTACGCACTTGTCGATCATTGGATTATACGCCTAGATAGAAGGTTACGGAACTATAGATAGTCGCAATTTAGAATATATACATGTATATTGAATATACGAAAGAAACATCCAAAACCAATCTGATTTAAATACAGGTCGATATCTAAGTGTCTCATAAGTCTACTCTAAGGCTGGATATTTGATCTCTGTTTTTATTATGAATTGTTGTATATATATATTGTTTGATCAAATATGTGACACTATAATAAAATATTTATTTTATTTATTTTATTTAATTTATTTTATTTATTTTATTTATTTTATTTATTTTATTTATTTTATTTATTTTATTTATGTATATCTAACTTGCTTTGGTTCATCAAAGGTATGCACATAGTAAAATCACAGATTTTTATTTCCATAAGATTATTTTGAACAGTTTAAGAAAGTCGTCATCATCTCAATGGTTGTGTATTATATATAATAATGTAATAATGTGAACATGGTTCTATTATACATCATGTCAATTTTCCTGTTCCGACATGCATGTAATATATATGCCACTGGACGTACACTAATGATCCCCAAAAAGCTTATTTGAAGAAATAAAGAAACTTCACTCCGAATTGACTGATAGTAGATGTGTTAACGTCTGGTCAGCTAGAAGGTTGATTAATTTATTTAGTTAGCTTAATAGGGATGGGGGATAAACCATTCCTAATATTGCACTTATGCATAAAATATTAAATGAGAGTAATATAAGAGAAAATATAAATACGAAAAGTCGCATATCTGGTAAAAAAAAAGTCTCACTGGCAACTATAGAATTTCACGTACACTTGTCATTCTTAATCGAAATAACGGACAGTCATTAAAATACATGCATGTACACTTTGATAAAAAGGGGTGCTGCAGTTGCATATTATTCATCATAAATCTATTTCAAGTATATACTTTCCTGTCATTCTTATAAGTTAACGCAGAGACATGTAACTTTACATCTCTAGTTAACGACAATCAACCATATAAATATTTGAATCTGATGTGACTTACCGTTCATCTCTTTCTTTTTTCATCTTTTTTTTTTTTATTTGGGCAGGTACACAAACATTGTTATGTTAGATATACTGTTCCCAGGTTGGGAGGGGGCGGTGGTTGGGGGTGAAGTATATCGAAAGTTACAAAATAAGAACGTTGTATTTATGAATTTACATGAAGAATTCTGATCTTGGGCGTATGTTTCTTTTTTTTTTAAGTTCAGTGATTTAAATTGAGAGAAAAAAATATAGTCAGAATTTAAATCGTACCGGCAATTTCCACCTAAGACTCCTCTAAAATCATGAATGGTCATGCTTCACAATCATCAGAATTTTCTTTGCATTGGTACATTCTGTATCGGTAGTGATTTACCTTGACATTTCCGGGTATAACAGAGCTACTTGTATATTACCTGTATGTGGTTAGGTGACGTCCCATGAGGTCTTACGTATACAGGTTCACATTTATAATGGTTTCTGATATAACAAGGTTTTATGACATTCACACTTCTGCATGTTCTGTATACCAAATTCTTATCTTATTTTCAGACCAAACGAGGATATGAATATTTTCCAGGAAAAATATTGAGTATCAAAGTATCAAATTAATTTCGGGATTTTTTTCTTTCTTGGTATTAAATCACAGAAACTTAAAGAAAATACTGCTTGTCCGCTTTAGGTGTATTCTTGTCAGTTAAGACTGACATATATGTCTCTGGTATAAAGTGGGTTTATGAATGAATGATAAGTCTTGCAAAGGTACAAGATATAAAGCACATTGAAAATTGATTCCTCCGGTCTGTCTCCATTCAAAAAAGGAAAGTTGACGTTAGATTGATTCTGTTATTTTTTTTAAACATCGTTGGTCAAATAGCTAAAGTATGTATACGTTGTGAGATTTTAAATATTTTAATAAGGGCATTCCCGATTAGGTAAATGTAGATCGCTGTGGACGGACCAAGCTATATTAATCATGTAACCGCGATAATTTTCTCTAAACATTGAAATATTAACGGTTAATACCCATGATAATTTGAAAAAGTAAGTACAGTGTTTGGTTTATACGCTCGTTTTCGTGGGCCATTTTTATTTGTAAAATTATTTAATTGAAAGTAATTCAGAATTTCGATGTTACAACAAAATACTCACCTATCTATTTTAAAATTAAGCTTACGCAAAATATAAAAGATATACATGTATATAACGGCGATTCAGGTATTTTGCCACCATATTCCTCCCCAAATAATTAATGTTTTTATCATTCATACGAAATGTTGTTCACACCTGTAACGGTGAACCGTGTTGGCTAAAATTCACCGAGTGAAGATCAAAAGAATAGAATTACAGAATGCTAATCTTTTAATTACCTTGAATTTAACCACGCATTCAACAGGTGGTCACTTAGTGTCACAGTACAATACACATTGTATTTACACAGTACTCGACTGAAGTAAAAGCCTTCAGGTGAGAATACAAACATGCATTTGTAAAACAATATCAGTTATATATATTTGTTCAAAATATCCGTCGGAAAAAAAATTCATGAAAATATATTCTATTGTATGATTTACTTTTATTACTATAATCATATCAGAAATCCTTTAAATATAAATTGTACATTTTAATTTTGAAAGTTGCACGGCGGATCACTTTACTTTCTTAATTATTAGTTGGTTAATAGCTACGCCAAAAGTCGTCGATGCGCTTTAAATCGCGTTATTAGAGAATTAACGAACAAGACTTACAACGAGATTTATTCACTCCCGGCATGCAAAAAGACTTAAACTACGTCACATAAGTCAGGAAGTTGGAATAAATTAAATTATTAATTCCCAATTTTCTTCTTTATTAGTGTTCATATCCAGATAAAACTTGGTAAATATGTTTTTTATGGTATTATGAACATAATAAGATGAAAAGTAAAAAATCGCGAATTTTCCCTTTAAAGGGTCTTTAATTTAGTTTGACAACTTCACAGACATACTAATATTTGACCATTTCAAACTATACCAAATCACTACTTAGGCCCCAAAAAATATATGTCTGTTTAAGGTTACATACTTTAAAAAAAAAGGCTAGGTAGGTCGGTATTTCCATTTTATTTTATTTTTTCCATTTTATTTTTTGCGACATGATTTTGAGTCATGCCGTTTCGTCTTGTCGTGGTCTGAGTTGATCCTTGGCCAATTTTACCCGTTATTTTAATGATTGGATTATTTCCCTTGGTTATTGGTTGGGGAAAAAATGGCGGCAAAGTGTTTATTTCATCACATGAGTCACGAATTTCCTTATAACAGCTGTCATATTCACGAGTGTGAACATTGGGATGTATCAGGCAATTGATTTATATTATTGGCAACACAAACTTCATTTTTGACACGAGTTCAGTTAATTTTTGCTTTTACGACGGAAATAAAATGACTCAGGGTCGGCGCTCAAAAGGACGGTCGGTCGGGTAACCGTAAACAGACAAATTTTTGTTTGGCCTTAAGGATGTTCGCTACTCCGTTTCAAAATAACAAGCTTTTTAAAAGAATATGAATAAAGGAACTAAAAAAACAGAAAAAATGAAGGGTCCGTGTGCTTGTTTTTAAGATATAAGCCATTAAAAATTTGGCGGGAAGTGATTCTCTCTAGATTTTTCATACACTTAACACTGGCACCTTTTTCTTTCAAAAGCTATGGAAAATAACAAGGATTTATAAGATTTTCAAATATGGCTTTTTAAACTATGTCATGTATGTTATAAAAATATGAAAAGAAAAGTAGGGGTTTGCGGGCAAAATTTTTTAATGGCACTGCATTGATAAAACCAGAGGATTCCGAATATCTGGTAAAAATGTTATTCATCCGCAATAAATTTGGAAGGAGTATGAAAATAATTTGCAAGTTATACACTATATCCACACTAGAGACCTAATAGAGTAGAAATACTAATTTTAATCAAACTTGGCATGAACTAAGATTAGAGAATTATAAGACAGTTTACCTAGTTTCATGGCAATAGCATATATACATTAAAGACTACGTATAAGTTTGAACTTTGGGTGTTAATTTTTTGCCGTTTAAAGTTTAACGTTTAACTATCAAAATTTGGGCCTACATAATAATTATTTGTATTTCAAAAGGAAAGAAAGTTACTTATCTGCTTATAGCATACCGCATGAGTAGAACAAGGTCCCATTAGGCCATGGAAGACTGAATAACATTTAAGGTCAATATATAGGCAGTAACACATTTTTACATGTATATGAAAAGGCATACACATAAGCTAGAGGAAATAAAAAAGTGTTTCTTTTTGGTAATTTGTAGGCTAAGGTGACATCATATTAGAAGTATGAGTGATTCTCATACTAAAATAAAATAATTTCATCCCCCTACTTCATTGTACTTACTTTTTATGCATAAAAAATATAAATAAATAAATTTTAAAGTAATACATGGTTCACACTAGGAAATCTTTTTGTAAAAAATAAAAATCAATGGATGATAACTGTGTACTTGGACTAACAATTAAGATTTCACATGCTGAAATGTCTCGTCAGTCCAAACTCAATCAGTGAAATAAACTATTGTTTTTTTTTTTTTAAAGTCATATGGAAGTAGTCCAAATAATTATGACGCATTGCAAGGCTTTTTTTCTCTCTCTGACGCCGTAGGAAGGAGAAGTGAGTTGACATAACATGTATGTTATCATGCAAAATCAACAGTATTGAGTATACCTTTGATCTGAGACTACTATAACCAGTAGTCTCAGCTTTGATTGTCATCGTCACTGCAAATGGATCATTATTACTAGGGGGAATGGAACCAATAAATTGATCGGATCCGATATGAAGTTCCCAGTAACGGAGAACCTCTAACTTTGAGGTAATATTATTAGTGTCGGTGGTCTCACAAATGAATCATGGTGAATTGCAGGTACATTAATTCTCAGAGAATAGACAATTATCAACTTGTTATTCATTATCTCGCAGTTATTTACGGTTAATTAGCTGTATATATCCCAAAACAGGTGCTCGGAGCTAGTACTAGTCTATGACTTTTAAGTAACAATTATATTTATATTCACAATCAGTGGCGGATCGAAGGGGGATGGGATCCGGGGGTTTGATTCCCCTTTTTGTGAACGATCATTGCATTTAATCAGAAACATATATGTCTCTGATTTAATGGAGACATATATTTCAGTGGCGGATCCAGAACTTTTTGTAAGGGGGGGGGGGGGGGCGCTGACTGATCTAAGGGGGGCCCGCTCCAGTCATGCTTCAGTGATTCACTATATAATCAACCAAATTTTTCCCATCAAAGGGGGGGGGGGCAGCCCCCCACCCCTGGATCTGCCTATGTATTAAGACCCCCTTTATCCTGGATAGAATCGCCCCTGATATTACATGTAAATCAAGTCCCGGGTTAATTACTGTTAGCATAATAGCATAACGGTAATCACAAAGAGTGTGGTAATTTTAAAAAGGACGAGGATTTATAAATATACAATTCTTGAAGAGGGGGAGAGTGCACTTCACGATGATCGAAAAAACAAAGTGCCTTGCATGTTATTTTCATCATCTTGTCTGAAACAGTCTGAATAATGAGCTTCAAGGCGAAGCGCGAAAATAAGTCATGTGAAATACTAACGTTGTACGGACAAACCCTTAAATCCCTCAATGTTATGTCAAATGAATTATAGCGAGGAAAAGTAAATTTAATTTAATATCAAAACTAAATATTTGTTATATTTCGCTCCTGATTTCTCAAGAAATCATAGAATCAATCAATGTATAAATTTCGATTATGCATGTCTGTGTGAGATCCATTTCATGAGACCAAGGATTTCTATAAAATCCTTGATGGGACCCTTTATATATATATATATGTCTCTGATACAGTTTTCTATTTTCCCCGGAAAAAATTTAAAAAATATATAATCTTTTGGGAAATAATCCGATTTTGTTGAATTATTTCCTTTCATAATTATGATAAATCCTTTTAGTTCTTCAATTTTAAATTAAAATAAATATTTCATTTTGATCTAACGACAAACTTTTTAAATTGTAGTGGCATGGTCAGTCAACTGATTAGTTGCATGGCTGATTACCAGTTTACTGGTGACCCAGTAATTTTCCATATGACAGTGGCGTGTACCCTTGGGGTGTGTATAACTTATTTTGAATACCTTAATTTTCTGGGGAACATCCTGTCCACGTGTAATACTTAGTATATATTGCAACAGATGACATTAAACAAATTTTCTTTGTAGCATCGGTGTCCATTTCATGTTCAACCACTCAAAATTTTCACAAAAAAGATAATATAATAAAATCATTAAAAAAAAAGATTAAAAAAACACTAGCAAATAAACTTCGCAATGAGTAAACGGGGATTTGTGTTTTAAAGGGCTTATTTCCAGTGAATATATTTTATACTAGATAACTAGACCTGAGATAACTTTTTTTTTTGTAATATATATTTTATTATTTTCATATCATTCTCAAATCTCGATCATCTTAAATAAAGATGTATAAAAAATAATTTTGTTATAACTCATAAATATATGGTTAATCATAATTGTTACAAATTATAAAATGGTAAGTCAATGCCCGGTGTGCCGCCGTCTGTTGCAAAACAACGATTTAATCTTTTAAATGAAAGACGTGCACTGCCTTCATCGGAATAGAGGAAAGTCCACCTAGTGTACATTAAAGAGTATCCGTTTGTTATGCTGAAAAAAAAAGAGATCATCATAAACTTTTTAGCAGACCTTCTCGTGTAAAAAAAACAAACTTTTAACTGAATTAAACAAAAAATTATCAAACAAAACTCATTAGAAAACTCATAGTAACATTTTGTTTAGACCTGAGATAACTTATAGTAAGATTATTTATATAGAACAATAAAAAAAATGTCCAATCTGATACACGTACCTATAATCTGGGACTATTATACTAACTATTTTTTTAGTATAATAGTCCCAGCTATAATGTACAAAATTTTGAACAACTTCAAATACATGGCCTTATCATTGGTAATATATCATATTTGTATCAGTTATTGCTGAACGTGTAACCAAATTAAAATGAAGAAATAGGCTCGAAACCGCATTTTTTAAAGATATTTTTTTCAATCCTAAAATAGATAATAGATATGCAGATTAATTAAAGTCCCGATGAGAAGATTCACTTTCTTTTCTACCGAAGTAAATATATTGACAAAGATTTAGGATATCAATAAATTATTAAATTCATCAATTTATTAAATTTGAACATGTGAACCAAACAACGAAAAAAAATAAACGTGAAATTGGCTATACCTTTTTGGTATTAGCCATGAAGCCATGTATGTACCAGCCATTTTAACTTATTGTTTTCTTAACCTTTAAAGAATACATTTTAAAATGAACTACTTTATTTATAGTAGTTCAAGAAAAAAAAATATATATATTAAAAAGTTTTAAATTTTGTCCATGCTGTGCATAAAATAGGAAAAAAAATAAGGCTGAAAATGCACCAAATATTTATATTCAATATGAATATTCACATTTTGTCTATTACAACAATTTTTGAACAACTTGTTGTTGTAATAGACAAAATGTGAATATTCATATTGAATATAAATATTTGGTGCATTTTCAGTCTTATTTTTTTTCTATATATATTATATGGCCTTCCAAATACCGTTTCGATCCCTAACATCACTGAAGAGACATTAAATGTCGAAATCCGGATATGGTGTACAAATTTTTGCACCTCATGTTTGCGGTATACCATCTTTTCCGTAAGTTTATTGTTTTCTGTTTGGTATTTAATTAATATGTAAGATCCATTTTTTACATCTGGTGATCAATTTATTTGGCAATAGCCAATGGCAGTCAGCAGGGTTTAAGAACATCAGTTGTTCGACCTGTTAGTCAAATGCGTTTTGTTAAAATATACTTTTTCACTTTTTGGTCTTTTGGAAAATGTTGTTTGTGCTGTATTTAGACCCCTCTACCAAGAAATTTGTTTTACATGCACACGTATAAAAATTGCGGTTTTTATCCAACGCAATCATAGGTTTGAACGTTGTTTTCAATTTAGACGTGTATATATATATATACATATATATTAGATAACTCTTTCCTTTATATTCAATGGAACAAGAAGCGAATTCGTTAGCGAACTAGAGTAACTATAGAAATAGCGTCGTTACAGGTCTTCTTCTGACCGGCAATAAATCCTTAGCAGTAATGATAGTGGAAAGTCCATTGGGTTGTGCTCAGACACGTCCGAATGGGGACGCTGAATCCTTGCAACACCTCTTCAAGTGGACTATAAGTAGCCTGGTATTAGGCCAATTTTCTGTCCATCTTTTTTCGAAGGCAGTCGAAATTTTCCGACCGTATCACGGGCGGTCTCAATTACAAGACCTACATGTACCTATCAGTTATTATTCGGTACGTCAGACACACCCGACATTAATCAACCAAAAACTCAATATTTTACAGTAGGGAATGAATATCTCCAGATGAAGATTACATTATGACGTATGTTTTTTTTAAAGACCAACAAATCGATTTTTATCACCAAATTTGTCTTTGCTGAGATTAACACTAAAAAAGTATAACAAAACGTAACGATTGAAAACTCACAGTTCAGTTTTTAAGATATTTTTTTCTTTGGAAACTAACAGACTAATTTTCAAAAAGTTTTTTTCTTGAACCATTATTTATGAAAACGAATTGTAAACAAAAGTTATTCTCAAATATTAATAATGATCAATGATTGTAAAGAAAAAAAACCCATCATAGTAGTTTGTTAATTTACTGGTTCCATGGTGTTAAACATGTCACCTTTCTTTTACAAATAACTGATTAAAAATATGAAGCCTTTACTGTAAAATAAATCATTCTAATAAAAATAAATTCATCCAGATTTTTCTCTCATAACCTTTCAACAGTTATTGTAAACTAATTTATTCGAACTATAATAGTCCTATGACTTGCTGTCCGTTTACCAATATTTATACTTTATAAAATGTTTTCATATTCATTGATCATTAACTTCATGTTTTGCGAATACTTATAAGGGGGTAATTATTATAGTCAGTAATAGCTAACAATTTATCTAAAGAAAACGAGATGCTATATTCAAATTCTGAGATATGAATCTAGTTCTTTAAAAAAAAATTCTCCACAACAAAAATTCTACACTTTCATTTATCTGGGTCTTTTTGTCTCCGCTTCGAAGCCGCCATCCCGTACCAGACATATTTATTCGTTTGGCAATATACAATCATGTAAGCAATATACAACAGGCAGTAGATCTGAATTTGTAAATTGTTATTTTGGATTTTACCTGATTAGGACGTGTCTCGTTGAATTTTCTAATAAACTTACACACACATAATCTGACTTTTAATCGTAATGTTATGAGATCTATAAGAACATAGAGCTACTGTATAGGCCTAGTTGCATGCAAGTCTTTACAAATTATATATTTTGGTATGCTATAGTTGTTTTTATAGACTATTTGTCATTTGGTCGTTTTTGTTGTTGTTGTTTTTTTAGTTTTTGACATGGCGTTGACTCGAGTTTGATATATTATGCATCTTTTGTGCTGTATTTTAACAATTATTTACAAGCATGCTGCATGTTTACACATTCATCACTATACCGCATCTAAATATAGCTTTATTGTAAAAAAAAATAAGGAGATGTAGTATGATTGGTGATGAGACAACTATCAACCAGAATTTAAAATACCTTATATAAGCAATTGCGACTTACTTTCTTTACTCAGAGTGATCGTAAATTAATCAGATAAGCTGGAGGAGGGGTGGGGGCTTCATATAGACTCATATTAAATGAAAAGAAATTAGCATTAGCTTTTTGTGATAAATATATAATTAACTCACAGTAACAGAAATAGCTCTTGAAAGCTCTGTCAGATCCCGGCACTTTTAACTGTTTTTTGATACGTGCTAAAAAATGCAGCACCTGGTTACAAGGGCTTATTTGACAAATTATCATCTTTCGTAATTTAAGTTATAAAATCTAAATTTTAAGTGATCTAAAATGTTCATGACTAACGAGTATTTTCACTTGTACGATTTTTCTGTGAAATGAGTCTAAGAGTATATACATGTATATCAGGATACTGACTGCATAGTAAAATATTTATGTACCATTAGTTGCGACTCATTTTGGTCTTTTAAGTAAGTTTCCTTCCCCTGCATTACTTGATCGCTTTTGTAAAAAATAAACAGCACAACAACAACAGCACTCGACGTCAGTATTGTACCAAAAAATGAAAAAAATATTCAAAAAGAAGGCTCATAAAATTCAAATATTGGTAAGCACACACACTAACTTGTCACTACAGAACAGGATCCTGTCCTCAAGCACCTATGCATATAGAAAGCTGTAAATATAATAAAAGGCCTCGAAATGACAAATGTAAAACAAATCAACAAGAAGCCTAACATTTATAATTGAATTTAAAATAGAATTGAAAATAGAAATGGGGAATGTGTCAGAGAGACAACAACCTGCCCAAAGAGCAGATAACAGTCGGTCACCAATGTGACTTCAATGCAGCGAGAAAATCCCACAGCCTGAGGCGTGCTTCAGCTGGCTCCTTAACAAAAATGTATACTAGTTCAGTGATAATGGACGTCATACTAAACTCTGAAATATATAAAAGAAACTAAAATTAAAAATCATACAAAACTGACAAATGCCACATATAGGCTCCTGACTTGGGACAGGTGCAAAAATATGGTGGGGTTAAAAGCCTATATACTGTAAATTTCAGAAATTGTTGCATGCATTGATTAATATTGCCAATTAGCATAATCATGATAATTTCCCTTTCAATTTAAAAAATAATTCTGATTTAAGTTTTTATTGTATATTGAGACTTTGAATAGTCTCAAGAATGCTTTCACCAATTTTT
The DNA here is from genome assembly GCF_021869535.1 of Mytilus californianus. NCBI lineage: Eukaryota > Metazoa > Mollusca > Bivalvia > Mytilida > Mytilidae > Mytilus > Mytilus californianus. The sequence goes on from NW_026262699.1 coordinate 1,004,055, forward strand.
ATGAAACTTTGGTGAATTGATTTTATATATTGACATAAACTCCCTTTACATTTTTATGACCCATAGTCATGTGATAGTGGGTCAACCCTTGACCGTCTGTCCGTCTGTCCCAAAGTCATTGGTTTTTGTTCTCTAATTTAGTTTGCCTCAACCAAATGTTATAAAACTTTTACAAAAGCTTATTACCACAATACTCAGATCAAGTGTGAATTTTGGTGGTGTCAGTGTTACCGTTCTAGAGTTATGCCCCTTTACAAATGGAAAAATTGCTGAATTTTTGGTTTCCGGCTCTCTATCTTTAACTTTAGTTTGCCTCAACCAAATGTTATGAAACTTGCACACAATGCTTATTACCACAAAAAACAGTTTGAATTTTGGTGGTGTCACTTTTACTGACTCGGTCTGTTCTAGAGTTATGTCCTTTACAGATGGAAAAAATGATGAATTTTACGTTTCCGTCCTCTAAATTAAGTTTGCCTCAACCAAATTTTATTAAACTTTAACGCAATACTTTTTACCACAAAATCAGATCAAGTTATAATTTTAGTAGTATAAATTTTACCGTTCTTCAGTTATCTTCCTTTATAACTTTATATGATATGCAAGCCAGAGTATCATCCCCTAATTATTTTTATATAAGATGCAGAGTTATGGAATTTTAGTTGTTGGAAAATTGTTTAAAATTGTCCATTTTCACACTTTGGAAGGTTTTAGAATTGTATTTGTTCAAAAATCACGGCCTTAAACTTACAAAATGTATATACACTTGCAATATCCCTTAAAATGGAGCCAAAATATTTTCATGTTTTGTTTCAATGAATACCACTCTGTGTGCATGTCCTTTTTTAGCTCATCTGGCTCGAAAGGCCAAGTGAGCTTTTCTCATCACTTGGCGTCTGTCGTCGTCCGTTACCGTTGTTAACTTTTTACATTTTGAACTTCTAGAGAACCACTGAATTCCTTATGAGGTGCTGACCAAGAGTTGTTACTTTGGTGCCGATCTATCATCCAAGATGGCCGGCAGTGGGGGACTTAGTTTAAGATAGGACCCTATAGGAAATACATACAAATGTCTTCTTTTAGAGAACCTTAGGGTCTTAGTTGCGCAGTGCTCAGAGTTTTTCTATAATGTAGTTGATCATTAAAATTCATTTAAAGCATAAACCCAAGCTAAAAGGGCAACAAGCTTATCAAGCACTCATGGTACAGCTTTTTATTAAACACTTATTGATATATACATTAAACAGCAAAATAATTATTGATGCAAGATGTCATTAAATAATAATGTTAACTCTTTTTATGTGTAGGACAAGAACTATAGAAGATGCAGAGAAATTATAAACAGCAGAAATGATAGGCAATTTAAAATTTGCAGAAGTCAACAAAACAAATGGTAAGTAAACTCATCATAGATACCAGGATTAAATTTTGTATTTACACCAGACGCGCGTTTCGTCTACAAAACACTCATCAGTGATGCTCGATAAGACTCATAAGGCCACTTTTATAAAAGTTATTGCCCTTGAAAGATGATTATCATGATTATTATAAAAATGAAAAGATGTGGCATATTAAATATGAAAACTATTGATCATGGCTCTAAGAAAGCAATTATAGGCCAGTGACGGCCTTCAATAATGAGAAAGTCCATACCCTATTGTCAAAGTAGTCAGCTATAAAAGGCCCTCAGACAAAAAATTGAAATAATCCCAACTGTAGAACTAATTGCCTAGTTTATAACAAAACAAATTAAAAAAAAATAAATATGACAGATATGAAACAACTACAACCACTTAATTTGAGTGTCAGAATAAACTACAGGCTCCGTACTTGGGACAGGCACAATCAGAATATGGCAAGGTTATATAAAAATAAGAAGATGTGGCATGATTGCCAATAAGACAACTCTTCACCAGACAACAAATGACATAGCGGTAGATTTCCTGCAAAAAAAACAACAGTCCGGACTAAGCAGGAAATTTATACCTTTCTCTTAATCGAAAAGACACAATTAAAGATCTGTTAGTACTCACAGCTACTGACAGCTAATTAAAAATCAATAAAAACTAATACATGTAATAAAAAAATCAGGTTTGTGAGCACTCAACCCTACCTTAACCTTGGACAGTGGTTTAACAGCTCAACATATAAAGAACAAACTGTAAAAATAACCGTTGCAATTGCCTCAACTCGAAAGATTGATAAAATGAACAAAATCAACTACCGGGGTAATATAAAAACCCATAGACAAAAAGCACGGAATTAAGAGAACTCACAAGTCATGCAAGTAAGAAAGGAAATATTCTTAAAATGTTCATAAACATGACAAAATAAGCTTTTTTATTGCTGTTTCTCTTTCCATTTATAACATTTTATTTGTTTATTTTGTGTATTTATAGGTGATCAGACATCTTGGTTTTCATGATCAATAGGTCAATACTGAAGAGGAAACTGAAAGTTGATATCTATCTACATGGTGCGCTTATTGGATTAATATGAAATGGAATGTGTGCTTTCCTGCAAAAAAGAAATAGGAAATTTCATCATAATCACATGATAATGGCTATAAACAAAATGGAGTTCTATCATAGATGCAGAAAAACACAATTGTATAAATGCAACAACATATTATATATATTCGTCAAAAGAAGGGCGAAATGAAGAAAAAAATAGTATTTTATTGTTGAAAGGAACACCAGCTTTATCCACTCGCTCCCTCATATCAAATATACTGAAGAAGATCTTCGAAGAACAAATTGCAAAAATGTTTTCTCTAAGAATTGAAGGAAATTGTTTAGTGAATAGAATAATTTATGTTATGAACTTTTACGTAGTGAATTGAATAACTGTACACAGCAGCTGAAACAGAGGAAAATTAAAATTTACAAGAAAAGTGTTTATTTTATTATTTAATTTGCAAATATGAACGCATTCTTAAGAACTCCACAAATGGTATGACATTCAAATTGGTTGCTTATTAATGTATACAATTGAAACAATAACAAAGAAAACAGAATACTTTGCTACAAAAAATATTTAAAAAATCAAAGTTAAAGTCATATAAAGTATGTACAATACCTTGACCTAAACAGTCAGACTCACTATATTGTTTTTGTGTCATGATAATTTTGAGTCAAAAATTTATTAAAGTTTAAATATCATTTGTATCATTTATTAAGTCTTGTAAACATTATGTTCATACTGTTTGTATAGTGAAGAAATTTACAATGAGTAAAAATAGGGGAAAGCATTTCCTACAGGGAAAGTTGATGTACAGAAATTTCCTTAGAGGAAATTTGGAGAACAATGTTTTCCTTAGAGGAAATTTGTGGTATTGAATTTTCCCTCAAGGAAAAGTGTTTGTTAAATATTTCCTCAAAGGAAATTGCAGTTGACAAAATTTCCTCACAGGAAAAAGTATTTCCTCCAAGGAAAATTTGAAGCTGCAAATTTCCTCAGAGGAAAATTTGAAGCCTCAAATTTCCTCAGAGGAAATAAAATTTCCTCAAAGGAAAATTTGAAGCCGCAAATTTCCTCACAGGAAATAGAATTTCCTCACAGGAAATAGAATTTCCTCAAAGGAAATATTAATGCAGCAAATTCCCTAAGGGAAATCTTTTTTCCTTGAGGAAAATACAATTTCCCTTAAGGAAAAATCTTTTTCCTTTAGGGAAATTTGATTTCCCTTGAGGAAAACTACTTTTCCTCTGAGGAAATTGTTGAAAAAAGGGGCATAACTTTTTCAACAGTGGTGCTAGAGCCAAAATTTTTTAGGACAAATATCAGGGAATCAATACCAACCAAGTTATCAACTTCATTTTGACTTAACTCCAAAAATTAAGGTGACAACTTTTGCACTCAGCGGAAGTGCGAACTTGTCCCGGAGACTGTTGTATGATCAAAATACTCATATGGTCCGGAACATCTACACAGTCTTTGTTGTAATAACTGAACTTTCGTCACCTGTGAAATTTTAGTAATGTTCAAGGTCATATCTCACATCACTATTTCTGTTAGAGGCATATCTATGCAGTCTCTGTTGTAAATACCTAACCTAAGTCATTTTTGAAATTTTGAAATGGTACAAGCGTTGTTCGGTTTTAATTGTTTAAATTTAAAGATTGTAATAGTTAAATCAGAAAAGATTGATATGATTCATTTTACACCAATATCATACTGATGAAGGATATCTGTTATCCGAAATATTTAATGATACTAACATTTAATGTTTCCTTATTTTAATATTGGTGTTGTTATCTTCGCTCTTTAAGCGTTTATATGTAGTTTTTCCTTCCTTTCTCGATCTAGAACAACCCATTGACTAAATACTCTCTCCATTGTAATATGCTTTCTTATCGATGAAAAGAGTCACAAATGTAAATAATTATTGAACAGACACGATCACATCAATTAATTTAGGGTATTCTAAAATTTAGCAAGATTTTCGCGGTCCACAACACACTTGTCATAAGTAAACAATGTTCTTTTAATAAAATAAGTATACGTCTGTGCACATTGATGACATCAACACAAAATTGGTAAACATCATTATGCAATATAAAAGATTGACCTAAAACAGGTTAAACTATGCATGCCAATCTTGATAAATATACCATAGTAATCTATAAAAAGGATAAAACAACCATGCTATAATATAGGTTTCATAACGAGTGAGAAAAGGATATCACTTGATATTAAAAACGATCTGGCTTAACAATGAATTAGATAATATCTAAATGTATCAATCAAAACATGATAAACCCTCCCTAACGAAGGGTCATTTACGGATATGGAAAAATATGAAAACAGTTACACGTGGTTTTAGACCATCATAAAAAAGAAAAACGACGACAGCCGTAATCTTCAAATGACTTGTGGGAACACATTCAACTTGTTACTTTTTCAGGTAAATGCTTGATTATAACTAAAACTTAGATAGTATATATAAAAATGAAGATGTTGTATGATTGCAAATGAGACAACTCTTCAAAAGAGACCAAATGACACAGACATTTACAACTATATTAGGTCACCGTACGGCCTCCAACAATGAGCAAAGTCCATACCGCATTGTCAGCTTTACATTTTATGGAATGTAAACGTTTCCATTTACATATCTATACTTTTTCTCGTTTCTTTGCAAGTGTATGTAGTATGCATTTTTTCAAAAGCGAAATTATCCTAGTTATAGAATATTCAGAAATTCTGATACGTTGAATGTTATTGCTTATATACTACGAAGAATATAATTTTTATACAATTATAGTGTATAAGTATATAAATCTTTAGTATTGCACGTTTACTGTAAACACCAATCTCAGCTAGAAACTGCATAGGTTCTTCTTTTATGAAATACTTTCAACATAAAAATTCTCCCAAACATATACATTGTTGTATGGTCTGAAAAAAAATCGTCCCCTCCCCCCAAAAATAGTTTACTCTAAGAGTCTTAAGTTTCGTTCGTCCAGAGTTTTTGTCAATGTAGCTTATATAGTGGTACTAAGAGGATGCCCACTGAAAATTATTAATCAAATGTAGTTGCAATAATGATATCTAATTACTTCTTATAACTTAAAAAAGCGTAGTATAATGTAAAACATGCTAATAATGCTAAATTCAACGAATGAACAACTAAGACGTACAAACAATTTTCAAAAATTCTTATTCTACATGTTACTAAATGAGTTCCTCGTCCTTTTCCTCCTCTAATATGACTCGAGCGAATTCTCGCTGACGCTGTAGCATTTCTTCAATACCATGATCTAAAAAACAATCGGTTTTTTTTTACTAACTGTTTCACCCTAAATCCATTTATCTAAGTGAATTTATCATTAGCATATTGAAAAAAAAACAGAACTTGTATAGTTCCTTTAACAGATAGACTATAATCTTATGAGTCTTTTAAAGACGACACGACACGCACGTCTGACTTACAGCACACCGGGTTTTTGTTATATTGTTACATGTCAATATTAAAACTCACCTCAATTTATTACCAGAAGCAACATTTAAAAATTTGAAAAGCAGTTTTTGACCGGTTCATTTTCTAATCAATCACGGGTCACGACGAAGTCAAGAGTGATAATATTCAAGATTAAAATAGACATAACTTTGTCATTATTAACAACATATCAAAGCTTATTGGTTAAACTGCCCTCAAGTTATTGTACGGAAACGATTAACAGTATAATTTTCCAATCATTCAAAATCCATTACTCCGGAAGGGTAAACATAAAAAATCGTCAATATCGATTATTACTTCCGTTCTATGACTACAACAAACATACTAAAAGTTGAAAGGCATTGTTTAAACGGTTCACAATTATTTAATCAATCAATAAAGTAAAGTATGCATTAAAACGGCATCAATAACAATATCTTTAAAATTTTAAATTTTAAAAGCATGGATTGAATGGTTCATGAATTATTCGTGGATACAACTGAAGCCCCATCCTTAACCCACCAATCCGCTATTCAAACCCAAAATTAATAAACGGGTTACCATCGGAAAACATTGTTGAAATTATTGAAACACAAACGTCTAAAGCAAAATAGAACAGCTATATATATATTTATTTTTCTTTCCATTCTATGAAAGACAATATTAATACCGATACAACTGAAAATTTTCACAAGGTTTAATTAACAAGACAGCATTTACGCAATATTTAGATTAAATGAAATATGAGAAGTTATTAAAAGAAGAAATGTTAAAAAGAATAAAATACTACCTGGAATATTTTCCTCTGTACACTCATTGCATAAATAAAAAGGAAGATAACACATAACATAAAAGAGAATAATGAGAACTCTAAACGGAATGTTCAGCGGTGATGGTATCTTATGTTCGTATTCAATTACTACAGAATGTCTATGGTAACGCCATTTTTGACTGGATTTTGTCTTTATCAAATCAAATCGTGCACTAAAATAAAAAAAATAAATCAAAACATTATGTGAACATATTTGTTAATACTCAATCTCTATGTGTACAGTACTTGTTTATATTGATACTTTATTATTCATCATACTCTCTGATAACAGACATATATACTTTAATATTTATCACGGTTTCACATTTTCAAATAAAAAATGCGTTAAAAATTGTCTCAGAATTATAATCGTGACTGTAGAAGTAAACGATTATCTAATTGTGGTTTATTTTAAGAAATATTGTTGCAAGAAATACAAAATGTAAAATAGAAAAAAAAACGGTCCTTGTTTTTAAAGGAAATGATGCCGTTTATTAAACTGTTAAACAAATTCTCAAACTTTTATAATAATTTTATATTTAAAGGTAAGGGATAAAACAATAGCATACTAGTATTTTAGTTTCATTTGTGAACTTGAATTTCATGTAAAAAAACTATATTTTACAGTTTTGCAACGTTCTGTTATTTAAATTATTCTAGCTTCTTTATATGAACTGGTTTTAATGCATGTGATATAAACGTATAAAACATGTGTTTTACCATGCAAACTTTTAAAAAATAATTTGTTTATTTCAAATGCAATATAAATGTAGACATCAGGGCCCGTATGCATAAAGCTACTTAAGTTAAGATTTTCCTTAGTAAACACTTAAGTTAAGGAAACTCCGCCCTTTTTATCTAAGTGGTATGCATAAACAATCTTAAACTAAGTATTTCCTTAGTAAAATCTTAGTTGGTTTAAGTCCCGCCCCCAATACTTAAGTGGTATGCATAAAACCCCTTAAACTAAGAAAACACATAAGATCCTACTTAAGTCTAAGGCACCTATGGAGGTACCTTAAAGTTCAAGAAATTTGATTAACATCAGTTATAAGTGTGTGGTATGTCAAAAATATTTTAGGTTAGCTACCATTTACTCCCAACATCATTAATTGTAGGATATTAAATATTTATATTGCCAATATATATTCATCACGCATAAAAGGGGGGATACAAGGGTAGATATGTTATTTCATCCCGTCTTTGTTTTACGGATTTCCCCGATGGAACAACATACCGGTAATAATGAGAATAGAGTTCACTATTTTGGCATCCATGGAATGCGTGCTTAGGTATTTTCTTTGATTCCCTTTGTTCATGTATTTCTATATAAATAAACTCATACTTTAGGTTGTTCAAATACAATATGTTTTACTTCGCTCGGTATCGGTTGTTAGCAGGAAGGAGGGCTATGAGAATGGAACGTGTCTTTAGAGATAGAACAAATCCGCTTGATCTGTACGATGATTTGGAATTAGTAGAGAGATTTCGTTTTGATAGGCAAACTATTCTGCAGATTGCTGATTTGTTACAAGAAGATTTAGAGAGTTCAACACTTCGTAACCATGCAATACCTCCAGTCATGAAGGTTTTGATTGCACTTAGATTTTATGCTAGTGGGTCCTTTCAAAACATTATTGCTGATACCTTCAATATTGACCATTCAACCGTTTCTAGAACGATTCACTCAGTTTCTAATGCATTAGTCAGAAGAGCCCCTAAATTCATTAAATTTCCAAGTGGTCATGTAATAGAGGAGAATAAAGTTAAATTTTACGCAGATGCTAATTTTCCCAATGTTTTAGGACTGATTGACGGCACACACGTTAGGATTATTGCTCCTTCACAGCATGAAGAGCAATTTGTTAATGGGAAAGGTTACCACTCAATTAATGTCCAAGTCATAGTTAATGCAGACTCGCAGTTCATAAGCATTGTAGCGAAACGGTCTGGGAGTTCCCATGACTCTAGAGTTTTGAAAGAGAGTAGAGTATTTATGCAACTCGAACAATCCAATTATGACGGTTATTTACTTGGTGACAGTGGATATCCGTGCAAAACATTTTTGTTGACGCCATATCTTCATCCACAAACCAGACAAGAAATTCGCTTCAACAGATCACATAAAGTGACAAGATGTGCTGTAGAACGAACAATAGGTCAATGGAAGAGACGCTTTCATAGTCTGCATAGTGAGATAAGGCTTTCTCCAGTAATTACATGCAAAGTTATCATTTCGTGTGGAGTGCTGCATAACATAGCCAAGAAAAACAACATACCCCTTAATGAAGATGATTTGGATGATGATCTGGATGATGACATGGAAGAAGTTGAAAATGGAATGGCTGGAAATGGTTTCCATATCAGGAAAAGTGTTACTGAGCTGCATTTTTGAAAGTAAGTCCTTGAAAGTCTTTATCTGTTAAATAATTAATTGAAACGCCAAAATCACAAAAGTGGATATCAATGTGTCTACCAATATTGAAAAATTCAATCAAACTAAAGATTATTACGGTCCGGTTTCACACTTTGTATCTTTAACTATGTGTACTGTGCAATCACATTGATGCAAAATCAGTGACTGTCGTTTTCCGTTTGTCAAATATAAGCACCATTTTTATAATGTGTCTTTAAAAACAAGTTTGTATAGACTGACATTGCAATTTAACGTACGCCATTAACCCATAAAAGAATAAATAGATGTAGTATGATTTCCAATGAGACATCTAACAGCCAAAGTTCAAATGAAGTGGATGTAAGCAACTAAAGGCGACTGTTAGTGTATGGCTTTAACAATGAAAAAAAAATCAATAGTGTCGGATTTACAAGGCCTCGACCTGAAAAATATGTACTTTAATTGAGAAAACTAACGGCTTGGTTTATAACAAAACATTTTACGAAAAACAAATATGACAGCCATGATCCAACGACAACCACTGAACTACATGCTCCTGACTTGGGACAGGCACATTAAGAATTAAAAATAAGTTAAAACTATACGATGTATGGATATGGGCATGGGCATGGACCCCCCTTTTTTGTATATTTACAGTTGAACAAAAAAAAAACATTGAATGATTTAACTTATTTTCCCTCTTTTAAAGACTTTTAAAGTTTTCTTCTTTTTGGTTATACATGTATACGTTTTCACAATATCATAATTTGATTAAAAAGGCCTTATACTCTTTCCATTGAATCATTTTTTTAGGGCATCACTTTCTAAGCTGTTTGCCAATTTTATTGGGAAGAGGAAGAAACGTTAAACGACATTTTTTTTTAAACATCCAATTTAAGTGGGTTCATATTTTAATGTGGTTAAGTAAAAAGAAATTCTCATGAATGTAATGTTTATATCCCCACCAAAAAAAAGGGCATACCTTTGTCTCTTAGAAACGGATGGAATGTCTTCATCTTCACTGTCAGGCAAATATTCATACCGTCTTTTGTTCTCATTCGAAACGCTTTCATGATCTATTTCGTCGATGTCTACACCTCCTTCTATTCCAGAGATAGTTGGCGAGTCCTCCCCAAGGATGTCACATACTTTTTGGGAAAATGATGAAATGTCGTTTGAGCACGGGCCTCCTCCTACAAACATAGAAAAAAATGTAACAATAGCATTAATATGCATAATTGTATATAGATAATATACACAATTTCCATTTCTAGAATTTCAAATGCAACGTTAAAACAATATTCTATATATATGCAATTGGAAATCTTTGCTGGTAACAGTTTTCCAAGTATAAGTGTAAATAACTCACAAACATGCATGACTTTAAACGAAAAGCTACTTTATTCCTTATATCAATCCCGGTATTTAGAATAGAAAAGGTCGTAAAAATAAAAGCATTAGATAAATTGCGAACACGTACATGTTTGTGTAGCGAGTCTGAAATGTGAAAGTCTATATCATTTTCTATCCTGCAAAGTATACATGTACATTCTACGTGGTATTGGATTTACAAGTTATACTCTTTTCTCTTTACGTCCGAAGTACAACTGCAAGAAATACAAACAAAATTTATTGAATAATCATATAGATATTTGAGATATTTTTTTATACCTGATTGTTTTTGACTGCGTCGGTGCGCCGAAACTTCAGTTTTAGCTGTCGCACAAATATTGTCCCATTTCTTTTGAATGTCTTTTGTACTTCTTCTGATGCTATTTCCAGCATTTATTGCGTTTGCTATTTCTTCCCAGGCTCTTTCTTGTCTTATCTCCAGAAGTCAGAATGGATGAGAATTTGGCCTTTAAAATATGTCGCTTCTTCTCGTATTCCTCCATCAAAATGTTTTTTTCTCTCTCTGTCGAATTTGGCTTTCGCTTTGACATGTTCTATATGATTATGTATTAAAGGTAAATTTGAATTCAAACACACCCAACCTTATATACAACCAAAAACACACAAAGAAATCGTGCGTCGTTCAGTCAAGCATTGTAATATTCAAAACATCAAATTGTAATCATGACTTTATTCATTGAGTTAACATTTTATACGGTAAATAGAGAAAGGTTCCGATAACATTCATACTTAAAATTACCTGAGCTAAGTGCCAACTTAAGTAGTTTTGTGCATATGACTTAAGAATTTTGCTTAACTAAGAGAATTCTTAGTGAAATCTAAGTTTAAGGAACACTTAAGTTGAGATGTTTTATGCATACCTCCCCTGGTCAGGGATACCTATAATGTTTATTCAATCATGTAAACAAGCACATAGCTATATATAAAGAGAAAGACGAAAATAACGTAAATATCAAAGCACATGTCACTCAATTCAATAAAGCACGAATATATTTAAAATGTACAGCATGATTAGCCACATCACAAGCACACTGCATATTGTCAAATATATTCAAAGTGTAATAAGTATGAGGTAGAATCTGCGAACTGAATTTTCGAAATCTCTCCGTTCTGATATTTTATCTCATTTTCAATTCTATTTTTTTCTATTTTAAAAAAATGTTTTATACCTTTTTTCTTATTCTTTCATTCCATTTCAATTTCATTTTCATTAAAGAAAAAATAAATATTTAAGGTGTAAATTTTTTTTTACCTTTTTCTTAATAATTATATTTTGATCTAAACCAACACCCATTCACTAAAACACCATATATTCAATTTATTTTTTTGGCATTCGAGGTTTATTTTTCTTTTTTTTATAAAATATAGGCATTCGAGGAGATCATCTTTGTGCTTAATTACTTAATCAGCAGAATAGCATACATCATGTCAACATTAAAAGCTTCGTTTATGTCGTTAATGGCTTTTTTTATTAATGGTCAAGTTATTTTTGTTTAAGTGTTATGTATTATTTCCTTACGTCAAAATAAAAAGAACATTTCTAAAAATAATGTTTTAATTACAGGTAAAGAAAAAATCGTATTTGACAGACATAACGCAAAAGAAAGATCATGTTTGACAGACATAACGTATTCAACCATGATTTATTCAGACCTGTTGAACAAAGATATTGTATTGCAAAAGTTTGACAAAGGAATGAATTGCATACAAATAAGATTTGTAATAAACTAACGCATAAATTTGTACATGTATCATCATTAATAGCTAATATCTTTAATGTCATATAAACATAATAAGTGTGTACAAAAAACAACAAAAACATAATATGTTATATAGATACAATGGATAAGCGTGGATTATTGAAAAAGAAACCATGAGCCCGGAGGGCGAATGGTTTGTTTTTCATGAATCTACGCTTATCCATTGTATCTACAACTTAAACTATTGTGTTAATTTTTTTTCAAAATTAAAGCCTTTTCTTAATTAGAAGGTATTGTAAGTGAGTTTAAATAACCATGTTATCATGTCCAACGATGCATTGAATGATAAATCTTAGATCACAATTAATGCGTTAACAAAATACAAATATAACACAACGCTTCTACATTTAAATATCTTTATATTATCAGGCATCTGAATATTATCGGTTTTTATAAAATAAGACCAATCTAGTAAAATTGAGGATGGAAATGGGGAATGTGTCAAAGAGAAAACAACCCGACCAAAGAGCATATATAAAGTATACATAATAAGTATGTTACCGAAATTTCTAGCAAGAAGCCCTAATTTTAGGCACATCACGATTTTCTCGCATAGGAATTTGCTAACAAACATTTGTAAAATTAAGTAGTAAAACAGATGAAATCATACTACATTTATAAAACAAAAAATGACAAATAGAATGTAATCATTTTCTTTTCTAATATGTGAAACAGCCAATAATAGTCCACAAATAAACGGTAAAACTCGTTATTGTTACAAAAATATCCACAATAACACACAAAAAAAAAAAAAAAAAAAAAAAAAACAACAGGAAAACTAAAGAATAGGGACAACAAAGAGAATACAGGGATTCGAACCTAAACCGACAAGTCCCTATCTTTAACTCATTGATCTTAATCATGCTAACCTCGCGGCTACCAACTTATACAATACGATTTCCTTTTATGTATAAATAAAAGTACAAGCCCTGTGTGTCCTTTGTGCAAATGTATATTATATGTTCATTTATATATATATATAATAGACATTTAAATTGTAACCCATTTGTAGCCGAGAGGTTTCGTCGATATGTTGATAACAGTCACACATAACAGATTTTAAGGACGCGTTCGATTCCCAGTGTAGGCATATAGAAATTACAAAAATAAAGGTAAGTTTTTAAATTAATTCCATTAGTGAATAGAAATCAGTAAATTAGCCAATTCAAACTTAATGAAATAAGGCACACAAAGGAAACAATTGAATATAATTTGGTGAGTCCATTTCATCGACAGATTTAGGAAGTGTTGATTCTAGAAAAAGAATCCACGGTAAATGAATAGGCTGACGTCACGACAATGGTTTAAAGCAATATACTCCATGATAGAAGGGTTACGCATTTCTTTTACTTTTTGTTCTTGGGTAAGAGACATAAAATTATGAGAAGGTAAACAATTTTCAAATAGATTATGATTCCCTTAGTTATTTGTTAATTTTGCATTCAAGGAGGAAGTGTTTTTCATCCTCCAGCAATAATGATTCACTATTTACCTTATCTATGCCGGAATAGAATACGATTAGGAAATTATCTTTAAAAAATGTAAAATAAATGAGAAGTAATTTTATAATGAAGAGGGAAAAATAATATTAATGCAATTTGAGAAAAAATAGAGTTCACAGATTTTTAAATTACCGAATTTAAACGGACACAATTAGCCTAAACTAAGGTTTATGAAACATTTTTTGGCATCTACAAAGGAAAAATGAATAAGGTAACAATAAAAAAAGAACATTTAGAATCATGCTAAAGTGTTAGGTTTGTTTCTAGACCTTAACAAACTAAAGGATGAATTTAACACGGAAGAACAATCAAATAATTTACAATATCATTTATTTTTGTTAACATCTTACGATTTCAAGTGGACAGTGGACACTAATATATCTTTATTTATGGGATTGCGTCTAGTCCTAAAAAGTTGCTTTCAGTATGATGTATAAATTACTTGTTAAAATGAATTCTCCTTTATCTTATCTTCGTTAGTTTATCAAAGTGTTAGCTTACCTGGACCAAGGATCAATCTGGTATATTTTAATCCTCTGTCGTCAATAGCATTTAAAAAAAAATTCTCCACGGAAACTGCTTATTGGATTGGTACCAAACTTGACCACACTCATCGGTAAAATATGTGCTTTCGAAATTGTGTCAACTATGTTCCTCGACAATCAAACAGAAACACTGTTATTAGAAATCGCAGATGTTGCCTTATAACTTAAGAACTAAAGCGATAAGAACAAAACTGACTAGATAAAAAATAAATTAACAGGTTAAAATCTATCCGCTTTGAAATTTTCAGAAAAAACCTACATCATTTTTTGGTGATTTAAATTTTTGCCCCCGAAATATGAATTTGTATTAAATTGTGAGGTCTTTTCTATTTTTTTGAAAACTAAAATAGATAGAGAAAACATTTAACTTTCAAAAATGATCAACTTGAAAAAAATCTACAAATAAATCCAACGGCTTAAACCATCAGTTGACTCTTTATATGTGTAATAGCCCTCAAATGAGCATTTTGCCTTCTGTTTTTTTTTAAAAACTGCAGTAGATATAGAGTAACTATAAACAATTAAAAATGATCAGTAAAAGTAGATACACCAATTGTCAACATGACCGAAATATTTATATGAGTCATTAACTTTTCATGGTTCAGTTATAATGTTCTGGCGAAAGCTATAGTCGATAGTAAAAAATATGATAAACAGCTGAAATGTTTACAATTACTCAAATAAGTTTACTGACTGAAATCATAAATTGATATTTCATATATTTTGTAGTGTTTTGTGATTTTTTTTGTATTTTTTGCCCATTTTTTAGTTTTGCCATGAACATGTCAGTTTCTTATCAACTTATGAGATTGAATGTCCTCTTGATATCTTCCACCACTTTTTTATGGAAGGTATTGATCTTGAATAAAGATACTTACGTTTTTGGCATTTAGGCTATAATCTTGAAAACTATCACAGATGAAAATTTAAACAGTAAAAAGGATCAGCTCAGCAATATTTATGGACAAATAAATCAGCAGAACCAAAATCGTCATTCCATTCCTTATAGGTATGTAAACCCATCTTTGTGTTTTTTTTTGATACTATAGAAGGAAATGATCGGCAAAAAAGATCGGCAAAAAAGTGAGTATGAACGAAATTGACAACCAACATCTCAAATGAGTTATACTAACTGCTGAACGACTATTTCTACCCATTTTGCGTGTTAGCAATTATCTTGAAAACCGAATATATAGAGAGAAATTGTGAACAGCTAAATGTATTAGCACATAAGGTCTAATAAAAAGATAAAAAAAAAGGAATTCGTGTAACTACTTTTATAGGAGCTACTGCTTTTAAGGTAAATGTACAGTAAAAGGACTATGTCACAGATACTGGTAAAATTTTGCATACAACTTTGGCTGGCTCGTTAAAGTATAACTGAAAATAAAAAATGAATTAATCTTTCAAAATAGGTGAACATTTGTACATGTATAGAACATGTAGAAAGCAAATAAAATAGTAAAAAAAAATCTTAAAATTGATTTGGTGTCTTCTGATTTGAAAACAAAGGGCAACCATATATTAGTTCGGTTTTTGTTTTTCAAATATCTACGAATATGTTAAAGCGTTGCATAATTCACAACAATTATTGAAATCTCTACCCCAGTCTTCCTTTTCGTTGTTAACAGTTATCCATTAACATTAGAAGAAAAAAAACTGTTGTGTACTATATTTCCATACTATAGTTAACGTTCTCTTAAAGGTTAATTCATAAACTAAGACGGTTTTGTTTGGGGTCCTCAATTTTTTGTATAATTGAAATCTTAAAGGGCGTTCTTCTTTATCTTTAAAAATAATGCTTATTCTGTAAAAAATTTCAGGCAAATGGTTTTACTATTATTTTTTTTTCTCTACATCGTTCATTTCTGTAATCAGCATTTTATTACTTAATTATTTCATTTTCCAGTGCTATTCTTTATACTTTTACACTCTATTGTTCATATTCATTTTCCATTTTTCTCTATTGATTATTTATTTTGGAAATAATTATCTACTCTGTAAACCCTATTCAGACCCTTCCCCCCACCCCCCCCACCCCCCCCCCCCCCCCACCCTCCTCCAACTAAGCAAGAAGTTTATACTACAGTATGAACAAGTAGTCCCCAAATAAATTAAGAGAATTTGTATGAATTTGAATAACATAATTGTCTTATTCAACAATAATGTGTTAATATTAATCGAGTAATCAAAATACAAACTATGACTACTGTTACAGGCGCTTTTTTTAAGTACTACCAACTCCGAATAAAACACCAATGAGACAATGATATACATATATCTAATAAAAGTGTACAACAAACGATATCTAGAGGTCATAGTGCGGATAAAAAAAGCAAAAGTGTTCTGTAATTTTGAGAGTCTTAATAATCTGAAGTACCGATAGGAGGTAAAAGAAAAATGTATCTACCTAAGGAAAATTCAATATAAAGAAACCAACAGAATAGAGAACAACAATACAAGACTCAACGTATATTCAAAGAGTCAATATTTATATGCCACTGATTCCTTTGGTATAGTTGTAACAAAAGGCCCCTCTATTGAAACACCTGGTGCATGCACCTACAAAATATATCATTTTCTTTATTATATCATCTGATGCCAATAGTTTTTAAATTTATTATCCAAAATTTCTCCTGAAAGATTTCATTTCCTGAATAAACGCCATACTGCAGAGAATGAAGGTCACCGAGGTAGTCAGTCGGTTGATATCTGACTCAGTGTGACCAAAAGATATCAAACGTCGCCTAACAGGATGGACAGGCTACCAGTCATTGTCAATAGTTACTGTTTCGGTTCTTATACATCCCAACCTTTCAAATATTCAAATATTCGGCTTTGAGCGTCCCTGTTGAAGCTAAATTCAGAAAAGCGCATATGACGCATGCAATTTATTACGCATTGTTTTATTTTTTCCTATCATGATGACCATTCATACGTTTTAAAATGGCTGCTCAGGCTATCACATTTCCAATGTAGATGATGTATAGTATTGGCAGTCTGGAAAGTTACATTACATACATAAGGTTTCAATTCCCTCAAGGCAAAGTTGACCTTATATTGATTTGGCTGTTTTTAGGTCCTTTTTGGTTATATAGCTTTTAACTGTTTTTGGTTCTTATACATCCTTGACTTTCACATGTTCGGCTGTGAGCGTTCCTGATGAAGGTAAATCCAGAAAAGCGCTTCGGACGCATAAAATTAAAAATTCATTTTTGGGATAGTAGTTTAACAGAACAACATATGTTCCGCATGACTGTCAATCAAATCAATTTAGTTCAAAAACTAATTAAGTTAGCCTCTTCTAATGGTGTGTATATTTTAAAACTTATTCGAACTCCTTTTTCATGAAACTTTATATACGTTTTGGCATAAAGTTAATCGGCAGATTGTAGGTAATCATATGGGCATCAATTGCGCCCCTCTAAGAGCAGATTTTTTCCTGTACTGTTATGAATCACATCGTATGGCCAAACTCAGTAAAGGCCAGTCTAAATTCCATTTAATTGATAATTCAGCAACACTTACAGTTATCGTAATGATAATTTTTCGTTAAATAATCACAAATTCTCTAGATATACAGTCGAAATTCCCAAAAAAACTAACTTTAAATAAATCGAATATAAACGGTAATAACTGTCCTTTCCTAGATTAAGATATATCAGTTTTACACTGGAAACTCTACCCTAAAATTTACGACGAAAGGGATGATTTTCGTTCCTCTTTGTTAATTTTTCCTTTTAGGACGGTGAAGGTTTTTTGGCACAATCTCACTGTGTTTATATATCCCAACTCGTACGCTATGTCTGTGTCTGTACTGACGTTTTACATTTCAATGAACTTAGTCTGAGTATAACTGGTAAATCATTAAGTCAGGAATATGGTAACCTCCAAAAATTACTAAAAAGGATTTGTTTAGAAGGCTGTTTACATACCTGTATACACCTTATTACAACAGAATATCACAACATAATTGTATTGTAATATTGTTTTTAAAGCCTGTAAATTCTAATACGACCCATGTGCATCTTTATCAGTGCTTATGGACTTCCCCCTGTTTGAAATTACCCTGGAGTTCGCTAGTTTTGTTATACTTTTTATTTAACCTTTGAATAAACTTTTATTTTTATGTTATGTATATAATACTGTAGTAACTGCAATGAATATTGTCTTTAATTGTACATTGTACTAATATTCACAAACCACAGTGAAGTCGTGAATGGCAAGGTGATGAAATAATGCATACTTACAATCATATTAGACTTTAATTCAACTTCATTAATATTATAAAAATCATTCTAAGAATTTGTATACATATTTTTATTTTAATTGTTAATTGTAACTGTGAGTACTCTTTAATCGGTACTTCGTGTCTTGTCTTTTTGACTTTTTATAATGAAGTTTTTATTAGCACAATAAAAAAAATGATTATACATACTATGCATCTATACAACAAATTAATATCATTAGGTAAAGTATGATAGATAAACAGTTCTCCAGTGCTTAAGGTGTAAGCTCTGTTGTATAATGTAAGTATTGTGTATTTATTCTTGAGACCACTTCTCTAATGTTTCCAATTTTAGGCCAGTTTTGTGTACTAAAATTTTAGTAAGATACACACTACCTCTTCTTGGCCCTTATCACTTTCTATGTTAAATTGTTCAATTTCAATCATTTATTATGGGGGTTTATATGCCGTTCTTCACACAGACCGGACTGGTTACCGGAAGTTTGGATATACCAAATCAGGTACTTGATATCTGAGAAACAGTCAGTATATTCTCTCCTTTTTAGATTAATTCATACATTATTTAAATTATCAGTCAAAAAGGTGTTCTACAAAAAATCACAAGTCCTTCACCTTTCATTTGATACTTGAATTATCAAAATATATTCTACATAGTTTGATATTTACACATATGCGTATAAGCTATTTTATTTTGAAAGTGTACTACTTTTTGACCGGGTCAGATTAGTGGTATTAGATATTACAAATACTAATCTTTTATTATTTGAGTTTGCAAAAAAACCCGCTCAAACCGGTCCAAGGGGCCGTTATAAATTTGCAGTAAGGTGAGAGTTTTTTGTTTGCTCAGTGTTGAAGGTATCATTGTGACCTTAAGATGAAGAACAGCAATTTAAGCGCTGTTCCTTCACTTTTTGTGTATTTTTCTGCTGTGCATGTACTGATTTTGTGTCATGAATGGATATCCATATCCTTTGTTTTTCTATTATGAATATTGTTTATAATTAATTAAACTTTGAACAGCAATATATCTCTATTTAAACATACCAGATGAGGGTCAAAAAGATTTCAGGCTTATTTCTTATTTTTTGCTTACCTGACACGAACGGCCCAGTGTGATCTTTAGCCATAACTTAGTGTCCGTCGTGAGTCGTCATCAGTCGTTGTCCGTCAACGTCATTCGTCTGTTAACTTTTACAAAGATCATCTCTTCTGAAACTACTGGGCAAGATTTAACCAAAGTTGGCCACAATAATCAATGGGGTATATAGTTTAACAAATGTGCCCCATGACCCTGCTTGTTGTTACAGATTGAACATAGAGGGTAAAATGTAATGTGTGTCTATTGTCTTGAAAACCGCTATAGATAGAGAAAATTTGACTGGGGCAAAATTGTTATTGAATAATGAGCTCATTCTATTGTCGATTGATATCAATACTGTCAGACGACTTCTTATCAGAGTTACTGGCCTTAAACGACGAATGTAGCACTTACTAAGCATGATTATTTCGGATATATGGTCTAAAAGGTGCTATTATTCTACATTAAACTAATATCTGTTTTAGTACAAAAAGACATGCAAAACATTTTTTTAAATCAAAATGGCGATTAAGTGTAATTTCTTTCGGCTGAATTTATGCTCATTTTTTCTTTCTGTTTTTTTTTTGCAGAACAAAGTTAAACTAGTATTAAATGTTTTATAATCAGTCTTCAACTCTGTTGGTTTTGGTTATCGGGGAAATAGTTCGATGAAGTTTCTAACCTAATTGATATATATTTATATATTTGTTACTTTCTACTGTATCGTTTCGATTACCTATTCCAATGGTGTACCCACAAGACAAGCATCCCGATTCGAATGCAGAGATGTAACCAGAGTATAAAAGAACACACTTAAATTAAGTTTTTTTTTTTTAATTTATTTAAAAACTCGTTTGGTAACATTATTACTTACATAAACAAGCACACATATACAATTAACATATATATGAAAATAAGAAGATGTGGTATGGTTGCAAATTAGACAACTCTCCACGAGAAACCAAATGACATAGGTCATTCTACGTATTTCAAAAACGAAACAATCCTTATCACACAGTCAGCTATAAAAAGGCTTAAAAAGACAAATGTAAAATAATTCAAACGAGAAAACTATGTACGAAAAACAAATATGATATACAGCAATAAACAAAAACAACTAAGTTGCAGGCTTCTGACTTAGGACAGGCACAAACAGATTGTGTGGGGAAAAGAGGTAAACATGTTTGAAGGCGCCAACCCTACCCTAAGATGGGACAGTGGTGTAACGGCACAACACAAGAACAAACTAGGAAACAATTAACGAAAAATAAATATTAGAAACAACAATAAACGACAACCATCAACTACAGACTCCTGACTTGGTACTTGCACATATACAATGTGGCGGGGTTAAACATGTTTGCTGGCTTCAAACCCTCCCATTAACCTTGGACAGTGGTGTAACGATACAACATAAGAACAACCTATAAAAATCTGTTGAAAAGGGCTCAATTCATCAGATTGATACAAAGAAAAACAAAAACAACTTATATAAACAAAGACCGGACGTGGCAGGGAATTTATACATCCCATAAAAAAATAGACACAAATTACAGATCTGAGAGTACTCACAGTTACAGACAGCTAGTTTAAAGCCAATACCAATTTATAAAAAATATGAATCAAAGACTTAAATATCAATCAGGACACACTCAACATCGAATTTATTTAGTGTAAAGACGTAATTTAACAGTCATAGAAAAACATGACCTTGTGCAATTGCAAAATAGTATGACAACTTCAATTGGTTTGTTCTTGTAATGACATTGTTTGAAGTTCCATGCTTAATGTGCTAATTCTCGACCTAACAATCCCGTTGTTGGCAGTTTTAGCAAGACTTGGCCTACACATACTTACATACAAATTCAGGACTCGTTTGTTACAAATGAATGACCAAAAGATAAAAATACCCTGAACACCATTTAAGATTGAAATGAATGTTGAGAAGGCAGACAATGGAAGAAATGTATCAATTATCTGAAACAACCAAGAGATTCCAGTCACAGAAAATAATTTAAAATAAACCGAAAAATGAATCCTCTTAAGTTCTTTATTTGTTTCATTCTCTATATTTGGTCTATTGATAATTTTAATTGCCGTTGTAATGAAGACACCTATGTTTGTTAAACAAACAAAAGTAATAGGGACAATGAAAAAGGTAATGAAGGATGTACGATGAGTCAAGAAGCAAATATCTCCTCCATATCCGATCGATGCATGTTTCGAAATAAAAAATGTAAGTACACTATTCAAAATCACAATTAACGCAGGTGATCCGTATGAATACAGAATGTACATCAATAGTGTTTTGTATTCTAAAAATATTATCGTGGTTTTGCTCATAAATACCCTATACATATGTAGAGAACAAATATTCAAACATCCGAAAGTCACCAACCAAAAGTAGTGAGTAAATATTCCAATTATCTTACTCGTTATGTCTGATCTGGATTCAAAAAAAAACAATCTGAAACAAAACATGACTCCAAAACATTGAAAATACTAAGCATATATTGTTTTTTCCTGGTAATGTTTGCAGGGTTGGAAATATAAGGTAAGTGATGAATGTAGCTGCTAGACTCACAAGAGATAAACAGGTACATGATACATGAACAATGTTCCATATATTTTGCAGTGGGGTTTTGTGGTTTGTTAAAATTTTTTGGAAAGTATCTGCACATACTCTAGCTTTCCCCGAAGTCATTAAAGCATATTCATCAGAATCTAATTTTATCCCTAATATAACTAGCTTGAAAGCATGTTTGTAAAATTCTGTTATCTCTAATTCTATTTGTTCACAAGCCAATAACTTGTTAACATAAGAATGAGAATATGAAGTAAGCACCGTTTTTATAGTTTGCAAATAACAGCTATCTGAAATCCTGTTTTGGGAAATGTAACTATGAATATGAACTGCATCAGGGTCATTGAAAAAAATAAAATTGTGGTTCCTTGAGTCCTGCGACACAGTGAAGTTTCTGTTCTGTATCGAAAGAAGTTGTTCTTCAAGACGTGATCTCTCTATATTCTGTGGGATAAAGAAATCTTGGTAAATAGAGATTTTTATTTCTGTGCCATTTTCCCATATTAGGTCATCTCTACATTTTACATGTGGGAGCAAAATCGATGACACAAATTTTACTTTTTCAATTTGTAATAATCTTTTAAGAAACTTTCGAAAAGACTTTTTTGCTGATAGCAAAAATGACAGGGTTCCATCGATGTTGTTACTTAATTCTGTTTTCATTCCAAGAGATAAAATGTAACCAATGTTTTGAGTTATCTTTAGTAATGGTTTACATCCAGCAATCGTCAGAATTCTTCCTGGATAACACATTAGATCAATACATTTATTCTGAAATAAATAATAATAATTACATAAGTAATACAAATATTTGGAAGGACTCCCATTATTTAGATCACGCAAACAAATACAGGTCTCACAAGAACATAATGATACTCATGAAAAAGAACCAATAAATTGCATAGGGTGTAAAAATAATAAGACTATTCGTATAATAACATAAACTATACCAATTTCTGCACCAGATGCGCATTTTGACAATCAATGTCTCTTCAGTGATGCTCGAGGCCAAAATATTTGAAAATCCAAAGCTTTTTAAAAAGATAAGGAGCTATAAACCAAAAAGGACAAAACAGTATAGTCAAAGTCGGACAAGGAATCAGAGCTTTGCATGAGGGATATACATTCCTTAATTTTAAATAATTTCCAAAATTTTGTAACAGCAAATTTTAGTAACACAAAACCAGTATTTTCATGCCAGTACCGAAGTACTGGCTACTGGGCTGGTGATGCCCTCGGGGACACTCAGTCCACCAGCAGAGGCATCGACCCAGTGGTAGTAATAACATAAACGGTACCAAGCGGTCTACTGAAACTCAACACAAAAGAATATTAAAACCTTCCATACAATGTTTGTTGAAACAAACATCCTTTGTTGAAGGCCGTACGGTGACCTATAGTTGTTAATTTCTGTATCATGTGGTCTCTTGTGGAGAGTTGTCTTATTGGCAATCATATCACATCCTCTTTTTTAAATGTACCTTGTGCAAAGTGTCGAAAAATTTAAAAAAACTTAAAAAAAAAAAAGATAAAACCTAAGGTAGATCGGATGCTTTCCACAATGTTGGATTGCAATTAAGCAGAACACAATCGGTCTAGACCTTTAATGAAATATTCTAATTTCAAGAATGTAATGTAATTCATTTGTAAAACTTTTCATCTAAATGAAGAAAATTTCGTGTTTTATCTTAATATTTCGACTGATTTTTTTAAAAACAAACCATTTTTTGTTTGATTCAATTGTTTTCGTGTCATATAAGGGGACATTACTCAGACAAACATACTTTTTTTCAAGGAATGATAAGGAATTTACATATTTTGTTAGGATTTGGTTATACTTTAGTCTTTTTAGGTTTGATCAGCTCTTCAACATTTGTATTAGGTTTTGAATTTTTAAACATTTCAGCCTCGAGCATCATTGGTGAGACATTAATTGTCTGGTGCAGTAAAATTGGTACAGTTTATGTTATTCTTACTATATGGACTTCATTAACATTAATGTGCTTGTGACACAAAAACTGCCCAAACAGAGATATAAGGAAAAAAGACTGAGATCGATACTACATTTGTTTTGCGGTTACTATCACGAATTAGTTGACCAATACGATGTGTCTATGTCTCAACTCGATAGCGACATGTGTTTACTGCCTTAGATCTACGTTTACTCGGTTTCGCTCCTTTAGAAGTTCATACGATTTCCTCAGGTTTTGTTTTATATCTTGATTTGTATCTTTTTAATTGATTTATGAGATCTGAATATGATAAAATTACTGTTGTCTAAAATTCAAATGACGCTTGGGAAAAACAAAACCTGTTATCGCTCATTTGCAGATCTAACATTGTTGAGATGAATCTGAGACAAAAAATAACTAGAAGGTAACCCGCTAAAGGACGGTAATGACGGACACTTTAAACAATTATTTATGAATGAAGTAAAAGAGAGGAGAAATATACCAAAGGGATATTCAACTGATCAGTCGAAAACAAACTGACAATGCCATGGCAAAATAAACGAAAAAAAGACACAGTACAAAAAACAAAGAAAACTAAAGACTGAGCAACACGAACCCCACCAAAAACAGGGGGTGATCTACAGTACTACAAAATCAGTTACTGTGATCGGTTGGGTTGTTTAAAAAAGTTAGTTTGAATGCATTTACATGATTTTAACGACAATCGTTAGTGTTAGGGTTGTTACAGTGTCGAAATAATAATAATGAAGGTTTGACCTGTCTTCAAACGTTACATGTCAACTTTACCCTGGTTGGATCTGCGATTTGTGTGACGTTGCATCTATTCATGTTGGTTGTTTGAATATGTTGGTCTTTATAATAATAAAAATCAAACATAGTTCGAAATGTATTATAGGTGATGTTGATTGGTGGTGGCTTCCTAGTGGAAACTGGGTTTAATTCTGTTATGACAGTATCATTATCTGCTAATAAACATGTTTCCATAACGTTTCCATTACATTGTTTGCAGAAATAATTTTTGAACGGCAAATGGTATTCTATTTCCGGTAAGTTAAGACAATTGTTTTCAATTTCTTTATCATATTCTTCCCATTGTCCTGTTATATTGCAGCTTGAATATAACGGTTATGTTGTAGAAGAAGGGTTACATATTGAACAGAAATGTGTGACAAGAAACTGCAAGTTTACAGAATCACAGACAAATGTAATCTCTGGGTGAGTATATTTCGAAATGCCTGAGGTATTGCATTTGGCAGGTTTTGCGCACTCAAATGCATCACTTGAAGGTGGTTCGTAAAACAAATCGCATGAATTTTGTATTGCAAAAGTAAGGTAATCTTCAATATCGTCTTGAAAAAATAATGGTAAAAATACTTGACATCTGATACGTAAGTCCCAGGTATTCATGTTTCCGTTTTCCATATGCATATTGCCTGTACTCGTATTTGTATTGCATAAATAACAGTATATATTCTTATATTGGACGGTGTAATTTTGGTACCTGTCTTCAACTGGCAATACAGAATATAAGTGGTGTACATCATCACGTTGGCAAAGTGTCGTTATCCATGAATTTCTCTTCATTAGAACATTTATCATAAACGAGATACTGGATATCGTCAACAGAATTTCTTTTATGTGTACAGTCCAATGATTTCTCCAACAATCTTTCTAGACAACACTCTTCCTTGTTGAAATGACAGTGCTCGCTACAGTCACATGGACATTGTTCATCATATGCATTACTGCATGATTGTAAGCGACCTGTCAAGGATAAATAGTACAAAAATATTACACTGGTGTTCAAGATGTGCGTTACATTCACACTGCGCTTTAAAAAATCATCTTGTGGTGTTTCAGAATCGTTACCCTTACCTGCAGCTGCAAAATAATGTACACCAATCTTTTTAACATTTTCATAGTTTAGTTCTATTTCGGTAAACTGTAACATAAAACTTCCATTTATATATATATGGTTGTTTAATGTAGCCCCAAATATTTTTGATCTGTTGGCTTTTGTATTATTTCTATTACAATAGTAGCAATGTTTATTGCTGTAAAGTCCAGTAAGTGGTGTTCGAATTGTTTGCAAACAATCTTTTTTTAGTTCAGCAACAAAAGGATCCCAGTTACCAGTAATATTACATTCTGAAATTACATTTTCATTTTGGAAAGGTGGATTACAGATATAGCAATATATATTTTTGAAGAAGTGGAAACGATTGTCATATGTCTGGCAAGTGTAATCAATATCGGAATTATATGTCTTCCATGTTCCTGAAATGTTACAACTGCTAATGACGTCATCGGCCGACATTTCATGGAATGAGCACGATCCATTCATAATATCAATGGTGTCGGTGAAATAAAATACATTGCATCTATTTTTTGTCGCAAGTGCAATTAAAGAAGAGTATAACGATAAAAAATTGAAATCTGCCTCTTTCTCGCATTCCGATTTAACAGTCCAGAAATGTGAATTCTCCAAAGTTCTGTTAAAACATTTCAGGCAATGACTATTTCTGAATGTAATTCCTTCTTCAGGAAATGTTATTGGTGGGGTTTGTAATAGAGTTACCAAATCATATGATTTTTCACACTTTTCACGCAAGTCACTGTCGGATTCAGTTGGACATTGACTAACCATCAGTACTTCTCTTCTATGTCTTAGATGAGTGTTTTCAGACATGAACTTTGTTTCTATGCACTTTTGGTTTATATTTGTAGAATAATTCAGGGCAACAATTTCTGGAAATAAAACATGATGTGTCACATGAACAAGCCCGGCAAATACTATCATTATACAATTGATTGGTACTTTCATTTTTATCTGTAATCACATTACATTGATTCCTTCCGCAAACTGCTGAATACAATTCTGAGATAAATGTGGAACTATCGCTACCAGTTTCATATGAAAATACGTGCAATGCTGCTGCAAATACTATCAAGAAACAATGTCTGCACAACATACTTTTCATATTAATGAATATGTTGATCCTGAAATTTACATTGAGAAAGCAGATTAAATATAAATGATTTTGCATTGTTAACATACTAGATATCTTTTTTAAGCTAAAATAATGTTTATGTGGTTTGACAAAATATGCCAAGTAAATGGAGTAACATAAGATCGGAAGATTGATATTCTCTTTAGTATTTAGGTTCATTGTATGTTAGTAACGTTCTAGCACAGCTTTATTTCATTGGTTGTGTTTAATTAAGAAATCGATAGTTTGTGCATCTTCCGTCAAAATAGAATTAGACTTTTATGCTTTATTGTAAAGAAGGGCATAACAAAATAAAACATTCCAATATATTCCATCTTTACGCTACACTTCCACACATTCAAACAAAAGTTTGCCTATTAAAATAGATGGTCCTTTGAAATATTTGATGCAAATTTATTTGATGCAACTCATATAAAGCCTTATCTAATGAGAAAGATAAATATACAAGATATACTTACTGGAGATGTCATGAAATGAATGAAACTGTAAATGTTCGCTTAATTGACATTAATGTACGTTTCGTCAATAAAGTTTATCGACATATTGTAGGTATTTCTATGGGCACCAGTTGATACCCTCTAATGGCAAACTTGTTCCTGCACTGTTATAAATCACAGTGTTTGGCCAACTAAGTAATGACCCGTCTAAAATACATTTAATATTAAAAATCAACGACAGTTACCGTCATCTTGATGATATTTTTTCGTTAAATAATAAAAAATGTTCTAAATATACGCCCAAATTTACCCAAAGGAACTTACTTTGAGTGAATCAAAGGTAAACAGTAATAACTGTCCTTTCCAAGATTTAGGCATTTCAGTTTTACACGGGAAATTCTAAACTAAAATTACGACAAAAGGTTCTATTTCTTTTTTTTCAGTATTGGTAATTTTTAATTTTAGGACGGTTATGTTCCTTTGGCGCCACCTGACGGTGTTTAGATATCTCAACTCAATTGCAATGCCCGTGACTGTAATACCGTTTAGGGTTTCAGTAAACGTAATATATTTAAAATTACTGGTGAATTATTGAATCGAGGATTTCGTTCCTACAAATCACTTAAAACTTTGCTGAACCTAGAAAACTTATTGCAAACGAGATAGCACATCCTAACTTTTACGGTGATGTTGTTTACCGAGCTCGTTGATTTTGATACGATCCGGGTAAACATATCGATCCTTTAAATAAACTTATTTTAAAAGGTTACCAATTCAACACTGTAATTGGATCTTTCAATCTTGATTTTATCAGTATGAATATTTATTTGTTTTATCAGTAGATTAAAACAAAACTAAATCTTATGGTTATACACATATGTATATACATTAACGGTTCTACAATATTTTGATACCTATATTTTGGCATTGCACAATGTCATGTTTATCTCATACTGTTAATGACGTTTTTACACTAAATCCATTGGAAGTTGAATGAGTACTGATAGGTATCGTAGTTTTAGACACAGTCATGCTTTGCTATTGACTTTGAACTAGCATTCAGTAACTGTGGAAACTTTCTCAGATCTGTAATTTTTGTCTTTTGTGTTTTTGTTAGGGTTTTTATGTGCTTTGTACCGATCTGATGTGTAAGCACTTTTTAACTGAATTTTATAGTTTGTTCTTATGTTGTACTTTTACACCACTGTTTCAGATTAGGTTGAGGATTTGCCGCCAGCAAACTTGTTTAATATCGCAACATTTTACATGTGATTCTTCCAAGTCAGGAGCCTGTAATTCAGTGGTTTTCGTTTGTTGCTGTATATCATATTTGTTTTTCGTTTTTTTTTGTTTTGTGCACAAATCATATCGTTAGTTCTCTGGTTTGAATTGTTTAACATTTGTCATTTCGCTGTTTCTAAAATAGACACGATGCAACAAAGTATAAGATATATTTTTACTTTTCCTTTTTATATAAGATTTCACAAATATAAAAATATCTAAAAAGTTTCGACATGCCATTTGGGCAATATTTTGGATTTTGCATGGTTTCTGACAGACAGGCTCTAAAAAAATGCATCTTTTATGTATTTTCCCATAGGGGTCAATGTTAAAATTTCGCCCTGTTTCCATGAAAATTGCGGCCATTTTTAAATTTCTAAATATTGTCTGCAGATCTAGGCATACCAAGTAACATTTCCATAAAGTTTTATCCAGTTGGGTCTTATTATAAAAGATTTAGAGTTTCGTACTTTTTTCGTATTGTAGCAGTTACCATGGCAACGATAGCCATCTTCGAAATTCCATACCCCGATTGCAAATCTGCACATGCTAGTCGACATTATAGTATAGTTCCATTACAATTGGTTCATGCAATTCTGAGATAAAAGCTGGACCAAAAAAGTGGAAGAAAAATAATAATAAGAAAAAAAAAGAAACGTAGAATAACAATATGTCACCCCAACTCCGTTGAGGGTGCCATGAAAAGAAACGTTGAATAACAATACGTCACCCCCAACTCCGTTCAAGGTGCCATAATAAAAAAAAAAAAAAGGAAACGTAGAATAACAAGACGTCACCCCAGCTCCGTTGAGGGTGCCATAATAACAACAACTATATTTGCAATTCCTAGCAATAACGGCTGGCACCCTCATCCTTACATTGCCAGTATTGCGGCAGCTATTTTTAAAATTTCAAAGACTAGCAGCTCATCTACACATGATAATTAATAGAGTTGGAAATTTTCATTAAGTTTGGAGCATTTGGAAATTTTGAACATTTTTGCTGTTTCCATGGGAAAAAAATAAAAATAAAAATTTCGCTCGCTCACATTTTTTTGTACCTAAAAGTCCAAAGAACAAGTATTTTATTTGGAGTGGCCCAATTCCATTTGTTTAGTAATGAAAATTCAAACCGAAGTTTATCATCTACAAAATGATCCACCAAAACCAAGTTAATCGTGACAGTTCTAGACATGATATTAGCGTTATAACATTATGCAACAGTAATGAAATTTTCAACACATAAAGGAATGAAGAATTATGACTGCGAGCGTTATTGTATCGATATTAAAATGCAATATGGTATGAAAACGGTCTTCAATAACAAATACAAGCACTGATCGTGAACTATTACTTGTTTGTATGAATTAATTATAAGCAAAATTGTAAAATATTCCTGAAAATTATTATATTTTGTTCCCCGAGGTTTTACCATTTTACTACTTTTAGACATGTTATTGAACAAATAAGTGTGAAAGTTGAGTATAATTATCTCTTTGTTACACGTGTTCGAAAATACATCTATTACATAGATGTATTTTTAAATAGGCTTTAAGTCCATGTTTTATGAAGTCAAAAATAAGCTTCCATTGCCAGTTTTATCCAAGTAGAGATCTTTGCGAGACCTGTAACATGTACTTATGGTGACATCTGGTTATCGCATTGGTAATTATACCACATCTCCTTACTTTCATATTCCTTGATTTAACATGTATTACAATAGTGCCAACTTCAAGCTTTTTATTCATCAAATTTATTTTTTTGTGTTGATTAATAAAGACCGTAAAATAAGAATTTAGAATCGTTTCATTTCCTATGCTTTCCATTGTATGTTTTCCCACTCGATTTGATTACATGACACACGTGTTTATTTTGACGTTACGCACGATATTGCGTCTCAAGTAACGCAGATAATCGAGGATATCTTTTTCTTGGCAATTTTTTTCTGCACATCAATATGGATACTTCTAATTATCTTACCTCCTTTACATTTCTAGAAATATGATTGGTTAAAAGCAACCGCGTGGAGACCGTGTACATTCCACATTGGGTTAGTAGGCGGGGCTTATTTCAATACACGGTTAGTAGTGGTGTTACGTCCCTTTATAAAAACAACACGGTGTTAAGGAAAAATCTTAAAGGTTTCAACAGACGAAGAAATTGATGATGAACGATTGAAATAAATTCATACAACACATTTAAAGCTAACAAGTTGTTATTGTTGGCATTTGTTTTTGTATAGACCAATGGAAGTAGGTTCTTAATACTAACGGTATTGAAGACTTGATCACTTTGATAGGCCACTCGTCTAAATACCACATGTTAAGATAAATTCGTTACATAGTGTGCTAGTGACCTAATACGATATATATGGGGTCAGTAAATTCCATATGGGGATTCGAGCTTCGCTCTCACCCCATATGGAATTTACTAACCCCATATTCGCTCGAATCCCCATGGGCATATAGAATTTACTGACCCCATATATATTGTATTAGGTCACTGTAGCACACTATATAACTAGTAATGTTTGCTGTGCTGAATATACATGACATATTTCCCTCTGGAAGTTACTCAAGCAACAAACAACACAATATTTGTATATAAGATAATAGAGTCTATATAGAGTCAGTGTATGTTCACTTGTTTTTGTTAATATGTCTTTTGATTGAGTTAAGCCATTTCAGTTAATATTTTATAGTGTGTATTTCTATGTTGTGATGTTAACTATTGTTTCAGGAAGGGTGAAGATTGGCGCTTATTAAAACGTTTAAACCCGCTGCATTTGTTGGCACCTGTCCTAAGTCAGGAACCTGATGTTCAGTGGTTGTCGTTTGTCGGTGTGGTTCATAGGTGTTTCTCGTTTCTCGTTTTATATATAGATTAGACCGTTGGTTTTCCTGTTTGAATGGTTTTACACTGGTCATTTTTAGGGCCCTTTATAGCTTGCTGTTCGGTGTGAGCCAAGGCTCCGTGTTGAAGGCCGTACTTTGACCTATAATGGTTTACTTTTCAAATTGTGACTTGGATGGAGAGTTGCCTCATTGGCACTCATACCACATCTTCTTATATCTATCTATATAAAAATGAGAAGATGTGGAATTAGTGCCAATGAGACAACTCTCTACCAGAGACCAAATGACATAGTACGTAGTAACATGCAATGTTTCCCCATTTAAATCCGAGAAGGAGGAGGAAGATATCCATTTTTTAATGAAAAAAGTGTGTGGGGATTACAAGTTAAACGGGTCTTACTTAAAAAGTACAATTTACTTTTTTTTAATAACGGAACAACTAAATTAAGAAATAAAACGATTGTCAGAAAAAATAGTTATATTTATCCCATATGTTTATAAGCTTTGTATGATTTCGAGGTGTAAGTTTCCAGGCACAACAATTTCATTTTAACTTTCTATTTCTAAACATATGAATCGTTTTGCAGAGAATAATAATAAACTGCCTTTTCACAACTTTAGAACCTCGGCTAAACCCAGGAATTGTATATTAAAATACACAATTCCTTGGCTAAACGAACAATCCTAGTCATGGGATTTTATCTTAAGTATTTTGTGGTCTTGTTGATACTATTATTACTCACAACCTTTATCATCTGCGAAAACAGCTATTTTGATGTCCTTTTCAACAATTTCTTTGATTGTATGATAATTTGTATCGCAATGGTCATCATTTTTCTTTCGGAATTCAAGTTTCTGACATTCTGAATTATTTTTACCTTTTTGAAATTTCCTACAAATTGCGTTTTCTAAAAACTTATATTGCTCCATTAAGTCAGTTATCACAATTGTAATCCGTTAAGTCTCAGGCAAGAAGATTAGAAACAACTTTGTGGATATTATTTGGTGTATTTTGCGCATCTGTTCCACGGGTTTACAATTTATATTACAACCAAAGGTTCTCCGACTTCTTATACCATAGAAAACTTTCCTATATGATACAACCAAGGGCGCTAAAAGTTGCGTTAAACACCAAACCACAAAACTAACAAAAATTTCGATTTAATTTTAAAAGACATGAATAGCGTCCCGAATCGACAACGTTGAAAATGTAAGAAAATCGTTCAGTGGACAAACCTGCAAGACATTAGATTTGTTTAAAAACGAAGTCGTTTTGACTACGCAAATTATCAAAAGTATATAACTGTTTTTAGGGTTAAAGTACAATTACGGAAAGGCACTATTTTGTATTGAACAAATCGAAATTTTTAATAAATGACGTCGCAACTGACAGTTTAATTATAAAAAGCGGCGAAATTCGACATTGGACATTTTTGCAAGACATTTTACAGAAGTCATTGCATTTTTATTTGTGGTGCGAGGGCTGTAAAATTTGGTTTTGAAATGGTCAATCTATGTACTTTTATGAGCATGATTTATTAAAACGAAATTTCAAATAATCTTAAATTTTATATTTTTTTTAAAATCTGACCATGGTTAAGACTATTTATTTTTGCAAAAAAATTAGCTTTGGCCGTGGCATCAACCTATATTCAGTAATGTTGTAATACATTTTATATGACACATATCATTTATGCGAATTTTCGCGGATTTTACACTGTTTCGAAGAGCACAAACAACCCTGTAAATGTTATTATGCGTATAGTCTGTTACGTCTGACACGCATATTTTTGACGTTTTGCCAATATTTTGTCCTTATTTTAGACTATTGTTAAATATCATAAAACAATTTGTTGATTTTTTAGAAACAGTAATACCTGCCTAGTCTATGGATATAAATTTTATATAGCTTAACTGTTTTGTTTATATAATTCAATTCAAATCTGTATTGCCATTACACCATATATGTATAGCATGTGACAAAACATAACAAAATAAAAATAAACAATATCAACAAGATCATTAATATACATAATAAAAGTAAATATTTCAAGATTCCCCTGTCCTCAGTTCGATAGACTGTTTTAAAAGGATCCGAGCTTATTTCCCTGAATGTGTGATCTTGGGTTGAGTATATATGTAATTTTATCTATATCATTTAAATCAGTAAAGTGCATATTCTCATTTATCAAAAAATCAAAATAAACTTTCTATTATTACTGTTGCTATCACAATATAAAAAGAAATGAATTTCATCTTCAATTTTTGTTGAAGTTTTTTGCATAATCTTCTTCTCTTGGTATTTTAAGATATCTTCCCTTTTTTATTAATAAATTATGGTCACTTATTCTAAATTTTGTTATCAGTTTTCTAGATTCTAATTTTGAGCAAGTTAAATATTTTTCTTCTGTATTATTTAGTTTTACATGTTTATAAACGTTTACATGTTTACATGTTTACATGTTTATAAACGTTTACATGTTTACATGTTTACATGTTTATAAACGTTTTATAAATAGTGAGTTTGCTGTTATCCTTTATATCTGATATTTTATCATTTACTAGCTTTTCATAAAAATGTTTCAATTTTAATTTTATTTGTTCTCATATAGTTTTAGTAATCTTATGTGAGGAATATTTCTTCAAAGTGTTCAAATGCATACCGGTTTCTTCTAATGAATGTTTTACATATGAAAACCAAGAATAAATTCCCAAAGAGTCCAAGTTTTGAGACAAAACAAAGGATTCTTTCACAAGAGGATTAATGTCATCAGAATATAATCTAATAAGATACAATATAGATTGAAATTTAATATTTAGTTCCAGAGGAAGTCTCCCCAGATCAGCTCTTGCAACTAAATTTGATGACGTTATTTTAATACCCAGTGTATATTTACAAAACTGTAGGTGTAACTTTTCTAAAGGTGTTTTATCAATGAAATAAAATATTTCCTGTTTTATTGGCTCTTTTTTTTTTTGCTCTAAAATATGTTATATAGGAATCCAAAAATGTTACTTCTGAATTGTATAAAGCTATAGGTTTAACTAATGAATCAAAGAGATTGTTTGCGACTTTAACTGGTATATCATTTAATGAACTGGTATATGACTTCATAGCAAAGAGATTTTTTTTTGCTTTTTTTGTTAGATCTATAGTATTGTAAGAAAAATTTCCATTATTTTTAATCATCATTCCTAAAAATTAATACTCATTTGTGTCTGATATTTGAATATCTTTGTATGTTACAAATGAGTGAGTTGTTTTGGAACAGTTTTGCTTTATAATCATAGTTTTAGTTTTATTTACATTTACATTTAATTACCAATTATCACAAAAAAACACTTAAATTGTTTAAACTATTTTGTAATCCCTCTTTAGTTTCAGATATTATTAGAAGATCATCTGCAAATAGAAGAGCGTTAATATTTGAAGAAACCAAAGTTACTGATTCTGAATGTCTTTTATCTATCTCCTTGATTACATCATTTATAAAAAAAAAATAATGTGGGACTCAATAATTCCCCTGTTTTACCCCTCTTGAATTATGAAATATTTAGAAAATTGACTTTTATATTTAATTGAAGATTCTGTTTTATAATATTGCTCTTTTATAACACTGAAAAATTGTTTTCCAACACCTGTTTTCACTAGTTTATACAAAAGACCTATTCTCCACACATAATCAAAACCTTTACGGAGGTCGACAAAACAAATATATAACCTCTTTTTCTTTTTATGTTTGTATTTATTTATTAAAGATTTTAATACAAATATGCTGTCAGATGTCCGATGGTTTTCTCGGAAACCAAAATTCTTTTCACTGAGTTGCCCGTCTATAATTTTATTCAATCTGTTATCTAAAATTGCATTAAATATTTTTGGAAGACAGTTAATTAAAGAAATACCTCTGTAATTGTTGGAATCATTCAAGTCTCCTGATTTATGAAGAGCTATCATGAAAGATTTTTTTCATGTATTTGGATATTTACCTGTTTTCAAAATAAGATTAAAAGTTTAAGAAATGACTTTCCTATCACTGGATATGTATATTTAATAATTTCATTTTAAATTCTGTCTGGTCCTGCTGATTTGCCAGTTTTTAATTAGGAAATTATTTGTTTAATTTCTGTAAAGCAAATAGGTTTATCAGTTTCTGTTTTATTATATAGAAAAGCTGTTTATCAATGTGGACTGATTGATTTCACAGTATTGGCGCAATAACGTGCGTAACATCTTTACACTCTGATTTTATTTTAACTAACTGCAACATGAACATTCAGTGGAGTGCCTGTCATATGTGAAATTTGACCATTTTAAAGTTGTTGTTTTTTTATAGAGAAGTGGAAATATTTAGGCTTCACTTTTGCGCCAAAATATAAGTAAAATTACACTCTTTTCCAAATTATTTGTATATCTGACAATATGCATGATATATGTTCTAAAAACTACACTATTTTAATTTGTGCATGGTTCTTTACGTTTACAGAGTCATTTAAATTCTCAAAGGGTCAAAAGATAAACAAACTGAACTTTATTTTATAACATATTCAACAGTACAACCGCTCATTATGTTATTGATATGGTAATAAAGCTAACGGTATTTTTTTACCATTACCCTAAAGTCTTAACTCAAAACTGAAGGTGTTAAAGAAAAACATGTGTTAAAATATTTTTTGATTACCTTTCTGTGTGCTTCATTTATTACTTATATCATAGATGTATAAACCCACACATACAGCTATGCTTATATAGAATAGGTCTTAAGGTTAAAATTTGTAAGTTGAAACATATTGCCTTACAAATACAAAATTTTTTCTTACTTCAGTAGATAAACATTAAATAAAAGTTACAAGAGTATGTACTCACTATTGAGGAAACTGCAAATATTTTAAATGATTTACAATAAATTCCCGTCAATAACTTCCCGTCGTACAGATCTTGTTTACGAAACAACAACTACCAGCTGTTAACTGCCTTGCCGGTTTTTATCCACTTTCTAATTACGAAACGTCAAAATGTTTTATTGCATTTAATCTCGGTTAGTATTGTACATTATTCGTTTGTAATAATATGTCCCTTCACCACAAATGCTTCTAACCATTCAACAAAAGCATTTAGCAAAGGTGTTTTTATTTCCGTCTCTGATTGAAAAGTATTATTGTGTACTGATTTCCTTTCTAGAATTGTGAGGCGATGTCACAAATTAGAGTACATTTGTACCAATCTTACGACAGGAAAGTAAAAAAGAAGGATTATCTTGGTGATAATACTATTTTTTTTAAAGAAATACAGCTAGAGGTCATAATAAGGTCTAAAGAACCAGAATTACAATTGGTCTACACACTTATAAAGCTTTAAAGTCGCATTGTGTCTAGAGAAGTTTGAATTTCGACGTCAAACATGAACTAGGCTGCAGAATTGTGTGTGTCCAGCCCAAAATGCATATGTACATTCCAAAGTAATAAAGGAGAATGTGCGATAAGAGCCATTTAAGGCTCCCAACTAGTGAAAAAAACTTTATTGGATGCCCCGACATGAAAAATAAATATAAACATCCAGTTGATACATTTTACCAAAGCGACTAAAAATATAAGTTCATAGGTCCTAGCGTATCTCCATCTTGTAAATCTTCACCATTTGCTTTTTTCACTTTCAGTTTAACGTATAGTTTTGATCTTTTAAGATCTATATAAGCCACAACATTGTTTGCTCATATATCAAATTCTATGTGATTGTAAGCTGTTATTTGATAAACAGGTCTGAATTCCTCGTATGTTATACATTCAACACCTACTTGATCTAAAAAATCTGTAACTCTGACAGTTGTTAAGGAACTTTTCGTTTTGAATTTTCCTTTGAGTTCGGTATTTTTTTTATTTTACTTTTGTGCTTCAATAAAATTTTCTTTATTTAACAAGGACATTATGTTGAAAATATCTCCCTTTTATGTTTTTCAACAGTTTTATCTTTATTTGTGTTTTTTTCGTCTTCTTCTCACCTCCTCTGCTTGTGGATTTTTTCCCCTTTCTGTCCGTTTCATTTATTCACTCGCCCTTATTCGTTATCTCTTCTTTTGCTTGATAAACAATTTGTTCCCTAGGTGATAACTGGATAAGATTTATTCAAAATTGGAATTATAAATGATCCAGATTGCGATCCTATGTTATATCCAGTTTTCACATGTGGTATGTAAGCATTTGATTTGCCAGTAAGTACATTCTGATAATATCTTGTTCATTGGCATAGATTAACATTTGGCAGTATTTGACATCTCTACTCTAAAATAAGCTTGGTAAAAATTGTAGTGTAAAAGACTATTTTTTTTCAAAAATGATGCGTTTTATCCCTGTTCATCTTTTATAAGAAATTCTAAGGCTTGAATTTCGTTTTTCTTAACCGGTAAATAAATTGG
Organism: Mytilus californianus; assembly: GCF_021869535.1. Classification (NCBI taxonomy): domain Eukaryota; kingdom Metazoa; phylum Mollusca; class Bivalvia; order Mytilida; family Mytilidae; genus Mytilus; species Mytilus californianus. Next base: position 1,042,302 of record NW_026262699.1, read on the forward strand.
AAAAGAAAATAAATAATTCCATGTATTCATATCCGTGGGAAATATTCTTCTTAAAAGTGAATATTGTATGATTTGGAAAACATTTACCCACTGCATGCACCACAAAACAAGTTTAAGGGGGGACAGAACACCTAAGAAAGATAACTGTTATTCGTAGTCTTTTTCATTGCAGCGTTTTAAAATCACATGTAATATGCAGGAATTTTAAAGATCCAGATCAGAATGTTTACATTGTTACTAAGAACAGGCGTACACCTATTGTTATTCGTTTATATCTTTAAATCGATTTATAGTAACACATTTTCCATAAATGAATCTTCAAAGAGACCAAACTGGAAAATTTCAAAGCAAAATAAATGTAAAAAAGAAAGCAGGAGGTCAGATTTTTTCAAATGGCAAATTGTGGGGAGACTAGTTGAACTAGATCTGCTTGCATCAGGCATGTACTGTTGTATTTGCAAGTCCCCTCTCCGCCTATCCAATACAGTAGGGGAAAAGTTATTTGAGCTTTAAGTTTTAATGATCTCCCTTACTCCAAGAAAGGAAAAATGAGCTCACGAAAGAGAAATTACTTCGTGCGGTCTATACCGAATCCAAAAAGTATGCCCGAGCTGTTTTAAAACTTCTAAGAAATTATCAGAATGACTCCAATCAGAAATCTGAGTCTCCTATTGTTATAGTTAGTCTGACTATATTACCACGTTTTTGTTTTAGATACGCAGAGAGGGTATACACAATAAGACATCAGAAACAACAGAAAGTTAACACGCCTAACAATAAAATTATAACAAAATAAACCAAAGACAATTCTGCTTCTATTCGTACCAAATTTATTAAAATCAAACCAGAATTGACTCCACAATACTTTTTTTTAAAAACCGTAGTTTTGAATGAAATACACTTAGAAGCGAAAATTGAAGGTTACGAATAAATTATACATGACATGTGAATTTGTGTGTTGAAAACACTGGCATGTTCGTTTTTTATGCAATTGAAAATTTTGGGACATGATTTATATTCATATAATAAGTAAGAAGATACCAAGGGGATAATCAACCACTAGTGCATCATTTACAAGTCGAGGAACAAAGACAATAACAACAAAAAAAAACCCATCAGATTCAGTCTACAAAACATTACACAGAAACTAAGATTTGAGCACTCTAACATTTATCTCAATAAGTAAAAAACTATGTCATTCAACTCTCAGTTTTCAACTTTATCCTGACAGGTGTAGAAAATAAATAGGTGTCTTCTATTCCGTCCGCAATTTTTGGGGAAAGTAAAATCTAAATTTAGAACCATGGTTGAAACTAAAACTACACATGTATGATAAAAATAGAACATGTTATTTCTGCTTTATCAAATTATAATTTCGAAAGGATAGCGAAATTTGTTTTCTTTTATTGTGCTTTTGTGTATCTTTCCGAAGTAGTGATTGCAATTTTTAAGTAAAATTTTTCTTCTCAAGTCTCAATTTCAGATTATGACTGAATATCTAGTATAAGGGGGCCAAGAAAATAATGTGACACTTGTAACTGCAATTTGATATTAAGTGAAATGAGAGGCGAAATGTGTTAAGACGCTTACACTTTGATAGCATTTGAAAGACTGATTTGTTTTAATCTAAAAACCAATTGTATCCTATTTTCATAACCTCTGCAGAAATACTACCAAATTTTACTACAAGGAATGTTTAACGAACTTGATTATACATAAGGAACTCGCACGGTCAGCTCTATTTTATCACCAAGTTCAAATTTTTACAAATATTCAGGAGTGTTTCAGTTGTTGTCGTCAGTTCATGTCTTTCATATTGCTTTTCGTAAAATGTTTTGTTATAAACTGCGCATGTGTATGATATAGACAAGAAAAATATTGACTCTCTAGAAAAAGTGCAAATTTTATAATTCTGAGGCAATTTACGAACTGTTCTGTCATTTGAAGTGTATCAGGACCGTATATATTCACATAGAGCTGAAGATTTTGTCTAAAATCGTGTTTTTGAGTGTTTTTGACAGTGGTCAATCAGTGGTCAATCAAGTGTCATAATTTAGGACGATGGATAAAATGGACAACAACAAGGTAAATACTAATCAAATAGACCTTACTCATACAAACAGTTGTAATGACAATACACAATGAACCAGTACACCTACAACAAGAAAACGTCCAAATCCCGAATCTGATATGTCTGATATGTTTGAGAATAAAAAACTTAAATCTGTGGACAGTGGAAATGGTTTGAACATGCAAATACCAAAGATGGGTGAATCAGAGTTGTTTCTATTCTCCGCTATTCAAAACCTGGCCACTAACATTACTCTAAGTTTTAATATGTTGAACGAAAAAATGAGTGAATTAGAATCAAACTTAGAAGAAAAAATCTCGACAAAAATACAAACGGCGTTAGAAACTAAAGTGAAGGCCGAGGTTGATATGATAAAACAAGACATTCGAGGCGATATGGAAGTTATGAACGCAAAAATTGACACTGTCCAAAAACATACGATACTATAATGAAAACGAAAGAAGCCGAAAAAACAACTAATATCAATTAAAAAAATAAGTTGGTGATAAAAAATCTAGACTTTGATGCCCAAGAAGAAGAAAATGATCAGGTTACTATAAACAAAGTACAATCTCTCTTCAAAGATGGGCTTGGTATCCCCGACGTGAAAATCAAGTCAGCTGAAAGAAAAACGGGAAAGGGAAATTCAAGTGGGATCATTTTGGTAGAAATAGATAATGATTCTGATCAAAAGAAAAACATTTTCAGTAATAAGCTGCAATTGAAAAATAGTAACACCTACAAAAATGTGTACATAGACAACGATTTGCCAATCGAAACACGTATTTACCAGAGCAACTTGAGAACACTCTTAAAAGAAGTTAGGAAAGAACGTGAAATGTTTTTTATCGGCAACAAGTTAGTGCACAGACGTCATTAGGACAGGTTGCGGTTATGTGTATGGAACTGTCGCGGTTGGTCAATGCACAAGAACGATAATTCGACTTTTAGAAATTTAGTATTAGAACATGTTAATTGTGACATATTTGCAGTTTGTGAAACATTTTTACGTGGTGATAATCAGCTTAACGTACCCGGTTATAAGTGGATAGGACATAATCGGAAAAATTTACATAGTAACGCTAGGCGTGAATCTGGCGGGGTTGGTGCCTTCATTCGTTTAAACCTATATGATTCTTTTTATGTTGAAATTCAAGATCGGAGTGTAGAAGGTATTCTAAGGATTTGTTTTAAAGGAAACATTCTGATTTTAACTTTTCCGTTGCCGTATGCTATTTACCACCGACCGATTCAAGTAGACCCAGTGATCAAGAAAGGTTTTTAAATGACTTATTGCAACAAGTGTATAGTAATCAGACGAAAGGATATACGATCATATGTGGTGATTTTAACGCCCGGTGTGGATCAAATACAGACTATATTGAAGGTGTTGATGATATAAAGCCACGTACAACTATTGACACTACAGAAAATTACAACGGTGATCTATTTTGTGAATTTTTATCAGACACAAATTTTGCCATGTTAAATGGTCGAATAGGAATAAACGATTTTACATATATTTCCCCTCGAGGGAGATCGGTGCATGGTTAATTACATTTGTGTGCCATATGAGCAGTTAGAATCCGTTTTAGATTTTAAAATATTGAGAATGTCAGATGTAATAAATACTTTGAATTATAACCCAGAAAGCATACCTGACCACTCGCTTTTATCTTGTGATATTAAATATCCAGTGAATGTTGATGAAATTTCAAATCATTATGCATATGCAAACGAAGTTAAGATTAATACCAAAGATTGGTGAATCAGAGTTGTTTCTATTCTCCGCTATTCAAAACCTGGCCACTAACATTACTCTAAGTTTTAATATGTTGAACGAAAAAATGAGTGAATTAGAATCAAACTTAGAAGAAAAAATCTCGACAAAAATACAAACGGCGTTAGAAACTAAAGTGAAGGCCGAGGTTGATATGATAAAACAAGACATTCGAGGCGATATGGAAGTTATGAACGCAAAAATTGACACTGTCCAAAAAACATACGATACTATAATGAAAACGAAAGAAGCCGAAAAAACAACTAATATCAATTAAAAAAATAAGTTGGTGATAAAAAATCTAGACTTTGATGCCCAAGAAGAAGAAAATGATCAGGTTACTATAAACAAAGTACAATCTCTCTTCAAAGATGGGCTTGGTATCCCCGACGTGAAAATCAAGTCAGCTGAAAGAAAAACGGGAAAGGGAAATTCAAGTGGGATCATTTTGGTAGAAATAGGTAATGATTCTGATCAAAGGAAAAACATTTTCAGTAATAAGCTGCAATTGAAAAATAGTAACACCTACAAAAATGTGTACATAGACAACGATTTGCCAATCGAAACACGTATTTACCAGAGCAACTTGAGAACACTCTTAAAAGAAGTTAGGAAAGAACGTGAAATGTTTTTTATCGGCAACAAGTTAGTGCACAGACGTCATTAGGACAGGTTGCGGTTATGTGTATGGAACTGTCGCGGTTGGTCAATGCACAAGAACGATAATTCGACTTTTAGAAATTTAGTATTAGAACATGTTAATTGTGACATATTTGCAGTTTGTGAAACATTTTTACGTGGTGATAATCAGCTTAACGTACCCGGTTATAAGTGGATAGGACATAATCGGAAAAATTTACATAGTAACGCTAGGCGTGGATCTGGCGGGGTTGGTGCCTTCATTCGTTTAAACCTATATGATTCTTTTTATGTTGAAATTCAAGATCGGAGTGTAGAAGGTATTCTAAGGATTTGTTTTAAAGGAAACATTCTGATTTCAACTTTTCCGTTGCCGTATGCTATTTACCACCGACCGATTCAAGTAGACCCAGTGATCAAGAAAGGTTTTTAAATGACTTATTGCAACAAGTGTATAGTAATCAGACGAAAGGATATACGATCATATGTGGTGATTTTAACGCCCGGTGTGGATCAACTACAGACTATATTGAAGGTGTTGATGATATAAAGCCACGTACAACTATTGACACTACAGAAAATTACAACGGTGATCTATTTTGTGAATTTTTATCAGACACAAATTTTGCCATGTTAAATGGTCGAATAGGAATAAACGATTTTACATATATTTCCCCTCGAGGGAGATCGGTGCATGGTTAATTACATTTGTGTGCCATATGAGCAGTTAGAATCCGTTTTAGATTTTAAAATATTGAGAATGTCAGATGTAATAAATACTTTGAATTATAACCCAGAAAGCATACCTGACCACTCGCTTTTATCTTGTGATATTAAATATCCAGTGAATGTTGATGAAATTTCAAATCATTATGCATATGCAAACGAAGTTAAGATTAAACGTAATGCGCGCAAGATTCCAGATGATTTCTTAATTGGTGATGAAGTGCGACATAAAGTTCTGGATACTATTGAGAAAATTGAACACTCCGTATATTTAGATCAAAATGTACAAAACGCATATGACGAATTTCATAAATTGATAATGAACGAAATGGAGACAAAACTACCGCTTCTTCAACAGAAAAATATAAACAAACGTTCGGAGTCCTTTTACAAGCCGTACTGGAACCAAACATTACAAACGCAATGGAATTTATCGTGCGAGTGCGAAAAGAAATGGTTGAAATTTAAGGGCCCACCGCACAAAAAGAAACTTTTAAAAGACAATTATTGTACTGAAAGGAATATATTTGATAAAATTAACCGTAAATTCAAAAAAAAAAATACAAAATTCAAAAGGAAAATGAACTACATGAAAAGCTTAAATCGACAAACAAACGTGAATTCTGGAAAAGCATTGGAAAACTTGGCATCGCAAATGAAAGGAAAAATCAAATCCCGTGGGAAGTAGTTGACTCGGATGGAAACATTAACACTGGTGAAAAAATTGTGCTGAATAAATGGAAGTCAGATTTTGAGACCTTATTTTCTAATAATTTAAACGTGACTACACCTGAGTATTCTGCGGAAAATGGCCAAATGGACCTATCAAATTTAAACTGTGCTTTTACTCGGGAAAAAATCGTTATTGCTGTAGAGCAAGCTAAACTTCGGAAAGCGGCTGGATACGATGACATACCGGCGGAAGTGCTCAAAAATGAAATCGCAATTGAACTGTTATATATGTTATCTGTAACGGCTGCTTTGAACTGGGTAAAGTATCCGAGCAATGGACCCAAGGGATAGTTAACCCAATACTCAAACCAGGAACACAAGACAACCGACTACCATCAAATTACCGGGGAATTACGCTTGTGTCCGTACCCAGTAAGATATATTGTAGTGTACTAAATAATCGCCTGAACGCTTTTTTTTTAGGAAAACAACATCCTTTGTGAGGAGCAGAATGGATTCCGTAGCAAACGTAGTTGTGAAGAGCATATTTGGAGTTTATTTAGCGTTATTTCAAATAGGAAAAATTCAAAACATTCAACTTTTGTTAGTTTTATTGATATGCGGAATGCTTTTGAGTCTGTAGCAAGAAATTTATTGTGGTATAAACTTCAAAAAGTTGGAATAAGTGGTAAATTTCTGTCTGCTTTACAGTCCTTATATGAAAATGTTAGATGTACAGTTCGTGTCAATGACAGACATACACCATGGTTTAATGTGGACTGCGGAGTTAAGCAAGGCTGTTTATTGTCTCCCACACTATTTGCCGCCTACATCAACGACCTTGCTGAACGTATCAATAATCTACATTGTGGTGTTCGCATCGATGATACAATTCTGAGTATACTTTTATATGCAGATGACATTGCATTGATTGCTCCGGACGAGGAAAGTCTCCAGAAGATGTTAGATACTGTTTCGGAGTGGTGCCGTGAATGGAAAATTAATATAAATCCAACCAAAAGTAATGTTATGCATTTCAGGAATAAACCTGTCAGTCGATCGGACTTCCCATTTAAATGTTCCGACTTGGATATTGAGTACACTTCTTCATACAAATACTTGGGTATATGGTTCGACGAGCATTTGACTATGGGCAAAGCAGTTAAGGAACTTTCGAAGTCAGCAAGCAGGGCGCTAGGCGCGCTTTGTGGAAAGTTTATTAGTGCGGGTGAAATGTCACACAGTGTGTACACAAAGTTATATTCCACTATGGTAGAACCCGTTTTATTCTACGGAGCAGGCATTTGGGGAACTAAAACATTTTCAATGATTAATTCGATTCAGAATAAAGCATCTAAGTTATTCCTGTCAGCCGGTAAATATACATCAAATACCGCCGTCAGAGGGGACATTGGATGGTCCTCGTGTTACCAATCAACGTATTGCTTGTATTCGTCTGATGTGTCGAATTACTAGATCTGATGATGTCCGTATTACCCGTAAGATATCAGCATTGATTGCAAATAGGCGTAAGGGATGGTACCAAGTTAGCAAAATGATACAAAAGATTAACGCTACGGACATAGTCAACGATAATAACATTACGACAAAAACTGCGATGAGAACAATTTATGAGCGCGTAGATATTGTAGACAATGACGAATTTGTTAGCGAACTATTTAATGACAAAAATAATCCAAACGGCAATAAAATTAAACTACGTACATAAAGACTATACAAAGAAAAAGTAGAAACAGAAAAATATTTGAAACTTCAGTTGCCGAGATCGGTCCGACGAGTTGTTGCCCTGTTCCGAAGTGGATCGCTCCCGTTGGCCATCGAGACAGGCCGATACGCACGACTGCAAATACCAGTTAATGAAAGAAGTTGTAAATTCTGTCCGAATGACGTCATAGAAAACGAAAAACATTTTCTAATGAACTGCACTATGTATGATGACTTAAGATATAATTTATTTTCTCGAGCCAAAAACTTTATAGAAAACTTTGATATTCTAGATATTGACAGTCAATTTATCAGTCTTATGAAATGTAAAGACATGCAATCCTCATTATCATACGCACTTTTCAATTTTTATCAGAGAAGAAAGAAATTTATTTGAATGTTAACATATATTTTTTCATAGTTATATACGGAAGCGTATATCGGTCACGCGTTATTAGTAATTTCGACGTAAACTTGTGTTATTTTATGAGAATTAATGCCTTATAAGATGATAATATAGGACTATTATATAACGATTATGTCATTATTAATCATAATGTTGCTTTAGTTTTCTTTGGGTGTTACTTTATAATATTAAAAACAATTTAATTAAACTGTCGATATTTTTATAATAGTAAACCCGTATTATTTTATGAGAATTATTGCTTTATAAGATGATAATATAGGACTATTATATAACGATTATGTCATTATTAATTATAATGTTGCTTTAGTTTTCTTTGGGTGTTACTTTATAATATTAAAACCAATTTAATTAAACTGTCGATATTATTATAATAGTAAACCCGTATTATTTTATGAGAATTAATGCTTTATAAGATGATAACATAGGACTATTATATAACGATTATGTCATTATTAATTATAATGTTGCTTTAGTTTTCTTTGGGTGTTACTTTATAATATTAAAAACAATTTAATTAAACTGTCGATATTATCATAATTATAAACTTGTGTTATTTTATGAGAATTATTGCTTTATAAGATGATAACATATGACTATTATATAACGATTATGTCATTATTAATTATATTGTTGCTTTAGTTATCTTTTTGTGTTACTTTATAATATTTAAACCAATTTAATTAAACTGTCGATGCTTTATAAGATGATTATATAGGACTATTATATAACGATTATACGGAATATATTTATTTCCCACGAAGTTCATTCTCACCATCATTCTATACGCTAGACATGGAAGAAATGGGAGATGTAAGTAGCATTGCTCCGCCCGATGATGAACTGTGAATGAACATTATTCTTGTATACTATTCACAGCGGTTCTAGAAACCCGGGGGGGGGGGGGGGGGGGGGGGGGTTGTACTTTTAACAAAATACACAAATTGCAGAAAACATAGGGCCTACCAAAATTGTTCATAGATCTTTTTTTCACACTCCAATTTTATACATATAGTCTACCCGAATTAATAAAACTCATGGAAAAGACACTCGAATATATTGAAAAAAAACTCACCCTCATTTATCGCACATCCCCGTATATTTTATATATAAGGAGTCCCGCTAACATGTTTAACCCCGCCACATTATGTATGTATGTGCCTGTCCCAAGTCAGGAGCGTGTAATTTAGTGGTTGTCGTTTGTTGCTGTGTTACATATTTGTTTTTCATTTTTTTGTATATTAATTAGGCCGTTAGTTTTCTCGTTTGAATTGTTTGAATTTGTCATTTCGGGGCCTTTTATAGCTGACTATGCGGTATGGGCTTTAATTACTCATTGTTGAAGGCCGTACGGTGACCTATAGTTGTCAATTTCTGTGTCATTTGGTCTCTTGTGAAGAGTTGTCTCATTGGCAATTACACCACATCTTTTTTTATATTATAGACTGACAAATGTTGCGATTTTGAGTTCCTTACAGTGGAAACTCTAATAGTTTGGATCTATTGATAATAACAAAAATCATGTTACATACATGGACATAAAAACATATATACTTAGCTAGGAACCAGTTTGTCAAGATCGGTAATTTAAACAAACTATAATGTGGAATTTTGTGGATGTAAAAGACGGACAAATAAAGAACACTGCACGTAAAACGAAAATTAAAAACGGTCAGGATGTTGAACGATGTACGTTGAACTTAAAATAAACTATAAACAATGCTTTTATGTATACATGCATGTATGCATGCCTCAAAAATTCCGTCGTTTGTAGGACCACCGCCTTAGAAAAGGTGTCGAGGAGGAATCTTTGGCATTCTGTATCGGTACACTAGATTACTGTGGTGTCTTACCTAACCGCATCCCCCCACCACCACCCCACCCCCACTCCAAGCCCCTTACTATAACTAGTGCTTTAACCAAGAAGGCCTGCCACACACCACCATCAAATAAATGCAATGGCATATAATGAAGTATAAAGGTTACGAACAGCGCACCCAGGAAGCCTTATCAGGGCTGTAAACGGGGCAACAAATATGAGGGGGGGGGGGTGGACCTTTATCGGGTCAGGACTCCGGGATCGGGTGTTTTTAAGCCCGGGATTTCAGGCGGGATTGATCCTTTCGGGATACAGAAATTTCTTTAAATCCGGGACCTCGGGATTTCATGTTTTTAAGCCGGGGATTTCGGAATCCGTGAGGACCCCTCCGATCCCCCTACAAATATCCGCCCGATATCCAACCAAAGACATCTCGGTCAATAAATCCTAAACATGGACCTGGCAAATGAAATCATGGATGCAGAAACTCATGTTTATGATATTTTTTTTGTCAAGAACTTTTTAGCATAAAACGTAGTCCAAATAGTTGTGACGTCTTGCAAGGCTTTTTTTATGTATTTTATTATGACGCCTTCCTACAACGTCGGAAGGCGTCATAAAAAAAGCCTCAGTTTGTAAGACTTCCTCATTATTTGGACTACATAAAACGTAACTCCGGAACCGTCACTATTCCTGACAAAGATAAGATACATTTATTGTCAACTACTAGATATCTATTATTGTACACATAAGATGTACAGACATGAAAATATATAATAAAGCTTATTAAGCAAACATATCAACAAACATATATAAATGTACTCGATGACATGAATCATTAATTTATAATAAATTATAAATTGCAAATATTTTTTCTGAAATTTCCTTCAACTGATCAATGTCTTCACTAAACAATGCATTGCAACTAAAATGCTCATTTTTTGTCATAATACATTCCTCAAACAAATGAAATTGGTCCTCAATAGTTACAGAACACAATCTACAATTTAAATCATTAAAACGGTTTTTAAAATTTTCTTTACAAGGGAACATTTTACATCTTGCTAAAAACAATACCCTTGCATGCTTCATTTGGAAATTCTCTATATGCAATTCTCTACAAAACTTTAATTTACATTTTCTTAAATCTTTTTAAATTTAATTTTTGTTTCCCGCCAAGAGTTGTCTTTCACGCAGTCTACATTCGGAACAAGCTTAAGCGAAGGGAAATAATTGGGTTCTGTATCGAAGGGTTACGATTTACCCGCCTAATATTTGACATTGCAGTGAGTAAACAGATTAAACCATTTCATATTGATTACTGAGTTTAACGCATTTAAGTGCCAGTCTGTCTAAGAATCAGGCAAATTCTAAAAATTTCAAAACATGACATATTTCAAATATTCATCTCATCCACAAAATATGTTACCTTTAGTCAATCCAAATAGAACTGTATAATCAAATTTTAGAAAATCAATTGCAGTACTATGTATTAACACTTCGAAGTTCTATATATTTTACTATTATCCTATGTAAATTCAGGCAATTTCAATTCAAAATAATTTCTATTACCAGAACCGCACAATCACCAGTGGCGGATCCAGAGGGGGGCGTAGAGGGCGTACGCCCCCCCCCCCCCCCTTTTGCTTGCACTTTTTTTTTTTTTTTTTTGTAAAATGATTAATCAGACTAGACTTCGTGAACTTTGCCATTTCCCGTGTATTTAATTTTTATGCGACAATTTTTTACTTATAAATATATTTTTCGCTCGTATTTAGTGTAATATATTATTGATTATGTCAAAGTCATGTGATTCTCTACTGTGGAGCTGACCAGTTCGTCGAAAAAAACGTCACTCAGTCATTTTGAAATTCAAATCACAGTAACACATTGCTTAGGCTGAGGATGACAAGCACGACGCCTTCAAAGCGACAAAGTATTGAGCAAAAACGTATTGAATTCTATTTCACAATTCCACCCAACAGAAAGTAATACTCTATTACACTCTCATGAAAAAAAAAGTTCCACAGCAATATTATTTACCTACGAAAACATGTTTAACCCCACACGCCCCAGCCCATTAATAACATTGCTGAATAGTGATCCCCAGTCAGTAAGCTATAGATATAGATTTAAAGTCTAAGGTACGGACCATTTGATCTGAGGGGGCAGTCTTAGATTTTTAAGAGAAAAAAGTCTGACCCTGATTTTTACCTTAAACAAAAATTCTGGCCGTATCTGGATTGAAAACAATAATCTTGTCCACTTTTTTGCTATTAGAAAAAAATATTTTCAACAGAATTATTTAGCATAAATGAACATGATGAATAAAAAACGGGCGTAATTTTTTTTTGGGAGGGGTTGCATGTGAATCCCATATCTGACCGGAATGTCTGTTTCGCCGAACTGATATACTGAATACTTTTTCAAGGCCCGACTGCAACCTGCCTGCTGGGTGTGGCCTATATGTCTCCATGTGTCGACCGTCATTCACAACTTCATTGTCATTTCCGACTAATTCGTAGCCTTTGGTTGATTTGGAACCCCTCACTTCCCTTGTTGGGTAAAACATTTCAACCAAACATTTGGATGAAAATTGCTTGTTTGTCTTTCTTCGTGTAGGTGGTATTGTAAATTTCATTGAATAGCCGTATATCTTGTTTACAACAAGAAATCTGTGAGGTTATGCTAACTAACCATACAACAAACGATAATTTTCCATGTCCATTTTTTACTGACAAATCCCACATCAAATATATTAATTAGTACATAGCTTTGGATCCATCCAATCATTTCATAATAGACAATTGGTGGAGAGAATACGGCACCAAAAATGTCCAACCCCTTCACTTTAACTATAAAATGCATTTTACACTTATTTTATGTTTTTTAGCCAAAAAAAGGTCCAACAAATTTTTTCGCCTCGCTACGCTCGGCGAACTTTATTACTACGCCACTCCTTTCCAAAATCCTGGATCCGCCCCTGCGGACCATCGGACTTTAGCGTATAGAGGCATCGCACTTTAGCGCAGACCATCACACTTTAGCGTGACCATCGTACTTTAGCGTCCCCATCGCACTTTAGAGTCCTACATACATGTATATACACAATGCTAAGACATAACACTGGGAATGATCCTGTAGTAAAATGTACTAGGTACGTCGATCTCAAAGTTTCATATTAGGTGTATGTTTTCGTCTTATATATGAATAAAATATGTGCTATGGGAAGTTATACCAAAAACACCGATCTATTTTATTTCGTTAAAATTTATATGCGGGTTCTTCTTTTGACCTTATTACAGCCATAAAAATTCTCAAGATAATATGCAGATGCAGTTTCCTTATTTTTTGGAAGCCGTGCATGTGGATATTTAACAAATAGTGGTATACGAAATATTTTCCTTTGTTACTGAAAATCCATTCAGCCAGCAAACATTCTATCATGCTTTCGTCGTATAGTTACCTCAAACAGTTCCGGAAATAGTGAGAAAGAAAAGGTGCAGAAAATTAAGTTTACTTTTTTAAATACAAATATGCAGAAATAAGATTGAAAAAGACGTGCATACGCGATTCCAATATTATAATATATATTATTAAATTTGTATAGAATCATTCTGTCAATGCTGGGACAAATTCAAACTCGATATTTGATTCTATTGATGATGTAAAATATCTGCCGATTTTTATGGTTTTCCCTATGTATCCTTTGTATTTTGGGCGTCTCATGCTGTTAATTTCAACAACTCGTATCTCAAAAACGAAAACGGTTACCTTTTTTCTTTTATTTTCTGGTGAACTTTTACAAGCAGAATCCGTATGTGAAATTTAAAATCATTCTGTGGAGTTGTTTACTACGTACACGTCGCCTTAATAGAAACTAAAATTTTATGGAACTACATGTATTGTTTGTCTTGATAACAGATAGTTTATGTATTTTGGTCAAAAACTACACACCCTTCCGGAACACCTACGAATACCCCTAGTAATGAAAAGGGACTTGTGTTGTTTCTGCTTTCAATGTTGTGTTATTTGCTCTTTATTTTTCAATGTCTGTGTTGTCAAACAATGAAAGTCTTATTTATCCATAATACAGGCATGGAAAACCTGATTTCATTTCAAACGTTCACATTTGGTCAAGTTTTGTATAATTTACATGTACCAATGGTTTTTACATGTTTTAAGTTTTGTGATTCAAAGGGTTAGAAAGGAGACATTTATAAATCCACTATAATATGATATATGCCCAATTACTGGATATGACTCATTATTCTATTTAAAAAGAGCACCTAGGCAGATTTCACTTATTGAACAGGAACTGCTGACCCTTCTTAACCACTTGAAATCATCCCCGGATTTTAGTTGGATTGGTGTTGCTCAAGTTTTAGATTTTTGTGTAGTGATTTCTTGACTGATGTTAGTCCTTTGTGCGTTTTTATCCATTTTCTTATCTGGTTTTGTTTACTAATGATTTTTGAGTGCCTTAGTATCTTCGTCATCTTTTTTATCATCTAAACAACATTATATTTTCAATGCAGTGTTTAAAATGTTTCTCAAGGACAGCCCAATGGCATTTAGTCTTAAAATAACTAGCGCATCTTCATCTACCGTGACATTCGTTTTATATCTGTCAACCACATTTTATTAGCTCATTACAAAATGCTGATACCTTTATGATGAATGTCCATATGGCAATTGCCACCCACAGTCCCTCGAAGTAGCACTCTGGGTAAAAGGGCGAAACATTCCCCGCCTTAAACTTTCACATCATGTGGTCTACCTGATCATGTTAAATTATTTAAAAGGTGGATTGAAACTTATTTATTACTCTGGCCATTTATAGACAAAACACCACTAAATGTGATATTTATTGTCAATCTGATTGCCCCAATTTCTCTTTTTACAAGTGTGTAATTCTACGCATGGGCTTAATCTACATTTCCATTTTCAAATTACGTTTGCAGCATTTTACATTGCATGACATAATATAGCGCACGGGTACTGGAAGGAAAAATGCAACGAATCAATGTATAAGCAGTAAAAGGAAATCTTTATGCACCCAGATTGATCATATATAGATATAAGAAGATGTGGTATGAGTGCCAATGAGACAACTCTCCATCCAAAATAACACATTTGTTGAAATATGCATTTTCTTAATGATCTCGCATCAACATGTCCAGTTCACTTTGTAATGTTACAGACCAGTTGCGGTTAAGTTGAATCTCAATTTCCCTCTTGTTACCCTATTCGTTGAATGTTACACAGTTCTCATCAGGGTCTCGTTCATCGGTAAAAATTATATCAGGATCTTTGCATAAGAATGAGAAGTACACCTACTGTAACCTCAGTAGAAATGTCTTGTTCATGATGCATGAAAGCCTCTAAAACAGAATCTGCTGTTCATGAAACACTATGTTTACTTGATTGAACACTTGTTCAACCACTGTCTTTTAACCAATCACATAAGAATCTCAACGATACACTGTCTATATGAAGACCTAAAACAAAAACATTCTTTGTTCTGTTAGAAATATGTTTGCCGAGTTCCACTGTTTCGCTTTTGCAAAAGCAAAAAAAAAAGATTGATCACAAGTGATAATTGATACATGTCTCGGAAAAAATAACACATTTGTTGAATTGTATTCATGGAATGTCGAATCGTTGCGATAGATTTGATATCTTCCTGAAACATTGGTCAATGCGGACTGATATATAAAATGTAAAATAACAAAAATACCGAACTCCAAGGAAAATTCAAATCGGAAAGTCCTTTATAAAATGGCAAAATCAAAAGCTCAAACACATCAAACGAATGAAAAACAACTGTCATATTCCTGACTTGGTACAGGCATTTCCTTATGTAGAAATTGTGGATGACTATTTGTTTTGTCGTGGACTGATGTCCAAACATATTTAATGTTTTCATTATCATCTGCTTCAAGCCATATGTGTTATCTTTTTGTAAACTTATCTTTACCATGTAAGGATACAGTTGCACAGTTGACTTATTGTACCAGGTTGGCATACATGTATTTCTGGTTAGACAATTGACAGAGTGCATGTCCATAAAACGGTATAAGATGTAAGTATGAAACGTATGGTTATATTTGGTTAGTATTAAGGATATATATTGTATCTTACTCTATAGCAAGATGTATATATATAATATACTAAGTAAGAGCAATAGTACGAACAGTTGTGCTAGCGCATAATATTTAGGCGAAAGTATCAGAGATTATAAGAGAAACGCATATATTTCAAAGCATAAGGTTATGACGAATTTGTCAAGTTGGAAGATGCTGATTGTAACGAGTCTTTAGACGTAGTTGAACTCTTGTTGTAGTCAATATTGTCCACGGCTCCTGTTGTAAAACCACCAGAATTCGAGGAAGGAACCACATATTCAATGTTGAATGTATTGTATAAGAACATTATGAACCACCATTTATTGTAATAAAATAATGGACGTTGATATCCGTATTGTAGATGTTATGTAGTAGGTTGGTGTGCTGATGGGTTATTTCTTCTGGACCCATACTCTCAACAGAAGAATGACTCTGTGAGAGTTGGTACTTGATTTTTACATGATGGGTGAAACTAGCTGTGAACAATGCCTATGATGGTGTATGACATTGCTGCCGATGTAGAGGCAGGCCGGAATCGACTGACACCTATAAGTTTCAAAATTCAAACTTTGACGTCTCAAAGCAGAATTTTACTTATAGCAACCATTTAATTGATGGTATGCCAACATCACTTTCTTTGTCAGCATAAAATTAGAAATTACCAACTATGGTTATTGTCCGAAATAGGATCAAAATGTTGTATAAGTAACCGTCCCATATATAATAGAGAGGTCACTTTGAAAATGGTGATAATAAATATCTTTAATTGTCCGGAGAAATATTTGAAATAACCCATGGTATAAATAGTGATAGACATAATATGTCAAATATCTGTCACAATAAATGTTTCAAAGATAGACTCTTCTATTACTAAAGATACATGGATAATTGGATCATTCATAAACGACAAACGTAAACTGTACATTTTGGTCATTTAGTACCTACCTTTCTGGTCCTAACATTCATTAGAAGACTTGTATACATTAGAGGATGGGTTTAGTTCAGTTGAATATAATATTAAAGAAGAAAAAGAGAAAAACATACAGAAGTAACTTTGAAATGGATAGCGTCGTACTTGCCTCAATAGAATAACTCGACGGCATCTGAATATTTGGCCGAACAATTATCACATGCAACTAATGTTTTAATGACTGTGGAAAAACACTTTTGCCTACATCATGTCTTTTGGAACAACTAGTATGTGCACCTTTTTCAAATACCGTTGTCATACAAACAGATTGTTGCGGTTGATATTTGAAATGCAACACCAAAATCTATATCTATTAAATGCGAATACCTCATTTTGTGTGTCGCTTCTCTTCTTTCCACAATAAATTTATAATCATGCCTTTGTGTCCTATAGGTACCATGCATAGTCGCATTTGTCATCCTCACTTATGATTATTCCGTTTGTGTTATTTTTGGAGGAAAACGAAAATAAAGGCGTCCGGATATTGTTTCCGTCATCGGACGGACTTTTAAGTCATAGACAAGACTTCCGTTTAGGACTGTTCAAAATTACACATAATTTTCATAGGTACTTTGGGGACAGGACAATTATTTTCGCTTTTTCTGTATACTATGAACATACATTTACTATAAATAAAGTGTACATTGTATTTGCTATTTATTATCAATTCCAAGTTTACTATCAACGGCGGTCATATATTATATAGAGATTATAGAATATGTCTGTTCATAGTATACGGAAATACGCGAAAACAATTGAAATTAATAGAAAACTAAAAAATAACGGATTTTGAAAAAAAGGTGGAGGGCTAAAAAATGTCCTGTCCCCAAGTACTTTTGGTACCTTTCCTGAAATTCTCCAGTCATAAAATCTTTTACAAAATTCATCCTACAAAAACGCGAAAATGATACCTTTCCTGAAATACTTCAGTCATAAAATCTTTTACAAAAATTCAACCTACATCAGTTTATATACTTTCAACTACGCTCTAAATGCCCGCGATTTCGTGGGTGTGTTCTAGTAATCATTAAACAGGATAAGCAAGCACATGCCTTGTTAATGGCCTAGCAAGCCTGAGATTACTGCATTTTTTTTCCAGATCATTACTATGTCCTCTTCCAATTGATCATAAAGAAAAACTGTTCGAATCGAGAAGTAAACATTCTAGTTAAGTCTTGCTTAAATATTTGAATAACGCCAGTGTCTATACGTGATCCCTCGTTGTTGACTGCAGTTCTGCAAGAATAGTACCGTAGTTACGATTTTCTATACTTTCCTCACAAATGTTTTGATCGATGTCTTCAGTATATAAATGTTGCATGCACTTGGTATTATAGGGCACTTAGTTTTACTGCAGGGACGTCAAAATAAAACATTTTGTAACCTTCCATAAGGGATATTTGTTGATTTTGATATCTTATGGCGGCCATCTTGTAAAAAGCCGCCATATTGAAATTTTAATTTAGGTCCATAGCTTATATTGTTTGAAGCACCTAGCACTAATAAAATGACAAATATGAACTAATATAAGGAATATTTATTAATTTTTATATTTTGTGGCGGCCATTTCGAAAAAAAGCCGCTATATTAAAATTTCAAGGTGGGTTCACAGCTAATATTTTACTACCATGTCAAATTTGGTGCTTTTATCATCAAACCTACAATTGTTTCACTAATCTGCCGGACTAAATCTGGCGGTTAAATTGTTATAAATTTTTGTAAAAATAACAGACTGATATAGCACTACAAATGGTTAGTTAAAAAAAAAACGACAAATGTTTTTTTAACTAACATTTTTTTTTTAAATATATGACCAATTATAGTAATTTTTGGTCGCTTTATCTTAGACCCCCTTTATATTTCAGACTAAAATTTAAATCCAGATTAAAAAACTTACAAGTTAAGGGTATCAATCAACTAAAAATTGCCTGAGTTATCACTATTAACTATGATACTGTCAATTTAGGCTAAATTTATAAAAAAAATAACATATATACCCCTATACCCATATTTCTGGAACTTCCGAGCTCGGCTGAAATTAGCATGTTACCTATGCTATATTTGGGTGGCCATATCTTTTTTACTAACGGCTCAATCTTTAAAAAATTTTACATGATGTTCAGCTAGGCCTAATTCACCAATGAGATAAAAACAAGAAAAATTAAACTACAGGTTTTTTCGGGGTATAGTGTTTGGTACCCCCTTAATTGATGATTGTTCTTTTTTGTAACTTTTTGATCAAAGAAAGGAATCTACTATTCATAATTTCAATTCAACTTGTAATTGTAACACTTCATTCAAACACACTTTGAACTTGAACTATAGAACGCCATATGTCCATTTGCTATTATATGATGTGCATTTGCCATTATATTATATGATTTTACCATTATATTATGTATAAATAACTTTATATGGTGTCTAGTTTACATTATATGATGTGCAAATATACTTATATGATGTCTAGTTGACATTATATGATGTGCAAATATCCTTATATGATGTTCAAATCTACTCATATATTACATATGGTGTAGCATTCTTCTGTTTTCATTGGATATTTCGATCACGTGTTTCAAAGGTTATTTTATGTATCCGAAGGCTTGTTTCAATTTTTAAGTATATTGACGCTATGTTTCTATTTATATGTATATTGACGATCAATATATAAAAATCTTGCTAAATTTAGATTTATGAGGTCATAACGTCACACAAAACGTGTGTGCAGGTGGAGGAAAGGTCCGCTGATGTATGCCCTGAGGTATCCGGTGCCCTCAGGTATCCGGGGGAATTGGTCATCGATTAATTCGCACGAAAATATAGTTCCCTATTTGGATCAATCTTAATACCAAATTGTAATGTGACTTAATACCAAAGAGCAAAAAAGATACAATGCTTGGGTATATAATTATGCTGTAATTAAATAATCTCTTCATTCTAAACGTAGAACTTCATGGACGTTGTATTGTTTATGTTATGTATTTGTAAAGGTGAACTGAGTTTATTGGAAATGAGGTGGTTGCATTTTTGTGGGTTTTTGGGGTGACCTCAGGTAACCCCCGTAATTAAAGGATAGTAAATACTATGCTATGGTATATAATTATGCTGCAATAAACTAATTTCTTCATTCTGAATGTAGGAATTCATGGACATGATGGACATTGCATAGTTTATGTCATATATTTGTTAAGATAACTTGAGTTAAATGATAATATTTATTGGTTGTTTTTTTTTTTGGGGGGGGAGGTCCCCCCTGTAATGAATGAATAATAGATACAATGTGAGGGTATATAATTATTCTGTAATAAATTAATTTCTTCATTTTAAAATGTAGGATTCATGGATGTTGTATTGTTTGTGTAATGCATTTTTTTAAGGTGAACTGAGTTAATTTGAGTTCAATGGGTTATATTCGTTTTTTAGGGGTGTGACCTCAGGTACCCCCTGTAATAAAAGAAAAATAGATACAATGCTAGGGTATATAATTATGCTGTAATATTTTACAACAGATTACACAAGGGCTTTATTAAACCAGTCTTCCTACACTAAAGATTACCAGATTTCACCTTCATTCAACCAGTCTTCATACACTACAGGTTGCCTGAGGTCACCTTTATTAAACCAGTCTTCATACACAACAGATTATCTGAGGTCACCTTTGTTAAACCAGTCTGCATACACAGATTACCTGAGGTCACCTTTATTAAACCAGTCTTCATACACAACAGATTACCTGAGGTCACCTTTATTAAACAAATCTCAATACGCTACAGATTACCAGAAGTCACCTTTATTAAACCAGTCTTCATACACAATAGATTACCTGAGGTCACCTTTATTAAAAAGTCTGCATACACAGATTACCTGAGGTCACCTTTATAAAACAAATCTCAATACACTACAGATTTCCTGAGGACTTTATTTAACCAATTTTATATTCACAACATATTACATACGGGCTTTATTAAACAAGTCTTCATATACTACACATTTCCTGATTTCACCTTCATTCAACCAGTCTTCATACACTACAGGTCACCTGAGGTCACCTTTATTAAACCACTCTCCATACACTACAGATTACCTGAGGTCACCTTTATTAAACCAGTCTTCATACACACAGATTATTTGAGGTCACCTTTATTACACCACTCTCCATACACTACAGACTACCTGATGTCACCATTATTAAACAAATCTCAAAACAATACCGATGACCTCAGATCACCTTTATTAAACCAGTCTTCATACACAACAGATTACCTGAGGTCACATTTATTAAAGCAGTCTGCATACACAGATTACCTGAGGTCACCTTTATTGAACAAGTCTTCATAGACAGATTATCTGAGGTCACCTTTATCAAACCAGTCCACATTCACAACAGACTAGCTGAGGTCACCTTTATTAAACAAATCTCAATACTCTACAGATTACCGGATGTCACCTTTATTAAACAAGTCTTTATACACAATAGATTACCTGAGGTCACCTTTATTAAAAAGTCTTCATAGACAGATTACCTGAGGTCACCTTTATAAAACAAATCTCAATACATTTATATTCACAACATATTACATAAGGGCTTTATCTAACCAGTTTTCATACACTACAGATTACCTGATTTCACCTTTATTAAACCAGTCTTTATACACAACAGATTACCTGAGGTTACCTTTATTAATCCAGTCTTTGTAGACAGATTACCTGAGGTCACCTTTATTAAACAAATCTTAATACACAGATTACCTGAGGTCCCCTTAATTAAACCGGTATTCATACACAATAGATTACCTGAGGTCACATGTATTAAACAAATCTCAATGCGCTACAGATTACTTGATGTCACCTTTTTTAACCACTCTTCATACACACATATTACCTGAGGTCTTCTTAATTAAACCAGTCTGCATACACAGATTACCTGAGGTCACTTTTATAAAACAAATCTGAATACACTAGCTGTAGTGTATAAAGACTGGTTGAATGAAGGTGAAATCAGGTAATCTGTAGTGTAGGAAGACTGGTTTAATAAAGCCCTTATGTAATCTGTTGTAAAATATTACAGCATAATTATATACCCTAGCATTGTATCTATTTTTCTTTTATTACAGGGGGTACCTGAGGTCACACCCCTAAAAAAACGAATATAACCCATTGAACTCAAATTAACTCAGTTCACCTTAAAAAAATGCATTACACAAACAATACAACGTCCATGAATCCTACATTTTAAAATGAAGAAATTAATTTATTACAGAATAATTATATACCCTCACATTGTATCTATTATTCATTCATTACAGGGGGTACCTGAGGTCACCCCCCCCCCCCCCCAAAAAAAAAAAAAAACCAATAAATATTATCATTTAACTCAAGTTATCTTAACAAATATATGACATAAAATATGCAATGTCCATCATGTCCATGAAGTCCTACATTCAGAATGAAGAAATTAATTTATTGCAGCATAATTATATACCATAGCATAGTATTTACTATCCTTTAATTACGGGGGTTACCTGAGGTCACCCCAAAAACCCACAAAAATGCAACCACTTCATCTCCAATAAACTCAGTTCACCTTTACAAATACATAACATAAACAATACAACGTCCATGAAGTCCTACATTTAAAATGAAGAAATTAGTTTATTACAGCATCATTATATTCCCTAGCTTAGTATCTATTATTCATTCATTACATGGGGTACCTGAGGTCACCCCCCAAAAAAGCCGAATAAAACCCATTTTACTCAAATTAACTCAGTTCACCTTAAAAATACATTACACAAACAATATAACTTCCATGAAGTCCTACATTTTAAAATGAGGAAAATAATTTATTACAGAATAATTATATACCCTAGCATTGTATCTATTATTATTTCATTACAAGGGTACCTGAGGTAACCCCCAAAAAATCAAGAAATATAACCCATTTAACTCAAGTTATCTTAACAAATATATGACATAAACTATGCAATGTCCATCATGTCCATGAAGTCATACATTCAGAATGAAGAAATTAGTTTATTGCAGCATAATTATATACCATAGCTTAGTATTTACTATTCTTTTACGGTTACCTGAGGTCACCCCAAAAATCCACAAAATGCAACCATTTCATCTCCAATAAACTCAGTTCACCTTTACTAATACATAACATAAACAATACAACATCCATGAAGTTCTACATTTAGAATGAAGAGATTATTTAATTACAGCATAATTATATACCCAAGCATTTGTATCTATTTTGCTCTTTGGTATTAAGTCACATTACAATTTGGTATTAAGATTGATCCAAATAGGGAACTATATTTTCGTGCGAATTAATCGATGACCAATTCCCCCGGATACCTGAGGGCACCGGATACCTCAGGGCCTACATCAGCGGACCTTTCTTCCACCTGACAAAACAACCATGGAGGAAGCGCCACAGCAGACGAAAAGAAAATTTGCAAGTTTATCAGAAGGAGATTTCAAGAATTTTATGTTAAATACAGACGCTAAGAATCCAAGAAAGCTAACGCAACGAGCTATGAAGTTGTTCAAAGAATATTGATATTTTCAATAACCTGTTAAAATTCATGCAAAATACAATTTAAAAATACGCAGAAAGAAAATTGAACTCCATTTTTCTAATACATTATTTACATATGTAATGTATAAATAAATTATGGACTTTCACTCTGTCAATACGTTATATATAGACCTGTTATATTATATTGACACTCGGACTTCGTCCTTGGTCATTATAACCTGAACAGGTCCATATATAACGTATTGACCTCGTCAAAAGTCCATAATTGATAATTGATGTGCAAATATCCTTATATGATGTTCAAATATCCTTATTTGATGTGCAAATATTCCTATATGATTGCAAATATCCTTATATATATATGGTAGACAAATATCCTTATAAGGTATGCAAATATACTTATATGATGTGCATATACTTGTATATATACTTATATGATGTGCAAATATCCTTGTATGATGAACAAATATACTTATATGATGTGCAAATATACCTAAATGACGTGCAAATATACTTATTTGATGTGCATACATGTATATACTTATATGATGTGCAAATGTCATTATTTGATGTGCAAATATACTTATATGACGTGCAAAATATACTTATTTGATGTGCATATATACTTATATGATGTGAAAATATACTTGTATGATGTGCAAATGTCCTTATATGATGTGATTTTGTCCTTATATTATGTACAAATAACTTTATATGATGTGCAAATGTCTTTATGTTATGTCCCTTATATCATGTGCAAACATCTTTATATGATGTGATCTTGTCATTATATTATGTGGTTCGATTTACTTCTTTATATGGTATCAAAACGTCATTATAGGATGTGCTTTCATCGTTGTTATGGTCAATGAACATGATTACGATTAGAATGATTACTGTCTACGTCAAAACTGATTCCGATCTGCTTCTCTGAAATTACCACAAACCCCGCTCAAATCTGTACTTATCGTTTGGAAAATGAGATTTTGAAAGAGTTTAACCTTGGTACGTTGGTATCGCGTTTTAATTATGAAAAAATTACAGCAGATATAGTTGTAAAATTATCAAGATATGAGTTGCAAAGTTTAGGTGTAATTGATGGATCTGCAATAATGAACCTTCGGTTAAAGTACCGAGCTCCTGGAGTTTATAGAAGAATGAGACAGTGCAATTTAAAAAAGATCAACTTTCAAACATTTCGGAGGAAGATTTAGACTTATTGATAGAGGAGCTAGTGGAGGAATTTCCTCGCTGTGGCGAAAAGATGATTAAAGAACTTTTAGTTAAAAAGACAGCTATACAGGTATATTTTTTCTCTCTTTTTGAAATGCCACTTTATTTTGATTTATTTCCTATACTAATTAAATCACAGTCATTTTTAAAAGTAGTTCCTAACAATAGCTATAAACCTTTCTAATCATGCATACTAATACCGGAATTGATGAAAGAAGATATGGGATTAACTTCGACTTTGGTCAAAAATTTGCGCGTAAAATTCATAACGCTTGTGCGTAGCTTTTTACATGGGTAAATGTACATGGGCACAGGACAATAATTTTTTTGCCTCCCCCTTTTTTTTTTTTAATAAAATCCGTAATTTCTTTGTTTTCTATTAATTTCAATTATGTTCCCCTTTTTTCAATACTATATGAACACAAATATACTAGAAATAACTTGTATTTGCTATTTACTATCAATTCCAAGTATAATATCCACAGCGGTATAGAACTTCTAAAATTCGGGCCCTGTCAGA
This sequence comes from Mytilus californianus, assembly GCF_021869535.1. Classification (NCBI taxonomy): domain Eukaryota; kingdom Metazoa; phylum Mollusca; class Bivalvia; order Mytilida; family Mytilidae; genus Mytilus; species Mytilus californianus. The sequence continues at coordinate 1,067,556 of NW_026262699.1, forward strand.
AAGAACTACAAGAAAGTTGTACATATTTTAAACAAAATAGCTTCTATGCATTGCTGTAACTTTATCAATAAGTAAAATATTTGGGTAATGTTGGTATCAAATGAAAGTTTACAAACTTTGGATAGAACCCTTGTTGAAAATTTATTTTAAATAATAAAAAAAAGATGAAAATAATAGGAGGGCACATTTGCCTTGTTGTTCAGATCAGAAAGTACTACAAACTCCCGGGAACCAGTGCGCTCTAAAATTGAAATTAAAAGTCAGGATAAGGTATAGTTTTGACATGAAATGAATGCCACTTTATTCAAACTTAAGACAAAGTAGCCATTAATGCTTGAAATTGCATATTTTAACATAGAAATCAATGGGGCTACAAATTAGTGGTTTTATTCCTGATATATTATACAGAGACCGCTGTGGATAGTAAACTTGGAATTGATAGTAAATAGCATATACAATTTATTTCTAGTATATTTTGAATTGATAGTAAATAGCAGATACAAGTTATTTCTAGTATATTTATGTTCAGAAAATACACAAAATATTTGTCCTGTCCCCAAGTACCTATGCTTTTTACTACGTCTGTGCACATTCATTTACCAGATTCAACTAGACATTAAACCGTAACATAACGGGATAATCACACAAACATCCAGAGGTCTTTGGAACTTTAAATTTTATTTAATAGGAAGCCGCTATAACTCACCAGGGAATTGTTCTAAAGGCGTCTAGAGATCAGCACAAACTGCTTTATTGCGGAGTTCCTCTAGACTCAAGGACCGAACTGTAAAAAGGCTAAGGTACCGACCATTCATCTTTTTTGGAGGGATGAGTGGGTAGGGTGTTAATTGTCTGATTCTAAATTTCTTGAAAAAGACTTTATTTGTCTCAAAAAGGGAGTGAAAAAAAGATAGTTTGTTTCCATTGAAAATGAGTGGAAAATAATACAAGGAAATAAAATAAAAAGAAACATGTTCCTGCATGTTATGAAAAAGAAACAATTTATTTCTATTGAAGTCGAAAATTGTGTTTGTCCTGAGTCCAACAAAAACATATGCCCCCACCTACAAATGATGAATAGTCGGTGCCTAACTGAAATTTTATAAAATGCCTTAATTTATTATTAAGATTTGAGATTTAGGATGTTTGAAATATCATTTTTCAAATAAAGTCCGGTTTTCCAACAGTTACTGTCATTGTGTTACAGGCCTGTAAGGCCATGTGAACTAGTCTGGCCTTTTAGCATACGTCTTTTAGCATACGTCGTCTGTAAACATTCACATTTTCATCTTCATAATTTATTCATTTATTAAAAATGTTTAAACTTGGCTTTCTTATGTGTATTTGTGTCACCAGACAACTACTTTTTTGGTGGTAAAAAATAATTATACTCCCACTATAGGAGCGAGGGCAATATACAATCTTCTTGTAAATCTGTCTGTACATCTGTCTGTCTGTCTGTATGTCTGTCTGTCTGTCTGTCTAATAGATAATTATTTCTCAGAACTTACAGAAAGCAATGAACTTCTTTTTTGGATAGCAGCTCAACAGAGATGAATGCAAACGTATTATTGCTTTTAAGATCTATTGGACACATATTTCCGATTTGCCCTTACTTTCAATTACGAGCTGGTGGTATACTTAGCCTCAATAACATGTTTTGATTGAATTTGCTTCTGATTTTTTTTCACAGCTCAAGTTTTGGTTTAGATGGTGTCATTGTCCTGTCACAGTAAAACAACAGGGTTGAATACAGGTGCCCTAAAGAGTTCAAAATGGGTCTTCAACGCAGTTAGAAAATCCCGCACCTAGAGGAAGCTTCAGCTGGCCCCTAAACAATAATTATGCTAGTTCAGCGAATTGGACGCTACACTAAACTCCGAAACATACAAATGAACATAAATAAAAAAAAAACACACACACACAAAACTGATATCAATCTTCCCCCTATACCTTTAGCTAATGTGGAAAAAACAACCACACTAGCTGTCAGTAACTGTAACTACTCTCAGATCTGTACTTAGTGTCTTTTTGTTGTTGGGATGTATAAGTACCCGTCCACGTCCACTCTGTGTTTTTGTTAGATGTATTTCTATTTGTATCCATCTGATGAGTTAAGCCTTTTTCAACTGATTTTTATAGTTTGTTCTTATTTTGTACTGTTACACCACTGTCTTAGATTAGGGGTCGGGGTTGTAAACTAGTGTAACCCCGCCACATTCTGTATGTGCCTGTCCCAAGTCAGGAGCCTGTAATTCAGTGGTTGTCGTTTGCTGCTGTGTTACATATTTGTATTTCGTTCATTATTTTGTACATAAATTAGGCCGTTGGTTTCTCGTTTGAATTGTTTTACATTAGGGACCTTTTATAGCTCACTATGCGGTATGGGCTTTGCTCAGTGTTGAAGGCCGTACGGTGACCTATAGTTGTTAATTTCTGTGTCATTTGGTCTCTTGTGGAGAGTTGTCTCATTGGCAATCATACCACATCTTCTTTGTAAAACTCAAATTAAAAGAAGTCAGAGTCCGATGTAAGAATAGGTAACAGAAGAAACTACGCAAATGACAATAATAAACATAAACAAAAAAAGGACTACTAGCAGTAACTTGCATGCAAGCTCCAGGCTAGGAGTACTATTACCAGGAATTTTGCATTTCTTGAACAATTAAATCTGTGGATATTTGGTCAAATAAAATAATGTTTTTACTAAGTAACAGAACATATAAAAAGTATTCTCTTTTCTAACTGGGGGTTTTGTTCTCAAATAGGATTTTTATCTTCAATAGGATTTAGTTTTTGTCCGATATTTTTTTTTCTCCCATAGGAGGTATTTTTCTCCCTAGGAGGTTTTTTTCTCCCATTGGATCTTTTTCCCCTTATGATTTGCTTTAATCTCCCATTGGATTTTTATTCTCCCTTAGGACTTTTTTATCCCTTTGGATTTATTCTAATTCCTTAAGATTTTTTTATCCCACAGGATATTTTTTCTGTAATGAAATTCCTAAGGACTTTTATTAATCCTATCGGATACTTTTTTTTTCATTAGAAAAATATCCCAAAGGATATCAAAAATATTCTACGGGATTATGACTTTATCCTATAGGATTTCTCAAAATCAAAAGTTTTTGGCGGGGCTTGTATTGCTCAGTCTTTAGTTTTAATTTTCGTACAGTCAAGTGTTTGTGAACTCGTTCAATGGCAAAATATTAGACTGAAACGTGTTTGTGTGTGTGTTGGATGGGGGGGATTTCAGAAAGTGAAAAGCAAAGCAAAACATTTTCTATAGTCAAATAGTCTAGAAGTTAGTTCAATTTGCCCTGGCTCCTACGCCCCTTAGCACTATATTTCAATTTCTGCATTTAAGCATACCTAGCAATGTTTCGCTTACGCGGTCAAATTAGAGGGGAGTTAACTCAAATATTTATCTAGAAAATTAACCGTATTCATATCATTTATTATTGGTGTCATCATGTGAACTTTCATATTCACCTCGTAAATAATCAACCGCATTATTCGTTAGATAATACAATTACAAATGAGATAACAATTTCAAACAGTGACAATAAACTATAATGGGAATAGTAAGTTATTATTACTTGAATGGTATAAAGCGCTGCATTGAAAAAAACATTTTCAAAGTTCATCAGCTATGAGACGGCTAGTTTTTAGAAAAGCTATTACTTGTTATTGTTGTCATCATGTGAACTTTCGTATTCACCTCGTAAATGATCAACCGCATTATTCGTTAGATAATAAATGAGATTACAATTTTAAACAGTGACAGTGAGCTATAATGGGAATAGTAAGTTATTATTTTATATTAAAACCCTGATTAAACGGAGTAGTCGGGCATAAGTCAATAAGACAGCAGCCCAAAGACAAAAATAATCAAAACGACAAGAAGAGGGAAAACTTCAGTCTTTCGACAACAGACAGGTGTTTATGTAAAACAATAAATCGTGTTTGTTATGGGCATTGCACAAGATCATGCATTCCTGTTTATGACGATGATGTATGAATGGGTCTACAATCTGTCTTTTGTGTTTTGTATCGATCTGATGAGTTAAGCCCTTTTCAACTGATTTTTTTTTATAGTTTATTGTTATGTTGTACTGTTACACCACTGTTACACTGTTAGCTCTGCCACATTATGTATGTGACTATTGGAAGTCAGGAGTCTGTAATTCAGTGGTTGTCGTTAAACTTTGTTGCTGCATTTCATATTTGTTTTCCGTTTACTAGTATTGTTTTGTACATAAATCAGGCCGTTAGTTTTCTCGTTTGAATTGTTTAACATTAATTTTGTCATTTCAGGGCCTTTTATAGCTTACTATGTGGTATGGATTTTGCTCATTGTTGAAGGCCGTACGATGATCTATAATTGTTAACTACTATGTCATTGGGTTTCTGTTGCAGAGTTATCTCATACCACATCTTCTTATTTTTCATATTTGAAGTACACTCACCGATATTGGATTGTAGGATAATATGATTTTAAATCAACAGGTTTAGCAATTTCAGATTGCTTTCAACAACTGCAAACATTTTTTGATAAAGTAAATAGTTTTTGTATTTAATTATTTGTTATTTATCATACCGTTACTTTTGAGGAAAATTGTTTTTTTCCGTAACTAATTCTAATTGTATGTTATTTTATGTATTTGTTTTACTATTTCAATTAGAGTTGATGACATGTCTTTGATTTCTATTCGATTTATTCAGACCTTTTTTACTTGGGGGCAATTATGAGTTTGTCAGTTCATTGTCGGATCCAGGGAGTGTTCCGGGGGTTGGAACATTTTTCGATTTATTTATTTATTCTTATTTATTAATTATGTGAACGTTTCATGATGTTCCAGGGGTTCGAACCCCCTTTCAAAATTGCTGGATCGCGCCTTTGACATATTGTATAATATATTGTTGAAGACTCTATGATGACTTCCAGATGTCTTATAGCTGTTTGTGTCGTTAGGTTGCTATATTATCTATATATCACTAGTATACTTATATAAGATTAAATAAGCAGTGAAATGATATTTCAATAAAATGGAGCAACCGATCGCGACTGGTAAGGGCTAAACCATTTGATTTTCTGGATAAGAGGATTTTGAAAACGAATATCCTGGCCTGGTAAGAGCTGAACATAAATAATCTTGCATAAGGAAGGATGCAACACAAATGCAAAAAACAATTGTGTACAAAATGAAAATAAATTTTCGCGCGGATTGCGTAGCAACATTCAGAAATAAATAGTCAATCCGCAAAAGATATTCTCTTATAACCATTAATTTTCGACTACTTCAGTAGCCATCAACAATCTAGTTAATCATTTGCTTAACAGATTTATTTGCAATGTTTCACTAAACATATATTTAATGTTTAAATTGTAAAATCAAACAAGGGCTTCGATTTTCGAACTGTTGGTTTTTTTCACTGTTTTGCTTTTAACGCCACATTTTTTTGGTTATCACGTGTCCGATGTAAACCACAGATCATTGATAACGAACTGAAAAACTCTTTGTTTTAAAGTAGATTGAGTGCACCTTACCACTAAGCCCTATAGTTTTCAGAGCTTACAGTGTAATAGGAAAGCAGTCTAAATCATGGTTATAAAATAAACAAAAAACATCATGAAGCTTTTGTTAGTTTCTACTTCTGTTTGTACTACATCATTTTATCTTTTTTAGGTTATTTTGATACTGTTTTTCTTTCTCCCCGTAATGAAATGCGACAGCTGTCCTGCTCCGCCACAATGTAGTTGCCAATATAATATAATCTACTGTAATCATTTAAATCTGACTGATGTTCCAGAGTTTTCGAAACCAGTCAACGAAAATATGACATGGGATATTGAACTGCATAATAATAAAATAAAAAGAATACGGAATGGCGCTTTCAAAGACCTGAAACTTGAAATGCTTCTTATATTTGCCAATGAGATTGAAGTTGTTGAGGAGGACGCTTTCAGTGGAAGTGAGGACACTCTGTATGTCCTCCATCTGTATAATAATAAACTGACTAGTGTTCCATCTGCTGCTGGTAAAATGAGGAAGCTTATGGGTTTAGATATCCATAATAATCCTATATCTACAATCAGGGAAGATGTTCTTAGAAGCGTTTCAAGCACATTGTCCGGAATTATGTTTGGTGATACAAAAATGACCTCGTGGCCAAATTCTTTAAACGTTTTGTCAAACCTGGATTCAATAACGATTGAAAATTTAAACATCGCACGAATTCCAGAAGATGCATTAACTAATTTTCGCAACCTGAGTAGTTTTGAGATGATTTCAACGAATGTCAGTAACATTCCAACTTCTCTTGGTGATCGCTCATTGTTGGAAGATATAAATTTAATAGATAATCCAATGCTTACAACTGAAAGCTTTGAACCTAAGACATTTATCAAACTTCCTACCCTTATGCGAATGACGATTATGCATAGTAGTATAACTATTTTGCCGAACATCTTTCGTAAACTTAATAATTTGTTTATGTTGCAGCTAGAGAACAATCCTATTACATCAATTCCGGATAACGTGTTTAATCTGAATTTCTCCTCTAGTTTTTGGTTTATGACACTAAAGAACACATCTTTGGCCAGTGTTCCAAAGGCTTTATCAAACCTAACTAGTCTCACTCGACTTGATTTTATGACAAGCTTAATAACGGAAATTCAAGATACCGATTTCAGTAAAATGGATAAACTAGAGAGAATGTATTTCACAAACAGTCCATTGCATACCGTATCCGACAATGCTTTTCATGGACTTAAGTCATTGAAGTATCTAACTCTGGATAATACACATCTTACTGCCGTACCGAAAGCAACGATGAATCTACCATCACTTTCAGAGCTAAGTTTATCAAATACCAAAGTTGTTTGTACATGTACCAATCTAGGATGGATTAAACAATGGCCTAGGCACAGTGAAGTGGAGATATACGGAAGTTGTTACAACATTAGGATGACGATTGCATTATATGTTTATAAAGAGCTGCCAAAGTGTTAATACATATCTGTATTAAATGTTACAGTGATGCAGGGAGTTTATTTTTTTAAGCTATTACCCTATTATGATCACATATAAAAATAAGGAGATGAAATCTGATTTTCAATGTTATTTTTCTTGCGAAAAATGGTCTTACGTACTTAATCATGTTTATGTAAATGAAAGATCATTTGACATTTTGTCATGAGATGCTTTTGTTAATATTTTAAAATTGTGTGTCAAAATGTTCTTCTATATAAAAAAAAGGAAAAGATCTCTTCAAAAAGCCTAAACAGTCATAAAAAAGGATTAAAGAAAGAGAACACTCAGGCATGCAAAACATCCCAATACATACAAAAACACTATTAAAATAATTTAACTGAGAACGCAGGAACATTTACGTGTTTTCATGGAACTTATCCCTTGTTAAAAAAAGACGGCCATTGAATTTGTAGTGATAATGAGCTGTCATGAGACCTTTTCAAAACAGTTAATCTTATTCCGATTGTGTCATTTCGAACCTCCTGGCAAAGTGAAAGTAAAATGTTGAAAGTAAAATATTTGTTTACCTTATTTACATCATTTTATTTATTTTGATTTCTTTTATATTATGTTCTGCATGGTTGTCGATGCGATTTTTCTAAATTTCAACTAAACGCTAAAAACATTTCACCAAAAATATTTTGTGAAATGACAGCATAGAAACTTCTTTTTCTTCCGGTAAAGTATAGGCCTTCCAGGGGAGTATTATCGTACCGTTGACTTTAACATACTTGATGCGAGAAAAACATTGTGGAAAACGTGCATATATATACAGTGCAGTTATGCTCCATTAAAATCTGGCTAAAACGACATCACTGTCTATAGTATCTGGACACCCTGCACACCTTGTTTGTATGACTCAAGGGTTGTGCATGATACTAAGGACGCTGGTAGTCCATTCCAGATTCGGATTGTTTTAGGGAAGAGCGAATGCCTGTAAACATCAGTCCTGGAAAATAGTACCAAGAATCTGTCATGATGTCCCCGAGAGTGGATGTTAGTGGCATTAGATGAATTAATGATGAAATAGCCACAAGGTTGTTTACGATTCTGTACATCATGATCACTTTGCAATTTGCTCTTCTCCATGCAATGTCACCCAGTTAAGAATTTGTAGCATTGATGATACTCCACTCATTATGTTGTAGTCATTTAGGACGAATCATTGTGGATCGTATTTGCATTGATTCTAGTTTGTATATCTTATCCTTAATTGCCGGGTCCCAGATGGTACAGGAGTATTCCATTATTGGTCTTTTTAGTGTATGAAAGCAAAGTGCTTGAGTTTGGCTAGGTCAGTTTCTGATGTTTTGTTGGAGGAATGCTCTGGTTTGGTTAGCCTTGTGATGTTGCTAATGTATTGGTTTCAGTTGAGGGTTTTGTGTATGGTAACCCCAAGTATTTTGCTGCGTCGACTTCTTCGAGTACGTGTCCATGTATTTCTAATTCGCAGGTATAATTTTAGTGGCAACCATAAGCAGCTGACATTTCTAGGGGTGGAATTCCATCTGCCAATATATTCCCACTGTTGTAATCCGTCCAGATCTCTTTGCAGCTCGTCAGTATTTTTTTCTGATGGTACAAGACACAATCATCTGCAAATAGCCTGACTTTTGATGTTGATACATACTCTGGTAGATTATTGACGAACAGCAAAAACATGAGAGGGCCTAATACACGTCCTTGTGGTACCCAGGACTGTACAGTTGCCGACTCGTATAAATGTCCTTCAAGTAGAACACGTTGTTGCCTGTTTCCCAAGAAGTCTTTTAGCCAGGTCAGAGTTGTACCCCTTATACCATAATGGTGTATCTTGTATAGAAGTCTTTTATATGGTACATTTTCAAGGGCCTTGGAGAAATAAAGTAGGACAAGGTCCATATGTCCTTTATTTGTTCACATTCCTCGCAAGGTCCTGGATGGTGAGTATGAGCTGGGACTCACAAGACCGCTCATTCCTGAATCCGTGTTGGGCATCATTAAGTATTGAGTGTTTCTCTGAGTGCTTCATGACGTTACTGCAGATAATTTGTGCTAGAAGTTTGCACAAGATGGCAGTGAGTGAGAGTGAAACTTATGAGAAATTGAAAAAAATACCCACAGATTACATGCCATAAATATGAATGTATTGAACGAGTACATTTTCAATAATTGAAGTTATTAGTATGTCATCTGACAGTGGTGTTTGACAATTTTTTAAAAGGGAAAAGTGGTTTAAGAGTGAATTCTTTCTGATAGGTTTGATAGTTTAAGGCACATAGTATAAATCCTTTTTATTGAGTTTTAGTCTGTTTTACAGGGCATATCTTCGGGGGCGTCTGTAACCACAACCCTGTTTTTTATTGACGACTTGCATCTAAATATGACGACCATGATAATAATATATAAAGTATTCGATGGAAACACAATCATAAATACATTATATGCCTTTGAATTGATTTTGAATTAAAAATGTAGTATACATATAAAAGGATAAAAGGGATTACCCAAAATACTGGACAGTACAACAGACCACCACAACCACCAAAAGTAGTACAAACGAAGAAAAACAACAACGAACAATAAATGATCCAAATAGCCTGACTTGGTTACAGGCAACAACTATGGTCATCCTTGGAGTTTTCCCGTGCGGCAGTAAATCTTTTGATTAAGTTGAGCGTTCGTTCGGCTGTGTGTGATGTATAAATACACAGTCACGTCCGTATGTTACTTGGGCGTTAAGTTTGATGCCTCGTGTATGGTGAGTGCCAAGCCCTCTGCACATGAAATAACTCTTGCAATAACTACATGAGTGCTCCGTATGGGACCCATTTCAAGGCAAAACTTCTCACGCCCTTTTTTCGTGTGGAGGTCCAAATTTCCAGCCTTTCATCGCGGTCGACCTACTTCGCATAACCTTTATATTGTATAAATTGCTTTGTTTTGGGTTTTTTTTGTCCTAAATATGCATGAAATATTCGCCATATGAGCAACAATCAATCAATCAATCAATCAATCATTCAATACTTGAGTTTTAATATATCATTTTTCAATGTTTAACTTCTGTTACATCACAACTAAAGGAAGAATAAGAAATAACAATAATTTTTATTTTTATATTAATTTGAAACTATGCAGAATCTGTAATCTTAGCCTATGTGTACTTTTTTTTATTCTAACGTTGTGCTGTTACCCCATTATTAGGGGGAGGTAAGTGTTTACAAACATGTTTAACCTATCCACATTCTTTATGTGCCTATCCCAAATTAAGAACTTGAAGTGCAGGGGCGTGTTTTTTTGTTCTTCGGTAGTGAGCCAGAAGAGGTCCATTTCTGTTTTTTTTGCATTGGGAAGATCTTCTGGCTCTCTTCTACCTCTTCCTTTTAAATAGGTAGTTTAGACGGGAAAGGCACATAACAAACATGGCATCGCTTAGTCTAAATGACATTAGTAAATTTATGAATGCAGATACAATTGAATGTGAGCTGTGTGATAAACGTTTTTATGGTATGGCAGCCTTAGTAGGACATCCCTGTAGGGCCATAAGCTGGATAAATACAAGAACTACACGGACAATATAACAGTAAGGGGATGGCTATTTGATATTCCGGGGAAGGGGAATGGACAGAGGAGTTTTTGCGAAATCAGTTTATTCATTTTACTCTGTCACTAAGCATTTCCATTCTCAATTTTATCTATTTTTCAGCTCTTACCAGTCCACCGTATTCATATTCAAAATACTCCTGTCACCCCCACTAAAAACAATAAATCAAATGGTTTTCCCCTTATTTAACACGAGTTTAAATTGATTAATTGTTGGTTGCTTAACCTTAAAGTCTTGTGACTAATATTTCATACATGTTTAGGAAAACACGAGTCTAAAAGTCAGGTATATAATATCAAAAGAAGGAGATGTGGTATGATTGCCAATTAGGTAACTATCAATCTGAGTTCAAATGAATTCGGTGTCAGCAATTATAGGCTACCGTACGGCCTTCAACAGTGACAAAATCCCATACCGTATAGTCGCCTATAAAAGGCCCCGACATGAAAAATTTTGAAACAATTCAAACGAAAAAAACTAAGTCCTTATTATATATAACAAAACAATTTACCAAAAGTCAAATATGAGACCGATGTGAACCAACAACAACCATTGAATTACAGGGTCCTGACTTTGGACTGGTTGTCGCACATGAAGAATGTGGCAGGGTTAAATATGTTTGTGAGCGCTCAACCTTTCCTTAACTGGGACAGTGATGTAACAGTACAACATAAGAACAAACTGTAAGTTGCAATTGGATAAACACAACAGATCGAGAGAAAAAAAAACAAAAAAACAAAAAAAACATTAAGACAATAAACACAAAGCACCGAACTAAGAGTATTTGCAGTAATTGAAAGCTTGTTCAAAGCCAATTAGAACTAACAAATAAATCATATTCTCCCAGACGAGAAAAGACAATCAGTACGCAACAAACGGATTTAGTCCTAAGCAGTCTGACTAACGCCCCAACCTTGTATACCTTGAATACATATACAATTAAGGTTCTTGAAAAGTGTTGGTCCGAACTTTTTGATCATCGAAATGTTGCAAGGAACGGCACAATTTTGGTATTTTGCAATAGAAATAATAGTGAGGACCAGCAGATTTTCTTCAAGAACCATGCACTAGTGAATAAAGATTTTGAGAACATTGCGATATCTTTTGTATACAACAATAATACAACTTTGTTACTTTAAAAAAAAAATTATAGACAAGATGTCCTTTTCGACAAACATTGACAAATTCTTGTACAGTTTTAAGATTATTCCTGAAAACTAAATGGTCGGAACTTTAAGCCGGATTTGTTTAGCTAAATTAAGTTAGAAAAGCATAAAGAAAAAATGTCACGAACACATGCAGCGGTTTCTTCCAACCAATTTTCTTGTTTTTACAATGATAATATAATTACATGAATGCCAAAACAGAGAACACTAACATAGTCATGTCTACCTATTGATTTTCTAATAATGATCATCGTAAACTTTGTTTATGTCATGCAACATAAAAAAATTCTGCCATAAAAGACGACAAATTGAATTTTTGTTTTATTGCTTCTTCTGCTGAATATCTTCAAAAGAGGTCCAGATTCATTTTTTTGGACTCTTCACCAGAAGACATTCTGGAGATGTGCAGAAGAGACCAATAAAACATGCCCCAGTTGTAGTTGATTTTTGCTGTCTGTCTTATTTGTTCTTTCTTTTTTTTTTTATTTAGCATAAATCAGGACGTTGCTTTTCTCTTTTGAGTTGTTTCACATTATGTCACGCTGGGACCTTTGATAGTTTAATATACGGTATGGTTTTTGCTCATTGTTCAAGGTGACCTGTAGCTGTTTGAATTCGTGTTTTCCTGTCTCTGGTGGATAGTTGTTTCATCGACAATCATACCGAATCTCCTGATTTTTTTATATATATACATGTACATGTAGCTGTTTTTTAAATAATAGCAAAATTTTTGATTTTTATCATTTCTATTATTCAGTTTATATCATTATATTGAGATAATGGTGATTGATTGCCTAAATGGGAAATAAATGAGACATGTGACCATAGATGCTATCAGTGACATCAATTTAACAAAAGATTGAAATTAAAAATGGTAAAAGTTTGGATTGTTAATTGTACGAATACATGTACAGATAAAACAAAACGGATTTTTACATTGAGATATTGAACCGGAAGAACATAGTTTGCTTTGTCAAATACTAAAAAGGGAAATCGAAAGGATTTTATTTTTTAATCAATAAAATGAGAAATATCAGGTGATAAGAGGTCATGTACTGTAATTATGTTGGGTTTTTTTATTTGAAATATTAACAAATCGCAAGAGTTAGAAATTTAAACTGAGAGTTAATTGAAACTTAATTTGTTTTGTGACAGCATATGCGGCAAAATTTGACACACCTCCTACATTGAGTTCTTATGAAACTTGAAATACAGTGTATGTGGAATTTATTAAGGTGAGTTGACGGACTTAATATCATAACAAAGACTTGGAAATATTCCTTTTTTCTACAATGTTTTATCATGTGCAATACTGAAGAACAATGTATATTATTTGGTAGTCCAAATCTCTTTTTACTGTAGTTTTACTGTCCTTTTAAAGTTTCATACATCACTTTTAATTATTTATTGGACTCAAGTGAAGTGTCTTTATTCTGTTATCTACTGTCTTCAATGAAATATATACTGTATGATAACTATTGGTTGGGGTTTTCACCTTGTGTTTGACAATCATACAGGCAAACAAATCTTTGTAACAACTGACAAATATAAACCATAGGGAGATGTGGTAAGATTGGCAATGGGACAACTATCCATCAAAGTTCAAATGAAGTGGATGTTAGCAATTATTGGCAACAGTACGGCCTTCAACAATAAGAAAACCCATACCATATAGTTGGCTATAAAAGGCCTCGACATGAAAAATATGAACAATTTATCTAAGAAAAATAACAAACTAATCTATAACAAAACAGTATACGAAAAAGAAATATGCCAGATATAAACCAACGACTACCACTAAACTACAGGCTTCTGGCATAGAACAGGCACGCAAAGAATGTGGCGGGGTAAAACATGTTTGAAGGCGCCCACCCTCCTCTAGCCGGAGACAGTTGATATACAAAACAATAAACGAAAAACAAATATAAGTATGGCGCGGAATCAGGATCAAAAATACTTATTTACGTATATACATAATTCGATTTACGTATATACAAAAATAATTACGTATATACGTAAATCGAATTACGTATATACAGAAATAATTATGTATATACAGAAATCGAATTACGTATATACAGAAATAATTTCGTATATACATATATCGAATTACGTATATACAGAAATAATTACGTATATACAGAAATATTTATGTATACACAGAAAGATTTTTGCACATATGTTATTCAAATTATGTATTTACTTATTCCAGAGTATCCGCCAATCAAATCGTGTGTAACAGACTTTGTTAATTTTTCTTTTTATATTTTTGGGGTGGTTTTTTTTTTGTGCGGAGATGGAGTAATATAATTAAATAATAACGTCATTGTGTGTAAATTGTTAAAAACATTTTTTTTGTATGAATAACATTTTATGCTATTCACTCCGATACTATATTCGTTAAGAAAATAGCGGATACAGAGCGACGAACAGATCGGCATTCCTTTCATAATTTTCTAAATGTGTGTGATGGCATAGTTCAGGATGTTGTCCGTTTGCTAAAATCAGACTGCAGGAACACAGATTATTTGGATTCTGCATTGTTACGACTCCAGACTGAAATTCAATAAAAGAATTTTATCTATGCTTTTTATCTTCATTATATTATAAAATTGAGAATGGAAATGGGGAATGTGTCAAAGAGACAACAACCCGACCAAAGAGCAGAAAACAGCCGAAGGCCACCAATGGGTCTTCAATACAGCGAGAAAATCCCGCACCTGGAGGCGTGCTTCAGCTGGCCCCTAAACAAAAATGTATACTAGTTCAGTGATAATGGACGCCATACTAAACTCCGAAATATATAAAAGAAACTAAAATTAAAAATAACACAAGACTAACAAAGGACAGAGGCTACTGACTTGGGACAGGCGCAAAAATGCGGCGGGGTTAAACATGTTTTTTGAGATCTCAACCCTCCCCCTATATCTCTAGCCAATGTAGAAAAAACAAACACACAACAATACGCACAGTAAAACTAAGTTTAACAGAAGTCTTAGTCCGATGTCAGAATAGGTAATAAAAGAAACTAAACAAAATCACAATGATACAATGTACATAAATTAACAAAGGACTACTAGCAGTTACTGACATGCCAGCTCCAGACCTCATTTAAACTGATTGAAAGATTATGTCTTCATCATATGAATATCAAGCACAATCCATCCCGTTAGGGGTTTAGCATCATACCATCATAAAATATATGAAAAAAAAACATAACCCGTATCATGCCAACAACTGGTTTTAGAATAAAAGTGTTTATTTCCGATGCAAAGACCCTATAAGTAAATCAATATTAAAGCCAAAATATGCCACCTTTAATGACCTGACAACAGTATCGTAACTATGTCCCTTCTTAATGATATCAAAAAGATGTGGTATGATTGCCAATGAGACAACTCTCCACAAGAGACCAAATGACACAGACATTAACAAATATAGGCCACCGTACGGCCTTCAACAATGAGCAAAGCCAATACCTCACAGTCAGCTATAAAAGGCCTCGAAATTACAAATGTAGAACAATTCAAACGAGAAAACTAACGGCCTAATTTATGTACAAAAAATGAACGAAAAACAAATATGTAACACATCAACAAACGACAACCACTGAATTACAGGCTCCTGACTTGGGACAGGCACATACATACAGAATATGGCGGGGTTAAACCTGTTAGCGGGATCCCAACCCTCCCCATAACCTGGGACAGTGATGTAACAGTACAACATAAGAACGAACTATAAAAATCTGTTGAAAAAGGCTTAACTCATCAGAGGGATACAAACAGAAATACTACACAGAGTGGATGTGGCCGGGTACTTGTATATCCCAACAACAAAAAAACACTAAGTACAGATCTGAGAGTACTCGCAGTTACTAACAGCTAGTTCAAAGCCACTAAAAACTTAAAAAATCATGCATCTAAGACTAAATTATCAATCCGTACACATCCAACATCCAATGGATTTAGTGTAAAGACGTCATAAACAGTCAGAGAAAAACATGACCTTGTGCAATGGCAAGATACAGGTATCGACAGATTGTAGATCCATGAATGTGTATATGTATATATCAATAATATTTAGTTTGCTTTTAATTTACTGATAACAAAATCAATATTAATACCAATACAAACAATATTCAGTGATCTAATTATAGTGTTGAATTGGTAACCTTTTAGAATAAGTTTATTTAAAGGATCGATAAGTTTACATGGATCGTTTCTAAATTTCTTGGCACGGTAAACAACATTTCCGTAAAAATGAGGATGTGTTATCCCGTTTGAAATAAGTTTTCTACAGGTACAACCAAACTTCAAAACCAAATCTTTATATCTATGGAAGAACTTAGTAAAGGTTTTAAGTAATTTGTGGTAACGAAATCCCTAGCTTAATAATTTACCAGTAATACATAGATTACGTTCTTTAAAATAAAAAAAACGTCACGACAGACACGGGCATAGCGAACGAGTTGTGAACTATAAACACCGTAAGATGGTGCCAAAGGAACATCACCATCCAAAAGGGGAAAATTAACAATAGGAAACGAAAAATCGTCCCCTTTGTCGTAAATTTGAGTGTGGAGTTTCCCGTGTAAAACCGAAATATATAAATCTAGGAAAGGACAGTTATTGCCGTTTAAATTTGATTTATTTAAAGTAAGTTTCTTTGGGTAAATTTCGGCAGTATATTTAGAAAATTCTTGATTATTTAACGAAATAATATCATTAAGATAACGGTAAGTGTTGTTGAATTTATCAATTAAATGCAATTTAGACGGGTCTTCACTGAGTCTGGTCATAAACTGTGATTCATAACAGTACAAAAACAAGTCTGCTATTAAAGGGGCGTAATTAGTGCCCATTGGAATACCTACAACCTGTCGATAAACTTTGTTGCCGAAACGTACATAAATATTATCAAGGAGAAAATTAACAGCTTCAATCATCTCATCACACCTCCAGTAAGTATATCTAGCATATTTACCTTTCTCATTAGAGAAAAAGGCTTTAAATGAGTTGCAGCAAATATATTTGCATTCAGATTTACCAAACGACCATTTAATTAAATAGGAAAACTTTTGTTTGATAAGATTGTGTGGAAGTGTAGTGTAAAGAGTAGAAAAGTCAAAACTGTCAACAGAATCAAAAGGATTTATCTAAAACATCCAAAGATTTTTTTACACGCCAAAAATAGTTAATTCCACAATTTTCATATATTTTATTACAATAGTTTATGATAAGCTCTTTGGTAGTAGTTAGGAACTTGTTAAAAGCAGTGAAAGATTAGTTATAGAACACCTACTAGAGGCCGAGATAAAACGATTTGCTATTGGTTTTTTGTGTAGTTTGGATAACCAATAAATATATTCTGTATGTATGTGCCTGTCCCAAGTCAGTAGCCTGTAATTCAGTGGATGTCGTTTGTTTATGTGTTACATATTTGTTATTCGTTCATTTTTTGTACATAAATTGGGCCGCTAGTTTTCTCGTTTGACTTGTTTTACATTGTCATTTCGGGGCCTTTTATAGCTGACTATGCGGTATGGGCTTTGCTCATTGTTGAAGGCCGTACGGTGACCTATAGTTGTTAACTTCTGTGTCATTTGGTCTCTTGTGGAGAGTTGTCTCATTGACAATCATACCACATCTTCTTTTTTATATAGTAGGGACCTTCAAATGTTCAGAAGAAGCCTCAAGCTGTGATGTGGTTATGATATGTTTGTTTACTATATGACTCTCTGTGGAGCACACGGACTCAGTTGAATGTAGATGAATTTAAGATTTCATTCTTAAGAACGTCCGTGTAGTATTTACGGCATACCACCACCACATTGTTGGCTGCTTTGTCGGTTGGTTCAAACACAAACCGCATTGAAAGTTCTTGAAGTTTATTTCTTATTCTGGAAATAGGCGTATTATGTACTCTTTTATTTATTTCTGAATTATTTTCAAAATGTGATATTCTATTATCTACAAAATTCATACATTTATTTAAATAAGAATCAAGATATTTTTTATCAGATTTTTCCCGTTTACACCAATTTTTACAAAACGAGGAAAGAGCATCTTTGGTGACCTGACGACACTGTTTCCAATCTATTCTAGAAAGAGGACGATATTTTGGTCCTTTTTTCGAAAAGTTTTTAACCTCTCTGTCCTGGACGATATTGAGGTTCCCCGTAATAACATGGCCATAGGGAACATATCTAAACTTCGACGATACACAGTTAAAGGAGTACTATTTTCTACATTGGCGTCTGATGTTACCGACGTATAATTAAAAATTAAACTTCTGCTGGGTTTTTTGTATGTGTATGAAATAATAGGTGGTTCTGTGTTATCAAAATAGGGCGGTATACACTTTTGAACGGTAAAGTCATTAAATATAGATAAGTTGAGTTTGTTTAAAGGTTTTGTTAGCTTTTGGGGTGAATGCCGATATTTTTATGCTTTGTAAAGAATATTACCATAAAAAATGGATGTGAAATACTTGAACGTATAAGATGTCTCCATGTTGATTTATATTTACGAATGATGTCCTTGTACCGATGATAAAATTTAGTAAATGTTTTGACTAGTTTGTGATATCGAAAACCCTGGTGTAATATTTTTTCAGTAATACATAAGTTTCTCTCGCTAAAATCTAATACGTTGTTACATACACGAGCGGATCGTACAAGTTGAGATATATAAACACAATAAGATGGTGACAAGAGAACGTCACCATCTAAAAATGGATAATTGACAATAGAAAATGAAAAATCATTTCTTTTATCATAAATTTTGGTATTGAGCTTCCCGTTATTGATATAGATATCAAGATCCAGTAAAGGGCAGTAGTCATTGTTAGTATTAGCTTTATTCAAAGTTAGTTCAACAGGATAAATTTCTTTAGTATACATACTGAAGTCGTCATTATTGAGGACCAATTATAGTTTATTTGCATAATTTTTTTATTGAATGTATCTCTGAAAATATAAATTGTACATATTTCACTTTTAAGATGTGCAGATGCAGTTCAACGAGTTCCAAATTGCGTTAAAAATTTCATAAAAATCCAAAATTCCCGACTATTACATTTACACTTCGTCTTAATTTTGAAATAATAGTTGTCGCAGTCGTAACCCAGTCCCTTTTTTGATATGATCGTTGTCCTTAGAACGTCGGTCTGAAAACTGTTATCTTGTGGAAGCTCATGTCCAAACAAGAACGCTAGCCACATCTTTTCTCGAGACCATCGTGACGAGATAATGATGAAGAAGCATTATAAGAGCTAGTAGTGCTGTCGCAAATAAAAACAACATACGACTTTGACAAATCATAATGATTAACTAAGAATTTCCTTACATCTTCGCCAAACTTGAAAAGCAGAATATTAAAATATGAATTTGATAATAAAAAATGTCAGTTTTGTATAGAGTGCACATGTTTTTTTGAAACCAAGGTAAAATATATCGGGAAAAAGGCAAGAATCAAAGCAGGACAAAGCATCAATAACTTGCTCAGCCCCTCCTGTAAAAAAAGTTATAATTTATGGCCTAGGAAGGCCTTCACGACGGGTGCAATTTATGAGGCAGGAGATGCTAACCCTTCCGGAGTACCTGTTCTCTTCCTCGGGTTTATGAGGGAGTTTGTGTTGTCCGAACATTTTTTTTGGCATTTGTGTTTTACGATTTTGTCTTGTATACCGATTGTTTGCTTTCGAATACTGGTTCTCTTATGGGTACTCAAGACTACGTTTGTCTCTTAGAAATTATGTATGCTATAACCCTTGTCTTATTAAGACGTTTGACAAAACATTTGATCGTTCAATTGGATAATAAAAGGATTTGCTCAAAACATAAGATTACAAATGTAAGCATCATGTTTAACATAATAATAATTCAATCTGCCGTTTACCACTATCCGTTCCAATATCGTTTACAAATTCAAGAGCACAAAATCGACGTAGAAACAAGGATTTTAAATCTTTTATATACATATCCGTTTATGAAGGGACTTTACATGTCTCATTAAAATTGAGCATGTCGTTTTAATATCTCACAACTTTGTGATTCAAGAAACTTTAAGTCACATAAAGATATAACAATTTGAAAAGAAAACCAAAAACATAATTTTTCTGATGGACAATTAGGACAGTGAAAAATAAGTACAGTGATTGATATGGATAAAATGGTTAAAATGACTTGAATAAACTCAAAACTATAGACGAAGTATAAAGAATAACTGTCACAGAAAATAGAGGGAATCTTCGCCTTTGTGTATTGTGATTAAAAATTGAAATCAATGCAGAAAATTTAATAGCCAATTAAAATGTTGATATAGAAAATAATGGAATATTCGAAATGATGACTTTATTGACCGAATTTTGTGTGACGAGCTTTATTCTTTTAATCGAGATTTCTTATCATGTGTGCTGTACTTTTTTGTCTTGTATTTTCGTTTGTCTGTCCCTCCGATATAGAAAAACTACGTGTGTCTCAGAATGGTGTACTTGATAACTTATTCAGATATTTAATACATCAATACTGAATGAAGAAATAATAAACTATATATGAAATAAATATACAATCTATTTTATTATTTTGGCCAAATGATTGTACAGAAAAGCTCCAAGTGATTGTACAGTAAGCGAGCAAGCGATTGTACAGTCAATGAAATTTTCCAACATAAAAAAAAATGGTTTATTTTCTTTTCTACTGAGACGATGGTTATCAAACTTTCAGAGTGGTTAGACTATATATCAGAAAAGAGTTAATTGTAAAAATTGTTGTAGTGACGATTATCTTTTTGCATTTTTTTAAAAATTTTATTCCCTGTTGATGGAGAATTTTAAGCGGTTTACTCGGAGCTCAACCATTTAAGGGAAAACGTCTGGCTGCATATGTCGTTTTCGGTATTCGATTGGTCTAGATGTATATGTAGAATGTTTTCATTACCAAATCTTCAAGCAGAAACGTAATATTGTAACGTGTGCGTTAATCAAAACTTACATTCAGTAACTTGTTGTTTTTTCGTTTGTCGGAGCCTCGCTTGAAAGTCTCCCGAATGACCAAAATTTTTAAAAAAAGGTACAGTTCTGTTCCCACACTGTGACCATTTAGAGCCTTAAAATTGCACCTGTGACCTGCACATTTCTGAATGAACGATTGCAAAATGCAGGTGCAAAAAATCTTCCAAATGCATGGATATTAAAAAAGTTCTGTTGAATCTAGAAGTAATATCAAATTGAAATAACTCACCCGTCAAGTTTGTACATCTCGAAAAACGTCATGCTTATTAACTGAAAATTGATAGTGTATTAACTATTGATTGCCACCGTTCTCCTGACATATCATTGGAAGGAAAATGAAGCGCTTCTGACAAACGTATATAGTTCTGTTTACGTCAAGGTCGTTAAATGAAACGAAAAAAAAAACTCAAAAAACTTAAGATTTTGCTAATATCAAACGATATCGAATTCACATAACTATCACCTGAAATAGAAATAAACGAAACAAAGATGGCTACAAATTCGCGCAAAGACAAAAATATCAAGCAAACATATACAAGTATACAAAGGAAATGGGATCCCTAGCCTTACCATTCCGAAAGAAAGGGGAACGAACATTACAAAATCAACCCAAAGCCCTCACCCATGGGACCCATCCTAAGTATGGTACTGGGGTTGGGGCTATTTTTGTTCATAGCTTTCTTTGGACTTCATTTCTTTCCTCTCGGGACAAACGGAGTGAGAGGGGAAACGTCACACTGATATATTTACAACTTTGATTCTAGTCAAGATAAATTTGCACATCAAACTTTTTCAATACTAACCAAGAAATAGTTTTTAATAATATTTCATTGAACAGGATTATCATCGTGGTCTGTCTCCTCTGAAGCATGGAATACAGGTCAAGGTAACCTACATTTGGAAGCAAGCCGCACACCCAAGTTACATGCTTGTAGGTTAACTGGTATCTGAGAACTAAGATTGGACGTGGACATGTACGCCGAGGGTACTCAAACAGTTCACCTTACTTCCTAAACATACTCATCTCATATTCAGTTTTTTGTTTTGTCAGTTAAAATAATTGTAGAGTACACTATAACAACGGCGTTTAGGTAGCAGTTCTGGAAGAGGTTGGAAAAGTTTCAATAAATGCGTGTTTTCTGAACTTTCCGTTTCTATACAGCAACATATATCTCGTCATGGAGTCCACATTTCACAACTGATACTTTACACAAGGGCGTGCGTGCAGTACAAAGGATTCATAGATAGAGGACTATCTTTATCAAATAAGATATTTAAACAGAGTTACAGAAAAAAACTTTAATATCCTCACTTAAAAATCTTATGGTCGCCATCACGATTTGGTTGAGCATTATGGAATGTCCATTTCACAAATGGTTATGGATGTGTTCCCGTTGTCGTACTCCTAGTCCGTCCTTCTTATAGTGACATGCGGTATGGGCTTTGCTCATTGTTGAAGGCCGTTCGGTGACCTATAGTTATTAAAATATGTGTCATTTGGTCTCTTGTGGAGAATTGTTTCATTGGCAATTATACCACATCTTCTTTTTTATATGACTTACTATCCGCTTTTATATTACATTTGGACAATGAGCTGGAAAAGTTTAACCTTCTCGAGCACCTGATTTCACTCTCGGTTTGTTTGAGAGTTTGAGTGTTCGCATTGTCCATGCTTTGGTTTTTAGTGTTTTCGGTGTTTGTGTTTCGTGTTTAATCCCACACCTTGTTATTTTGTCCTCGTCTGTTTTCCTGGAGGTGCCTTGTCCTTTGATCATGTTGTACGAGATTTTACTGTGACTTTGGTATGCTTCCTGCTATTTATGCCAATTAAACTGAATCAATACATTGCTTAATATTAAACTGGCAGTTCTAGAGAAGGTCAATTGATTTACTTTAAAGTGCCACTTATTGTTATATCAAACTACAAATGTAATTAAAGCGTGTCTGTTGTCAAAATTAAGTGATTTTAAACATAAACAAACAAGCAAGCTAACAAAAAATATGCACCAAAAAAAATTGAAAAAAACAACATAATACGTGAAAACCAATGCTCCCAGATATGATATTTTGCTGGTAAAATATGCTTATTTTTTTTTTTAATCCGGAATATATAAACGAGAGTACAATTGAAGCTGTTATGATTGTCTGTTCGTAGTCGCGCTTAATTCATTAAAAAACTTTCGAAATCGAATATTCCTCTCAAGGTTTTATTTGACAATATACATCTCTGATGTGTTTTTTGTTAAACATATGAGTTAATTTGGCTATTTTATGCATAAGTTTTATTGTTGCTGTTTTAACCTCCCACCCCCCAAAAACGAGAGTTAGATCCGGAACTGAAAACCGGAATCCGAACCCACGTAAATGGAAGAAAATGTCTCTCTCGGTTCTCATTAGTCATAGAAAAGAGAAATCATTGTTATAACAATGAATTTCATTGGCAGGTTGTATTAATGTCTAGTATACAAAAATATTAACGTATATACACAAAGAATTCCGTATATACGTAAATCGAATTCTGTATATACGTAAATTGATTTACGTATATACGTAAATCGAATTTCGTATATACATAATTATTTCTGTATATACGAAATTATTTACGTATATACATAATTATTTCTGTATATACAGAATTCGATTTACGTATATACGGAATTCGATTTACGTATATACGTAAATCGAATTCTGTATATACAGAAATAATTATGTATATACGTAAATAAGTATTTTTGACCCTGATTCCGCGCCATATATAAGGAACAGCAATAAACGACACTCACTGAATTACAGGCTCCTGACTTGGGACAGGCATATATAGAATGTGGCGGGGTAAAACATGTTCGCTGTCGCCAAACCTTCCACCTAACCTTGTACAGTGTTGTAACAGTACAAAATAAAAACAAACTATAAAAATCAGTTGAAAAGATCTTACCTCATCAGATCGATACAAAACAACTTACAAAATCACACACTGGACGTGGTAGGGAATTTATACATCCCCCACAACAAAAAAGACACAAAGTTCTGATCTGAGAGTACTCGCAGTTACTGACAGCTAGTTCAAAGCCAAAAAAAAAAACAGTAAAAAAAATCATGTATCCTAGACCAAAATATCAGTACACATCCAACATCCAATGGATTAAGATTAAAAGTCAAAGAAAAACGTGGCCTTGTGCAATGCCAAACTATAGGTATCAACAGGTTGCAGAACCGTGAATGTGTATTTGTGTGTAACAATGATATTCAGTATGGGTTTAATTTACTGATAACAAAATCAATATTTATACCAATTAAAACAATATTCGAAGATCTAATAATAGTGTTAATTGGTTAACTGTTAGAATAAGTTTATTTAAAGGATCGATAAGTTTTCCCGGATCGTATCTTAATTTCCGGGCTCGGTAAACAACATCGCCGTAACATCACAGGTACAGCCAAACTTCCAAACCAAATCTTTGTATATATGGAAGAATTTAGTAAAGGTTTTAAGTAATGTGTGGTAACTACATCCCTGACTTAATAATTTACCCCTAAACCTGGGACATTGGCGTAACAGCACAACATAAGTACAAACTTTAAAGATCAGTTGAAAAAGGCTTAACTCAGTATTGCCGGCTGGCCAAACTAAGAGATTTTGTCAGCATAGGGGAGGGGGAGGGGGGTACCCCGGTATACCACAAAATCAAAATTAACTATTGCGGCTGGCCAAACTAGGAGATTCTGCACATGGGCAATGATACCAGAGGTAGAGGTAGGCATTGCCTTTAAAATGGTCAGTAACACTTATGCCCTAAACTCGTATGATTTTGTCAGCATAGGGACGGTGTACCCCGGTATACCATAAAGTCAAAATTAACTGTTGCCGGCTGGCCAAACTAAGAGATTCTTCATTATACCAGAGGTAGAGGTAGGCATTGCCTTTAAAATGGCCCATAGCACTGATGCCCTAGACCCATACGATATTGTCACCATATGGGGGAAGGGTTTCTCGGTATATCTCAGTCAAAATTAACTGTTGCCAGCTGTTCAAAGAAAGACGTTCTCCACGCGGGCCATTATACAATAGGTAGAGGTAGGCATTGACTTTAAAATGGCCAAGAGCACGTATGCACTAGACCCGTACGATTTTGTCATCATAGTCAACATGGATATCTTGTTTTACCAACAATACCGTAAATACATGACAGTATTAGTGTTCACGCCGAAAAAAGAGGATGTTTGGTTTCTAGACACTTCGACATTTGGTATGATAATTTTGGATTACCACATCCCCGTCGCAAAAATATGACAGGATCTAAAATCAACCAATAATTTCGTTAAACAATATTCGGCAAAATGTTCATTAAAAGTTGGTGGATTAGAAACTGTGACATTTTTCAACAGTATTGTCCACCTAAAATAATTTTATGTGGCGGAATTACCTTGCAGATGTCGGAGGTGGTAAGGTTAAAACAACATAATTTGTTGATCACTTGAAGATACTGAAGACTACTAGTTAAGGATTCAAACATCAAATGGGGAATGTATGTGAAGAAATATTCCAGGTGGAAACTTCACGTATACAAAATTCATTAATAGAACACCTTAATGAAATGTTCAAAAAATCTGCCGATAATATAGTGAATGTTTCGGATAATAAAGAAGTAGTAGTAAAAATTGACTACACGTGAGATTACTAGTTATGTGCAGTGTATCACTTTGATCCACTTTCGTACTCAAGACACAAAAAATGTACACATGATGATAGAAAGTTCCAAATTACCGGCCGTGTACACTCAGCAGTAAAGCGAGGCTTGAAACTGCATTACGTGTAATAAGAGTTTTTAAGCCCGACAGTTTATTGTTCAAACAAACGACAGACTCCAAGTATTGGATGACTGAATTGTTGCTTTTATTGTTTATTTCATTTTTAGTGCAATATTTGTTTGATAGCATTGATTGTTGGTTGCTTAACGTCCAGTGACAAATATTTCATGCATAATCAGGACGAGAAGTCGTTTAAGAAATAGATCATGAAGAAAAAAGTTTTAGAAATATTATAAATTTCACATCATTAGGTAAAAGGATATTTTCAAAGCTATTTACATTTGAACTAAGCGTAATGTTTTTTTGGACAAAATTATATATTTTGCTCTAAATTAACGCATACGATTTTGAAAATAATAAGAACTTGCAACTAAAATCTCGGGCATTATTAGAATATTACGGCTTTTAAGCATAGAATATAAAATTTTATATTGCCGAAATTATGGTTTCATGTAATACAAATAAATATTAAGCAGTTATAATATACAAGCATGACAAAAGTGAGCTTTTCTGATGTTGTTTATTGGTATATAATGAACTGAAAACAGTTGAACATTTTTTTAAATAAAATTCTCCTATATATATATTATGTATATATGAAAATGAAACTTCATGTGATGAAATTTCGATAAAATATATTGTAAATTCACTTACTTTTTTAGTGAAACCATTTTGTATATATACGCATTTTTGTCGGAATTGAAATTCATGTTCAATCAACCAGAACCCGTTTATAACGCATGTGTATACAGGTTGTACATAAATATATTATTTCAGCATGTTCTAGTGGTTTTTTGTTTTGTTTTATGGGTTTTGTATTTTGTATAAAATGCACAGGAAAAAAATTGTTTTTTAAACATTTATTATTTCATCTATTTTCCAACAAGTTCCAAAATAGAAAAAAGTTGCATACAATTAATCTTTTTTTTTCTACAAGGTAAAATATAATTCAACAAAAACTGATAAATTTATTATTGTAACTTTA
Organism: Mytilus californianus; assembly: GCF_021869535.1. Taxonomy (NCBI): domain Eukaryota; kingdom Metazoa; phylum Mollusca; class Bivalvia; order Mytilida; family Mytilidae; genus Mytilus; species Mytilus californianus. Next base: position 1,094,148 of record NW_026262699.1, read on the forward strand.
TTTCCTGTGACCTTCCCATCTATATTCATCAATACGAACGTACGACAGAAGGTCACAAAAAAAACAATGGAAGGACAAGAAGTCACAAATTAGTTTTTAGATATTTTTTTTGGCAGAGATCTAAAAAAAAATAACTTTTTCAACTTTTACATAATTAAAACCTGTGTAGTAAACCATCAATAGTTTTAAATTTTTGCTAGGGAAAAAGAATATCAAAAGGACTTCATGGTACCAATAAATATATTTACTTTGTATGGTTCAAATTCATTTAATCTCTATCCAAAAATACTAATATAAAAAATAAGGAAATGTGTTGTAATACTACAAATGAAGCAACTACCTACCAGAGTTCAAATGATAATAAAAGACTCCGACATGAAACATGTGAAACAATGCAAACTCGAAAACTATCGAAATAATCTATACAATACCATAGATGTAATACCCATTATACATCTATGACAATACAAACGACGAAAAATAAATATCACAGACAACCACCAACTACACACAAATAAATTTTGAATTTCTGTCCTGACAATTTTATGAATTACAAAAAATGCTGCTTTGTGGAAGCATTTGGTTTATTTTAGAACTTACAATTTGTTGTAATTTTATCATTGACAATGATAGAAGAAAACTAAGAGTTTCATTGTACATCACCAGAAAGTTGAAAAAAAAAGAAAAATACAGTCACTGCTGTTTCTCGTATTGCGAGTTAAGATGAAATTGTTTTTGTTTAAACATTTTATTTCTATAAATATCAAGTTCTCTACATTCTCTGCTATGGATAAATGTTGATGGTAGTTTTGTCAATGTCTCTATTTAAGCTATTGGTGTATTTTCTAAATAACTACATAAATTGTTTTGTCTTGTTCGATTGCAGTCTCGTTGATTTGTACCTTTATCTCTTCTTATTCATATTCATTTCCAAATAATTTGGTGGCATACACCGTTTGTCAGAGGCTTTGCTAGGCATTCGTATACAGGTCAAGGAAAATAATGTATTTGAAATCCTTCCATGACACAATAATGTCTTTATTACATATTGTTCTAATCAGGCAGTCAGCCTTTAAAAGGATATTTTTTTATATAACAGTTGAATAAAATTTAAATTTACGGAATTAAAACGAAAGATTCAAAGTGTATATAAATATTGCAAAAGAATATTGTGTTTTTTACAACACACACATAAAACTAATTTTAAAAACTTACTTATCATTGCTTCATATATTTTACAGGATAATCAGAGTTTTATGGAAGTTGCATGTTGAGTGCAACTTTAGATAAGAAACCATATTGATATTTTGTAGAAAACCTGCTTTCTGCATTAATTTAACATAAATCCTGTATTTTCAACACATTTCAAGTTTTCTAGGAGAAAAACCAGTCAAAATGATAAAAATGTTGCCGTCGTAAAATAAATGTTCCAAATGGGAAGAAAAATTGTTCCCATGGGAAGAAATTTGTTCCCTTGGGAAGAAAATTGTTCCCATGGGAAGATAAATTGTTCCCAAAGGAAAAGTTAAATTCCCATGGGAACAAATTATTTACTAATGTTCCCATGGGAACCTAAAAGTTCCGATGGGAATTTCAAAATTCCCATGGAAAAAGTACTTTTTCCGATGGGAACTTTAAATTTTCCCATGGGAACTTCTAATATTCCCATGGGAATTTTTAAATTTCCCATGGAAAATGTACTTTTAATCAGCTGTAGTGACAACAGCGACAACAGTGACAGGTTGGGACATATGGGGAAATTTATTTTTTTTTATTATCTTTCACTTGACCAAAAAATATTGTTGTTATCTTGTAAAACAACAAAGTCAGATTTGCCAATTCTGGAATGGCAAATTTGTTTCGCACAGTGTTCTATTCTGACATCGGACTTCTTTTGAACTGAGTTTTAGTGTGCGTATTACTGTGTGTTTGTTTATTCTCCATGGGCTAGAGGATTAGGGAAGGGTTGAGAACTCACAAAACATGCTAAACCAGCTGCATTTTTGCGCATGTCCCATGTCCGGAGCCTCTGGCCTTGCTTAGTCTTGTGGTTTTTTTTTTTTTTAATTTTGGTTCATTTATATGTTTCGGAGTTTAGTGTGACGTCCATTTTCACTAGACTAGTACGCATTTTTAAAAACTTTAATGATTAATGAACGTTCATTTTTTATGCGATGAAGAAGGAAAAACATCATTTAAATTATTTCTTGATTGCATTTAGTAAACAATACTATTTAATTAACTCTTAAATAAAACTTGGCACATGCTTCATAGTGGGTTAGGAGATTGATTGCTGTTTGCTGAACGTCCAGTGCATGGGAAATATTTTATACATGTTCTGGACGAGAACAAATTTACAATAAATACAATAGGTACATGTATGTCCTGTAGTAAAGATTCGACCGAGATAATAGTAGGAAAATTGGACAGCTAATTAAGAAATTAATTTGTAAATTTATTGAGGTGTAAAAGCTTTGACCAAAGTACATTTTGTATGAAGCGCGGAAGAGCTTCATTCAAAAAATGTGCGCACGGTCAACGCTTTTAAAACCGTATAAAATTACAAATTTTCTGCTAGGTTAATAAAAACACGATTTCTATCAACTTTTTCTTTTATTTACCTGTGCACGTAATGTGGTAGCTCGTGTCATCTTAACACCCAGTCTACCACAAAACCATGCAAAACAGTCAACAAGGGGGGGGGGGGGGGGGGGGGGGGGGGGGGGGGGGTCATCAGATTTAATTGAAACTTTGTGTGCTTAAACAACATTATGAAAGAAGTCCATAAAACAAAGATTTCAGCTGGTTCCCATGCCTTTCAGTTAGGAGATGCTGTAATGTACCGGTAACCAGTTTCCCCATGTTGGAGGCAGTATTTTTCTATGAAAATGACAAATTTCAACACCCTAAAACTTATGAATGCAGAAAAAAACGAGATAAAGAACGATAATTTATTGAATAATAAAGTGTTGAGGCTTTTTTAACTCATCAGGACTTGAATTTACGAGAAACAGTTTGTGGATAATTCCTAGGGAGATAATCCAATAAAATTTTTTTTTTTTCAGAAAATCATAAAAAGTACGTACTTTTAAAATTATCTAGCCTTTGGTCCATTAAAAATATAAAGATAACTTCCTATGTTTTATCAATTGGAATACCTAATTATGCATTTTAGCTAGTAAACTTGCTGGGGTCTCATTGTAGTACATTCTAAAAGTCTAATATAAAAATGCCTAAATTTACATTTTCTCTCAATAAATCAATGAATTTAAGAAAGGTATTCTGTAGATAATTTTGGAAATGTAAGTGTTTCTTTTTCAAAAGCACTATAACATTTAACAAAATAAGTCAAAGTAACGATGACCATGGTTCAATTGCAATTTATGATGCCATAAATATTGAATTTCTATGATACAAAGGGAGATAATCCAGTAAAAATGCATTTTTAAAAATCTTAAAATCACATTTTTGTAAACTTACCAGCTCTCTGCCCATTAAAATAAAAACATATCTCTATTTGGTTATTTCAAGTGACAGAGTTAAGAACGCATTTTAGCATATACGATTGGTTGACTCTTGTGTTAGTACTTGTTAGAATTTTCCTTTAATAATGTCCAAATTTACAATTTCTCTTACAGAATCAATGAATTTTGAATATCAATCTGTAGATAATTTTGGAAATATATAAATTTTACATTTTTAAAACCTACAGAAGCGTATTAGGGCCATCCTTTTTTATTTATTTTTTTTTCAAATTATCAACTTTAATCTTGGAATTATCAACTTTAATCTTGGAATTTCCAACTTTAATCTTGGAATTATCAACTTTAATCTTGGAATTATCAACATTAAACATGGAAATTCCAACTTTAATGTTGATAATTTCAAGATTAAAGTTGATAATTCTAAGATTAAAGTTGGAAATTCCAAGATTAAAGTAGATTTTTTTTTGTTAGTGGTGTGCTATGTTTGTCTAAAACAATGTACCTATTTTTATATAATATTAACTACTATTTGGTACCTTTATTTATGTATAAAAATTGTGACCCGCCATGACATTTCCAGGCTTATGGAGGTAGAACGTCATTGTTAGAAAAATTATAAACATGATAAATATCGAGATTCAATGGAATACGTATTTGTGATTGCGTGAAAAAAACACTTTCCTTGGCTTCTTTCTTGCGGACGCCGAACTATACATCATATATAAATTCTGAACAAGTTTTACGTCTTCATCGTTTGAAGTGAAAAATATTTGATTCTACATTTTAAATAGTATGCGACGATTAACAGTTTATAAGTAGGTGTTCTCATAAATTCAAAGAATTAAATTACAAAAATCAAAATTCTCTGCTCTATAGATTTTCTTTCATTAATGGAGTCTGAAATATATCCATAATAAATGCACCGTATCAAATTATATTATGAGAACACCTACTTATAAACTGTTAATCGTCGCATACTATTTAAAATGTAGAATCAAAAAAAAAAATTCTCTGCTCTATAGATTTTTTCTGATATTTATCCATAATAAATGCACCGTATCAAATGCATATAAGAGAACACCTACTTATAAACTGTTACGCGTCGCATACTATGTATAGAGACATGCATAATAAATCTAAATTAAAAGACAAATTTAAAGAAAGGAATTCTTAAAGCTTACTTTGACAAATTGTAAACTAACTTCATTTCAACAAGTTTAAATTACATGTTTTAAAATAGAGCTACAAAAAAATCAAAATTCTCTGCTCTATAGATTTTCTTTCATTAATGGAGTCTGAAATATATCCATAATAAATGCACCGTATCAAATCATATTATGAGAACACCTACTTATAAACTGTTAATCGTCGCATACTATGTATAGCGACATGCATGATAAATCTAAATTAAAAGACAATTTAAAAAAAGGACTTCTTATGGCTTACTTTGACAAATTTTAAACTAACTTCATATCAACAAGTTTAAATTACATGTTCTATAATAGAGCTAAGAATTGTTTGTATTGTAGTAAATTTAATTCTTTGAATTTTATTCAAATACGCTATTGAACATTACTAAGCGCCAATAAATACAATGATTTTGCATTTTATAAGTTAGTGACTTCAATAAATAAAAGTCGTCATAGAACAGTCTCATTTTCATACCGGTATTCGAAATGACTCGTTTCATTGCTATTACAACATATATGTCATAATAACACGACAGAGCGTTTTGCTTCGAATTTTCTTAATAAATATACAAAAAGCAAATTTAAGACAATGTACCCTGTTTAGCCTGGAAGCGGCTAGTCGCATATAGTTAACCACGTTTTTCTCACAATGACGTTCTACCTCTCTACCTCCATAAGTCTAGATATGTCATGGTAATAAAATATATACAAAGAATGACCTTTACTTGTGTACAATATTTTAATGTAAATATAAAGTCCCTGATTGATTCAAATACCACAATTAGCCGTTAATATAAGATTTCCATAATATATTTATAAAAGATATGTAAAACATACCCCAAATCAATATAAAATTATGAAAGAACTATGTATATCAATATAGAATGTCATTAAAAAGTAGCGTCATAAATATAAAATCTCGCCCCCCCCTTTTTCATGGATATTAGGCTACGTGAAACTATACAAGACATTTCATTTTGAAATGAATGTCAATTTCAGAATGGCGCGAGATTGCTGTAAGTCCATCAATATAGGATTAAACATTTTTTTTCTAGAGGTTATTGATGTGTAAACTGGGGCGATTAACTCGCAAACTAAATAAAAGTCCGAAGGACTTTTATGTAAAGTTTGTAAGTCAGCGACCCAGTTAACACATCAATAACATCTAGAAAAAATGTGTTTAATCCTTATAATTCTTAACCCAATCATTTGCAATTTTTAATTAACATTTGTCGGTACATTGGCTACTATTTACCATCAAATGCACATTTGACATTTCGTAACTAAGGAGTAAGCCGCCATATTGACTTTCTGAAATCCACTAATATTCGATTAATGCAATAGAATCTAAAATGAAATAATACCTACCTCAAAAACTTCATTTTAATGAGATATTATTTAAATTTGAAGCATACTAGAAACGGAATAATTAATCTTCACTCAGTCTTGAGAGTTTTCATTCGTATGACGTCAAGATTTCCCCTGAAGATAAAGCGCCAAGCTCATTCATGATTTTTCGCGGAATTTTATTTTATTGTAAATTTATACATTTTCCAAGCTTTAATAAATTAATTATTGTCTTTTTATTATTCATTAGAATAAAAATAACAGTTATGTATTTTTTTTTTTCAATCTCAATTTGCTTAAACCCCTTGATCCATGCATCTGTTTCGCGCATGAATAAATCACAATGAAGGTTACGGAAATAGTTTCGGCAACATGGTTTATCGAAATGTAAACCAAGGGAAAAATGCTAACGGACCAATCCAATTCAAGTATTTGTAGATATGCCAATCATATAAGAATTATAATAACGTATTCTAATGAAACTTACAAGTAATGTATTACTAGTATTTGGAAATGAGGGTATACTGGATAGGGAAAGGTGTAGTTTAGCCTATAGCAACAGGCCACCTACGGAACCCCAAAATAGTTGTTGCAAGGGTTTTTTTCTTGCACACAGCTTGGCACAATTTCTAAACGATGCATGTTTTATGTTCCTATTTTGATAAGACGTGGCTGCGAATCCATATATCCTGCACAGCCAAACGGACGCCCTACTTTAGGAAGGGTTTTACTATCGCTCCATCGGAAGACGACCAAGAGATAACCATAGTTCTATACACTACTTTTACAAATTGTGACTTGGATGGAGAGTTGTCTCATTGGCACTCATACCACATCTTCTTATATCTATGTAATCCGTCAATGTTAATGCATGGTTGCAACTCTTCTTTTTTTATCAAAACACATATGCTATTTGAAATACACAACTGTTAACAAGCTTGACCGCAATAATTCATAATGCAGTCCTCTTTTCCTTTTTCGTGGCATCGTCGAATGCGACTCATCGTCCTGATTTTGTTCTGAACTGAGTTACACGACTGAAGAAAAACGTGAATCATAAACCGTTTCCCTTCCAGATTACCCGCGTTCCGTGGTATAAAAATACTAATACACGTAGAAGCATAACATCCACCACCAAACCCTTGTTATGAAAAGACTAATAAACATATACATGAATAACCACCATACCTCTAGTGTATTAAGACTAATAAAAAGACTAATACCCGTGGTATATTAAAGCTAATACACGACTATAATCTACATCCATCACATTACCCGTGGTATATAAAGATTAATACACAATTATAATCTACATCCACCACCATATCCGTGGTACATAAAGACTAATACACGACTATAATCTACATCCACCACCATACCCGTGGTATATAAAGACTTATCCACGACTAAAATCTACATCCACCACTATGCCCGTGGTATATAAAAACTTATCCACGACTATAATCTACATCCACAACCATAGCCGTGGTATATAAAGTCTGATACACGACTATAATCTACATCCACCACCATACCCGTGGTATATAAAGACTAGTACACGACTATAATCTACATCCATCACCATACCCGTGGTATATAAAGACTAATAAACGACTATAAATTACATCAACCACCATACCCGTGGTATATAAAGACTAATACACGACTATAATCTACATCCACCACAGTACCCGAGGTACATAAAGACTAATACACGGCTATGCTCTATATCCACCACCATACCCGTGGTATAAAAAGATTAATACACATTATAATCTACCTCCACCACCGTACGCGTGGTATATAAAGATTAATACACGATTATAATCTACACCCACCACCATACCCGTGGTATATAAAGACTAATACACGACTATATTATACATCCACCACCATACCCGCGGTATATGAAGACTAATACACGACTATAATCTACATCCATCACCATACCAGGGGTATATAAAGTCTAATACACGATTAGAATCTACGTCGACCACTATACCCTTGGTATATAAAAACTAATACACGATTATAATCTACATCCACCACCATACCCGTTGTATATAAAGACTTTTCTACGACTATAATCTACATCCACCACCATACCCGTGGTATATAAAGACTTATCCATGACTATAATCTACATCCGCCACAAAAGCCGTGGTATATAAAGACTAATTCACGATTATAATCTTCATCGACCACCATACCCTTGGTATATAAAGATTAATACACGATTATAATCTACATCCACCACCATACCCGTGGTATATAAAGACTTATCCACGACTATTATCTTCATCTTCCACCATACCCGTGGTATATAAAGACTTATCGACGACTATAATCTACATCCATCACAATACCCGTGGTATATAAAGACTTATCCACGACTATAATCTACATCCACCACCATAGCCGTGGTATATAAAGACTAATTCACGATTATAATCTACATCAACCACCATACCCTTGGTATATATAAGATTAATACACGATTATAATCTACATCAACCACCATACCCGTGGTATATAAGACTTATCCACGACTATTATCTACATCCACCACCATACCCGTGATATATAAAGACTAATCCACAACTATAATCTACATCCACCCCCATAGCCGTGGTATATAAATACTATTTCACGATTATAATCTACATCCACCACCATACCCGTGGTATATATAAAGACTTATACACGACTATAAATTACATCCACATCCACACCCATGGTATATAAAGACTAATAGACGACTGTGATCTACATCCATCACCATACCCGTGGTATATAATATTAGTTCCATAGTGTGCTAGTGACCTAATACGATATATATGTGGTCAGTAAATTCCATAAGGGGTGAGAGTTAAGCTCGAATCCCCATATTGAATTTACTGACCCCATATACATCGTATTAGGTCACTAGCACACAATGTAACGAATTTATCTTACCGACTATCTTAACATGTGGTATTTAGACTAGTGGCTTATCTAAGTGATCAAATCTTCAATACCGTTAGTATAAAGAACCTTCTTCCATTGGTCTAAACAAAAACAAATGCCAACAATACAATAACAACTTGCTAGCTTTAAATGTGTTTTAAGAATTTGTTTCAATCGTTCATAATCAATTTCTTCGACTGTTGAAACCTATAAGATTTTTCCTCAACACCGTGTTGTTTTAATAAAGGGACGTAACACCACTAATAACCGTGTATTGAAATAAGCCCCGCCTACTAACCTAATATGGAATTAACACGGTCACCGCGCGGTTGCTTTTAACCAATCATATTCCTAGAAATGTATAGGAGGTAAGATAAAGTCTAATACACGACTATAATCTACATCCATCACCATACCCGTGGTGTAAAAAGATTAATACACGAGTATAATCTACATCCACCACCATACCCGTGGTATATACTATTAGTTACATAGTGTGCTAGTGACCTAATACGGTATATATGGGGAAGCTCGAATCCCCATATGGAATTTACTGACCCCATATATACCGTATTACGTCACTAGCACACTATGTAACGAATTTATCTTACCGACTATCTTAACATGTGAAATTTAGACTAGTGACCTATCAGAATGAGCAAGTCTCCAATACTGTTAGCATTAAGATACTATTTTTATTGATCCTACAAAAACAAATGCCAATAATAACAACTTGTTAGGTTTAAATGTGTTTGTGAATTTATTTCAATCTTAATCATCAATTTCTTCGTCTGTTGAAACCTTTAAGATTTTTTCACAGTACCGTTTTGTTTTTATAAAGGGACGCAACACCACTACTAACCGTGTATGTAATAAGCCCCGCCTACCTTCTAACCTAATATGGAATATAAAGGGACGTAACTCCACTACTAACCGTGTATGAAATAAGCTCCGCCTCCCTACTAACCTAATATAAAATATACACGGTCTCCACGCGGACGCTTTTAACCAATCATATTCCTAGAAATGTATAGTAGGTAAGATAAAGCCTAATTCACGATTATATTCTACATCTTCCACCATACCCGTGGAATATAAAGACTAATACACGACTATAATCTACATCCACCACCATAACCGTGGTATATAAGGTGTAATAAACGATTATAATCTACATTCACCACCATACCCGTGGTATATAAAGACTAATTCACGATTATAATCTACATCCACACCATACCCGTGGTATATAAAGACCAATAGACGACTATAAACTACCTCAACCACCATACCCGTGGTATTTAAAGTCTAATAAACGACTATAATCTACATCCACCACCATACCCGTGGATATAAAGACCAATAGACGACTATAATCTACATCCACCACCATACCCGTCGTATATAAAGGCTAGTTCACGACTATAATCTACATCCACCACCACACCTGTGGTATAAAAAGACTTATTCACGATTATAATCTACATCCTACACCATACCAGAGGTATATGAAGACTAATACACGACTAAAAATTACATCCACCACCACACCCGTGGTATATAAAGACTAATAGACGACTGTGATCTACATCTACCACCATACCCGTGGTATATAAAGACTAATACATGACTGTGATCTACATCCATCACCATACCCGTGGTAAATAAAGTCTAATACACGACTATAATCTACATCCACCACCATACCCGTGGTTTATAAAGGCTAATACACGACTATAATCTATATCCACCACCAAACCCGACCATACCCGTGGTTTATAAAGACCAATAGACGATTATGATGTACATCCACCACCATACCCGTGGTATATAAAGTCTGATACACGACTATAATCTACATCCACCACCATACCCGTGGTATATAAAGGCTAATACACGACTATAATCTACATCCACCACCATACCCGTGGTATATAAAGTCTTATAGACGACTATAATCTTCATCCACCACCATACCCGTGGTATATAAAGACTAATACATGACTGTGATCTACATCCATCACCATACCCGTGGTAAATAAAGTCTAATACACGACTATAATCTACATCCACCACCATACCCGTGGTTTATAAAGGCTAATACACGACTATTATCTACATCCACCACCATACCCGTGGTATATAAAGACTAATACATGACTATAATCTACATCCACCACCATACCCGTGGTATATAAAGTCTAATAGACGACTATAATCTTCATCCACCACCATACCCGTGGTATATAAAGACCAATAGACGATTATGATGTACATCCACTACCATACCCGTGATATATAAAGTCTAATACACGACTATAATCTACATCCACCACCATACCCGTGGATATAAAGACCAAAAGACGACTATAATCTACATCCACCACCATACCCGTGGTATATAAAGTCTAATAGACGACTATAATCTTCATCAAACACCATACCCGAGGTATATAAAGACCAATAGACGACTATAATCTTCATCCGCCACCATACCCGTGGTATATGAAGACTAATAAACGACTATAATCTACATCCACCACCATACCCGTGCTAAATAAAGACTAATAAACGACTATAATCTACATCCACCACCATAACCCGTGATATATAAAGACTAATACACGACTATGATCTACATCCACCACCATACCCGTGGTATATAAAGACTAATACACGACTATAATCTAAAGACTACTAGTAATACACGACTAAGATCTACATCCACCACCATACCCGTGGTATATAAAGACTAATACACGAGTTTAATCTACATCCACCACCATACCCGTGGTATATAAAGACTAAAACACGACTATAATCTACATCCACTACCATACCCGTTTTATATAAAAACTAATAAACGACTATAATCTACGTCCTTCACTATACCCGTGGTATATGAAGACTAATAAACGACTATGCTCTACATTCACCACCATACCCGTGGTATATAAAGACTAATAGACGACTATAATCTTCATCCACCACCATACCCGTGGTATTTAAAGACTAATACACGACTCTAATCTACATCCACCACCATACCTGAAGTATATAAAAAAATAATAGACGACTATAATCTTCATCCACCACTATACCCGTGGTATATGAAGACTAATAAACGACTATAATATACATCCACTACCATACCCGTGGTATATAAAGACTAATACACGACTATAATCTACATCCACCACCATACCCGTGGTATATAAAGACCAATAGACGACTATAATCTACACCCACCACCATACCCGTGGTATATAAAGGCTAATACACGACTATAATCTACCTCCTTTACTACACCCGTTGTATATAAAGACTAATACACGACTATAATCTACATCCACCACCATACCCGTGGTATATAAAGACCAATACACGAGTATAATTTACATCATCAACAATACCCGTGGTATATAAAGACTAGAACACGACTATAATCTACATCCATCACAATACCCGTGGTATATAAAGACTAATACACGACTATAATCTACATCAATCACCATACCCGTGGTATGGTAATAACAATAGACGACAATAATCTACATCCACCACCATACCCGTTGTATATAAAGACTAATTCAAGACTATGCTCTACAACCACCACCATACCCGTGGTATATAAAGACTAATACATGACTGTGATCTATATCCACCACCATACCCTTGGTATATAAAGTCTAATACACGACTATATCCTACATCCACTATCATACCCGTGGTATATAAAGACTAAATCACGACTATGCTCTACATCCACCACCATACCCGTGGTATATAAAGACTAATACATAACTGTGATCTACATCCACCACCATACCCGTGGTATATAAAGCCTAATTCACGATTATAGTCTACATCCACCACAAAACCCGTGGTATATAAAGGCTAATACACGACTATAATCTACATCAACCACCATACCCGTGGTAAATAAAGTCTAATACACGACTATAATCTACATCCACCACCATACCCGTTGGTTTATAAAGGCTAATACACGACTATAATCTATATCCACCGCCATACCCGACCATACCCGTGGTATATAAAGACCAATAGACGATTATGATGTACATCCACCACCATACCCGTGGTATATAAAGTCTAATACACGACTATAATCTACATCCACAACCATACCCGTGGTATATAAAGGCTAATACACGACTATAATCTACATCCACCACCATACCCGTGGTATATAAAGTCTAAAAGACGACTATAATCTTCATCCACCACCATACCCGTGGTATATAAAGACTAATACATGACTGTGATCTACATCCATCACCATACCCGTGGTAAATAAAGTCTAATACACGACTATAATCTACATCCACCACCATACCCGTGGTTTATAAAGGCTAATACACGACTATAATCTACATCCACCACCATACCCGTGGTATATAAAGACTAATACATGACTATAATCTACATCCACCACCATACCCGTGGTATATAAAGGCTAATACACGACTATAATCTACATCCACCACCGTACCCGTGGTATATAAAGTCTAATACACGACTATAATCTTCATCCACCACCATACCCGTGGTATATAAAGACTAATACATGACTGTGATCTACATCCATCACCATACCCGTGGTAAATAAAGTCTAATACACGACTATAATCTACATCCACCACCATACCCGTGGTTTATAAAGGCTAATACACGACTATAATCTACATCCACCACCATACCCGTGGTATATAAAGACTAATACATGACTATAATCTACATCCACCACCATACCCGTGGTATATAAAGTCTAATAGACGACTATAATCTTCATCCACCACCATACCCGTGGTATATAAAGACCAATAGACGATTATGATGTACATCCACTACCATACCCGTGATATATAAAGTCTAATACACGACTATAATCTACATCCACCACCATACCCGTGGATATAAAGACCAAAAGACGACTATAATCTACATCCACCACCATACCCGTGGTATATAAAGTCTATCAGACGACTATAATCTTCATCAAACACCATAACCGAGGTATATAAAGACCAATAGACGACTATAATCTTCATCCACCACCATACCCGTGGTATATGAAGATTAATAAACGACTATAATCTACATCCACCACCATACCCGTGCTAAATAAAGACTAATACACGACTATAATCTACATCCACTACCATTACCCGTGATATATAAAGACTAATACACGACTATGATCTACATCCACCACCATACCCGTGCTATATAAAGACTAATACATGACTATAATCTACATCCACCACCATACCCGTGGTATATAAAGACTAATACACGACTATAATCTAAAGACTACTAGTAATACACGACTAAGATCTACATCCACCACCATACCCGTGGTATATAAAGACTAAAACACGACTATAATCTACATCCACTACCATACCCGTTTTATATAAAAACTAATAAACGACTATAATCTACGTCCTTCACTATACCCGAGGTATATGAAGACTAATAAACGACTATGCTCTACATTCACCACCATACCCGTGGTATATAAAGACTAATAGACGACTATAATCTTCATCCACCACCATACCCGTGGTATATAAAGACTAATACACGACTCTAATCTACATCCACCACCATACCTGAAGTATATAAAAAAATAATAGACGACTATAATCTTCATCCACCACTATACCCGTGGTATATGAATACTAATAAACGACTATAATATACATCCACTACCATACCCGTGGTATATAAAGACTAATACACGACTATAATCTACATCCACCACCATACCCGTGGTATATAAAGACCAATAGACGACTATAATCTACACCCACCACAATACCCGTGGTATATAAAGGCTAATACACGACTATAATCTACCTCCTTTACCACACCCGTGGTATATAAAGACTAATACACGACTATAATCTACATCCACCACCATACCCGTGGTATATAAAGACCAATACACGAGTATAATTTACATCATCAACAATACCCGTGGTATATAAAGACTAGAACACGACTATAATCTACATCCATCACAATACCCGTGGTATATAAAGACTAATACACGACTATAATCTACATCAATCACCATACCCGTTGTATGGTAATAACAATAGACGACAATAATCTACATCCACCACCATACCCGTTGGATATAAAGACTAATTCACGACTATGCTCTACAACCACCACCATACCCGTGGTATATAAAGACTAATACATGACTGTGATCTATATCCACCACCATACCCTTGGGATATAAAGTCTAACACACGACTATATCCTACATCCACTATCATACCCGTGGTATATAAAGACTAATTCACGACTATGCTCTACATCCACCACCATACCCGTGGTATATAAAGACTAATACATAACTGTGATCTACATCCACCACCATACCCGTGGTATATAAAGCCTAATTCATGATTATAGTCTACATCCACCACAAAACCCGTGGTATATAAAGGCTAATACACGACTATAATCTACATCAACCACCATACCCGTGGTATATAAAGACTAATACATGTCTGTGATCTACATCCACCACCATACCCGTCGTATATAAAGACTAATACATGACTGTGATCTACATCCACAACCATACCCGTGGTATATAAAGACTAATACATGACTCTGGTCTACATCCACCACCATACCCGTGGTATATAAAGACTAATACATGACTGTGATCTACATCCACAACCATACCCGTGGTATATAAAGACTAATACATGACTCTG
Organism: Mytilus californianus; assembly: GCF_021869535.1. NCBI lineage: Eukaryota > Metazoa > Mollusca > Bivalvia > Mytilida > Mytilidae > Mytilus > Mytilus californianus. The sequence goes on from NW_026262699.1 coordinate 1,109,880, forward strand.
ATCTACATCCACCACCATACCCGTGGTATATAAAGACTAATACATGACTGTGATCTACATCCACCACCATACCCGTGGTATATAAAGTCTGTTGTTGTTGATTGTTTAATGATTTTGCCTTTCAACATTAATTATAATTTCAAAAGAAACTTTTTGATGTGATTATACAAATCATATTCAAAACTAATTGCTTTAAACTTTTATTCAAAAATCTTTTATTTTATGAATGGAAATTTTCATGTTTTATGTACATCCTCGCATACTGTAATTGCGTGAAATCATTGTTACCGACAGCTAAAAAAAAACATTTGTCAGAAGTCATGATCACGATAATTACAGAAAAACGCTTTGATCGTAAGAAATTTGTTCAATATTATTTTCTTATAATCTTGTGAATGTTGATTTGCGAAATATTAGAAATCAAACTTTTACATTGAACCACAAATCTTAATAAAAGAGAAGCGAAAGATACCAAAGTAGCATTCAAACTCATAAATCGAAAATAAAGTGACAACGCCATGACAAAAACAGAAAAAGACTAAATGACAAGCAACAGTACACAAAACACAACATAGAAAACTAAAGACTTAGCAAAACGAAACCCCACGAAAAACCAGGGGTCATCTTAGGTACTTTAAAAGGGTAAGCACATCCTGCTCCCGTCGTGTTGCTCATGTTAGTATTTGGTGGGGTTCGTGTTGCTTAATCTAGTTGTGTTTTGTGTACTATTGTTTGTCTGTTGGTCTTTTTCTCTTTTAGCCATGGCGTTGTTAGTCTATTTTCAGCTTATGAGTTTGAATGTCTCTCTTTTTAGTACAAACCCTGTGATAACTTTTGATGGGTAGGTCACATGAGGGAAAAAGAAGACATAGAACATATCAGATTATCATCCTTGAAATATTGTGGTAATCTTCCCCAGCACCAGGTAACATCTTTTCGTATACCAAGAAGACCTTAAGATTTGCTATTCAGTGCTAATAAGTCTTGTTTACTTGGGTATTTGTTTATTAATCGTCTCTCTTGAAAATATAATAGTGTGAAGCAAATTGAGTCTGCAAGGAGTAAATTAAGCGCCATTACCTTCTAACACATCTTATAACTTCTACTCCGTATCTTTTTTCATGTGTTTAGTACAGTCTGCACTCTAGTAAATCCATAACTAACGTTGCATGCGTTGATGCAAAAGCTTGTTCCCATGACAGTTCTTACTATTACTGTAAAACAATTTGTACACCACACAGTAACTAACATGTAGATATAAAGCGAACCACACAGAAAACTGTGTTAGCAATCCTTAGTTTAATAGTGGCAATCGTCCGATCAATGACATTACCTAAATGTATTCATGATTACAAGTTTTCAGTTCTACTGATATCGAGACGTCCATACTTACGTTATATGAAAATATTCATATAATTTGGTGATATCTTAGGAGGTATTGCAATTACAATGTCATGGCTCTTTTTGGATTCAAAAGATTAAGCATTCTACGTCGGCTTTCGTATTCACATACGCATAGATTTCTTTTTAAAGTACACATGTATTTTCCTAGCGCTGAGTTATTACAAACAGCTAACAAATATAAAATATACAGAATTTTTGGCTCTTCAAAAAGTGCAATTTATACTAGTTGTAATAAAGTGAGTATATAATTTATCTTTATTAAAGCTGGTAATAAGAGGTCTACCTTACTTCTCTAAAATACTTTGTCATTTATATGGATAACAATTTAATTGATCTGAAGTAACTAATGAAATAAAATACATTGTATAAAAACTAGGCAATGATATTAAAAATATGCACTTTAACTCAATAACATGTGATTAATAATCGAATTTGTTGGTCTTTAATAAAGAGAACGTGTGTATCGGGATAGATTTAGTAGAATAAGTTTTTATTTGAAATTAAAATTAATCTAAATTATTTTCTGTAATGATACGTTTTTATTACACAAACAGCTTGCGAAATATAACATTTTAAAATTATTTTACAAATAACATCTCTAATATATGCAACTATATTTAATGAAGTAAACGATTTCAATTATGCAGAACCCATAAAAATAATAAACACCAAAGAGAGAATTTGAAATATATCATCGAAATTATAAACCCCTCATCTAAATATCAATGCATGTAGTGTAAATAATTTCCATTTGAAAGGTAATACGCCTCAAACAAAAAATTACAGCAATATAAATTGGTTATATCTTTTTCACAAATATTTCGCTGCGACTCATACACAGAAAGTTAATCTGGAGAAAATTACTATCTGTAAACTGTTATAAATAAGTAAGTGTTTAATTTTTCTTGAATATATATTTATATAAATACAATGTATGTATATATCTATATAAATATACATAATTACTATAAATATCAGCACAACAATGTTAAATCTGCAAATTTGCAGAAGAAAAATTTGTTCTTCCCTCACCGGGATTCAAACTCATGCCATATATATCCTTTGCCTTCTGGTTTATATAATCCGTTCATTCTATTTCGACTCTTCAAAATTCAAGAGTCAATCCTAAATTGAGGTAAATTATAAGGCCTTCCAAATACCGTTTCGATTCATAACAGCACTGAAGAGACATTAATTGTCGAAATCCGGATATCGTGTACCAATTTTTGCACCTCATGTTTGTGTTATACCTTCGTTTCCGTAACTTTATTGTTTTCTGTTTGGTATTAAATTAATAACTAAGATTCATTTTGTTACATCTGGTGATCCGTTTATTTGGAAATCGCCATGGCAGTCAGCAGTGTTTAAGAACATCCGTTGTTCGAACTGCTAGTCAAATGCGTTTTGTTTAAATATACTTTTTCACTTTTTTGGTCTTTTGAAAAATGTTGTTTGTGCTGTATTTAGACCCCTCTACCAAGAAATTTGTTTTGCTTGCACACGTATAAAAATTGCGGTTTTTATCCAACGCAATCATAGGTTTGAACGTTGTTTTCAATTTAGACTTGTTTATATTTTTTTTCGTTTGGGCTTGTATTATTTTTGCCTTCGAGTTTATATAATCCGTTCATCCTATTTTATTTTTTTCAAAATTTAAGAGTCAATCCTAAATTGAGGTAAATTATATGGCCTTCCAAATACCGTTTCGATTCCTAACATCACTGAAGAGACATTAATTGTCGAAATCCGGATATGGTGTACCAATTTTTGCACCTCATGTTTACGGTATAGCATCTTTTCCGCAACTTTATTGTTTTCTGTTTGGTATTAAATTAATAATTAAGATTCATTTTGTTTCATCTCGTGATCCGTTTATTTGGCAATCGCCACGGCAGTCAGCAGTATTTAAGAACATCCGTTGTTTGACCTGTTAGTGAAAAGCGTTTTGTTTAAATATACTTTTTCACTTTTTTGGTCTTTTGGAAAATGTTGTTTGTGCTGTATTTAGACCCCTCTACAAAGAAATTTGTTTTGCATGCACACGTATAAAAAATGCGGGTTTTATCAAACGCAATCATAGGTTTGAACGTTGTTTTCAATTTAGACTTGGGGTTATTCGTGTATTGTGTTAGATGGCCTTTTTTAATTCCTACATGAGGGTAACACCTCCCGAAACGAAAGCTGATTTTATATCAGCTATAGTTAGAGGAGGGGATAAGGCGTCTGCGTAATGCGAGGCGATGTTGTCGTAGAAGTGAGAAATAAAAAGTGCAAGTTCCAGCCCCGCTCGGGGAGGTAGTAAAGAATCAGATCTACTCTAACATCGTTAGGTTGATTTTCTGGGCACTTTATATATATAGATATATATACATATATCCGTCTAAATAACAGCCCAACAATGTTAGATCTGTAAATTTATGGAAGCAAATTTTTGTTCTTCCCTGGCCGGGATTCGAACTCATGCTACTGAGATATCGTGGCACCAAATCGCCTTGCACTATGAACGGCGCGCTAGACCACTCGACCACCTAGACTCGATAAAAATCAAGCTTTTGGTGGCCGGGTGTTATCTGTCCTCGTCAGTTTTTATCTAGCGTCGTAACACAGTACATGGTATATAAGGTATGAAGATGGAATATTACAGATCAGCTAAATTATCTATATATATATAGTTTTTTGTGGGATTGTACATATGTTTACCATGAATATCTTCCGTCAGGAGTGAAACCGGTAGGAACAATGTGAACAATGTGGAAAATGTCTTCAATGTGAAGAACAAAAAAAAAAAAAAACATGAAACGTTTCATAAAAAATTCTATCTATACTAAGTGCAGACTCAAAGATGTACGTATTTATTGCTGTTATAATATACTTCCCATAAAAATCCCAATGTATCGTAATCTATGTGCAAACAATATTTCGATTTTGCTGTTTTAAAATTGAAATTGAAAGAAATGCTACAGAACCGTTGTTATTCTTCTAATGGAGAACAAAAATAATTAATGCATTAGAGCTCGGACAAATCTATAAAATTAAATACATTTAAATTCAGCAAAATTCCATGAATGATCTTTTGCGCATTAATGTCATATAAAAACATGACGTCATACAAATGAAATGAACGTTATTCCGTAACGCGTGCGCTCCAAATTCGGATGATATCGCATTACAATGGAATTTTTAAGTAAATGGGTTTTTTTAAATTTTCTATTCTATTGCATTATTCTAATATTTATTGATTTGACGGAAAATGATAGCCAACGAATAAAAATGTTTGGGTTGAGAATAATAAGTATTAAATACATTTTTCTAAAGATGTTTTATTAATTGATTTTATTTTGAGACACAGACCCATTATATCGTTAATAAATCTGAGTACAAGTAATCATCCAAAAAAATATCTAAGGTTTAAGGGTACTATCCTCCAAGAAGACAGTTATGTTATGACATGATTTAAATGATACATTTTGTTTATAAAAAATATTTGTCACTTTTGGTGAACATGTTTTCAACATTTATTCGTAATTCCTAGCTCATTTTCTAGTCTTTTTTCTGTCATTGGTGTCATACAAAATTAATTGTTCACTTATATATCTAAAATTCAAGGATGCTGTTGATGGTATCTAATGCATTGTTTTGTGTCTCGAAATAAACAACGGGTTTTCATCGAATCTTTAGCAGAACAGTTTAGTTACATTGTTCAATCGTCAAGATTTTTTCACATGAAAATATTAACATGCAAACAATGGCTTATATTTAACTTAATTTTTTCTGTGGATACAAAGATACAACATGTACAACGTTAAAAACAAAGTTAGAATTTATATTTTGTATGAGAAATTTCATCAAATTGTAAGAATATAACGGGTCAAAATTCCATTTAATTGAATGATAGTGGTCACGTGTTAAGATTTTATGTATCTTCTCTTTCTCTAGTAAAGTAAATAGTGAAGGTCGCAGATGAAACAAGATCGATTTGAATAAGGTCTTGAGAATTACTGAGAGTTACTGAGAGTCCGTTGCACATGTCTATTTGCATTGGTTTCGATTACAAAAATAATAGATTTTATGTGTAAATTTTTCATCTCGTCATTTTATCTTAACTTTCCGGTGAAATAATAGAAATTGGGTTCCTGTAAATTACTCATAGACGAACTTTCCAGAAACTATAATATTTTTTATATTTGTACATTCAAGATATATTCAGATTGAATAAATAAATACATTTTATTCCGCTATGGTGTTGAAAAAAAAATTAAAAAAGGTAGGCAAATACTTTTATTTTTAAATGGTTTCAGCAGGTGTAATAGTCTGACTCAAATAGTGATTTTTCAAACATGATAAAAATGTATAGGGCATGTACTAAAATATGAATAGGTAGGATAGCTTCAAAAAGCGGCGAAGGATACCAAAGGGACATTCAAACTCCTCATTCGAAATTAAATTGACAACACCATGGCTAAAAAAGAAAAAGACAAACAGCCAAACAACAGTACCAAAAACATAACAGAGGAAACAAAAGACAGAGCAACACGAACCCCACCAAAACTGGGGTGATCTCAGGTGCTCCGGAAGGGAAGGCATATGCTGCTCCACATGTGGCACCTGTCGTGTTGCTCATGATAGTACAAATCCGGTGATAAGTCTAATTCGGAAGGTCACATTCGGAGAAAAGGGGCCGGGATTGTAGATACGACAACTAGACATATCCGTTGTCATCCGTGAAACGGATACCGAATAACGATCAACCAATTCGTAATGGCGTCCATAAAATTTACGAAGGGATGATTTCAACTCCACCACTTGACACTCTTGGTTTATTAGCTTCCTTGTCAGCATCAATCCTCTATCAAGGAAATCCTGATAGAAAATACAAGCCCTGGAATATCGTAATACCTGTGAGATATAACCTCCGTATGCTGGTTCTGCTGGAATGTTGCTACATAAATGGAAAGTTCACAATTGGGAAGTTTTGTTTTCAACCGACCATCATTTTCAGTTTCGAGATGTAAGTCAAGATACGAAGCCGACTTAACTGTATCTGTTGTATCCTTTATCTCAAGTTCGATTGGACAGATGCGTTCAACATAGTCTCCAAATGTTGAAATCTTTAGTGAAAAGAACATTATCTAAATAGCAGAAAGTGAAATTAAAATATACTGCTAACTCCTTTTCTTTCTTCCTAAAAAAAAGTTTCTGTATGAAGTCAGCCTCATATGAATAAAGGAACAAGTCGACAAGAAGATGAGCACAGTTGGTTCCCTTTGGAATGCAAGTTGTTTTGTTGAAAAACACATCCTCCAAACGTAACAAATATGTTGTCAAGCGAAAAATCAAGCATTTGGATAATGTCAGTTTCAGAGAATTTTTTGTATGAATAAAAGTGATTTGTTACGATTTATCCCTCCCTAAGACAAGAAATTTGTATCTACGTAGGCCATTCTGTTTTATGAAACAAAGCAGCACCAACTCTCTCAATCTGTCTTTTAGTTTGGAATGGGGAATACTCATGTAAAGTGTAGGAAATTCAAATGTTTTGATACTATTGCAAGATGAAAGAGTCTTAGATTGCATGTACTCTAAAAGATCTTTGGAATTTTTAAGTATCCACATCTGATTCAGGCCTAGGCCACCTCTAGAATGGGTAGTTTCACAATAACTTCGAAGCCCGGATTCGATTGCTGATAAAATTGATGTTAATAATTTAGAAAGAGGTTTCGTGGAGCACTTGAAAGATCCAGCAATATAACATTGTTTGTAAGGACACTTATTTAGGTTAGGTATCCAATACATTGAAGGAAGATCAAGTTCTTCGTCTTTGGTTGAAATTCCAAAGGAACATAGAACAGACCAATGATTATCCAGGATTTCCTCCTTGGTAAGTGTCGTGGTATATGTTGAGCTTCCAAGTGAATTTTCAATACCCAATTCATTTATCAAGCAGTTTATGTCAATTGTACTTTTCAGTTAAATCGGCAACGTTGTTTATTACAAACGAAGGTCACTTGCTGCAAAAAACATTTTGATGTCGATGTTCCTCCACAAAGACACGATTCTTCATTCCAGAAAATAACCGAACGATAACATCAATTGTGTATGGACAACATAAAGTTTGTTTGGACGCTGTAACAAATTATTCACTCTATCGATAAATTAAATAAAGTTCAATTCATATTTTGAAAATAAGAAAATTATTCTTGACAAAATTATGCAGCTAATCACTAGTCGAAAAAATGGAAATAAACGGGCGATATTTGTCCATGTATTTTGATTGTACATGAAATGTTGTTATTCTTCGAATGTAGGCTCTTAGAAAAACCAAAATAATTTATTAAATATAGATATTTTTGTTTCCCCTAGCCATACTTAACCTTATTTTTAGTATACTCTAAATATGTTTTTTTTTATCATATGTGACCTGCCATGACATTTCCAGAATTATGGATGTAAAGTGTAACGGTAAGAAAAACGCTGTTAATTTTATAAAAGCGTTTTGTCAAATTTTGAAGAAGACACCTTTATTTATATACTGAATTTAAGTTCAGGATGCTATTATGCATTACATATGAATATTATGTGATTTAAAGCTGTAAACTAAACGAGAGAACACATCAAAAAACGTCAACGAGAAGATTGTCATTATGTTTATTTTATCATTGATAATCTATGTATCTAAAACATGAACTTTTTCTAAAGTACGTTTGTCTCCCGTTTGCTTTCAACTTTTCTAAAAATTTGTGCGCAAACATTTATGATCAATATAACATCACCATGTAGTCAATCCAAACATAAGAAAACAGTTATACAATACCATAATTTAACGTATTTACCTGACGACATCGGGATGTGGGTATTTAGTCAAATCTTTAAAGGAAGTTGTGATAATATTAAAAACCGACACGGATAAAAAAGAAATAAACAATGTCAAAATGTTCAGTTTAATTGAATCTTTACTTTGGTTAGTTGATGCAAGCATAAGATCTGTAGTGTGTCTTATACTGTTAGAGGCATATAATGTTTAACAACCATAGCATATTAATGTGTAGAGACGTTGATTATGAGCTATGAAAGTCAAGAAGTTCGTGCATTTTTCCGAATTGGTTTTAAAAAATTCCAAACAAATATACTTCACTATGGGTGAGCATTCAGTAGCTGTCAGTATCCTATAGATTTACAACTTTTGGTTATATTGATAATTTAGAATCTTCATTGAACCTGAAGCACGAATGTTGTGTTAATTAATTCTATTGATGTGTCATTTGTATGAAAGAGTGACATCCCTTTGTATTATGTTTCAATTCCAAAAAGTCTATCGAATCAATGCGTTTATTGTCTTCCTTGAACAGGTTCATAATTTTATCTTTACGTATAGTTATTTTATTTAATTTCAAATCATTACAAAATCTATAAACTTGCTTAGTTTTTATCATTTGTTTATTAAAGACAATTATGTATATCTATAATTTCATTAATTTGTTTTGAAACGTTTAAAATTATTAAATACCAATATAAAGAACCTTTCATTATTTTATAAATATTATTTAGTTATATTTACTTTTTTATTTCTACCGACCGTACAAGACCCTCATCAGTGTTGAAGGTCGTTGAAAACCACCCTCATCATAAAGTTACTTAGTGTGATGAAAAAATCTACTGTGAGAGTACATAAAGTGCATCTGCCTCAAACTAATCATGAAATTGTTTACTTTTAAAGCTGTATTATCGTAATACATTTATAGAAAGTATTCTGTCTACTTTTAATTTGAGATATGCTATTCAGGTAAATAACACATGTTTCATTCTGCTGTCAAGAATACACTGTTTTAAGTTGTTGTCCGCATCATATAATCCCCAACAGCATTGATCCTGCTACTTGTAAAAGCGTTTATTGTTTTAATATGGTGTTTACAATTATGTCAGAATTCTAATGAAGCAGACATGTTGTCTTAATGTATCTGCATTAGTTGATCCCTAAAGACAAATACATGTATGAAATGTTACACCCCTTACACAAACATACACAAGAAATACATACGCACAAACACAAAAACAAAAACAGAACACCATAACCACCACTTTATTCCAGAAACTTCAAACTTATGTCAAAAACTTTAGTGAAAAATTATGATTGGAACCTACATTAAACATTTAAACTTTTTTTGAAAAAGACTATAAATGAAAACCGAATTATACTATCTCCCCATTATGATAAAATATTGGGAAAATTTACCAGAGTTATCTTACATTAATGACAGAGAGGGGCTAGCAAACAATTTTTAATTATAGCTTAATTAACGTTTTAATAATTTTCCACTAAAAATGAATGTTACTTTATTCAAATATAAGGACTTTGTTAGCTAAATCTACTAATTTTATTTGATCTTATGATTTTTTATGACAATAGATAAACATGCTAGATAATTACGGTTTTACCAGTATTGTATTCAAATAAGATTAACTTTTTTGAAGTGGTTTATTCTAGTACAATGATTTCCTGTCATCTCTTCTGCGATATAGTTTTTCATTTATTTTAATATCTGACTTTTTAAATGACAAAAAAAAAATCATAGTCACTTAAAACCTCCATCCTCTTATTTATGATTTTCAATGCTTTTGACTATAGGTATAGAACCACTAATTCAGGCCTGGTCGGAAAGAACATACATGATAGAAGTACCTATTTTAAACAAAATAGTTCCTATGCATAACTGTATCTTTGTCAACAGGTGAAATATTTGGGTAGTTTAGGTATCAAATGAAAGCTTGGGGACTTGGAATCACTGTAAAATCGTTGTTGGATGTTTCTTTTGATTAATAAATAAGTATATAATATTATAATAGGAGGGCACATTTGCCCTGTTGTTCAGATAAGTACCTGTTTTTGTACTATCAAACTTCTGGGAACCAGTACGCTCTAATAGAGCTTTCTTACAATTTGTCGATAGGTACGTACGCTTGACGAATCATACGAAAGACCCGTTTGAGGGATTTCTTTTTATGTAATAATAATCAAAGATGTCATGGGACTCAATTTTTGGACATCAAGGACCATTCACTTCATGCAAAAATTTATGTCAAAGTTGTTATGCAACATAATTATTTTGTGACGTATGATGTAAAAAATTATATCTGGGTGAAGGAGACAACTCAACAAAATTTGTTCAACTACCGCCCCCACCTTCCCCCCCCCCCCCCCAAAAGTAAATTAAAAATTTCTTTTTTTTTTGCATTATTCAAACTAAGAAAATACCAATGCAAATATAAAATCAGAAATATTACTTCCTAGATTTTAAATTTTGAAACCCTCCAAAAATAGAAAAATTGAAAAAATGTCACATAAAAGATAGTACGGAGCTTGCTTATTCATTCAGATGTTCAAATGTATAATACAGGTAAATGATCAAAACGATCAATAATAAGTTGATCTATTATTAGAGCTCAAGGGCGGATTTAAGAGTAGGGTGCACCTGATGTATCTCTTCTCGGAATACATATTCCTAGCCTCATATTCTGGCATTGGTTTATTATAAGCACAATTAAGCCAGATATGGTTTAACCGCAACACGCAAGTTTTTTTCAGTACAACTTGCTGTTTAATTGTCTTTTTTGTCTTTTTTGTGTTGGACCATTTTACGTTTTTTTTGTAGCCATAAATGCTTGAAATTGCAGAATTTAACATAGAAACCAATGGGGCTATGAATTAGTGGTATTATACCATAAATGTGTAAAGAATTGTAAACTATTTTAACTTCAATAAAAATACATTAATAAAGTCATTGAGAGAATAATACTGATCATTTAATGTAAGTTGCATTTACATATATTAAGGACAGCTGAAAGAAAACGATTGACACGAAAATGAGTGATGTATATAGATAAACATATGTATATATATATGTATATAATTAGAAGTCCAAATCCTCAAAATATCTTCTTAGGGAATGACAGTAAAATTGTTTATGTCTATGAAGAAATAACATCAAAAATGTGGTGCACACTGAATAACCCGGGTAACAAGCTATTTAAAAGTGTGCACCATATTTTTGAGGTAATTTCAAATGGACAGAAAAAAATATTACAGTCATTCCTTACAATTTAATTCTAAATTTCATATATGATGGAGTAAATCATGAAAAAACGTTGATGACGTCACTGTCACATGACTAAATTATGTCTATAAACAGTATAGACAAAAAACTTATAGCCAATCAGAAGACGTGTTACATCCAAAATTAAGTTATATAGACATAAACATAAAAGAACAAATACACATTTCCAAAAAAGTAAAAACATTGGTGTGCATGTAGATTCAAAATATATTTAATATTCTTCCAATTCCGAATCAAGGATTTTAAAAAGGCGATTTAGAGGAGGGCACTGAAGCAAGGTTATGAGTGACATTTACAATACAGGTAACCTCGGCTCAGCCCATTCGTCGGTTCCCCCGTCCCCAAAATTGATATATAAATTGAAATTAAATCTTATTTCCGCGAGATTCAAGCAAATACTAGTAATGCTCAATTCATTTGTAATTGTCGTATCAATGTATTTGAGAAGAAAAAGAACAGTACTTTTTCTTTTTTGCTGGTATAATATGAATTATATAAGTTCCGAAGTAGTTTGAAGTCATTAATTGAAGGAAACATTATCTTAACCTGAATAAATTTAGAACAATAAATCAATATTCTCTGCTCGATAGATTTTCATCAAATAGAACCATTAGATATATTAAAATTAATGTACCATATCAAATGCATATATGAGATGCAAAGAACTGTTTGTAATACAGTAATTTTTATACATTTAAATTTTTATTTAGATACGTTGGAGATTTTCCAGCGCCCATAACATACAAAATTTTTGCACTTATCAATTAGTGCGATCGTTTATAAAAAAATTCGCCATCGAATACAGAGTCTTATGTCGATATTCAAAAAGGCACATTTAATGTCAATACAACAAATATATATGTCATCATAACTTGGTAGAAAGTTTTGTTTTAATATGTACTGGCTTTATATGCAAAACGCCTATTTTAGACAAGATATCACCATAAGCCTGAAAATTTTATTGATAGTCACATATTTGAACAAGCACTATAAAAATATAGTACCTAGCAAGCGTTTTTCGTACTTATTGGCTAATTGCATATACCTTTAAGTACCATATGTAAATTTTGTGCATGTTAAAAAAGAGGGACGAAAGATACCAGAGGGACAGTCAAACTCATAGATCGAAAACAAACTGACAACGTCATGGCCAAAAATAAAAAGACAAACAGACAAATAATAGTACAGATGACACAACATAGAAAACTAAAGACTAAGCAACACGAACCCCACCAAAAACTGGGGGTGATCTCAGGTGCTCCGGAAGGGTAAGCAGATCCTGCTCCACATGTGGCACCCGTCGAGTTGCTTATGTTATTACAAATCCGATCATATATTTGTTAATCTTTTGATTTGTTTTTACCAAAACATTTTTTTTAAATAGTGATTTAATTTAGAACAGACTTTTTTTAAAAGGTAGATCCTAAATACACTGAATCTGATAAATGACAAAATCTATATTTGATATATTAATGATCTATTCAACAAGGTCCAATTTTTATTTAACAATTTAAGACATCTAATTTGAAACCAGACAAAAATGATGGTCCCAATGCATACATAAAGATAGTTCCACAAACATTGTACTAGTATTTCGAAAACAGCTATATAAATTATAATTTGATATGATTCAAATAAATGTTATGCCCCTATATCAAATATTTTGTCATTTGTGAAAAGTTTTAAGAAAATCAAATTCCACATAATAGTCACGCCAGTAATATTCATAATAATGCCTGTATAAAAATAAAGTTTTTTGTTTGTTAACTGTAGGAGACGATACCCGGAAAACTATCCACCCTGTATGCATAGGTTCACCAAAAAAGACAATTAAATTAAGAATACTGTCATTTGCCTAAATTTTTAGGAAAACTCAAACCCGTGATATTTATATGCACACCTTATAAATATGAACAAACACTCCAGATAATATAAAAGTGCAAGCTTAAAAACAGTAGACCATGTAGACGGAAACCGCCGTAATCATGTAACCTGCATGCCTAATAATTACAGAAAATGAAAAAAGTTCAACACCCTATCATTTATTGAATATTTTACGAAAATCAACAACGTGATTAAACATGTGATATGCACACTTTTAGTTCAACAACCTGTCGTTTGTGGAGAATTAAAAAAAATCAAAATACTGATAATAAGCTCATTTTTTACAGATCTACGAACTTTAGGAGTTAGCTAGAAACTCGAATGGACAGGAGTTAAACAACGTGAACCCGACACTTTGTTTCGGGTCATAAGCAAATATTTTATAACATCAGTAGTTATCAGTTTTTTTTATTATTGACTTTTGATTGATACAATTCAGAAGGGAACGTTGATAGGTTAAATCAATAGTTGTTTGTGGACAGGGTTTATCCTTAATTGATTCATCAATTCCCAAGTTGTTAAGTTAATTTACCAATAAAGGAATAAGTATCTACATCTACTTTGATAGCAATTACAAGTTGTATTTTAAATGCAGATGAAATGGACATAATATGATATTTATTCTTGAAAGAAGACATGAATTGTCATGTTTGCATAATAAATTGAACCGAAGAACTTGTAAGGGCCTTAATAAATTTGGGACACACAAAATATTCTTATGTTAGATTAGAATCTTGAAAATTATATTTCATATGTGTTGTTTTTCTTCTATTCATTTGACATCAGAATATAAAAGTTTTAAATATTCCTTGCATACATATCTCAATATTAGGACACATGTTTGCTAAAATTAAAAAGTTGTTTAAATCTTCGTTTTTTTTATTGAATTGATAAAACTCGTTAATAATCTGATAACTATTTATAGATTAGTAAATGTATAGAATGAGAGGCAAAAGATTACAAAGGGACATTCAACCCCATAAGTCGAAAATAAGCTGACAACGCAATGGCTACAAAGGAAAAAATAACAACAGACAAACAACAGTACACAAAAGATAACTGAAAACTGAACAACACGAACCCCACCAAAAATTGGGGTGATCTCAGGTGTTCCGAAAAGGCAAGCAGATTCTGCACCACATGTGGCACACATCTTGTTGACTGTATAAGTACAAACCCGGTAATAAGTTTTATTCGGTAGGTCACATTCGAATAAAGAAAGGGACGGAATTGTGGTTACGACAATTGGAACATATCTGTCGTGATCTGAAATTGGCAGGAAAAGTCTCGCGAGTAAAACGAGTTATTTCACATGCGGGATCTAAAATTCATATAAATTACCATCATCTATAAAATAAAGAACACGTATTCTAAAACAAAATCATGAACAAAAGCTGCTTCCCTGCTATACAAATGTCAAGAAACTAGAGGAGTAAATATAAACAATGAGCACTTATTAATATTTCAAACTTTTAATAATTGTGTCTAGATCATTGATCACAGCCTGTAGTAGGTTGTTTATTTCTTTAAAAGTTTATTTATCCAAGTATCTAACAAACATATCATGCGAAGCGTAACGTTTAAAAATGACGGTGCATTTATTGATTTTGATAAAAATGGAGATATTTATATATTTGAGATCCGGATTGTATGGTTTATCTCCCTATACACCTATAAAACGAAATTTCTACATTCTGCGAGTTTTTGTCAGTACTATACTAGTTGGACATCGGAAGTTCGAAAAACAATAATCTTGTAATGTTGTATCGCCATTATGTTTCAGATATTACTACTTTAAAATAACTGTTATCAAAACTATCTTAGTCAATACTATGCTTATTAATTTATTTTTATTTCAATTCAATCTTTGAATGGTACTCAACAAACCAAGCATTACAGAATTTGGGATATTACAGAATAAAAAAAAGCATGGTCTATGTCCAATACAAATATTGTAAATGATTTCTTTGTTTCGGGTCATAAGCAGATATTTTATAACATCAGTAGTTATCGGTATAAGATAAATAACAAGTATTATAAAACAAATTCATGAACAAAAGCCGCTTTCCTGCTATACAAATGTCAAGAAACTAGAGGAGTAAATATAAAAAATGAGCACATATTAATATTTTAAACTTTTAATAATTTTGTCTAGATGATTGATCACAGCCTGTAGTAGGTTGTTTATTTCTTTAAAAGTTTATTTATCCCAGTATCTAACAAACATATCATGCGAAGCGTAGCGTTTAAAAATGACGGTGCATTTATTATAATGAAGCAATTTTAATGATTTTATCTATTAAAACTCTATAGTGCAGATAATTTTGGATTTCAAACACTTCGAAAGCTTGTTAATAAATGAATGCAGAATAAAGTAATTTCAAATTAAAAAAAAATACGTAAAACGTCTCCAGTACTTGTGAACTTTTCAGTAAAGAATATAACCAAGGTAAAGTACTTCACCTTCTCAACAAATACTTCGAAACGACCATTAAATACCAGAGGAAATGGAAGGAACTATCGAAAAACAATCTTTAATTTGAAGCGTTTGTTTTACTTTAAATATATGTATTATTTTTACCTGGCTTCAACTTATGAAGTAAAATATATTTTAAATCTAACATGCTAACACAACAACGACTTATTTGGACTTCTATGATAAATGTCTAATATTTTTCTGATCTTTCTGTTTACTTAAATATAGCTATTTCGATGATTGGTCTCCTTTTAATTCCTCTCATATCTCCACGTCTATCGACTTTCATTAATTGACTGAACTTAACACAAACACATCGTCGTGTGATTCTTATAATGATCTATGTCGACTTTTGATAA
This sequence comes from Mytilus californianus, assembly GCF_021869535.1. Taxonomy (NCBI): domain Eukaryota; kingdom Metazoa; phylum Mollusca; class Bivalvia; order Mytilida; family Mytilidae; genus Mytilus; species Mytilus californianus. Next base: position 1,126,112 of record NW_026262699.1, read on the forward strand.
AAATTAAGATATTTATATATTTGAGATCCGGATAGTATGATTTATCTCCCTATACAACTGTAAAACGAAATTTTTGCATTCTGCGAGTTTTTGTCAGAACTATACTAGTTGGATATCGGAAGTTCGAAAAAAAAATAATCTTGTAGTGTTGTATCGCCACAATTTTCTGATATTACTGCTTTGAAATAATTGTTATCAAAATTATCTTAGTCAATACTATGCTTATTATTTTATTTTTATTTCAACTCAATCTTTGAATCATACTCAACAAACCAAGCATTACAGAATTTAAGAAATTCATGGTCTATCTCCAATACAAATATTGTAAATGATTTCTGAAAGAGTATTTTGTATTGTATTTTTTCATCTCAAGAAAAGTTAATTTAGATGGTTGTTTATTCAAAAACAATTGGACTAAACGTTGCTCTTCAAGTCCATAAATTCGATTGCTACTAAACCTAAGTCAAAAATATATGATATTGCACTTCTAAAATATTCAATTTCCTAACGTATAGAAAAATGGGATTAACATACTTATAACATTTACACGATCCATTCTCTCAATGATACTTGCATTCTTATGGACACTCATATACTTTACATATTTATGAAGGCAATAGCGCTGAAAAGTATGTATAATTGGACACAAATTTATGTTGAAATGTTTAATAAAAACTAAAACTTAAAAAGTACGTTAAGTTTTCAAGAATATATTTTTTTAATTGTTAAAGTTCTAACAATGCGGTTGATTTTATAATTTTACAACAGAATATTGTAGTATTCGTTAAAATATTTTTTCGTGACATTTTAAGAACTGTATAACCTTCACTTATACTGTAAATTAGTAACGATTTGTCCTTTTCACTTGGACATTTGATGAGTTTTCTACTTCCTTATTTCATTTTCTCACGGCTAAAGGCAAGCTTTGGTACAATTTTTACTCAAACGAGTATTTCTTAATATAAAGTACTTGAAAAAAGATGTAATCATATTCAAATACAATAACCCTAAAAATCGTAAGGCTACATTCATGAATGTGTATAACTGAATTCTTATTATTTGCTGTTCCTGTGTTACACATGCATTGTATGATGGATAAATTGTTAGTATAAAATCATTGGTGAGGTTTTAAAAAGAATTTAGTACCTGTATAGCATTTTAAACTGATATTTGATAACTATTAATTAGAAAAAATGGGATGTATAATTCACCAATTCTGAAAATCATCCAGACTTTCAATTCGGTATGTTTACTAAATGTGACGTAACATTCATAGTAAACGGCGTCTTTCTTACAACTACCTTATATATTTCAAACGGTTGTTTGACAAATTTAACCTTTTTGTTATTCAAATATGTTGCTTTTTTATCTATTTGTTGAAATATGAAGATTATGTTGCACATACACACTACCTGGAGTGGAATGGTAACATTTAGTATTTTTTGACAACACATTCACCACTTATCTTTTATTTAACATAATACCACTTAACGTTCAATTGGTTTTTTGCAGGGATATTGTATGAGACAATGCACCGTACACTCGTCTTTATTATATTCATTGTACAAAGTACAATCAATGGGTGTCCACTTGAATGCCGTTGCACGGACACGACGGTTGATTGCAGCAATAGCAATCTAATGACAATTCCGTCTGACATTTCTAATTCGACAACCAAATTGTGAGTAGTAACATTTTAGTTTTTAGTTTAATTATATAGTTATATGATATAATATAAACAATGCTATTAGTTTCAGTGCACGTAACTCATATTTTTGACATGCGCTCTTTAAAAAAAATATATTGATTATTCCGAAACTAAACGTTTAAATATTCAAATGAGGGGGATATACCAATGAGCAATCAAAATCATGAGGCGATAAAATCAGACAACGCAATGACAAAACAATGCGACGAATAGACAAACAACCCTCTACAAAATCTACACAAAATAAAAGGCCATTAGCTACCAAATTCATGTTCACCGATTTGACTCGAATTCTCATATTTGATTTATAACATACTAAAACTTATATCATCATTTTGTGTGTATTTTGAGTCTGAACGCCATCTAATTAACCATCGAGATGACCTCCGAAGATTGTTTGATTTCATTGCTATGGGTTAAAAAATAAGTTAATCAACGTTTTTACCTCTATAAGAATAACTTTTTGTGGATCGAATCAGTCAACGGAATGGTTCACCTTTGTTTCACTTTCAATGTTGACATTCATTTCCTTTTAATGGCTGAACATGACTAATACATGCATAACCAATCTCCAGCAAATAGGTTATATTGAAGGTCACACATGAATACGGATTCGATGAGGTCGAATTATTCACTTGCAAGTGAATTATTCATCTACGATGTTTCCTCGCTTATTTTGACAAAATTGAACCAAACTGGCTGCTAAAGCGAATTATTATTCCACTTTTTCACTTTCATTAATGATTGAACAACAAAAAAAATCATATTTTAATTTTTTTTTTATCACGTTGCTAATGCCCCTTTAAGATTTCCCAACCAAAAACAATGATGAAGGGTAAGAGGTTTCTGGTCTCACTGGTACAAATTTGTTTGGAAACCGGGACATCGGTGCGACATGTGTGATGAAGTCTTAATCAACTGAAATGTCAGCAAGAGAAATACACTTTTTTCGTATCTTCTGTCGCCTTTCTTATAGTGATTGTAGGCATTTAAGATCTGATAAGACATGTTAAAATAACCAAGAATTATTGTCCATGCATTCGATTCAGATACGTTCAGAACCTCTCAGACATAATCTTCTTTTTTTTAATAGTTTTCAGCTCATGTTCATTCGCGTTCTGTATGCATGAATGTTACTAGGAGCTACGTCCTTTAGGGTTGAAGAAGTTTTAAATCATATTTGTCAATAAATGTATTATATATAAATGTTCTTATAAACTAAAGGTACATTGTTGTTTATCTATATCTTTATAGGGAAGTTTAATACTAAAATTTACGATAAAAGAGATGATTATTCATTCCTATTGTTAATAATCCGTTTGTAGATGGTGACGTTCCCTCGGCACCATCTTATGGTGTTAATGTATCTCATCTAGGTCGATTCACTTGTGTATGTAACAACTTATTTGATTTTAAAGAAAGAAACATCTGTAATACTAAAAAATCATTACACCAGTGTTTTTGACATGTTTGAATATCAAAAACTTGTTAACACTTTTACTTAATTCTATCATCGGTATAAGGACATCATTCGAAAATATAAATAAATTGCAGACATCTTATACTTTCAGGTATTTAATTTCTCATCATTTATGGTAATATTCTATACAGAGCACAAAAATGTCGTCATTTACATCAAAAGCTAACCAAACCTTTAAATAGACTTATTCAGAAGGAGTATACTTACGATACTGTTGACAAGTCATTAACGATGGCAATTTTTGGAATCAATATTGATTCACTTATAGGGTCTTTGCATCGGAAATAAACACATTTATTCTAAAAAGCAGTTGTCGGCATGATACGGGTTACAATCTCCTCGTATGGTTTATGATGGTATGATACTTAACCCCTAACGGGAGGGATTGTGCTTGATTTTCATATGATGAAGACAATAAATATTTCAATCAGTTTAATTGAGGTCTGGAGCTGGCATGTTTATAACTGCTAGTAGTCGTATGTTAATTTATGTTATCGTCTTCATTTTGCCTAGTTTCTATTGTTACCTATTCTAACAACGGACTTGGACTTCCTTTGAACTAAGTTTTACTAGCTGTGCGTTTTCCTGTGTGTTTGTTTATTTCACATTGGCTAGAGGTATGGGAAAGGGTGGAGATCTCACAAAACATGTTTAACCCCGTCGCTTTTATGCGCCTGTCCTAAGTCAGAAACCTCTATCTTTTTTTCGGACGCCATCACGAGTTGGTTGAACGTCATGGAATAACCGTTTCACAGATGATTTCACGGATATGTTCCTTATGTCGTAACTACAATACCCTCCCTTTTCACGAATGTGACTTACCAAATTAGACTATTTACCGGATTTGTAATAACATAAGCAACACGACGGGTGCCACATGTGGAGCAGGATCTGCTTACCCTTCCGGAGCACCTGAGATCACCCCCAGTTTTTAGTGGGGTTCGTGTTGTTTAATCTTTGGTTTTCTATGTTGTGTCATCTGTACTATTATTTGTCCGTTTGTCTTTTTATTTTTGGCCATGGCGTTGTCAGTTTGTTTTCGATCTATGAGTTTGAGTGTCCCTCTGGTATCTTTTGTCCCTCTTTTGTTAGTCTTGTTTCTTGTGTCAAAACGTAAAGCCCTTTATAAAAAAAGCCCAAACATATCAAACGAATAGAAAACAACTGTCATATTCGTGACTTGGTACAGGCATTTCCTATTGGAGAAAATGGTGGATTAAACCTGATTTTATAGCTAGCTAAACATCTCACTTCAAATGGGCATACAGCCGTCAGCATTGTAATATAATCATAATCACAACAAAAACAAAGAACTACTTCAACAAAGACAAATTTATTTCTGCTGATTATTAAGTTCGTTATTGACCCGTGAACTCAGTTATTCCATAATAAAATTAAGAATGGAAACGGGGAATGTGTCAAAGAGACAACAACCCGACCAAAGAGCTCCTAAACAAACATGTGTACTAGTTCAGTGAAAATGGACGTCATACTAAACTCCAAAACATATATTTGAACTAAAATAAAAAATTATACTAGACTAACAAAGGCCAGAGGCTCCTGACTTGGGACAGGCGTAAAAATGCGGCTGGGTTAAACATGTTTTTGTGAGATCTCAACCATCCCCCTATACCTCTAGCCCATGTAGAAAAAACAAACACACAGCAATACGCACAGTAAAACTCGGTTTAAAAAAAGTCCGAGTCCGATAGTGCATTTCTTTTATACAATAATTACAAATTAAAAATATCACAAAAGCTGTATTTTAAAAAGGTTTTTACTGTGTAGTGTATTACTCTTTGGACAAACTGTATCAAAGTTATAGAAAAATCTGCCAGCTCTAACTCAAAATATGGACAATCCTATGAAAAGGATGTCTATAAACGGCCGTTTGTTTGCGATGTTTAAATACGCAGACTCTGTTGTAACTACTTTACCGTTGTCAAATTTGAAATTTTACAAATTTAGATCGTTCAGTGCTGTTTATTTGGAATTCTTATTGACGCAATCGTTCTTGTAACTGTCGTCACCGTTAAAGCTTTAGAATTGTGCTAGTTCATATCGCACATTATTATTTCTATTTAAAGCATATATTTGAACTCTCTGTTGTAATTAGTCATATAACCTATGTCGTGTTTAACACATATTTAGAATTGTGCAAGCGTCTTACCTGATGTTCGGTTTAACTTTTTTATTGTATAAATTTCAAGATTGTTATAGTTTAATCTAAGTAGACTGATATATGATTCATTCAACATCACGATCATATTTACTGATGAAGGATATCTGTTATCCGAAATATTTATAAATAATTACATTTATAGTTCCTTTTTTTGTTATTGGTGTTGTTGTGTACACTTTTAAGGCGTTTATACAATTTATTTATTGTGTACATGTATCGTTACTCGTAACGATCCAGCGCCCTCGTGGGAAAAATCGTTGACTATTATTCAGACGTTTTATATATATATATATATATATACATTGCCTAACAATGTAATTTTAACACACTATTTAGTATGTAAATATAAGAATGTTTAAAATATTTACAAAATGATGAAAATAAACGCAATATTTCGCTAGACTAACTAGCTTTATCAAGCGTGCATCTATCCAGGTGAAATCGGATGTAGATGATAAGAAACTTTTGCAGCTTAATGTATATGTTGCACTTGAATTTAGCTGCCTTGAATATAATTTTTTTACATAATTTTGACGAAGTTCAAGATTTTTACAAAATAGTTAGTTGAAGTTAGCAACGTCCATTGGTCAATATTACAGGATAAAAAGGACGATGCAGTGTACTAAATTATTCTTTATCTTTCCTGTATCTTTTCTCATCTTTTTCGTTAAGACCATCAGGTTCTAAAGTGTGGAGTTGGTGGATCCAAAAATTTTCTCTTCTCCTTCTCGCCGTAGTGTCCCACTCGGTGTTGACTTCTATGATTTGGAAATAAACTTTTAAATATTTTAAACATTCTTATATTTACATATTAAATAGTGTGTTAAAATTACATTGTTAGGCAATCTATAATTTTATTTGTGTAATTGAATTAATCTCTGTACTGATTAATCCACACTCCCATAGATTTGTATGTCATGTGCTGCTATTTGTAGGCACTTATATATACATCCATGCCTGAGAAATAGTTTCAAGACCATTCGTGATCATTGGACAGCAATCGAGAAACATTCTAAGTTATCCAAAATCTTTCTTGAGCCTCCCATGATTGCCTTCAAACAACCTAACAGCCTGAGAAATATACTTGTCCGTGCTGACCTTTCCAAACCTAACCATACTGTAGGTAATTGCCAGCCTTGTGGGGATAAGCGCTGCAAATGTTGCAACCAATTGCAGCATTCATCAACATTTCACAGTAAGACCACAGAAAATACATACAAGATCTTCTGCAATGTCAACTGCAAAAGCTCAAACGTGATTTACGTTCTTGAGTGTCCTATATGTGGTCTCCAATATGTTGGTGAATCTATGCAGCCATTTCACAAACGCCTTAATGGCCACAGGAGTGACCTCACAAAAAAAACCGTATATTCCTGTCAGCCAACACTTCAGGTTACAAGATCACAATCTGAAAGATTTTGATCACATGAAGATCCTTGTGATCGAACAGGATTGTACATGGCACAATAAGCAAAGAGAGAATCGGGAGAAGTTTTGGATAAAAACACTGGGTGTCCTCCATCCAGATGGAATCAATAGAAAGAAATAATTAAATTTACAGTCTAATGTTTATATTATGATATTCAGGATTTTGGATTAAAATCAATCGACCAAAACTTACCTGTATTATTACTGATCTATGTTTACACCTTATACATTATATATCAGTATTGTTAAAACTTTTAACACTGATGAAGGCCATTTGTTGAGCCGAATTATTTGCAATTATTGTATAATTTATATCATCTGTTCAGTTTTTCCATCTTTGTGCGATGATATTCAGCACATTTTAGTGTTTTGTTTTCCATCTATTTATCGGTATTGTTACACAATCTTTTTAGACTCATATATATATAAATATATGTTTATATATATAAACGCCTGAAAAGTGTACAAAACAACACCAATAACAAAAAAAGAAAACTATAAATGTAATTATTTATAAATATTTCGGATAACAGATATCCTTCATCAGTATGATTATGACTAGCAGGTCAATATATATATCAGTGCAATATAAATTGAACATGAATTATTATTAATCATTAATGCAGCCAAGAAATATTTATATATTAAAACGCATGAAAAACTTAGCTTCTTCTGTCCTCAGTTCTAATGACTGTTTTAAAAAATAGCCGATTAGTTTCACATGTTCTATTGATATAGGGTTTGATAATTTAATATTTTTTTGGTCTTTTGAAAGTGACATAAATTCATCTTCCTATTTTAATTTTTTAAACATGTTAAACACATCCAACATTAATTTATTATTTATACTACACTCCAAGAGGAAATGTTCCTCGTTTTCAAGAACATTGCATAGTTTGCAAAGTCTATCTTCTCGATAAATATTTTAAATATCTACCCTTTTGAATTTTAAGATTGTGGTCACATATGCGGAGTTTGGTGAAACACTTTTTTCTAATAAAATCGTTGTACCATATGTAAAATTAAAGCCAAAATTGTCAATTCAACTTTGAACGTTGTGTGTTTATTTTTGACGGTTATATCGAATAATTTCAACTATCACGATTTGGGTCTAAGAAAATTAAGTATTTCAAAACTTTGCTTTTTTCAATGTCATTTTATATAACATATCGGGTATTTAAAGCAAATGACCAGTCATTTGATGTATCAGATTTATTACATGATTCAAAAGTTTGAAAAATCAATATTAGGCTGTGTCTGAAAATAATGATTTTGGAACGAATCGAGGCCTAATATGAACATGCAATATTTTCTTCCAATGTAACATTTCTGGAGTTGTTTCGTAATAGATAATTCTTTCAGACATTTTAATGTACTTTGGTTGGAAAGGAAAGTTACACATATCATACCACATGACTATAAAATGGTCTTAAGCCGTGTCAAACTGAAATTATGTTTGGTCAATTTAGGCCTTAATACATATTTATATATACAAATGCATACAGAAGATATATTTGTTACTTTGTTCTAATTTCTATGCTGAGATGTCATGATACAAAAAGTATGAATGCAGAAGGACTCTTGCATTCAACTTTTATTGCAGACAGTATGGTCTGATGAAATTTTGTATACCTTTCAGTGGAAAACTTGCATTTAATTTTATTCGTAACAGACATGTATGTAAACCAAGTACTATCCAACAAAACAAAATCCAAGTAGTACAATGTATATGAAATGACACAGGTAAATAAAGGCAAAAGTATTATACCGCTGTTCAATAGTCATAATTCGATTAAGCAAAAACAAATGCGGGTTACAAACTAAAACCGAGTGAAACACATGCATCAACTATAGGAGGAAAACAACGGAACAACAGAAACACTGAACTACAACAAAAGCAAATGCCAACATACATAGAAACGGACTGTAAATAACAACTGCCATATTCCTGACTTGGTACAGGACATTTTAAGAAAAAATGGTGGGTTGAACCTGGGTTTATGGCTAGCCATACCTCCCGCTTATATGACAATGTTAAAAATACTGCTAAAATGATAACACTACGTGACAGGAATATATCAGGTACAATCACCATTGTAAAGGGATTTTTTTTTTACAGATTTATTAGAATATTTGTGATGGACTTCAACTTTTATGTACAATGCTCTTCACGTTTCATTAGCATTAAACAAGACAGGTGACCAAAGCCCGTCATACAACATATTTTTCACATATTTTGTGATGATATAATTCCCTCTAAATTTAGAGTTCGCAAATAGTTCAGGAAACTTTAAATAAGCACAGAAACACAACTTCCAAACCTGTCTGATAGAAAATCAGCATGCCAATTAGGCATAAAAATGGAAATAGATATAAAATGCTTATTTTGCCCATAAAATACGAAAATGGGATATTTATACAGAATTTCTAAAAAAAAAAGTAGAATGAAATCCTTTACTTTCACAGAATTTCTCCCTCATGCTCGAGCACACAATTATCTCGTAGTGCATTTTTTTTTAAAGAAAATAAATACAAATTTTAGAAATTGCAACTTCTCTATTTATAGTGTAGAGGACTACTTTCGGGAAAAATTATATGAAATTTACAAAAATATATACCCGCTCTAAATGTAATGATTTAAACTTTCATTAGAAATTTAAATGACATAATCAATATAGGGGTAAATTCAGTAAATAAATATATGTCATCAGGGACCGCCCATTTGGGGGAGAGCTTTCTGTACAAAACTGAAGTCCTGTGCTCTTCTGATTGGTAGATAATGTTTGTAATAAATATTTTTTGATAGATGGATCAAAACTAGAGTTTAAAAAAATAAAAAAATGAATGCTGAATGTACTAATTTTTTTTACTACAGGGTTGAAAAGTAATAGGGGTCAGTAAAGGAATTAAGTGCGAATCTACATTGTTTGTAAACAAGGCCATGTGAATGCCCAAAAATGCCGCATGACCCTATGTTTTTATTGTTGCAAAAGATAGTGCTACATTTGTACTTTCATGAATGATATATGAAAGCTTCCAATTTCTAAAGGTAAATAAGGTATAAATTTAATTCAAGACATAGATTAGCATTAAAGTCAATGGGAGATTTTTAACTGAATTTACCCCTATAGCTGTCAATCAAGCAAATCAATCAAGCTGTTTAAAAAAAATTAATTCCTTGCATAAAGATGTCTTTAGTTAATTAACCAACATGACAACTTTTCGTTGACCTAATGGTTGTATTTTGTAAATACAGCTGTTTCACAAACCACGCCTCTTTTGGGGAGATATATAATATTCATCGATATTTTTTTATTTACCTACTGATTCCCAGATATGAGCCCTATATTTTATCTCGTAGACACAACTTGTGAATGTTATTAGTATAAATACACATGGACAGCGACCAAATTGAATTCTGAGGAAGACCCAAAGTGAAGGGAGGGGTAAGACAGAATTTTAAAATAAGTTTAAACTCTTAGAATTTCGAGGCATATACATGTTGAAAATATGCTGCACAGCCGTGGCTTGTATGAACATCGGTAAATTACATTTGCCTATAATCAAAGTTGTTAATTAAGTGTCGTCATGGTCAAACTTATATGATATTTATCAAAACGGCTTTCTTAGTATAAAATATATTAAACATTACCATTAATTTGTTTCAGATATTTGCAAAACAACAAATTAACTACAATACAACAAGGAGCATTTCAAGACCTACTAGAGTTAAAAGATCTGTATGTATACAATGATACAACATTTTATCAAAAAGCAAATGAAAACAAAACCTTAAGTCAATCAGTGGCAGAGTATGTTTAGAACTATCATTCGCACGACTTTCTGGAGTTTTGCTTTTGAATGGAGTAACTATTGGTGATCCTTTTTGTTTGGCATTTAAATGTTGATTGCATCCATGGAATCCCGTCCCCTAACATTGTATTTTTTTTTTTTTTTTTGAAATTTGTATCATGTTTAATTCTGATATAAAGACGATGATTCAGATGCAGGGGTTCGAACCCTGGTGAGGGAAGAACCAAAATTTGCCAACGCTATTTTGCAGATCAAGCATTGTGGGGCTACATTTGAGAGGTAGCATAGGTAAATTATGGTGTTAGCCCTGTATAACCATAATTTCTCCGATGGCGAACGCCTATCGTAAAGTTGTCATATTTTATACAATAAAATTAAAATTTGATGTGACAGCAAGGTAAGTAAAATTATCATCATTTACGATAGACAAAACAACAACTGATCTGCAAGGTATGCCATCTACTTGACACTATGCATCAAGTACTGTGTCACTACTCTGGATAACGCCGACGAGGAAAGGCATTACGCAACCAACGAAAGCCATATTCTAAAGCCATATTATATATGGCCTAGTTAATCGAGTGGTCTTGGGAGCTAGATATAATGCAAGCGGTGTTAGAAAAATGTCTCAGATGCAGGGGTTCGAATCCCGCTAAGGAAAGAAAAAAAGTTTACTATCGCAAAATTGCAGATATAACATTGTAGGGCTAAATTTGAGACGAAGTATATGTAATTTATGGTGTTAGTCCGGTATAACCACAGGTAATCCGATAAGTCTGTCATCAGGATTTCACATATTTAGACGTATATATATATATATAGACCCCTCTACCAAGAAATTTGTTTTGCATGCACACGTATAAAAAATGGGGTTTTTATCCAACGCAATCATAGGATAGAACGTTGTTTTCAATTTAGACTTGTATATATATATATATAACGTTCTATCCTATGATTGCGTTGGATAAAAACCGCAATTTTTATACGTGTGCATGCAAAACAAATTTCTTGGTAGAGGGGTATAAATACAGCATAAACATCATTTTCCCAAAGACCAAATGAGTGAAAAAGTATATTTTAACAAAATGCATTTGACTAGCAGGTCGAACAACTGATGTTCTTAAACCCTGCTGACTCCCATTGGCGATTGCCAAATAAACGGATCACCGATGTAATAAATGGATCTCAATTATAAATTTAATACTAAACAGAAAACAATAAACTTGCGGAAAAGATGGTATACCGCAAACATATATATATATATATATATATTAAACAACTAAATGAACATACTCGAAAAAATATAATAATGATCAAATATTTTATTTCAAAAACATTTGTCAATGTTGCTTGTATGTACATCGTTAAAGACTTTTGCCTATAATTACAGTTGTTAATTGACTAGCGTCATATCATACAAATAACCTTATATGGAATATATCAAAATATATAAATGAAAATAAATGATTTCCTTACTGTAAAATATATTGAACATTAACATTACTCTGTTTCAGAAATTTGGATAATAATCAATTAACTGCAATACAGCAAGGAGCATTTCAAGACCTATCAGCGCTAAACACTCTGTATGTATACAATGCTACAATATTTTATCAAGAAGCACTTAAAAAACAAAATCTGAAGTCAATCAATGGCAAAGTATGTTTAGTATTATATATCGTAGTGAATTTCAGGGGTTTTGGGGACCCGTTTCGTCTGACTTGACAGCATTTACTAATTCTTTAGGTAATTCTTAGAAAAAGTAAAAGCAAAATACCGAACTCAAAGGAAAATTCAATACGGAGAATCCCTTATCAAATGGCAAAATCAAAAGTTCATACACTTCAATCGAATGGAAAACAACTGTCATATTCCTGACGTGGTACAGGCATTTTGTATGTATAAAAAGATGAATTAAACCTGGTTGTACAGGTAGCTAAACCTCTCGATGACCCATATGTATACACTACTGATTTCATTGTGGTAATTAACATGTGTTAACAAAACTTACAAATTTTAAGGATATTTAAACAAAATATTGCGATAAAGATTGCTTGTTTTTTTTTTCTTTAAATAAACGAGATAATGTTGTTCATTCTGTAAAAATGAAAATAAGTTATGTAATGGATTAAGCGACATAAACATTTGCAAAGGAAAAAATTGAATTGACACGGAAAAAATTTCGTAGATTCTTTTACAAATTCCAGGAATAAACTAAACGCATATAAGAATACTTCTATTTTACAATTGTTTATGCAAACTTTTACCAGAAGTTTACAACTACCACTACGTAATAAATACATATGTTATATTACAATCATACTGTAGCATTGTCAGATAAAAATTGTTTGAAAAGTTTTTATTTTCTTAAAGATCAAAAACATTTTGTAATTAAATGTCATTAGAATACATACATGATCCCTTGACAACAATCTTTTTGTCTTGACATTATATCTCATATAGCCCATAAACCTTTTACCTGATATATTGGCAATCAGAGTCTGGTGTATGTAGGGATATATTCTAGCACCGCTCCTCTGGTTTGCATTAATTCGTGTTCTACCTAATAAAAGGTCAAAACTCTGATAGAGACTTTCAATCCCAGTTAACCCCTGGTGTTTGAATGATATAATGACGTTTCACTCTCCAGATTTTTGTATTATATTTTGTTGACGTTTGTTCGTCAGTTAATCTTTTTATGGTGTTCTTCTTGCTCACTCTTCAGTTTTCTGGATTATATTATAATTTATAGACTAAATTATTTCGTGCTTGGTCTCATGCTAGGTCATTTTAAATTATTTGATTGCCTATCTATTTCAATGCATTAGAATTTTTACATTTAGATCGGATTTTAAATCAGCTGATCAATCAGTTTCTGATTCCAGACAATTCAACATTAGCTGACCAACACTAAACGACTGTTTTTGGCAAACTTAAATGAAAAGCTCAAACTATCAGAGTTCGTATAAAACTGAGCGAAAGATGTGATAAATATTTTCTGTTGCCACATATAAAATTCAGGTTTTTTATAATCTATTATTAAAACAGACCTACCGATTTAGACTTATTTCCGGGTTTGTACTAACATGAGCAACACGATGGGTGCCACATGTGCAGCAGGATCTGCTTACCCTTCCGGATCACCTGAGATCATCCCCAGTTTTTGGTGGGGTTCGTGTTGCTCAATCTTTAGTTTTCTATGTTGTGTTTTTGTACTATTGTTTGTCTGTTGGTCTTTTTCTGTTTTAGCCATGGCCTTGTCAGTTTATTTTCGACTTATGAGTTTGAATGTCCCTCTGGTATCTTTTGCCTCTCTTTTAAGAATTTTAGAACTCAATCGACATATTAGGACTGTTTATAGAAACTTCATGGATAGCCAAGATAAATATGAAGCGTACATTACAACCTCTGACATTCTCTGATTTATGTCCACCCTCTAGTATGTTCAACATCAAGTTTGGCCAATTTTTGGGTACAAGATCTTGAGAAGTTGGCCATTTATTCAGGTAAAAAATCGGGATTGTTATTTTTAGCCTTTATGTTTCATTAGAGAATTTTTAAGTTTCAAACGAAAGGCTGGTGGTTGCTGGGGGTTGTAAGTTGAAAATATTTCTGACCCTGCTTTTGACTGAAATTAAATTAATTTCACAGTTGGTCAGCACCTTGAGTTAAAAAAAAAGAATGGGCCACATTTAGTCCATTATATATAATTTTGAAAACCAAACGTTTTTCTTATATAAACTTTATTTTGCCCGCAAAGATTGCCAAAACAATTCGTTCCGCATCAAAATCAACACCCCCAAACCCCCCCCGCCCCCCCCCCCCCCCCAAAAAAAAAATTAAATGGTCAGTGCCTAAATAACAAACTAGACAAGCTTGTGCGTTTAAATAAGGTTATTCCTTTTACAATCAAAAGTATTTGAATAAACCTTAGGCAGCAACCATTTTTTTGGAGGGGCTTCGATCACATTTGAAATAAACAGGCAGGACCCAAATATATCGTAAAACAAAATTTTGGATGAGTATTTTCAAAATCAAGCTGACGCATAAAACACAATTTTTTGGAAGGGGGCTTAAATCAATATGAAATAAAGAGGCAGGACCCGTTTCAATCTGATAATTGATTACAAGTGGGAAAACATCTTGGTGTCTCAAGTTTAATTTAAAATAAACGAGTATAATAACGTTTGTCTCATTATTGTATGACCTGATAACTAATAACTATTAGATACATCAAGGAAAGGGACAAACTGAACAATAATTTTGACATGGAAACGAAACTGAACTTAAAACCAACTAAAGATGTCAAAGCTGAAGATCAGGGTCATCACTTATGGAATTCTGCACATCAACTTCAGTTGACCACACGAAAGACCATGCAAGCTTACCATGTACTACAGATAAAAAAAAACATATAACTTATTCAGTGGCTGTACCAGGGGGTCTGGGGTTGGAAACCCTTTATTTTTTGGACAATTTGTAAAAATTACATGAAAATTATCGAAAAGTAGACAAAAATTAGCTTTTTTATTCTGGAATACCCTTTTTGAAATGCCTGAATCCACCCCTGTTATTAATCTATCACTTTCGTCGTCCGGTTTTGCTTTATATTCAAGTGTGTTGTAGTCTGGGTTATGCTGAAGCGGATCCAGTCTGATGACTTCCCAAATTTAAGCAATAGAAATTGAACTCTCCGTTAGAAAACGATAGGAATGTATGTCGTATATATTTACAATTGGATGCAAGTTTCTCAAAGTCATTTCAAGTACCTATTAGATGTTTTATTTTCATTGTAAGAACTATGCTTTTGTTAGAAACTGCGATTAAAGGTAATTTCAGAGGTAGTCTTTACTTTTGGACCTCCTTTGTGCATATACACGGATTTTCGCCACATTAAATATGCTGCTTCTTTAAGCTTTAATTGTCGCTTATGGCAAATTTAGTTCCAATCTTCAAGGAAATGCAACAAGAAAAAAAGATAAAGATGACCATTTTTCGAAAACCCTACTCGACCTCATTCACCTGTTATGGTAATGCATTGGTTTGATTGACAGCTTAACTAGTACAACATTGCTATGCGGCAAACTGCTTTTCTTTATAGATTATTTTTTAATGCCACACACATGACACATATTTTTTTTATTTGAACAAAGAATAATTGCGTTTTCAATAAAACTAAAAAAAAAATCTTACAAATATTAACAAAAACCCTTAAAGGCAATCAAATAATCACCCGACAATGATTTGATAATCAAATAATGGGGTATTTTGATATGCCTAATTTTTTTTTAAAAATCAACAATCTACAGGTATACATTTACCTAATTACTGAACTTGTGTCATTAAACTTTGATCAACTTTATCCTTTTTAGAAGAAATACGTTCAGAAAACTAATATTTCCGCATACTCTTTGAACGCGGCACGCCATATTGACAAATTGGTTGAAAAGAAGCTCTTTTTCAACGAAGATAGGAAAAAATGTGAACAGTTTATCATTAAAAATATATCTGTGTCCCCTGCGAACAAAGTTGGTCGGCACTTTGAGTTTGAGTTTCGTATGTTGAAATATAAGTGAAAACTCTCTCTATTGTAAAATAAATTTGAACTAAACGGTGAGAGGGAGAAAAACACAATTTTACAATGAATAAGTTTAGTTGTATTACGTACGTCAAAATATACGATTTTAGTTTAATTTACAAGTTTAATGACCAAAGGGAGATAACAATAAACATTTATTTGAAAGGTTAAGGTAAATAACGTCACAGTTCGTCAAAAACTTAAAATTCTCTATCACGAGGTGAAAGATTTCAAAGGGTCATTCACATCCATAAGTCGAAAACAACCCGATAAAGCCATGGCAAAAAAAAGAAAAAGAACAGCAGACAACCAGTACATAAAACTCAACATAGAAAATTAAAGAATGAGCAACATGAACACCACCAAAACTGTGGGGTAATATGTTTGCCTCGGGTATCACTGAAGACCTATTTATTGTCGAAATGCGCATCTGGTGCAGAAAAACTTGATGTTTTATTGGAGTCAATGGTGCTGGTGTGTTGGCAGGTGACGATGAAAAACGTGATGTAGGGATAAGTTGTCATGGTTTCTTTTTGGAGTAGCTGTCATGTTGCCCCATGGTCTGTGTGGAGTACAACTGTTTGTTGTTGTTGTAGTTGGCTTTTCTACTAGGCTCTGTATAAGCTGAAAAATCTTTCATTGTGTTATTGAAGTTTGCTAATGGTAACGTCTTGAGCTAGTGATCTCTCATTAAGAATTTCCATCTGGGACTTCAGGTTTGTTATGGCTGATGGAACGCTGTTACCAAGTTGCTGTTTGTCATGTTGATATCGTTGCTTTAGTTGGTGACTGTGGAGTTGGTTATGTTGGTGATGGTGGCGTAGGTGGTTGTAATTCAGTAAGCAGAACTGGTGGTGGTGTTGCTGATCTAAAATGATATGGGTCATCTGAAGCAGCAGTATCACGGATTCACTCGCATCAATGAATTACTTTGACATATGGTTTTTTACTCTTTTCTTTTAGGAGGAGTTGGTACATCTGGTGATGAATCTTCAATCGATTTGGATGGTGAACATTCTTCAGAAGCATCTTTTTGGCAAAGCATCTTTGTATATCTTAGGTTGCTATCTTATGTCTAACCATTTACCTGTGGCTTTCATTTCTGCTGCATCTGGTTCTGCTGATGAGTCACCTCAAATTCTATTGTAGTGGTCTCCAATTTTGATTCTGCCCTCAGCTAGGATCTTTGATCTTGGTACTACTAGTAATTAAGTCTGGTCTTGGCTACCCAATTTGACTAAGAACTTGCTATGTTCTTTAGTGATATTTGTGGCAGTTATTTTTGTTAAGGTATTTAATTATGATAACGAGGTAAAATGCATCTATTTCTATCAGAGTGTCGGCTTGGCAGGGTTGTATTTTCGTTTTGCTAAGTAAATTTGATTGGGTCAAAAATGGAAACTTCTAAATTATATTTTGGAAATTAGCTAAGTCCTGTACATTATGAACTCATCTGAATATTAATTGGTCCATCAAAAATGTTAAATCTATGAGACAATTGGTTTCAATATGTATACATGCCAAGCAAGCTTGATAATTGATCCGTGAAATAGCACGCAAATTACTTATGAGTTAACACAACATCATTTAGAAGATTCTACATAGTTTTGCTTGACTTATGTAATGGCAATAATTTTATTTGAGTGATTAACATATGTGTCTGAATTCGATAACTTAGCATCAAAAAGATGTTATAGAAAGGCACGTTGATGACAGTAATCAGCTACCTAATTTTGAACTCTCCATTTCTATGTATCAACATTCCAGCAACGCCTGCATAGGAGTGTATATCTCCCTGTTGATACGATATTCCTGGGCTTGTATTTGATCATGATTTCCTTGATAGATAGTTGCTGCTCACAAGAAAACTACTAAACCAAAAAGTCCAAATAGTGCAGTTGAAATCATTCCGTCGTAAATTTTACAGACGCCATTACGAGTTGGTTGACCGTTATGGAATATCCGTTTCACAAATGACAACGAATATGTTCCAATTGTCGTAACTGCAATACTGTCCATTTCCCCCTGAATGTGACCTATCGAATTAAACTTATCACCGGGCTTGTACTAACATGAGCAACACGATGGGTGCCACATGTGGAGCAAGATCTGCTTACCCTTCCGGAGCACCTGAGATCACCCCCAGTTTTAAGTGGAGTTCGTGTTGCTCAGTATTTAGTTTTCTATGTTGTGTTTTGTGTTCTGTTGTTTTTCTGTTTCTCGTTTTATTTTTTTTCACCATGGCGTTGTCAGTTTTTTTTTTTTCTTTCGTCTTATGATATAAATGTCCTCTTGGTATTTTTCGCCACTCTTTTGAAAAAAATCTTTAATTAAACTATTAATTAATCATGTATTTCTGGTTGTAATTTTTTTCTTGATAAAGAGAGACGTGGGTTGCGATTTCTTTTAGATATGCATTTAAATTTATCTTTATGCAGAAACGAACTTGACGATAACAATCTCTAATTCGTAATGTTAAGACAATATTGTTTTAAGATACAGAATTAAATATACCTTACAGACCCTCAGTGAGTTATAAGCAAAATATAAGGGTCTGCATGGAGTTTACAGAATAGATACTAATGCGCCAATACTAAAGAAACAAATGCAAAACAAATGAAAAATAGAGAAAAAAAGCCATTAAAATATTATAGAGATGTATGGGGTGCTAAAATCTAAAGAATAGTGATTAATTGTCAAAATATATAAAGATGTAGCCATAAAATAGTTTAAAAATGTAAAGAATATTGAATTGAAGAAACCCCACCCACCCCAAATAGATTCCCAGAACATTGTGAAATCAGCAAGTTGAGGTCGATTGTTATAAAAACAGTTTTATGAAAATGCAAAGCTAATGGAAAAAAGATAATTGATGCTTATCTAAACACAGGATGTTTTTAATGACTCTTTGATGTATATGAAAAATGTATTACCGTTAAGCATTTTTTCATCATGTTGCAGGTCAATTTTTTATATAAGGATAAAATGGGAGTTAAGTGTTAAAGAATTGAGCATAATTGGCAAAATTAAAACAAAAATGTTTAGATATATGTAAAACAAAAATACATGCACTTGATACTGTAGAACCTAAGACATTTGATATAAGAATATTGTGAAATGTTAAAAACTCGTCTGGGATGATTGACAAACTTTGTTTTTACACCTTATAAATTGTTAGTTCGAGTACTAGTATATTGAAGCGTGTATGTATTTATTTGACAGCTCCAGATATGTCATTTGAATCATGATTTACATCATCTTTAAAAAAAAGCATGAACTCAAAACAATGTTTCACATACTGACGCCAAAAACCAATGGGAAACATCGTTTTGCGTTCATGTTTATTGTAAATTCAGAAATTATTGCGAGTAATTAATGCTAGTTTAATCATGACGATTTCGAAAAAATCTAAATACAGATTAATGTTTCAGTTATCAGAATGCGACTTTATATTATTGCGATACTCAACCAGTTGTTTTATTTGAATTCATAAAATCCTCCCATTAATTTCTGAATTGACAGTATTCTAGGTGTCACATTTATTGCTACCTGTTCACTGCTGTATACTAATTTTTGACATTTTTACCTGTTATGTATGTTTATTTTGTTCACATATGTTGTCAATAGAATCGAACTTCATACCACCGTCATACAAGTGAGTGGTGTAGCTAGCTATAAAACCAGGTTTAATCCATCATTTTATACATAGGGAAATGCCTGTACCAAGTCAGGAATATGATAGTTGTTTTCTATTCGTTTGATGTGTTTGGGCTTTTGATTTTGCAATTTGATAAAGAACTTTCCGTTTTGAATTTATCTTGGAGTTCGGTATTTTTGTTATTTTACTTTTTTCAAGAGATATCAAATAAGGAGACGAAAAAGTACAGTAATAGTTTGAAAAAACTTCTCTCGAGTAGCTTTAATTTCTATCACAATATGTCGAAGTTTAAATTGAGTCAATTGCAGACTAGAAATAGCGTATCTGTATCGCCAAATTGGAATATTAGCGCCATAGTCCGCTATTTGTCAAATCAACATGTAAACTGGAGAACAGTTCGCCATTTTATATTGAAGTCAGGGGATCTTTTAGCCAAACCGAACAACAATTCCATTAAGTTCCAAAATGTTACTGACGGTGGCATTTCAACAGTTAGATCAGCATTAGCCGACCTACGTTCGATGTCTGCAACTGATGTTCGGCGTGAACCTGTTAGTAAAGGGTCGATTTTGTCAAAAACAACTGTACAGAGAACAATTTACGAAACCGAGTACACAGCCAGTTCACAACGTTTTTGTCAGATGAGTCACAATGCAAATAAAGTGAAACGCCTCACTTTCTGTTAATAATAGACAATGACGTTTTCGCAGACAACATCTTTACACATGAATGCACCATCTAGCTACATAACAGCAAAGTAGTGATATACCTCCTAAGAGAACAACTATCTTTTAAGCTTAATGTAGTTATTTTTTTTAATTGTCCCTAATGAATTGATCCACTGGTTAACAGGTGCATAATTTGATCAATCAGTCAGTAGTTTTGTAACTCGGCAATTGAGATTGAATCAGCGACGTTTTAAGTTTTTTGTTATAAAATGAAATTGAAGCCATAATAAAAGCTGTCACTTGCTAGGAGGCATGAACATTATATAATGTCATTTACGTAATAGATAATAATAGAGACAAAATACAAATCCAAAATAAAACTCCCGAAAATTAATCATTTGAGAGACAATAGCCTAAAATAAACATTTAATTTTTTTTTATTAAACTGGTTTATTTTGTTTCCATAAATATACACTAAATCAAACTTCGGTTTAGGTTATGAATAATAGCAATAAATAAAACATGATTAGTATACTGATTTTTTTTTCAATACTCGATGATTTTGTTAAAAGAAGTACAAGAACAAGCATGAACATTTATTTCAAACAAAACGTATTTTTGATAAACGGTAGGTAATGCAATCATTTGTCAAAGGGGTTTAGTCGTTAACATTAATATGTATGAGAAACATCAACTATTTAAAAAATAACAATTGCCCCTTCCGTACCTCAACAACACACTATCTGATTTACATGCGAAAGCAAATAATCTCCAGATAAAATATTGACCAGACAAATAAGATGTAAAAGATCAAATTATTTAAGAGAAATATGAAAACTGAATTATTTACATCAGTTAGAGAAACTAAAACATGTATAAGAAAATAACTGAATTGTTTTATGAAAATAAAAGTTTAGTTTTTCATATGCTGGCTCTATTCATGAATGTCTAGGTCATCGCTCATGAACGTTCAAACACATTCCTGCATTATTAATGAGCTCTTCATGATCTAAAACGAAAAACGAAATTTTTTTGTTGTTCATATTACCGAAAAGAACATGAAATTTATCTTATTCATTCGTGTTTTTTATATTCAAGTAAACTGTCCTCAAATCTATTAATTAGCGCATCTTTACGAAATTTTCTGTCATCTCAAAACTCAATTTTTGTAAATAATATTTTTATTTATGACTGCAATTATTTATTTTTTATATATTTTCATATCGACTATATAATTCGAGAACACAAAACGTTTGAATAATAAGTAAACACATTCGTATTGGCAAGACAGACATGAAAATATATTAATTCAAATTGATGTGCTGATTTAGAAATTGACTATTATGATAACAGCTTATATACAATTCTGTCAAAACACATCAACTGTGACACCTTGAACATAAATGTAATTAATATTTACCTGATCTGCCTCAACTATTACATCTCACATATTACTACATGTATTTAAATTTATCATCTGGTATAATTGGCACGTATCTGTACGCTTGACTGGTGAAATTTAATCCGATAATTACCTTGTTCAATAATCAAACAGAAGGTGAATATTTGTTTGACATATAGGACCATCATGGTCACCATAGATTTTACGGTCGACATTCATCAAGGAATGACAAGGGTCGTACTGTATATGTTATTTCTTGAATCAAAGTCATTTAAGCACAAATAAATAACGGATGTATCAGTGAAATAAAACTGAAATTTTTGTACAATTCACCATTTGGCCATAATAAACAACATCTGAAATCTATTTATACTATTTATATGTATGACGGTTTGATGTATAATGTTACTATGAATATGAAGAGGTGGTATGAGTACCAATGAAACAACTCTCCATCAAAGTCACAATGTATAAGAAGTTAACAATTATAGGTCAAAGTACGGGATTCAACACAGATCCTTGGCTCACACCGAACAGCAAGCTATAAAGGGTCTCAAATTGACTAGTGTAAAACAATTCAAAAAGGAAAAACAAGAATAACAGACTCCAGACTTAGGACAGGTGCATAAAAATGCAGTGGATATAAAGGTTTTTATAGACAGACGCCAACCTTCACCATAACCTTAGACAGAAGTGTAACATTACAACATAAAAAGACACACTATAAAATATCAATTGAAAAGGCTTAACGCATACATGGATATTACAGTCATGATACTTAATGTGTACTTTTTTTTCAGAACTTTGAATGGAAACAAACTGACATTTGTCAGGGAAGACACGTTTGAAAATCTCACTAACTTACAATATCTGTAAGTACAAATATTATCAATGATTTCAAAATTTAGAGAATTCTTGATATTTGACGAACGTAATGAAAATATCTAATATATACATCCAAAAGAAGTCTTATTCCTGACTGCATGACCCTATTGACTCTCGGAAGAGGGACAACGTGCATCATCGTACTCGTATGTGAAACGTATACTAGTATCCTAAATTTCTTTTTTTTATATAATGAAACTTGTGTGTTTTTCTCTTTTAAATGATTAATTGATATTGCTTATAGGTTGCACTTTGTAAATACAGCTGTTTCTCAAACCACGCCTCTTTTGGGGAGATATTTAATATTCATAGGTATGTTAATTTGTTAACGTACTGGTTCCCATTGATGATCTCTGTGTTTCATCTCATAGAGACATCACTTGGGAATGTAACCAGTATAGAAAAACATGGTAGCGGCTAAATTTTAATTCTTAGGAGGTCCAAAAATGGAGGTAAGGGTAGTATAGAATTTTAGTATAAGTTTAAACTCTTAGAAGTTCAGGGCATATAAATGTTGAAAATATGCCGCACAGCCCTATATTTTGACCTTTGAATAAAATAGTAGTGCATATAAACTTTCCGTTCTGGGATATTATTTTTCACGAAACTTCATAGTAAAAGTGTCACAGTTTTAGCCGCAAAGGGAGTTCCTATGGGAAATTGCATTGTCTGTATTTACAGAATTGCAACCTTCAACAACTCAATTTGCGATGAAGATAGTTTATATGACCTACCGAATTAGACTTATCATTGGGTAACATACTTTTGATCAATTTAAATATATCGTTGATAATGTGCTCTATGATTTACAGTTACAAATACGATATGAATAGTTTTCCTTTATATTTTTGCGCATTTCATAATTTAAATTATTTTACTGGGTTGTACTGGACCGTCTCTTCTGATACTATTTTTACGTTACTGTATAAAATGCACTCAAGAATATAATGCCCGATGTAAACACAAGGGACGGAAAGGTTTCTGTATCAGTGGATTCTATACTTTAAGATCACTTTAACTAATTCCTAGCATTCTTTGGGTCGCTATTATGCTGCCTGGCTAAAAGAAATAAGATGGACTTATCAAGTGAATTGTTAAAAACCAAAGTAAGTAAACTAATATTTCTCATTGTTTTCCGTGTATGTATTTGATATTTGTTTTGATTATCATAGTTGAGGGCGGAAAAAAGTCTGACTAGGTAATGGACAGGAGCATAAACAAACATTTTCAACATAGAAATAAGACCAAAAACAGTTGCAACCAAAGTTTTGATATTCTCACAGTTTCTATTTCCATATTTCATTGGCGTCTAAATTCATACTGTTAAAGATTTTTCTATATTGAATATTACGAAACAATTTGATAAGCCCATTTTCAATTAGGTAGTCAAAATCGACCTCGTGGTCATACAAAATTAATTGTAGATTGCTAATAGCAAAATACGACAGTGGTATAATTTCAAAGATGTTAAGATTACAGTTTACAACATTCTTTATTTAATTGGTTTTCTGGACTACAAATGTTTGTTTGGCTCCGATGGTATACCTAATGAAGTTGAATACGATTACTCTGATTTTAGTTTTAATTATTTGCTGAAAATGAGACAGCAACTACAAAGGGTTAAACCAACTCGTGATGGCGGCTTCTATGTTAGCAGCAACCCTCTATCAAGGAAATGATAGAAAACAAACAAGCCTTGGAATATCGTATCAACTGGGATAAGAAATATGTAATATATAAAGAAATCAAAACAATAGATATTTTAATAACAATTCATATTTCCAACGTAAAATTATGTTTACGCTAAATTATTTTCAGAACTAAGGACAAAATGACATAGAAGTAAACAACTATGGCAATCAACAGTGAGCAAAACCCATACCAGATAGTTAACTATAAAAGACTAAAAAATGACAATTGTAAAACGATTCATAAATGAATACTAACGGCCTGATTTTTATACAATACAATGAACGAAAAGCAAATATAATATACAGCAACAAACCACAACCACTGAATTGCAGGTCCTTGACTTGGGAATGACGCATACAGGATGTGGCGGTGTTAAAGTAGTTTGCTGGCGCCAAACCCTCCTCCTAACCTTGGACAATGGTGTAACAGTATAACATGAGAACAAACTATAAAAAAATCAGTTAAAAAGGGTTTAACTCAAAACATCGAAAACATCTAACAAAAACACAGACCGGACGTGACAGGGTATTTACACATCCCAACCACATGTGGTTCCCATAAGAAAGATAATAAGTTATTTGATCTATATATCTCATTGACATTGAGATATACAGTTAAATGTACAGTAACGTCTGTTTTTTTTTATATTTTCTTATCCTCTGATAACATGGATAAACACCATATCAACTGACCATACTATTTTTCTTCAGCATTTCATTGGCTCGTATAAAATAAATGATACTTCCCTGTCGACTATTGTCAATGTACTCTGTAAACGATTTTCAACTCATATCAGCTGATGCAAGAATCTTGTCGTCCAATTCATATGTTAAGGATTGGTCAATATTAAACCGGACCGAAAAATAAAACCGAATTTGTAGAAAGTAAAATAACAAAAAAACCGAACTATGAGGAA
Source organism: Mytilus californianus (assembly GCF_021869535.1). Taxonomy (NCBI): domain Eukaryota; kingdom Metazoa; phylum Mollusca; class Bivalvia; order Mytilida; family Mytilidae; genus Mytilus; species Mytilus californianus. Next base: position 1,151,522 of record NW_026262699.1, read on the forward strand.
AATTCAAAACGGAAAGTCCCTAATCAAATGGCAAAATCAAAAGCTCAAACAAATCAAACGAAAGGATAACAAATTTCATATTCCTGAATTGATACAGGCATTTTCTTATGTAGAAAATAGTGGATTAAACCTGGTTTTATAGCTAGCTAAACCTCTCACTTGTATGAAAGTCGCATAAAATTCCATTATTTTGACAACGATATGTGAACAAAACAAACAGACATAATAGGTAAAAATGTCAAAAATAGTAATAGTATATCCTCATAATTGTCGCCATTGCATGACACCGTGTAATGTAACCCGACGGGTTAAACCTGCCGACTTTACAAGTGGTGTACGTTGTTTGGAAATCGATCACTGATTGTTACAATTAAGACTGTTGTATTATAAATTTGCTGAAATACGTCTCTTATGTAGTGTTAGTCTGAACCAGGACGTCACAACATGACTTGCTGTGTAGATCTAGTATCACATACAAGGATTATATAAATAGCAATTATGACGTTCTAGTCTTGAAAGATATCTTACGGAATGGTACACATGCTTACATTCATCCATTTAAACGCATGAGTATGGTGTGCTACATGAGCCATACGTGCAACTAAAGGTGTTTGTTGTTTTATGTTCCTTGTTTACCTCAGATATAGTGAAAAAACATTTCTACTTACTATCAAAAAAATGTCGCAGACTGGCAGACTGAATATTAACATTAAATAAGCAAGCAGCATTTGACATCTTTTCCATTATTCATTTTGCAACCACACATTGAACAGGAACCAAGAATCCATACGCTTGCTTTGAGTTTGAGTGGAATGAATATTCACTATATAAAATATTAAAACATCAGATATTTTAATTACAATTCATATTTCCAACGTAAAATTATGTATCTGGTAAATTAATTTCGGAATGTTTGCTTTATTAGTAAGTTATCCACGGTAACTTAAAGGTGATTGAATGAATGAATTGATAGTGACAGAAACCGGATATGTGTTTTATTCATAATTCTAAACAGTATACTTTTGATGTTTATGGAAAGCACGATGTCAAGATTCATGCATTCATAAGTGAGTGAATTAGCTAGTGACAACTGAATGGCTGCTGTTGTCATATACTGCACCTGTATGTGGTTTCAGTTTTAATTTATTTTTGTAAAGGTTGTTATAACTCAAACGACATATAACACTGTAATAGAAACCTCAGGGATTGCCGAGTCTAATATGAAGTGTATATTTAAAGGGAAACTCCGCGATTTTTTACTTATCATCTAAATATGTTCATCTTAACATAAAAAACACATTCACATAGTTTTAAATTTATATTCTTTCTAATAACGGAGAAAATCCAGTATTTGTAACTTTTTTGGTTGACCTACGTCACTGGGTTGTGACGTTTTAACCCGAATTGTTGAATCATGGGAAAAAATAATATCTGTTAAAGTCTTAATTGCATATCAGAATTTTACGTAATTAAAAGCGCACATATGACCGTTGGTCGTAGTTAATAACCACAATATAAGAATGAAAGAAAATGAATATGTGTGTACCGTTTTGTATTGATTGAATAAAACTTCCTATATGAAGTTATCTTTAAATATAAATATTTTCGAATTAATTTCAAAAATTATTGAGATTTTTTCATAAAATATCTATAGAACATTTTTACTGATATTGAACTGAAAATATAATAAGTTTTATTTACCGTTATAACTTTGATAACCATTTCAATGCAAAATATTTGTGAACAGAGTGTGTATATAATTGTTTATTTCTCGATTTGAGGAGAATCCGTTTGAACTTTACCTTGCAGCAATTTAGCCTCAGGCGTACACAGGTGTGAATTCAAGCGTACACAGGTGTGAATATTGTCATTTTGAATGGATTAACAGAAAGAGTATAGCGTGTTTAATATACCCAGATGAAATACCCGATGACAATAGAGAAACAATAATTAAATTGTATAAATTAATTGAAAATTAACATTCAACTTTTTAATTCCGGAAGTGTTGCAATATTAAAATGGAACAATTTTCGGTTACGTTCTATGCAATTAGCATAAAGTTAAGATATGAAGTTAAAAGAATAGTACTTTTATTCTTATAAATTAAATGTTACATTTCCCAATTAATAATCATTGCACATCTGTTTAATTTACTTTACCGGAATTCTTTAACTTGTATTTAAATCTGGCGATGTTTAAATGCTAACAATCGTAAAACTATTGCAATTTTAAAGTTTTTAATTCATTCATTCATTCATGTCTTTATTTCCTCATAATTGAGATATAATGAATACACAAAATTAACTAAATATCACACAACAAAAAGAATAAACGAAATAGGAACAGAACAAAAAAGTTTTTTTTTTTTTACATAAACAGACAAATATACACTTTAGTCATTCGGCATAAAGTTCTTATGCAATCTTGAATGATGACATATCATGTATTGCCTAACCTGACACAACGTCCATATGTTGCTACGCATTGAACAACATGGGCGTGGCAAAGCTTCTCAAACTCCGAATGTTCGGCAATGACATTTAACGGAATTCGTCCTAGTAAAATTTGATAAACATCCTCATCATCATATTCACTTAGTTCGCAATTTACAGTTGTAGTGAAAAATTCTCAATAATCATATTCCACCACAATTCACGCAGCTCTGTAGTACAAATGCAGGAACAACATGCATGTACAAAGACATCATCAAAGTAGTTTTTGCATGCGACGCACTTATTTCCTGATGAATTTGGTATATCAGTTAACAGTTTTGTAATGAAATAGGAATTTCGTATTTCTGGAAACGATTGTGCTTTTTTCCAGAAGTTGGTCATAGAAACTGTCTTGTGAATATTTTTAAAACGTATAAAATTGTCATCTAACGCAATACGGTTTAACCAGTTGACTGACTGCTGTTCGTTAACTGTTTTGTGAACAATCGATTTCCATTGACTTTTTGATGGAAAACTCACAGTATCAGTATATTCGGTAAGATATTGAAGAAGTCCATATGTTTTTAAAATGTCAATAACATCAGGAATGTATCCATAGTGACGGCGGTGAGGGTCTATGAGGAATGAAATTAGTCGAACCAAAAATATTCTTTTTGAAAGATAATTGTTATCTAACATACACAGTTTTTGAAAAAAGAACAGTTTTCTTTTGTGAATAAAACTCATAATCGGATGAATCCCAATAATGCTCTCGCACATATCAGATCTGGTAGAAGTTTTTAATTCTAAAACGTGTTTGACAATGAAGTGTTGAAAACAATTTAGCATCGTTATATCACAGGATTTGAGGTTACTCCATGTTTCGCAGCCATAAAGAACGCTCGGTAAGACTACAGTTTTGTATAATTTAACTAATACAGACGGATTAGTTGCTCTTGACATTACTCCCTTCAATGCAAAGTATGCGTTTTTACCTTTTCTACACGCATTTATAGTTCTGTTCTTAGTTTTGAATCGAGAACTAAGTTCTATACCTAAATGTGTATAGTTGTCAGATAATGGAATATTCTTATTTCCAATACACCAGTTGAAGTTAAGATGAGCTCCAGAGATAGCAGACTAGTAGCGTAATTGTTTGTTGGGGCAGGAGAGGCCATGCAACCACTTGTACAGATAAACAAGCTTATGTTGTCAACACTATGATATCAGAAAGAGTTCCCATCGTCGGATGGGGTATATGAAGGTTCCAAGAAAGAACTATTGACATGTCTGACTCTGAACAGTTAGTAAACGGACTTAACAATGATCTATAGACATCGACCGCTTGTTCTTGATATTTGAAACTGCATGCATATACACGTTTATGAGAGTCATTATTTATCTTGTGTCTGACGAAAACTAAATGCTTGCAAACCAATACAAACGTATGGCAAGATAAGTTATCTTGCCATACGTTTGTATTGGTTTGGTGGGTGTTCACTCAAAATCGTAATTCAAAAATTGTGTTTGTGAGATGTAAATTCACTTCAATACCGAATTTCGTCTATATATTTCACAAGTGTATACCACGGAGAAGATTTGAAGGTATATTACTCCCATTTTGTTTGGGTGTGGACCATCGATGTTTACAGCAATATTTAATGAATAAGATGATGATGGTAGAAAGAACTATGAGCGTCATGTGGAAAATATTACATGCATGTCGGACCGGCATGAGTTGTCAATCTGTATGAAAAGATTTCCAATACAACCATATTGAGCAGGAATTTTTACATGCTATACTCTCGTACTAGTATTACAGGGTTCTTGTGTCGTTTAACTTTGAAACACACCTTTTACTTTAAGATGTATGAAAGGTTCTAAATGTATATATATATATCTTAAATGTAACAATAATCAAACGCCTATAGGCAATCACTAAAATGGTATGAAGTTTTTATACAGATTTGTTCTTATTTACACAATCATTAACAAACTAAATAAATTTAACGCAGTAACACCGTGACACTAGGATATAACAAATGGGATACTAATTATTTTTAACCATGCTATGCAGAAACTTAACACATCAAGCAGGAACATATATATTAATATACTGTTCCCAGCATCAAATTAGTGCACGTGAATACCAATTAAAAACACGATGTGTGATTTTGTATAACTAAAAATATCAAAGCGAGCAATAACTTTGTCAAGCAAACATTTTTTCCATTATGCCTCTCTTTATCTCCGCTCCTTTACAATAACTATTTCGCTTTTCGTCGATCATTCTCTATATTGTTTTCTATTCGGTTATTTTTTTTTCACTATGCCACTCTAACTCCGCTCCCTTTTCCCCTGTCGTCCTAATCCTTATAAAGATAGGGATATTAATTAGACATAGAAGGGGCTCTCTTATCTTCAATGAATTAATATTGAAGTGACTATAACTGCTGCATTACTTTATATATTTGCATGTTTGCCAATCGACAAAAGCTTGTATTTGCGTGAAGAATTTTCCAGAATCATGACAAAACAATATTCATTTTACCAAAATGTTCAAAGGTCATCTTTATAATTTTTTTAAACTTATTATCAGCAAAAATAGTGGATAATATTATTATCAGAACATCATTCATTAAAAGGTGGAATTATAATTTCAAACACACACAAGATAAACAACGTTAGACACAAATATATGGTTCAATAAATGTTACCTGTGCACACAGGGTACCTCAATAAAGAGGCCATGCATGAACCTGTATTATATAATTGTGTAATACGAATTTTTAGTTGACAGGATGTCACTGGAATACCCAGGGACGTGTATCTAATATACGTCCTTGGAATACCTAACTGAATGTGTCGCTCTGACACGACATCTATCAATAATTCTGATATACTTATTATCAATTCGGGAGGAAGCCAAAATATATATATAAGATAACGTAAATAAAATTTAAAAAGAAAAAAAAACTATAAATTTTTCACCAAACATACCAGATAGAGTCACACATTTAACTGTAAAGCTTAGTGTCTTTATAAGTGATCGTTCCGAATTGATTCCGTATCAATTTGATATAATTTAAAGATTAGTTAAAAAAAAAACACTTTTAATAAAAAAAATTGAGATGTCCGATATTTCGATATTTACATATCTATAACCTGGGAATATTATACTATATCAACATATTATGTCCCAGCTAAAACCTCTTCCTAACATTGCTCCTTGTCAATAGCCGTTAAATATCATAATTAAAAAAATGTTAGTTTATATCGTATATATAACTTTATTGATTGAAAAATTCTCTTGTCTAAATACGGAATTATTCTTTATATAAATCAATGCACTTTATATAAAAGAGGCATACTAATGAATCTTCTGTAAATCAGTGATTGTTACAAGAACACTGCATTTGTCTTTCTTACAATTGAAGCTGTTCTTCCTCATCAAATCTATATTTTTTTTTATAGCTATCAGAACTGCTAGGTTATTTTGTTATTAAAAAAGGATAATAACCATCGAATCTCCCACGTCACAATATTGTTCAAAATAGTCTTCACACACCAACTTGTGCTTGCTATAGATGCAACTATTTGCTGTTAGTTTCAGGTTGTACAACCATGTCCGATACAATTCTTTCTTTTTTTGTGGGATTGGGAAAACTATGTAGACTTTTGTCATAACCTTGTCTGACAGAACAACCGTACGCTTGGCAAGACATATTGACACTGAATAGCCGTCTACGGTAATCCCCAATTGATGATGGGAGTTTTTAACGCACGGTCGGTAAATTCCCGATTCTTTTAGTTCTTTGTGGTTTATAGATATCACGTGACTTTTTAGATCGAACATGCCGACAAGATGGCGATATGTCGAGAACTGATAGTGAATTTCAAAAATCGATTTTGATCTCTTTACATAGAGAATAAAAGTTTTTTATTTATGAACATGTGGTTTTTTATGTTTAAAGAACAAAATATCAATTTTTCATTTTTTTGCGGAGTTTCCCTTTAAACATTTTTAAATCCAATTCAACTAAAAACAAATATTTAGCTAACTTGTCAATGATAAAAAACGCTTATATATAAATATGTGTATATATTATATATACAAGCCTACATAAATCTTCTTTATTGACCGGCATCAGGGTCACAACCAATATCTGGATATGATATCATCTAAAATTTTATAAATCTTTATCTTGTTTTCGTCTTTTAGTTGATGTGTTTCCCTAGGTTTTAGTTTGTAACCCGGATTTGTTTTGTCATAATAGATTTATGACTTTTGAACAGCGGTATACTACTGTTGTCGTTTTAAATCTATCAATGATAGCAAATAATATCTTAAGTGTAAAATATATTGAACATTTCTATTATTTTGTTTCAGGCATTTGTACAGCAATCAAATAACTACAATACAACAAGGAACATTTCAAAACCTACCAGCGCTATACGAACTGTATGTATTCATTATTACAATATTTTATCAAGAAGCCAATGATAACAAATTATATGGTTAATCAATGGCAGAGTATGTTTACTATTATCAATGATTACGACATTTTAAAGTTCTTCCGTTGACCATTGGTGACAATGTTTTATTGACTTACACTTGTTAAATCTTCCCGTGGAATCGTTTCTAAACTATGTTAATTCTTGGTATGTTTTATCATATTTCTACAAACTTTATACAAACTTTCTTTGAAAAAATTATAATTATCAAGTAAATTTTCATAAAACTATTGGTCTGTAACCCGGATTTATTTTCTCTCAATCGATTTATGACTTTTGAACATTGGTATACTACTTTATTTAGAAAACAATATGTCAATGTCGGAATTTTTGCTTATTAGTAAGTTATCCACGGTAACAACATTGTCAATAACACTTCCCTGCGAAATGTGTTATCCAAAGGTCCGAAGTATCGTGAGCCTAAATCCATCAATTGGAAACACAACTTTAAAATACTGATGGATTCAGTCGAGGATTATACCAATTGATACGATGTTTCCAGGCTTCCGAATATCTGACAAAAATTCAAAAAAAGAGGACTGAACATCCTTAAAGGTGATTGAGTGAATGAATTGATAGTGACAGAAACCGGATATATGTTCTATTCATAATTCTAAACAGCATACTTTAGATGTTTATGGAAAGCACAGTGTCAAGGTCCATGTATTCATAAGTGAGTGAATTAGCTATTGACAACTAAATGTCTGCTGATGTCATATACTACACATGTATGTGGTTTTAGTTTTAATTTATTTCTTAAAGATTTTTATAACTCAAACGACATATAATAGCTGTAATAGAAACTCAGGGATTGCCGAGTCTAATATGAAGTATATATACTTATATTTCATCAAAATGCCAACGATAACAAAATATATGGTTAATCAGTGGCAGAGTATGTTTACTATTATCAATGATTACGATATTTTAAAGTTCATCCGTTGACCATTGGTGACAATGTTTGATTGACTTATACTTGTTAATTCTTCTCATGGAATCGTCCCTTAACTATGGTAAATTTTTTATGTTTTATCAAATTTCTACAAACTTTTTACAAACTTTCTTTAGAAAAATTATAATGATCAAGTAAATTATTAGAACACAATCTGTCAATGTCACTTGTTTGAACACCTGTAAACTACTGTTGCCTATATGGAAAGATGTTAATCGACTTGCGTCTAAATCTCTATATGATATTAATCAAAATTTGCTTAATCGACATCTATCTATGGTGATAAAACAATTTGTTTAATGCAAAAAGTAAAATAAAAAAAATACAGAAAATTCAAATAAGAAAATTCAAAAGCTCAAACACATCAAACGAATGGATAACAACTGTCATATTCCTGCCTTGGTACAGGCATTTTCTGATGTAGAAAATGATGAATTAAACCTGGTATTATTGCTAGCTAAACCTCTCGCTTGTATGACAGTCGCATAAAATTCCATTATATTGACAACAACGTGTGAACAAAACAAATAAAAGAGAGGCGAAGGATATCAAAGGTACTTTCAAACTCATAAGACGAAAATAAATTGACAACGACATGGTTAAATCAGAAAAACATAAACAGACAAATATAGTACACAAAACATTACATAAAAAAACATAGACTGATCAACACGAACCCGACCACAACTGGGGTAATATCAGATGCTCCGCAAGGGTAGGCATAACCTGATAAATATTTTAAACATTATCATTGTTTTGTTTCAGATTTTTATACAGCAATCAAATAACTACAATAGAGCTAGGAGCATTTCAAGACCTACCAGCGTTAGGCCGACTGTATGTAAACATAATTACAATATCTTGTCTAAAAGCAAATAAAACGAAATTTAAAGTCTATCAGTGGCAGAATATGTATGCTATTATCAATTTTCTGTCGTCGAATAGTGTGACCATTAGTGAACCTGTTCGGTTTGAATGGACTGGATTTACTTATACTTTTATTGAAAATAATAAATCTTAGAAACGATTTGATAGTTGCAAATTTTAAAGTAGGCGCCTTCCAAATGATTAATGAGTTCTGCAAATTGACATCGATTAACCAAATGTTCACACTGCAGATTTCATAATGGTAACAAACATATATTAACAGAACGTATGAACTTGAAATATACTTCTATACAGTTTTGCGATAAAGATAACATGTTTTTTTTTGTTTTCCTGAAATAAGAGGGATACTGTTATTATTTTTTTTAAAAAGGTAATTATTTACTGTAATGGATCAGCCAACATGAACATTGGAAAAGAACACAAATTTGTGACACGAATATAGTTCCTTAGTTTGTTTTTTTTCAGATAATAACAGCAAAAAACTAAACGCGTATAAGAAAGAATATTTCCATTCTACACCTTTTAATGAACACTATTAACCGCAGTTTTCAACTACCAATATGTAAGGAATAACAATTGCCACTATACATGTATATTACGTTGCAATCATAATGTAGCAGTTTCAGATAAAAATTGTTGGCAAGACTTTTTCTTTTGTAATTGATTAACAAAATTTTGTAAAAGAATTTCATTACTACACGGACATGTTTTATGACAACATTTTGTTTACCTTGACAATGTTTATTAAATGGCCCATGGCGCCTTTAACTGATATATTGGCAAACATAAATTGGTGTATGTAGGAGAAATATTTTAGTATATCACCTCTTGTTTGATGGATATATTCGTTTCCTGACCAAAAAAAGGTCGAAACTTGGTAGAGACTTGTGTAAACCTCAGTTATTCCCTTGTGTTTGAATCCTTATCACGGCACATAAATGTATCTTTAATAAAATGACATGGTTATTTTGCCAGACAAAATAAAAAATGTGTCTTCTCATCGCAAGAACGATAGCGTATACGGTCTGGGGTTGTATTATATTTTAGAAATTAAGTAGCGTTGTGCATATAAATATTTTATGTTCGTTTGATCATGATCACAAATTACATAATTATATGAAGCAGCGATATTGTAATTTATGTAATTGCGGTCCAATGTGCCCGAATCAAAGAGAACATGTATTTCCGAATAGCCTCCCTTTATCTCATTTTATTGTATTTTTAGAAATTAAAACCAATATGTCAAAAACATATACAATTTCAAGCGTTAGGCATTCCGTTTATTGTGAAATATCCGAATATTATATTAACATACAGTGTAATTATTAGTTGGTTTTTGTTGTGGAAAATATAGAAAAGAAATTTGTATACACGGTACGTTCTAAGAATTTATAATTACTAAATTATTGTGACAAGATAAGTATGATGACCTGTTTACAGCTACAAATTAATTAATGCGCATGTATTGTTCTTTAGAGAATTGCTTATATTGTTTCTTTTGCTCATTTCTTTAATGAATTTTGTTTCAGATCTTTGCGTATAAATCAAATAACAACAATACAGCAAGGAACATTTCAAGACCTACCAGCGCTTAACCTTCTGTATGTATATATATTGCTACAACTTTTAACCAGACGCAAATGAAAACAAAATTTAAATGTCAATCAGTTGCAGAATTTGTCTACTGTAATCAATGATAACGACTTTCTGGAGCTCCGCCGTCAAAAAGTATAACCATTGGCGACCCTGTTCGTTTGACAGAGTATAATTATACTTTTATTGCAAACAATTATTCTAAGAAAAGAATCGATAGGCCTATAATCGCGAATGTAATCCTCATCGCCCTTTGCAAAATCAAAGCGTTCTGCAAATAGACGACCCATATATATATATACACTGCACGTTTTATTATGATAACGAACATGTGTTAAAATTCGAAAACATTTTAAGGATATTTCTAGAAAATATTGTGATGAAGATAATTATGATTAGCAATTGTACAATCCATCCAGTAAAATACCATACATTTGACTTATTTTAATATCTATTAAAAAAAGCAGTAGATACAAATCCATTTGCAGTCCACTATGTTTTTAATAAGTAGACGACTGTTTTTTTACATCTATATTGGATTTTTTAAAATCTGTTGTACAGTAAAATTCTGTTTTCAGATGATAACAAAATTAACCGAACAAAATTAAACAAGTTGCAGGAGTTCACTGAATTGCATTAGAAAGATAATAAGTTATTTTATCTCTATATCTCATTGATATTGAGAAATACAGTTAAATGTAAAGTAACGTCTGTTTTTTTAGTATTTTTTCATGTTCTGATAATATGAAATATTACCATACCAACTGATCATACCAGTTTACTTCAACGTTTTTAAGACTTGAATAAAAAATGATACTTCCCCGTCAGCTAATGTATCCTAAAAAACGATTTCCATATTTATGTTATAAGAAATGGAGTGAATGAATTGATAGGGATAGCAACTGGTCAGGTTTTTCGTTGATAATTCTCAACAACATACCTAAAATATCAATGAATATGACTTGGTCATGAGTCATTATTTTTAATTGAGTGACTGGTACTAATAGTGACAATTAACTAGCTGTTGTGGTCATGCACTAAACCTCAGTTGGTAAAGGTTGGATTTTGAAATACATAGATGCTTAATTTCCCTTTTTTCCCATTGACACAATATTCTGCCAAAACTACCAGAGTTCGTATTAATTTCAGGGAAAAGATGGGATATATGTTCAGTTGGCACATATGAAATTCGGATTATTTATAAATCATTATTTACAACTGTTTACAGTCGATTTAACTACAATGTATATGAACTGTTTATAGAAACCTCGCCGATAGTCAAGACAATTATGATGTGCATACATTATTTTTTTTAACTCACAGTCAATTAATTATGAATAATTAATTTTCTTTTCAATAACAATTTTTTTTCTACAGTGAACTTTCCTTTTTGGCCACTAAACATAGCATCTGACATTTATTTTGTTAATTGTTATTGTTTATATGTAGTAAAGTTTCATGTTTAATGATAAACGTATATACATACTTCGGTTATGATATTTAAGTGTACATATTTTTCCAGAAGTTTGAGCGATAACAGTCTGACATTTATCAGAAACGACACTTTCGAAAATCTTACTAACTTAAAATATCTGTAAGTACAAATATTAGCAATGATTTCATATTTTAGAGAATTCCTTATACATGTTATATTTGAAGTAGGTAATGTAAATACGTTATGTATACATCAAAAAGTCTTATTCGAGACTACATGACCCCATTTCCTGTCCGGAGAGGGACACCTTGCATCCCCTTACGCGTTCTGTATATTCTTAGACCCCTTCACATATAATGTAGCTTATGTGTTTCTCTTTAAAATGAGCAATTGCCGTCGTTTTTACAAATCACTTCATGACGCGGTATAAAATATTGATATTTTCATATTTCTTCTGCGTCGTCTTTAATTATGATATTAATAGATTTAAAGTTTGTATTGACTAATTTGTTGGTTAGTGTGGGGTTTATTATTCATGACAGATACTTAAACCTGTCGTTGTTCAGAGCTTGTTTATTGAATATGCATACCTACACGCTTTCAAATTAAAATCAGATCATAAACATTTTATCGAATACCACATCTTAACAAATTGCATTAACAGAATTCTACTTCAAAGAGATTTCAGTGTTAACATACAGTTTGTGTAATGGTTTTCCTTAATATTGGCTACGGTAGTTCTATCAAGAGTTATAATTGCATATCAAATCAAAAATAATGTTATTATATAATCACTATGCTATTAATAAAATTTTACAATCGGAATATAGATATCCGCAAGGTATCAGATTTTAGAAGAATTTTTATAAAAAATATATATAGGATCATTATAATAATTCCGAATTTCAAATCGATCTTGTTATGTTATCCATAAGTAAAACATTTGTTTGGTTTGAAATCCACATGATCAAGTAACACATACATTACTTTTATTTATTGTTATCATTTACTTTAACATTTGGTTGATAATGACCACTCAGGTTCACAGTTACAAATATGATATAAATGATTGCTTTATACATTTGTGCATTTCAAGATTTATACCATTTTTCTGTGTAATGCACTCTACCATCAATGTTTTGACGTTGCTGTATAAATTTCACTCGAAAATATAATTGCCGATGCAAACATAAGGGACGGCATTTTTTTTTGTATTAGTAAACTATCTACGTTAGGATTACTTTAAGTACTTCCTAGAATTCTTTGATTCGCTTTTATAGGGATTACTTAAAACAAATGAGGCAGACTTTTTGCGAGTCTGCTTTGACTGGTGAAAAATAACCATATGTGATCAGAATTTTTAATTGTTTTTTGTGTGTATAATCTAAAGGGTTTGGTTATCATAGTTGAGGTGGTAAAAGGATAAGGTAAAAAGTATGTTAACAAAAATACCGAAATCTAGAAATAAACCATAAATCAGTTAAAAGTAAAATAACAAAACTACCGAACTCCAAGAAAAATTCAAAACGGAAAGTCCATTATCAATTGGCAAAATTAAAAGCTCAAATATATCAAACGAATGGAAAACAACTGTGGTGTTCCTGACTTGGTATAGGCATTTCCTATGTAGAAAAATGTTGGATTAAACCTGGTTTTATAGCTAGCTTAACCTCTCACTTGTATGACAGTCACATAAAATTCCATTACATTGACAACAATATGTGAAAAAACAAACAGACATTATAGGTTAAAATGTCAAAAATAGGGGTACAATAGTCAACATTGTGTTATAATTCTACTCACCATAAAACAAACAAATATGACAACAAAGAAAAACAAAATGGCATAAAGACAAATCACATAAGCAAAAATGAAAGACAAAAATACCAAAAAAAACCATTGCACAATAACACTATGGCGGGATGTATAAGTACCGAGCCACTCCGAAAGGATATTACCAAAAAAGGCTTAAACAGTAAAGGTTAATAATTTACAAAGACAAATAAAAGAACAATAAACGTCTTGAGTATTTCGGTTTCTAATTCCGTTTTAATTGGCGTCGTAACAGACAACAACATATAACCAAGCTTATACTTAAATATCTGTCAAACCATAACCTCTTATAACTTAATAGTATTCCAGAAAACAAATCTGCTGCTATGAGTGACTATTAAAATAAACAAATACATAGACTCATAGGGACTGAAGACATGTGTTTGGCAAAGGATGAAAGGATACAATCAATCCACTAAAATACGATACATTTGACTTATTTTAATATCTACTAAAAAAAAAGGCAGTAGATACAAATCCATGTGCATTCCACTATGTTTAATAAGATGGGTGTTACAATGCAACATAGAAAATGTTTGGTGGACACGGACGTAATAATCATCCGTTCGTAAGGATATAACAATCATTTGCGACACATTTTTCTTTCAAGCATACTGTTTCATCCAATAGATTACGATACGAAAGAACATGTTGTCGTAGAAAATTTCACGCAAGTCGTTTTTTTCACACAAATATATTGTGTTTCATTTGGCCTTTATAATTTTGTTTGCGATTCGACAAATCTTTTTGTTGACGAAACGCGTGTCTGGAATTCAAAATTTATATCCTGGTATCTATGATGAGTTGTTGGACGAAATAATCAAGTAGTTTATTAGAAAACAATCTGTCAATGTAGCCTGTTTGAACATCTGTAAACTATTGTTGCCTATATTTAAGTTGTTAATCGACTGGCGTCATGATCACACCGTTATCATTATACAATATTTAACAAAACTAGATACATCTTCACATATCAATGATAATAAACAATTTGCATATAATATATAATATATTAATCATAAACATTATATTTTTTTCAGATATTTATACAATAACCAAATAACTACAATACAACAAGGAGCATTTCAACACCTACAAGCGTTATACTACCTGTATGTTTACATTGTTTTGATAATTTATCAAGACGAAAATGAAAACTTAATCTAAACTCAATCAGTGACAAACCATGTTTACTATTATTAATGAATACGATATATTGAATTCGGCCGTCCATAAACGTAACGGTTGTTGCCCCATTTGATTAGACTAAGCAGCATGTATTTATAAGCGAGAATGTCAATACAATTCAAAACGAAAGAGCAAAGAAAACAAAAACTGTGACACATGTTAATGAATTTCAGATAGTATGGTCCATAGGCTGTAAAAGAGATCGACAAAACCTTTGCAAAACCGAAAAACGACTGTCTACAAAACAAAGCATCGACCCAGTGGTTGAAAATAAACTCATCATTGATACCAAGATTACAAAAAAATTATGTGTGAGCAAAATGAACTATGCACAAAAATATGTTGATTATCTACATCATGCAGAGCTCTCATTCCTTGTTTTATGATATTGTTAAATAGAGTTTGGTTTTGAAAGCGCTAATTTGATTGCATTTCATTAGTATTAGTGTCATAATTCTAGGTAGACATAGAATAGTGGATACTGAAGTTATAATAATTTTTCGATAAGGACAAGAAATTCATTTGCCACACATTTTGCAATCAAGAAAAAATTTTAAATCCATAAGTTACGATACCAATAACGTGTTGTAGCAAATTTCACGTAAGTTGTGTTTTACACGATAATACACTGTATTGTATTTGGCCTGGTATAACTTTCTTGATTCGAGCGTTGCTTATAAGTCTATTGCAGACGAAACGAGCGTCTGGTGAACACAATTTAAACTTGGTATATATAATGAGTTCATATTAAACAACTCATTTAACAAACTTTGCTTTAAAAGAATTAATAATGATCAAATAGAAAATTTGAAATAATCTTTCAATGTGGCTTGTTTAATCATCTGTAAACTACTCTTGCCTATATTTAAGTTGTTAACTGACTGGCGTCATGGCGTCATAGTCACACCAATATCATTATATAATATTAATAAAATATTTATAGATATTCACATACCAATGAATATTTATAGGTTTCATAATGAGTTAGAATTGGATATCGCTTCATATCAACTCAAATTATTTAATTTCAATATAATAATAAACGAGCCTTCGGAGAGTTTATTATTAATATTTAAAATTAAATAACGACAGATGATATCAAGCGATATCCAATTATCACCTATTTCTCTTATGGTAGACACTTTTATTGTGTTGAATTAAAAAATCCTAGAATCATTGATCTAGTCTTTTGCACATATCAGTATGACGTCATATGTCCTGTTCCAGCGTCAAACTTTAACACTAGACATTTTAAAACTTTTTGTACGCTTCAGAATGTAATGAAATATTTCAAAAAGAAGATTTTCAGGTGAAAAGTGTAAGTGTTTTGTGTATCGTTGAAGAAATCGCATATATCCGTTGCCATGGATGAAATGTACATCGTCTTAACCATTGAAAACCATCTATGACCCAATGAATAGACAATGGAAATGTCGTGATGCTGGATAAGCCAATCAAATTAAAGCAGCTTTCGTATCACTCTTTCGTATCACACTCCGTGTAGTTTGATAAGAAAAATATCTTTTTCAAGGAAGAAATAGATAACAAGCCACAACCATAAGAGAAAAAACAATTTCCTTAGTGTAAAATGTATGAAACGTTACCATTATTTTGTTTCAGGTATTTGTACAGCAATCAAATAACTTCAATACAGCAAGGATTATTTCAAAACCTAACAGCTATAAACCGTCTGTATGTATACATTTTTACAATATTTATCAAGATGAAAATGAAAACTGAATCTTAACAAAAGCAGTGGTAGACTTGGTTTACTATTATCAATGATTACTATACATGGAGTTCTGTCATCAAAATGAACCAAACATCAACATGTTGATTATCTATCTCATGCAGAGCTCTCATTCCTTGTCTTCTTTCGGGATATACTTTAGGTTATATCAGCTTGTTAACGTTTAACACATGTTTAAACTAGGTGTTTGTTATTTTCATATATTTTGTTCTGGAAAATGAATGTAAATAAATTAATTGTCGTAAGGCTAATCTGGCGGAGTAAAATCATGGTTTAGTGCAATTGCTCGGTAAGTTGTTTAATACGGGTTTGGTATTAAAAACGCTAATCTGTTTGCATTCCATGAGTATTTAATAAGTAGAAGAGTGTTACAAAACTAAGTAGATAAAACATAGTGAATACCGAATTAAGAATAATTCATTGATACGGATAAAAAAAGCACTTGCCATACGTTACCAAATAACGTGTTGTCGAAGCCAATTTGACGTTTGTTGCCTTTTATTCAATAATGAATTGAACTATTTTTATTCAAGCGTTGCTGATGAGTCTTTTGCAGATGAAAAACGCGTCTGGCGTCTAAGATTTGAATCCTAATATCTATGACGAGTTTTTATTAAACAACTTATTAAAAACACTTTGTTTTTAAATATTGAAGAATGATCAATTAGTTCATTAGAAAATAATCTGTCAATGAGGTCTGTTTGAACATCTGTAAACTGTTGTTGCCTATATTGAAAATAGTTAACTGACTGGCGTCATTGTCGCATCAATGTAAATATACAATTTTTATTAAAACTAGATAAATCTTCATATATCAGAAATACAACATACAATTTTCTTAGAGTAATATATGAGATGCGTTGGATAGAATCGACCTTATGTCAATGAATATAAATACCTTTGTTAACTAGTTTCGGGTTCAACAAATTTCTATGTAATGTCTGTAACTGTTTTGTATTGAGTTGATATAAGAAACAAAACATACCACAATTCATCTTTTATTTCGTATTTGAATGTTCAAAAACGATCAAAGTCTTATGCTATACCTGTAAACGTGCATTTGCAGAAGATCAATTTCTATCAGACACCGCTCATATATAAAACAGTACTAGGGTTTTTTTCTTCAGATATCTGTACAACAATAACATAACTGCAATACAACAAGGAACATTTCAAGACCTTCCAGCGCTGGACCGTCTGTATGTATACATTGTTTTTATATTTTATCATAAAGAAAAATAAATATAACCAAACTCAATCATTGATAGACTAGGTTTACTATCAATGTTAACGATATATGGAGTTTTTAAGAAGACGAGTGTAACAGTGATAGGCTGACAAAGGATATGGGATACGGAAGTTATAATCTTTCATTATTCCAAATTTGCCACGCGATTTGCATTCATGACATAGTAAATAAACACATCACATACACCAGGATTTAATCTGTGTACGCCAGGTGCGTGTTTTGTCTTAAGAAACACACCAGTGAAACTCGAAAAAAAAATATTAAAAGGCCAAATAAATTTAGAAGCTGAAGAAATCTGAGGACCCAAATTTTCGAATGGGATGCCAAATAAAGCTGAGGTAATCTATTCCTTTAGTAGAAAGTCCTTAGTTTTTCGAACAATTAAAGGCTTTGTAAACAGTCAATTCATAATTATGACAATGTCACAATAGTTCATGTGAACACAGAAGTGCTGACTACTAGGCTGATGATCACCTCAGGGAGGAAACCTCAATCAGTAGTGTCATCGACCAAGTGGTAGAAAAAAAATCATTGATGCCAGGATTAAGAAAAACTTAAATCTGAGCAAAATTAACCAAACACAAAACATGTTGATCATCTACCTCATACAGAGCTTTCATTCCTTGACAGAAATCGACCTTATGTCAATGAATATAAATACCTTTGTTAACTAGTTTCGGGTTCAACAAATTTCTATGTAATGTCTGTAACTGTTTTGTATTGAGTTGATATAAGAAACACAACAAACCACAATTCATCTTTTATTTCGTATTTGAATGTTTCAAAAACGATCAAAGTCTTATGCATGTACATGTAAACGTGCATTTGTAGAAGATCAATTTCTATCAGGACACCGCTCATATATAAAACAGTACCAGGGTTTTTTTTTTCTTCAGATATCTGTACAACAATCAAATAACTGCAATACAACAAGGAACATTTCAAGACCTTCCAGCGCTGGACAGTCTGTATGTATACATTGTTTTTATATTTTATCATAAAGAAAAATAAATATAACCAAACTCAATCATTGATAGACTAGGTTCACTATCAATGTTAACGATATATGGAGTTTTTAAGAAGACGAGTGTAACAGTGATAGGCTGACAAAGAATATGGGATACGGAAGTTATAATCATTCATTATTCGAAATTTGCCACGCGATTTGCATTCATGACATAGTAAATAAACACATCACATACACCAGGATTTAATCTGTCTACGCCATGTGCGCGTTTTGTCTTAAGAAACACACCAGTGAAACTCGAAAAAAATTATTAAAAGGCCAAATAAATTAAGAAGTTGAAGAAATCTGAGGACCCGAATTTTTGAATGGGATGCCAAATAGAGCTGAGGTAATCTATTCCTTTAGTAGAAAATCCTTAGTTTTTCGAAAAATTAAAGGCTTTGTAAACAGTCAATTCATAATTATGACAATATCAACAACAGTTCATGTGAACACAGAAGTGCTGACTACTAGGCTGATGATCACCTCAGGGAGGAAACCTCAATCAGTAGTGTCATCGACCAAGTGGTAGAAAAAAATCATTGATGCCAGGATTAAGAAAAACTTAAATCTGAGCAAAATTAACCAAACACAAAACATGTTGATCATCTACCTCATACAGAGCTTTCATTCCTTGACAGAAATCGACCTTATGTCAATGAATATAAATACCTTTGTTAACTAGTTTCGGGTTCAACAAATTTCTATGTAATGTCTGTAACTGTTTTGTATTGAGTTGATATAAGAAACACAACAAACCACAATTCATCTTTTATTTCGTATTTGAATGTTTCAAAAACGATCAAAGTCTTATGCATGTACATGTAAACGTGCATTTGCAGAAGATCAATTTCTATCAGGACACCGCTCATATATACAACAGTACCAGGGGTTTTTTTTCTTCAGATATCTGTACAACAATCAAATAACTGCAATACAACAAGGAACATTTCAAGACCTTCCAGCGCTGGACCGTATGTATGTATACATTGTTTTTATATTTTATGATAAAGAAAAATAGATATAACCATACTCAATCATTGATAGACTAGGTTCACTATCAATGTTAACAATATATGGAGTTTTTAAGAAGACGAGTGTAACAGTGATAGGCTGACAAAGAATATGGGATACGGAAGTTATAATCATTCATTATTCGAAATTTGCCACGCAATTTGCATTCATGACATAGTAAATAAACACATCACATACACCAGGATTTAATCTGTCTACGCCATGTGAGCGTTTTGTCTTAAGAAACACACCAGTGAAACTCGAAAAAAATTATTAAAAGGCCAAATAAATTAAGAAGTTGAAGAAATCTGAGGACCCGAATTTTTGAATGGGAAGCCAAATAAAGCTGAGGTAATCTATTCCTTTAGTAGAAAATCCTTAGTTTTTCGAAAAATTAAAGGCTTGGTAAACAGTCAATTCATAATTATGACAATATCAACAATAGTTCATGTGAACACAGAAGTGCTGACTACTAGGCTGATGATCACCTCACGGAGGAAACCTCAATCAGTAGTGTCATCGACCAAGTGGTAGAAAAAAAATCATTGATGCCAGGATTAAGAAAAACTTAAATCTGAGCAAAATTAACCAAACACAAAACATGTTGATCATCTACCTCATACAGAGCTTTCATTCCTTGACAGAAATCGACCTTATGTCAATGAATATAAATACCTTTGTTAACTAGTTTCGGGTTCAACAAATTTCTATGTAATGTCTGTAACTGTTTTGTATTGAGTTGATATAAGAAACACAACAAACCACAATTCATCTTTTATTTCGTATTTGAATGTTTCAAAAACGATCAAAGTCTTATGCATGTACATGTAAACGTGCATTTGCAGAAGATCAATTTCTATCAGGACACCGCTCATATATAAAACAGTACCAGGGACTTTTTTCTTCAGATATCTGTACAACAACCAAATAACTGCAATACAACAAGGAACATTTCAAGACCTTCCAGCGCTGGACCGTCTGTATGTATACATTGTTTTTATATTTTATCATAAAGAAATATAAATATAACCAAACTCAATCATTGATAGACTAGGTTCACTATCAATGTTAACGATATATGGAGTTTTTAAGAAGACGAGTGTAACAGTGATAGGCTGACAAAGAATATGGGATACGGAAGTTATCATCATTCATTATTCCAAATTTGCCACGCGATTTGCATTAATGACATAGTAAATAAACACATCACATACACCAGGATTTAATCTGTGTACGCCAGACGCTCATTTTGAGAAAAAAACACATCATTGACACTCGAAACAAAAATGTTAAAAAGGCCAAATGAAGTATGAAGTTGAAGAACTCTGAGGACCCAAATTTTCGAAAGGGGTGACAAATAAAGCTGAGGTAATCTATTCCTTTAGTAAAAAATCTTTAGTTTTTCGAAAAATTAAAGGTTTTGTAAACAGTCACATTATAATGATAACCATATCATCAATAGTGAATGTCAACACAGAAGTGTTGACTACTAGGCTGATGATAACCTCAGGGAGGAAACCTCAATCAATAGTTGGATCGACCAAGTAGTAGAAAAAAAACTCATCATTGATACCAGGATAAAAAAAAACTTAAAGCTTAGCAAATAAACCAAACACATTACATATTGATCATTTACCTCAGGCAAAACTCCCATTCCTTGTTCGGTGTTTGGATATACTTTAGGTTATATCAGCTTGGCAACGTTTAAATTAGGTGTTTATTATTTCGACATATTTTGTTCGGGAAAATGATTGTAAATACATTGATTGTAGTAAAAGTTTTGGTATTTAACGCGGTTATTTGATTGCGTTCCATTTGTTTTTAATAAGTAGACGAGTGTAACAATGCTAGGTAGGCAATCTATAGCAGATATTTAAGTTGTAATCATTCATTGATAAGGATAACAAAAAACGCATTTACAATACGATACTAAATGGCGTGTTGTCGTGGCCAATTTTACGTATGTTGTCTTTTACACAATGATATATTGAGCTTTATAACTTTTTTGTGATTTGATCGTTACTGATGAGTCTTTTGTACACGGAACGCGCGTCTGGCGTACACAAACTTAATCTATGATGACTTTATATTAAACAAGTTGTTAAACCAATTTGAAATTGAAAAATTGAAGAAGGATCATACAGTTCCTTAGAAAACAATTTGTCAATGTAGATTTGCTGATCATCTGTAAACCGCTGTTACCTATATTTAAGGTTTTTGATCGACTAAGTTCAAATTCACACCAATATCATCATATAATATTAGTCAAAACTAGATAATAATTTACATATTAGTGATAATAAACAATTTCCTTAGTGTAAAATATATGAAACATTACCATTATTTCGTTTCAGGTATTTGTACAGCAATCAAATAACTTCAATACAGGAAGGAGCATTTCAAGACCTACCAGCGCTAACCTCTCTGTATGTATACATTTTTACAATATTTGATCAAGAGGAAAATGAAAACTTAATCTAAACAAAAGCAGTGTCATACTTGGTTTAATTTTATCCATGATTACAGTATATGGAGTTCTGTCGTCCTCAAACGTAACGGTTGATGCCCAAGTTAGTTAGACTGTGTAGCATATATTAATAAGCGAGAATTTCAAACCAAATTCAAATATCAAACCGAAGAAACAAAAATATGACACATGCTGGTAAATTTGAGATTGTCCATAGCATTCATAGGTCGTCGAAAAAACGACAAAACCATGGCAAAATGAGAAGCAACTGTCTACAAACCATGACATAGTATAAAGACACATCACAGACACCTGAATTAAGATTTTGTACGCCAGACGCGCGTTTTGTCCCAAAAAATACATTAGACACTCGAATTAAAAATGTTAAAAAGGCTAAATGAAGTAAGAAGTTGAAGAACACTGACGACCAAAATTTCCGAAAATGATGCCAAATAAAGCTAAGGTAATCTATTCCTTTGGTAGAAAATCCTTAGTTTTTCGAAAAAATTAAAGGTTTTGTAAACAGTCAACTTATAATTATGACCATATCAACAACAGTGAATGTCAACACAGAAGTGCTGACTACTAGGCTGATGATACCCTAGGAGTGAAACTTCCATCAGTAGTGTCAACGACCAAGTTGTATTAAAAAAAAACTTTAGTCTGAGCAAAATTACCCATACAAAAAAAAGTCAATCATCTACCTCATGCAGATATCCCATTTCCTGTTCAGTTTTGAGATATACTTAAGGCTATATTAGTTTGGCAATGTTTAAATTATGTGTTTATTATTTTCACATATTTTGTTCTGGTAAACGACTGTAAATAAATTAATTGTCGTGAGACTTATCTGGCGGAGTAAAATCATGGTTTAATGCTATTACTCTGTAAATTGTTCAATACGTATTTGGTATAACAAGCGCTTATTTGCTTTCATCTTATTAGTTTTAATTAGGTAAAAAAGTGTTACAATACTAAGTAGACAGAACATAGTGAATACCGAAGTAATAACTATTAATTGATACGGATAAAAAAATGCATTTGCCATACGTTACCAAATTACGTGCAGTCGTAGCCAATTTTACGTTTGTTGTCTTTTACTCAATACGGTATTGAACTTTTTTGATTCGAACGTTACTGATAAACCTTTTTCACACGAAACCGCGTCAGCCGTCCAAGATTTTAATCCTGGTATATATGACGAGTTGCTTTAAAAAATTGAAAAATGATCATATAGTTCATTAGAAAATAATCTGTCAATGTGGTCTGTTTGAATATCTGTAAACTGTTGTTGCCTATATTGAAAATTGTTAACTGACTGGCGTCATTGTCACATAAATATCAATAAACAATATTTCCCAAACTAGTTAAATCTTCATATATCAGAAACACAAAATCAATATACAATTTTCTTAGTGTAAAAGTAATATATGAGCTGCGTTGGATAGAAATCGACCCTATGTAAATGAATATAAATACCTTTGTTAACTAATTTCGGGTTGAACAAATTTCTATACAAAGTCTGTAACTGTTTTGTACTACTGAGTTGATATAATAAACAAAACACACCACAATTCATTTTTTTATTTCGTATTTGAATGTTCCAAGAACGACCAAATCTTATACATGTACATGTATACATGCACTTGCATAAGGTCAATTTCTATCTGACACCGCTCATATATTAAACAGTACCGGTTTTTTTTCAGATACCTGGACAACAATCAAATAACTACAATACAACAAGGAACATTTCAAGACTTACCATCGCTTGACCGTCTGTATGTATTTTTAGTAGCAACAAACAAAAAAACTATATCAATTGGACATGCTTTGATACTATATCTGCCCTTGAATTTTTACTTGATAACATTTTTGGAGATTCCGTATATCGTCAAGTTATCGGAATTCCAATGGGGACTAACTGTGCACCACTTATTGCAGACCTGTTCTTGTATTGTTATGAGTTACAATTTATGACTAGAATCAGCAAAGGCCCATCGAAACAACATCTGATACAAAAATTTAACAATACTTTTAGATATTTGGATGATATATTGGCTCTCAATAATGACGACTTCAGTATGTATACAATAGAAATTGATCCTGTTTAACTTACTTTAAATAAAGTTAATACTAACAATGACCACTGTCCTTTTCTCGATCTTGATATCTATATCATTAACGGGAAGCTTAATACAAAAATTTATGATAAAAGAGATGATTTTTCATTTCCTGTCGTTAATTATCCATTTTTTGATGGTGACGTTCCCTTGTCACCATCTTATGGTATTTATATATCTCAACTTCGATTCGCTCGTGTATGGAACAACGTATTAGATTTTAGCGAGAGAAATTTATGTATTACTGAAACATTATTACACCAGGGTTTTCGATATCATAAACTAGTCAAAACATTTACTAAATTTTATCATCGGTATAAGGACAACATTCGTAAATATAACTCAACATGCAGACATCTTATACGTTCGGGTATTTCACATCCAATCGTTTATGGTAATATTCTTTACAAAGCACAAAAATGTCAGTATTCACCTCAAAAGCTGCTAACAAAACCTTTAAACAGACTTATTAAGAAAGGATATAGTTACGATACTGTTGTCAGGTCATTAAAGATTGCATATTTTGGCTTTAATATTAATTCACTTATAGGGTCTTTGCATCGGAATTAAACACATTCGTGGGATACGGAGTTTATAATCATTCATTGATAAGATTAATAAAAAGAATTGCCACACGATTTACAATCATGACATAGTAAACAAACAAATCACAAACATCAGGATTTAAAATGTGTACGCTAGACGCGCGTTTCGTCTAAAATGTCTAAAAACACATCAGTGACATTCGAAACAAAAATGTTAAAAAGGCCAAATTTTCGAAAGGGATGCCAAATGATGCTGAGGTAATCTATTCCTTGGGTAGAAAATCTTAGTATCTCGAAAAGTTAAAGGTCTTGTAAACAGTTGATTTATTATTATGACCATAGCAACTATAGTGCATGTCAACACAGAAATGCTGACTACTACACACCCCCATAAATGAAACCTCAATCAGTAGTGTCATCGACCAAGGGGTGATAAATAAACTCATCATTGATACCAGGATAAAAAAAAACTTAAGTCTGAGCAAACTAACCCATACAAAAACTTGTTGATCATCTACCTCATGCAGAGCTCCCATTTCTTGTCTGGCGCACACAATTTTAATATATGATGATTTTATATTAAACAACTTATTAAACAAACTTTGCTTTGAAAAATAGAAGATGATCATATATTTCATTACAAAACAATATGTTAAAGTAGCTTGTTTAAATATATGTTAACTGATGTTGCCTCTATTTAAAGTTGTTGATCAACTGGCGTCATGGTCACACCAATATCATTCTATAATACTAATAAAAACTAGATAAATATTCACAAATCAATAATAATAAACAATTTCCTTTCTGTAAAATATATGAAACATTACCCCTATTTTGTTTCGGGTATTTGAACGGCAATCAAATAACTACAATACAGCAAGGAGCATTTCAAGACCTTCCAGCAGTTACCCTTCTGTGTGTATACATTTTTACAATATTTGATCAAGAAGAAAATGAAAACTAAAAATAAACTAAAACAGTGTCAGACTAGGTTTACTATTATCAATGATAACGATATATGGAGTTCTGCTGTCCTCAAACGTAACGGTTGTTGCTCCAGTTGGTTCGACTGTGTAGCTATATTAATAAGCGAGAATGTCAAAACAAATTTAAAATCTCACACGGAAGGAACGAAAATATGAAACATGCTGGTAAACTTGAGATTGTCCATAGCTCGTCGAAAAAAACGACTAAACCATTGAAAAAACGAAAAGTTACTGTCTACAAAACATGACATAGTATCTAAACATATCACAGACACCAGGATTACAATTTTGTACGCCAGACGCGCGTTTTGTCGAAAAACAAAACACATTTGACACTCGAATTAAAAATGTTAAAAAGGCTAAATACAGTACGAGGTTGAAAGAACGCTGACAACCAAGATTTCCGAAAGGGATCCCAAATTAAACTAAGGTATTCTATTTTTTGGGTATAAAATCCTTAGCTTTTTCGAAAATTAAAAGTGTTATAAACAGTAAATTTATAATTATGATTACATCAACAATAATGCATGTCAACACAGATGTGCTGACTACTATGCTGATGATTAACCCGCAAGGAAACCTCCATCAGTAGTGTCATCGACCAAGTGGTAGTAAAAAAAAACTTAAGTCTGAGCAAAATGAACCAAACAAAAAACATGTTGATTATCTACCTCATGCAAAGCTTTCGTTCCTTGTCTTCTTTTGGGATATACTTTAGGTTATATCAGCTTGGCAACGTTTAAACTAGGTGTTTATTATTTTCATATATTTTGTTCGGGAAAATTGATGTAAATAAATTAATTGTCGTAAGGCTAATTTGGCGGAGTAAAATCATGGTTTAGTGCAATTGCTTGGTAAATTGTTTAATACGGGTTTGGTATTAATAACGCTAATTTGATTGCATTCCATGAGTATTTAATAAGTAGAAGAGTGTAACAATACTAGGAAGATAAAACATAGTGAATACCGAATTAATAATTATTCATTGATACGGATAAAAAAAGGCACTTGCCATACGTTACCAAATAACGTGTTGTCGTAGCCAATTTTACGTCTGTTGCCTTTTACTCAATAATGAATTGAACTTTTTTTATTCAAGCATTGCTGATGAGTCTTTTGCAGATGAAAAACGCGTCTGACGTCCAAGATTTGAATCCTAATAGCTATGCCGAGTTTTTATTAAACAACTTATTATAAACACTTCGCTTTTAAATATTGAAGAATGATCATATAGTTCATAAGAAATAAATCTGTCACTGAGGTCTGTTTGAACATCTGTAAACTGTTGTTGCCTTTATTGAAAATAGTTAACTGACTGGCGTTATTGGCACATCAATATAAATAAACAATATTTATCAAAACTAGATAAATCTTCATATATCAGAAACGCAAAATCAATATACAATTTTCTTAGTGTAAAAGTAATATATGAGCTGCGTTGGATAGAAATCGACCATATGTATATGAATATAAATACCTTTGTTAACTAGTTTCGTGTTCAACAAATTTCTATGCAAAGTCTGTAATTGTTTTGTATTGAGTTGATATAAGAAACAAAACAGACCACAATTCATCTTTTATTTCGTATTTGAATTATCTAAAAGCAATCACAGTCTTATGCATGTACATGTAAACGTGCACTTGCAGAAGATCAATTTCTATCAGACACCGCTCATATATAAAACAGTACCAGGGTTTTGTTTTCAGATATATGTACAATAATCAAATAACTACAATACAACAAGGAACATTTCAAGACCTTCCAGCGCTAGACCGTCTGTATGTATACATTGTTTTTATATTCTATCATGAAGAAAATTAGATATAAATCAAACTCAATCATTGATAGACTAGGTTTACTATCAATGTTTAAAATATATGGAGTTTTTAAGAAAACGGGTGTAAAAATGACAGGCTGACAAAGAATATGGGATACGGAAGTTATAATCATTCATTATTCATAATTTGCCACACGATTTGCATTCATGACATAGTAAATAAACACATCACATACACCAGGATTTAATCTGTGTACGCCAGACGCACGTTTTGAGAAAAAAACACATCATTGACACTCGAAACAAAAATGTTAAAAAGGCAAAATGAAGTATGAAGTTGAAGAACTCTGAGGACCCAAATTTTCGAAAAGGGTGACAAATAAAGCTGAGGTAATCTATTCCTTTAGTAGAAAATCTTTAGTTTTTCGAAAAATTAAAGGTTTTGTAAACAGTCACATTATAATGATAACCATATCATCAATAGTGAATGTCAACACAGAAGTGTTGACTACAAGGCTGATGATAACCTAAGGGAGGAAACCTCAATCAATAGTTGGATCGACCAAGTAGTAGAAAAAAAAACTCATCATTGATACCAGGATAAAAAGAACTTAAAGCTTAGCAAATAAACCAAACACAAAACATATTGATCACCTACCTCAGGCAGAAATCCCATTCCTTGTTCGGTTTTGGGATATACTTTAGGTTATAACAGCTTGGCAACGTTTAAATTAGGTGTTTATTATTTCGACATATTTTGTTCGGGAAAATGATTGTAAATACATTGATTGTAGTAAACGTTTTTTTTATTTGAAGCAGTAATTTGATTGCGTTCTATTAGTTTTATTAAGTAGACGAGTGTAACAATGCTATGTAGGCAATCTATAGCAGATATTTAAGTTGTAATCATTCATTGATAAGGATAAAAAAAAACGCATTTACCTTACGATACTAAATGGCGTGTTGTCGTGGCCAATTTTACGTTTGTTGTCTTTTACACAATGATATATTGAGCTTGATAACTTTTTTGTGATTTGATCGTTACTGATGAGTCTTTTGTACACGGAACGCACGTCTGGCGTACACAAACTTAATCTATGATGACTTTGTATTAAACAAGTTATTAAACCAATTTAATTTGAAAAATTGAAGAAGGATCATACAGTTCCTTAGAAAACAATTTGTCAATGTAGATTTGTTGATCATCTGTAAACCGCTGTTACCTATATTTAAGGTTTGTGATCGACTAGGTTCAAATTCACACCAATATGATCATATAATATTAATCAAAACTAGATAATAATTCACATATCAGTGATAATAAACAATTTCCTTAGTGTAAAATATATGAAACATTACCATTATTTCGTTTCAGGTATTTGTACAGCAATCAGATAACTTCAATACAGGAAGGAGCATTTCAAGACCTACCAGCGCTAACCTCTCTGTATGTATACATTTTTACAATATTTGATCAAGAGGAAAATGAAAACTTAATCTAAACAAAATCAGTGTCAAACTTAATTTACTATTATCCATTATTACAGTATATGGAGTTCTGTCGTCCTCAAACGTAACGGTTGTTGCCCAAATTGGTTAGACTGTGTAGCATATATTAATAAGCGAGAATTTCAAACCAAATTCAAATCTCAAACCGAAGAAACAAAAATATGACACATGCTGGTAAATTTGAGATTGTCCATAGCATTCATAGGTCGTCGAAAAAATGACATACCATGGCAAAAACGAGAAGCAACTGTCTACAAACCATGACATAGTATAAAGACACATCACAGACACCAGAATTAAAATTTTGTACGCCAGACTCGCGTTTTGTACCCAAAAAACATACATTAGACACTCGAATTAACAATGTTAAAAAGGCTAAATGAAGTAAGAAGTTGAAGAACACTGACGACCAAAAATTCCGAAAATGATGCTAAATAAAGCTAAGGTAATATTTTCCTTTGGTAGAAAATCCTTAGTTTTTTCGAAAAAATTAAAGGTTTTGTAAACAGTCAATTTATAATTATGACCATATCACATTCGTTCAGGTCAACATAGAAGTGCTGACTACTAGGCTGATGATCTCCTCAGGGAAAAAACCCCAATAAGTGGTGTCATCGACCAAGTGGTCGGGAAAAAACTAATCATTGACGCCAGGTTAAAAAAAACTTAAATCTGAGCAATATAAATCAAACACAAAACATGTTGATCATCTACGTCATACAGAGCTTTCATTCCTTGTCCGGTTTTGGTATATACTTTAGGTTATATCAGCTTAGCAACGTTTAAATTATGTGTTGATTTTTTTCACATATTTTGTTCTGAAAAATGACTGGAAATACATTGATTGTCGTAAACGGTTTGGTATTTAAAACGCTAATCGGGTTGTATTTCATTAGTTTTTTAATAAGAAGACGAGTGTAATAAAGCTAGGTAGACAATCTATAGCAGATACTAAAGTTATTTTCCATTAATGATAAGGATAAACAAGGCATTTACCATACGATACCAAATAACGTTTTGTCGTGGCCAATTGTACGTTTGTTGCCTTTTACACAATAATATACTGAGCTTAATAACTTTTTGTGATTCGAGCGTTACCGATGAGACTTCTGTACACGGACTGCGGGTCTGGCGCACACAATTTTAATCTATGATGATTTTATATTAAACAACTTCTTAAACAAACTTTGCTTTGAAAAATTGAAGAAAGATCATATAGTTCATTACAAACCAATCTGTCAATGTAGCTTGTTTGAACATATGTTAACTGATTTTGCCTCTATTTAAAGTTGTTGATCAACTGGCGTCATGGTCACAACAATATCATTATATAATACTAATCAAAACTAGATAAATATTCACATATCAATGATAATAAACAATTTCCTTTCTGTAAAATATATGAAACATTACCCCTATTTTGTTTCGAGTATTTGAACGACAATCAAATATCTACAATACAGCAAAGAGCATTTCAAGACCCACCAGCAATTACCCTTCTGTGTGTATACATTTTTACAATATTTTATCAAGAAGAAAATGAAAACTTAAACTAAACTGAAGCAGTGTCAGACTAGGTTTACTAGTATAAATGATAACGATATATGGAGTTCTGCTGTCCTCAAACGTAACGGTTGTTGCTCCAGTTGGTTCGACTGTGTAGCTTATATTAATAAGCGAGAATGTCAAAACAAATTTCAAATCTCACACGGAAGAAACGAAAATATGACACATGCTATTTAACTTGAGATTGGCCATAGGTCGTCGAAAAAACGACAAAACCATTGAAAGAACGAAAAGTTACTGTCTACAAAAATGACATAGTATATAAACATATCACAGACACCAGGATTACAATTTTGTACGCCAGACGCGCGTTTTGTCAAAAAAACAAAACACATTTGACACTCGAATTAAAAATGGTAAAAAGGCTAAATACAGTACGAGGTTGAAAAACGCTGACAACCAAGATTTCCGAAAGGGATCCCAAATAAAACTAAGGTATTCTATTTTTTGGGTATAAAATCCTTAGCTTTTTTCGAAAATTAAAAGTGTTATAAACAGTTAATTTATAAATATGATTATATCAACAATAATGCATGTCAACACAGATGTGCTGACTACTAAGCTGATGATTAACCCGGAAGGACACCTCCATCAGTAGTGTCATCGACCAAGTGGTAGTAAAAAAAACTTAAGTCTGAGCAAAATGAAACAAACAAAAACATGTTGATTATCTACCTCATGCAAAGCTCTCATTCCGTGTCTTCTTTTGGGATATACTTTAGGTTATATCAGCTTGGCAACGTTTAAACTAGGTGTTTATTATTTTCATATATTTTGTTCGGGAAAATTAATGTAAATAAATTAATTGTCGTAAGGCTAATTTGGCGGAGTAAAATCATGGTTTAGTGCAATTGCTTGGTAAATTGTTTAATACGGGTTTGGTATTAATAACGCTAATTTGATTGCATTCCATGAGGTTTAAATAAGTAGAAGAGTGTAACAATACTAGGTCGATAAAACATAGTGAATACCGAATTAATAATTATTCATTGATACGGATAAAAAAGTCAGTTGCCATACGTTACCAAATAACGTGTTGTCGTAGCCAATTTTACGTTTGTTGCCTTTTACTCAATAATGAATTGAACTTTTTTTATTCAAGCATTGCTGATGAGTCTTTTGCAGATGAAAAACGCGTCTGACGTCCAAGATTTGAATCTTAATATCTATGACGAGTTTATATTAAACAACTTATTATAAACACTTTGCTTTTAAATATTGAAGAATGATCATATAGTTCATTAGAAAATAATCTGTCAATGAGGTCTGTTTGAACATCTGTAAACTGTTGTTGCCTATATTGAAAATAGTTAACTGACTGGCGTTATTGGCACATCAATATAAATAAACAATATTTATAAAAACTAGATAAATCTTCATATATCAGAAACACAAAATCAATATACAATTTTCTTTTTGTAAAAGTAATATATGAACTACGTTGCATACAAATCGACCCTATGTACATAAATATAAATACCTTTGTTAACTAGTTTCGGGTTCAACAAATTTCTATGCAAAGTGTGTAATTGTTTTGTATTGAGTTGATTTAAGAAACAAAACAGACCACAATTCATCTTTTATTTCGTATTTGAATGTTCTAAAAGCAATCAAAGTCTTATGCATGTACATGTCAACGTGCACTTGCAGAAGATCAATTTCTATCAGACACCGCTCATATATAAAACAGTACTAGAGTTTTTTTTTCAGATATCTGTACAATAATCAAATAACTACAATACAACAAGGAACATTTCAAGACCTTCCAGCGCTAGACCGTCTGTATGTATACATTGTTTTTATATTCTATCATGAAGAAAATTAGATTTAAATCTAAACTCAATCATTGGTAGACTAGGTTTACTATCAATGTTTAAAATATATAGAGTTTTTAAGAAAACGAGTGTTAAAATGACAGGCTGACAAAGAATATGGGATACGGAAGTTATAATCATTCATTATTCAAAATTTGCCACACGATTTGCATTCATGACATAGTAAATAAACACATCACATACACAAGGATTTAATCTGTGTACGCCAGACGCACGTTTTGTGAAAAAAACACATCAGTGACACTCGAAACAAAAATGTTAAAAGACCAAATGAAATATAAAGTTGAAGAACTCTGAGGACCCAAATTTTCGAAAGAGATGAAAAATAAAGCTGAGGTAATCTATTCCTTTAGTAGAAAATCCTTAGTTTTTCGACAAATTGAAGGTTTTCTAAACAGTCACATTATAATGATAACCATATCATCAATAGTGCATGTCAACACAGTAGTCCTGACTACTAGGCTGATGATAACCTTAGGGAGGAAACCTCAATCAATAGTTGGATCGACCAAGTGGAAGAAAAACAAAATACATTGATACCAGGATAAAACAAAACTTAAAGCTTAGCAAATTAACCAAACACAAAACATATTGATCATCTACCTCAGGCAGAAATCCCATTCCTTGTTCGGTTTTGGGATATACTTTATGTTATATCAGCTTGGTGACGTTTTAATTAGGTGTTTATTATTTCGACATATTTTGTTCGGGAAAATGATTAAAAATTCATTGATTGTAGTAAACGTTTTGGTATTTAAAGCGGTTATTTGATTGCGTTCCATTATAATTTAATAAGTAGACGAGTGTAACAATGCTAGGTGGGCAATTTATAGCAGATATTTAAGTTGTAATCATTCATTGATAAGGATAAAAAAAATGCATTTACCATACGATACTATATGGCGTGTTGTCGTAGCCAATTTTACGTTTGTTGTCTTTTACAGAATGATATATTGAGCTTTATAACTCTTTTGTTATTTGATCGTTACTGATGAGTCTTCTGTACACGGAACGTCTGGCGTACACAAATTTAATCTATGATGACTTTATATTAAACAAGCTATTTAACAAATTTGCTTTGAAAAATTGAAGAAGGATCATATAGTTCCTTAGAAAACAATTTGTCAATGTAGATTTTTTTATCATCTGTAAACCGCTGTTACCTATATTTCAGGTTTTTGATCGACTAGGTTCAAATTCACACCAATATCATCATATAATATTAATCAAAACTAGATAATAATTCACATATCAGTGATAATGAACAATTTCCTTAGTGTAAAATATATGAAACATTACCTTTATTTCGTTTCAGGGATTTGTACAGCAATCTAATAACTTCAATACAGGAAGGAACATTTCAAGACCTACCAGCGCTAACCTCTCTGTATGTATACATTTTTACAATATTTTATCAAGAGAAAAAGGAAAACGTAACCTAAACAAAAGCAATGTCATACTTGGTTTACTATTATCTATGATTATAGTATATGGAGTTTTTTCGTCCTCAAACGTAACGGTTGTTGCCCAAGTTGGTTAGACTGTGTAGCATATATTAATAAGTGAGAATTTCAAACCAAATTCAAATCTCAAACCGAAGAAACAAAAATATGACACATGCTGGTAAATTTGAGATTGTCCATAGCATTCATAGGTCGTAAAAAAAAACCCGACAAAACCATGACAAAAACGAGAAGCAACTGTCTACAAACCATGACATAGTATAAAGACACATCACAGACACCAGAATTAAAATTTTGTACGCGTTTTGTCCCCCCAAAAAAATACATTAGACACTCGAATTAAAAATGTTAAAAAGGCTAAATGAAGTAAGAAGTTGAAGAACACTGACGACCAAAAATTCCGAAAATGATGCCAAATAAAGCTAATTAGGTACTCTATTCCTTTGGTAGAAAATCCTTAGTTTTTCGAAAAAAATAAAGGTTTTGTAAACAGTCAATTTATAATTGAGACCATATCAACAATCGTTCATGTCAACATAGAAGTGCTGACTTCTAGGCTGATGATTTCCTCAGGAGGAAAACCCCAATAAGAGGTGTCATCGACCAAGTGGTTGGAAAAAACTAATCATTGATGCCAGGATAAAAAAATCTTAAATCTGAGCAATATAATTCGAACACAAAACATGTTGGTCATCTACCTCATACAGAGCTTTCATTCCTTGTCCGGTTTTGGGATATACTTTAGGTTATATCAGCTTAGCAACGTTTATATTAAGTGTTTATTATTTTCACATATTTTGTTCTGGAAAATGACTGGAAATACATTGATTGTCGTAAACGGTTAGGTATTTAAAACGCTAATGGGGTTGTATTCCATTAGTTTTTAATAAGAAGACGAGTGTAATAAAGCTAGATAGACAATCTATAGTAGATAATAAAGTTATATGCCATTACTAATAAGGATAAAAAAGGCATTTAACATTGGACTGCGCGTCTGGCGCACACAATTTTAATCTATGATGATTTTATACTAAACAACGTATTAAACAAACTTTGCTTTGAAAAATTGAAAAAAGATCATATAGTTCATTACAAAACAATCTGTCAATGTAGCTTGTTTTAACATATGTTAACTGATGTTGCCTCTATTTAAAGTTGTTGATCAACTGGAGTCATGGTCAAACCAATATCATTATATAATACTAATCAAAACTAGATAAATATTCACATATCAATGATAATAAACAATTTCCTTTCTGTAAAATATATGAAACATTACCCCTATTTTGTTTCGGGTATTTGAACGGCAATCAAATAACTACAATACAGCAAGGAGCATTTCAAGACCTACCAGCAGTTACCCTTCTGTGTGTATACATTTTTACAATATTTTATCAAGAAGAAAATGAAAACTAAAACTAAACTGAAGCAGTGTCAGGCTAGGTTTACTATTATCAATGAAAACGATATATGGAGTTCTACTGTCCTCAAACGTAACGATTGTTGCTCCAGTTGGTTCAACTGTGTAGCTTATATTAATAAGCGAGAATGTCAAAACAAATTTCAAATCTCATACGGAAGAAACGAAAATATGACACATGCTGGTAAATTTGAGATTGTCCATAGCATTCATAGGTCTTCGAAAAATTAATTTATTTTCGTATACTTTGTTTGGGAAAATTAATGGAAATAAATACATTGTCGTAAGGCTAATTTGGCGGAGTAAAATCACGGTTTAGTGCAATTGCTCGGTAAATTGTTTAATACGGGTTTGGAATTAATAACGCTAATCTAATTGCATTCCATGAGGTTTTAATAAGTAGAAGAGTGTAACAATACTATGTCGATAAAACATAGTGAATACCGAATTAATAATCATTCATATGGATAAAAAAATGCACTTGCCAAACGTTACCAAATAACGTGTTGTCGTAGCCAATTTTACGTTTGTTGCCTTTTACTCAATAATGAATTGAACGTTTTTTTATTCAAGCGTTGCTGATAAGTCTTTTGCAGATGAAAAACGCGTCTGGCGAGTTGCCTTTTACTCAATAATGAATTGAACTTTTTTTGTTCAAGCGTTGCTGATGAGTCTTATACAGATAAAAACGCGTCTGGCGTCTAAGATTTGAATCCTGGTATCTATGACGAGTTTATATTAAACACCTTTATAAAAACACTTTGCTTTTAAATATTGAAGAAGGATCATATAGTTCCTTAGAAAACAATTTGTCAATGTAGATTTTTTTATCATCTGTAAACCGCTGTTACCTATATTTCAGGTTCTTGATCGACTAGGTTCAAATTCACACCAATATCATCATATAATATTAATCAAAACTAGATAATAATTCACATATCAGTGATAATGAACAATTTCCTTAGTGTAAAATATATGAAACATTACCTTTATTTCGTTTCAGGGATTTGTACAGCAATCTAATAACTTCAATACAGGAAGGAACATTTCAAGACCTACCAGCGCTAACCTCTCTGTATGTATACATTTTTACAATATTTTATCAAGAGAAAAAGGAAAACGTAACCTAAACAAAAGCAATGTCATACTTGGTTTACTTTTATCTATGATTACAGTATATGGAGTTTTTTCGTCCTCAAACGTAACGGTTGTTGCCCAAGTTGGTTAGACTGTGTAGCATATATTAATAAGCGAGAATTTCAAACCAAATTCAAATCTCAAACCGAAGAAACAAAAATATGACACATGCTGGTAAATTTGAGATTGTCCATAGCATTCATAGGTCGTAAAAAAAAACGACAAAACCATGACAAAAACGAGAAGCAACTGTCTACAAACCATGACATAGTATAAAGACACATCACAGACACCAGAATTAAAATTTTGTACGCGTTTTGTCCCCCCAAAAAAATACATTAGACACTCGAATTAAAAATGTTAAAAAGGCTAAATGAAGTAAGAAGTTGAAGAACACTGACGACCAAAAATTCCGAAAATGATGCCAAATAAAGCTAATTAGGTACTCTATTCCTTTGGTAGAAAATCCTTAGTTTTTCGAAAAAAATAAAGGTTTTGTAAACAGTCAATTTATAATCGAGACCATATCAACAATCGTTCATGTCAACATAGAAGTGCTGACTTCTAGGCTGATGATTTCCTCAGGAGGAAAACCCCAATAAGAGGTGTCATCGACCAAGTGGTTGGAAAAAACTAATCATTGATGCCAGGATAAAAAAAAATCTTAAATCTGAGCAATATAATTCGAACACAAAACATGTTGGTCATCTACCTCATACAGAGCTTTCATTCCTTGTCCGGTTTTGGGATATACTTTAGGTTATATCAGCTTAGCAACGTTTATATTAAGTGTTTATTATTTTCACATATTTTGTTCTGGAAAATGACTGGAAATACATTGATTGTCGTAAACGGTTAGGTATTTAAAACGCTAATGGGGTTGTATTCCATTAGTTTTTAATAAGAAGACGAGTGTAATAAAGCTAGATAGACAATCTATAGTAGATAATAAAGTTATATGCCATTACTAATAAGGATAAAAAAGGCATTTAACATTGGACTGCGCGTCTGGCGCACACAATTTTAATCTATGATGATTTTATACTAAACAACGTATTAAACAAACTTTGCTTTGAAAAATTGAAAAAAGATCATATAGTTCATTACAAAACAATCTGTCGATGTAGCTTGTTTTAACATATGTTAACTGGTGTTGCCTCTATTTAAAGTTGTTGATCAACTGGAGTCATGGTCAAACCAATATCATTATATAATACTAATCAAAACTAGATAAATATTCACATATCAATGATAATAAACAATTTCCTTTCTGTAAAATATATGAAACATTACCCCTATTTTGTTTCGGGTATTTGAACGGCAATCAAATAACTACAATACAGCAAGGAGCATTTCAAGACCTACCAGCAGTTACCCTTCTGTGTGTATACATTTTTACAATATTTTATCAAGAAGAAAATGAAAACTAAAACTAAACTGAAGCAGTGTCAGGCTAGGTTTACTATTATCAATGAAAACGATATATGGAGTTCTACTGTCATCAAACGTAACGGTTGTTGCTCCAGTTGGTTCAACTGTGTAGCTTATATTAATAAGCGAGAATGTCAAAACAAATTTCAAATCTCATACGGAAGAAACGAAAATATGACACATGCTGGTAAATTTGAGATTGTCCATAGCATTCATAGGTCTTCGAAAAATTTATTTATTTTCGTATACTTTGTTTGGGAAAATTAATGGAAATAAATACATTGTCGTAAGGCTAATTTGGCGGAGTAAAATCACGGTTTAGTGCAATTGCTCGGTAAATTGTTTAATACGGGTTTGAAATTAATAACGCTAATCTAATTGCATTCCATGACGTTTTAATAAGTAGAAGAGTGTAACAATACTATGTCGATAAAACATAGTGAATACCGAATTAATAATCATGCATATGGATAAAAAAAATGCACTTGCCAAACGTTACCAAATAACGTGTTGTCGTAGCCAATTTTACGTTTGTTGCCTTTTACTCAATAATGAATTGAACGTTTTTTTATTCAAGCGTTGCTGATGAGTCTTTTGCAGATGAAAAACGCGTCTGGCAAGTTGCCTTTTACTCAATAATGAATTGAACTTTTTTTGTTCAAGCGTTGCTGATGAGTCTTATACAGTTAAAAAACGCGTCTGGCGTCTAAGATTTGAATCCTGGTATCTATGACGAGTTTATATTAAACACCTTTATAAAAACACTTTGCTTTTAAATATTGAAGAATGATCATAAAGTCCATTAGAAAATAACCTGTCATTGGGTCCTTTTTGAACATCTGTAAACTGCTGTTGCCTATATTGAAAATTGTTAACTGACTGGTGTCATTGTCGCATCGATATAAATATACAATATTTATCAAAACTAGATAAATCTTCGTATATCAAATACAATATAAAATTTTCTTAAAAGTAATACATAAGCTGCGTTGGATAGAAATCGACCATATGCAAATTAATATAAATATCTTTGTTAACTTATTTCGGGTTGACCAAATCTCTATGCAAAGTTGTAACTGTTTGGTGTTGAGTTGATATAAGAAACAAAACACACCACAATTCATCTTTTATTTCGTATTTGAATGTTCCAGAAATGATAAAAATCTTATACATGTACATGTACATGTAAACCTGCACTTGCATAAGGTAAATTTCTATCCAACACCGCTCATATATTAGCCAATTTTACGTTTGTTGCTTTTTACTCAATAAGGTATTGAACTTTTTTGATTCGAATTTGTACAGCAATCAAATAACTACAAAACAGTAGGAGCAATTCAAAACCTACCAGCGCTAAACCGTCAGTATGTATACATTTTTACAATATTGATCAAGACGAAAATGAAAACTGAATCTAAACTAAAGCAGTATCAGACTAGGTTTACTATTATCAATGATTACGATTTATGGAGTTCTGCCGTCCCCAAACGTAACGGTTGTTACCCCATTTTGTTAGACTGTGTAGCATGTAAAATACATGCAGTCCCTTCCATCTATAACAGCTGACTCTCATGAAATAAGATTAAACAAATGGTTGCGGTATAACGCAAAGGTTTGCTTTTTTTCGCAATGGTTTGAGTTATGTTTGCGTTATTTCGCAAAGGTTCGTTAGGTTCCAAAGTTTTGCGTTTTAACGCAAACATATGAAGAAACATGAAAAAAAAGTTTTTGTGGCGCTAATACGCTTCCGTACAAACGCCAGATTTTTGAATTCCTTAAGAGCTTAATATCCAGAACATAAACCAATTAACAGCTTATTGATACATGTACATCATTCAATCAAACACTTGTTTATATATCTTTACAGCACGAAATTACTTACTTTTGAATTTACATGCACAAGATACCCCCCCCCCCCCCCCGCCTTTTTTTAATAAATACAAGGCAATGTGAAATTTTAAAAAATGAAGTATTTGTGTTTAGTTTTTAACAGTGTATTTTCATATTAAAGCATATATCTAAGATAAGTAAGATAAATATGAATAAGAAATACTGATTTTTAAGAATAAACATATTTTCAGAAATATTTTTATTGTGTACTGGAATGAAACTTTTGATATTGAATGCAATATTCCCGTATCAAGTGCAAACTTTAAAATTTATTCTCTAAACAATGATTCCAAAATTCAACATGAGTTTCAAAAAAAATAAAGTAATTAAAAATTTATAAACAAAAGAAAAAATAATCTGATATTGTCAATATATTCTGTTTTACAATTCAATATTTGTCTAGCCTGCTTTTAAAGTCGCCAAAGCTAGACATAGCAATTATTTTCTCTCGTCCCGTAAAAAATTAGATTCATTCTTTGGTTATTTTTTTTTAAGTGTAAACATCAATAAGTTTCTTAAATCGTCATGAAATTTTGCTTAAATGACAGACGCTTCCTCTTTACATTGACAGCTTTCAGAGATTTTTTTCTTTTTTCAAAACTTTACACATTTATTAACTAAGTTTTTTATGCACTAACATTGTTTATGAAACTTTGAATTTATTGAAATAATAAAGGTTTTTTATACCAAGAATAGATAACCTTAACTGTATTTGACAAAACCGTTTGGAATTTTGGACCCCACCTCCTCAACCTCGTACTTAATTTGGCCTTTTGACTTATTTGATTTGAGCATAACTGATGAGTCTTTTGTAGACGAAACCCGCGTCTGGCGTAAACAATCTTAAGCCTATTATCTATGATATGTTTATTTGAATAAAATCTGATGGTTTAGTGTTTTTACATTAATAACTTTGTAGCTGCATCATAGAATGATATATTGATTGATTGGTGTTTAACGCCACTTTCAGCACCATCGTGCTATTTCATGGTAGTCAGTTTTAATTTTTGGAGGAAGACGGAGTGCCCGGAGAGAACCACTGACTTTTGGTGAAAAAACTGACAATCCTAGTCAATTATGATCAGAGTCGAGCGCACCTGCCAAGTGCGGGTTCCGAGCTCACAACCTCAGTGTTGACAGGCTAGTGATACAGTAGTTCGACTACTTAGACAACTTGGCCACCGAGGCCCTTAGAATGATATAAGTAGCTTCTACAAGATCAAGAGTAAAACATCAAAATAGCTCTTTCATTTTTTTTTTACTTACTGATAAAAAGCATTTGTGAAGTTAATATTTAGATATAGTCTTGGGTTAAAGTTTTAAGACATCAATAACTTTTTAGATTTTTTTAGAACACGGACAGAAGTTTCTTCTTGATCAAAAACATATCAACTGAGGAAAAAACTTTCCTGTATTTTATTGATGATTATAATTATTTTTGTTCAATAAACATTTAGGTACAACCTAGTGTTACAGTTACTAGTAATAAATCCAAACCTTCAAGGAATTTGATGAAACTTTGAAAAAAGATTCCTCATATTCGATAAATACCTGACATGTAGAATAAACAATTCTTCCGTAATATACAAACAATACTTTTTTTGGCAGTCAACATCTAGGTATACTCTGTTGTGAAAGAATTTAAATAACTTTGTCAAACCTTCATGGAGTTTTACAAAACTTAGACAGAAGCTTCTCCGTAATCAAGAGAAAGAACCCCGAGCAAATTTTGATTTATTTCTAAAATGAAAATGTAAAAAAAATATCTCCCAATAATTCAAATTCAAGAATTAAACAGGGTCATATGCAGATGTGGATTTAGGGGTGTCGACTCTGCCTCACAGAGCAACATACATGGTTAATTGCATTAACTCTCAACAAACCCCACTCCTAACGTGCCTTGTTTCGGTTATGGTCATGTAGACCTAGGCCTATCCTCATCAGGTATCCCTAGCCTATATGTTTCCTTTCTTGTAATATGTAGAATAGTTTCAATTTGATTTCTCTTATGGGGATATTAGAGATATAGATATAGAATCAACCAATCAGCATACGAGGTCTTGTAATCACGTGGAGGCAATTAGATAGAAATATTTGACTGATAAAATACACATACTTATCTATCACACAGTGCAGGATCTATTTTAACGCTATAACATAGAAAGTAAAGGACTATTTTGTCTTGTTTTTGTAAAGAAAAAGTAATAGTCATCTCTCAAATAGAAATTGATAATACATACAAGTTATTCTCAAATAGAATAACAACATATAATAATCTCTCAAATAGAGACTGCTATTAATAGAATAGCAAAAATAAAGTAATCTCTCAAATAGAGACTGCTTTAATAGAATAGCAAAAATAAAGTAATCTCTCAAATAGAGACTGCTTTGATAGAATAGCAAAAATGAAGTAATCTCTCAAATAGAGACTGCTTTAATAACTAATTTGTACT
This sequence comes from Mytilus californianus, assembly GCF_021869535.1. Taxonomy (NCBI): domain Eukaryota; kingdom Metazoa; phylum Mollusca; class Bivalvia; order Mytilida; family Mytilidae; genus Mytilus; species Mytilus californianus. The sequence continues at coordinate 1,193,980 of NW_026262699.1, forward strand.
CAAATAGGATATCAAAAAAAGATATTTAATCTCTCAAATAGAGTATTAAAAGCAATGAGCAAACGTTTTACATACAAAAGACATAAAAATCTAAAAGAGTATTTAACGAATTCAAATAAAAAAAAAATCATATAAACAGACGGAATCAAACATAAGATAAAAAAATAGAAGAAGAAAAAAGATAAAAAACGATTGTATAAACAGGTGTCGTATCCCCATAAGAGAAATCAAATTGAAACTATTCTGCATATTACAAGAAAGGAAACATATAGGCTAGGGATACCTGATGAGGATAGGCCTAGGTCTACATGACCATAACCGAAACACCTTTTTTAGTATTAGAAACCCAGAACTGATCTGGTTTCCTATTCTAAAAATACACACACAATAATTTTACTACAAACATGCAAGTGTGAATTTCTAGAAAAATATGAAAATAAATGCAGAAGAATGTATTCCATAACCAGAAATATTTATCATACACTGAGTTTACCAGCTCTAAATTACTCTAATGCACATAGAAAATGGAATTAATTACGAAGGATTATAATAAGATATACTGGATTGGTCCTGGACCCGATTGATTTTGATATCATTTTGTTATTTTAAAACACACATATTGATGATATCAAATTGATTAGGTCGTTGTTGTTGTTGAGAATTTTAGGTTATTTGTTGTAATGAACTGTCGCACACATTCGTAATGACCGTTACTTTTAATATAAGGTGCTGATAGGTGTGAAAAAGTATCGAATGCAACGTAGAGTGAAAGGAAATCCTAAAACGTTTTTGGACGCAAATTTTTTTTTTCTTTTTTCGACTTAAATATTGCATTTTTAGGAGTATTTGAAAATTGCACGTTTGAATAATTGCGGCTTGACTAGTTAGTTTTTTGTCCTATCTGTTAACACATTCAACAGGTTTCCAATGTAATATTAACTATTTGAAAATTGACATCAATATATAACGATGAAGTGCTGATGATGCTCGAGTCGAAAAATAAAAGTAAAACTGAAATAAAATAATGATATAAATTTTGAAAAGATTTTCATAATAGCAAATAAGCTACAGAAACACAAGAATAATGAAAAAAGTATATATTTGTAAACCAAAAGTACTTCTACAAAATATATTTGGTACGCATGAAATTTGTCAGTTTGTAAAACCCTCTTCGATCTTAATCATATAAGTTGCTGTTCATGAACATTATCAAACATGTCAAACGTTGGTATTAATCTCTAACGGGAGAAAAGTAAATTTTGCATACGTCTCTTGCAAATATAATCACTGATATAAGTTTTTCAGATTAATTGTCATTCTTGCGTATATTATTGCAATGAAACTGTCATAAACAAAACCTTTTCAAGGTACATCTGTTCGTATTTATGGTGACAAATGTAATGAAAAATTACCTTTCAAAATCATTATTTTGTGGCAGAGACCTGTCAAATAATTATTTAACCATGCTTGAAGAAAATGTATTCCAAAACCTGACGGCGCTTCAAACCTTGTAAGTAAATGTATATTATATCTCATTTCTCCGTTTAGTAATATATGATGTCCAATTACAGTAAATGTTTATGAAAAACTATTTTTTAAGTTTTTTCCTTCTTGATTTTGAAAAGCGTTCTGTAATTTTTCAAGTAAGCATGCATTTTGTATTACTATATTGTTCATCATACATGCACATGTCAGACATGATTCTACTAAATTTAAAACAAATAAATCTGACGATGTAAATCATTAATGGATTGATTGATTGTAAGTGCTTAACTTCTATTTCAACATTATTGACTACTGCATAGAAGTCAGTTGTTTTACACAGTTTGGAGAAGCTGGAATACCTGGAGAGAAGACCTTAGTGAATCACAATTATAAAACCCATTTAACAGTTGAAAATTAACCGTTTTATACGTTCACTTTCTGTATTGTCTCCAAATTTGAGGGTAAACAAAATGAAAAGAAACTTATTATAAGATAATGTCCTAAATATTTAGAGAAAAGAGGCGCGATTTCTCGAAATAAGAATATATTGCATATTGATGTTAATAGAATTATCTGGGTAAGTATCGTAGCATTCTTAATTCAATGTATGAATCTGTATGCTGATTTTTCGGAAATAGCAAAAATTAATCTCGCGATTTAAAATATAAAACAACACACAACAGTTAAGTAAAGCGTATTTTCAATTAAGTAACTGTCTTCCATCACCATTTGAAATATCAATTAAGTCGATAAAAGTGTTTTTATGTTGAAAAGAGTTAAAAGGCTGAAAGAGATCCTTTATTTTTAATATTCAACTCTGTTGAATCAAAACTTTAGTGTTTATATAAATATCATTATTTCAAATAATATTTGGTATGTAGTTTATAGATAATCAAGCAAAAAAAGGTGCACATAATGAAGATATTGATTTGTCAGTTGTTTAATTGTTTTATATTGTTTTAAAATTGCTTCCTTTTAAAAGCACATTCGAAACCTTCGATGTACAATGAGATCACATGTTTCTGATCCTTTCCGACGTCCAAGGTTTAGGATGCTTTATCTTCCCTTTACGAAAAATATGTTGTTTTTTTCTAACAAACAAAGTGTTTAGAAAAATTGTTTTATATGCGGAAACTATTATTTGGAATGTTTCAGCAACGAACTTGGAATGTCAGTAAAACTGGAAATCTCAGTATATCATTCTCGAAAGAGCCGATTTCAGAAAATCAAATATCTGTCCTTCTCTCCTTTGATATTAACATGAAAAAGAATGATGAAAATATCCTATTTTTATCCGGGATAACTACCACTCACACAAATTCTTCTAAAGAACGATATATAGCCGTGTCGTTGAGCTGTTTGACTCAACATCTTTCTAAAGTTCTTGTTCTCACTGCTATTCAATCAGATGGATCAAAAATATTCAGATTAAGTATATTCAACTAGCGGTCATTCAATGTTCTTTATTTGTCTTTGTAAATTATTAACATTTGCTGTTTATTCCATTTTTGAGAATATCCTTTTGGGGTGGCTCGGTACTCATACATCCAAGCCATTGTGTTATGGTGCTTTGGTCATTTTTTGCATTCCTGTCTTTCATTTTTGCTTACGTGGTTTGTCTATAAGCTATTTTGTTTCTCTTTGTTGTCATAATTGTTTGTTTGTATAGTGATTAAGATTATAACACAATGATTGATTGATTGATAATCCTATTCACAAACTATGACGCAGGGAAAATGTTGATGCTCCGTGAATGCTGTGAAAAGAATGAATTCAAAGTTTAAATGTATTGTTTCTTTTTTAAGGGATTTATCTGACAATCCACTGAAATGTGTCAACTGTGAATTGTTACAACTCAAGTTATTTCTACAAAATCAGACTCTTGGTAATGCAGGCGCAATGTGTAATGGAACAAGTATAATGGTAGTTGACTTTAATTTCACAGATTGCACAGGTACGATATTACAAATACATTATAATTTGAAAAAGAAACAGTGAACAATGTTGTTATATAAAAATCTCTGCTAATCTCAACATGTTAGTATTTCAGAATATGCAAGGCAAAAATGTAAAAAGAAGTAAAAGCTTTTGTATGTTTCAATGATTAGAATTAAAATGATCAAAACAGATTCTAGAGGACATTACATGTTTATTGAACCTGTATTTACCATGTGGATTGTTTGTTTTAGTTAGCGCATTTCACATTTTTGGTACCAAGTCAGTGATCATGTGACGACAAATACCTTACATGTAACATGTTATTTGGTTAGCGGTGGCGATGTAACACACAGACCATAAGTAATAAGTAGAAGGAATTTTTAAATTTAAAATAAAAATTCAAGAGCACAACTGAAAAGTATTTAGCGTAAAAGTAAAAACACTACAACAATATTATTATTATTATTATTATTATTATTATTATTATTATTATTACTATTACTGCTAGTCTATTATGAATATACAATAAGTACTATTTTATCATTATGATACAATGTTTAAAAAACATTATCAAAATATGAATTGAGGTGAACACATTACTTAAGGGAAATAATTATATCAAAAACAGCAATAAATTGTTTACAAAGGGTGGGCAAATAGAAAATAAGACATAAATGATATTACGTAGAAGAAATAACATGTTAAATAAGATACAAAGTTAGGGATATGACAGTTGTTATACAATCGTTTGATGTGTTTGAGCTTTTGGTGTTGCCATTTGATTTGGGACTTTCCGTTTTGAATTTCCCTCGGAGTTCAGTTTTTATGTTATGTTACATTATACTAATTGAAACTGTCCTTATTAACTAGTTAGAAATTCATACTTATTAAACCATGTTAGAATGTTATATGTTATTTGTATCAATTTTAGTATACTATTTTAATATACAGATAGAGGGTGTTTCTCAGCTACAATATCGTCCAAGGGCGACAGCCCTGAAATGAGATGTGACCGAGAAACATCCTCGAGTATGAAAGACCATTAATAATCTGTTTATCGCTATTTTGCCTATGATGTCATTGATAGTTACATTGACAATGTCACGAGCGCCCTTAGTTTCTGAAGATAATTTTTCCATCTCAAGCGAGTAGCCTGATATGGAAAATAGCAATAAAGTGTACAGTAGATGCATGCTCGATATTTTGATATCCTTTGTAAAGAACGAAAACAGAGATGTCTACATAAGTCACATAAAGTTTAATAGGTGTATAACGTGGGTAAACATCTCCTGCTGTAGATCAACCAAACAGCTGTTTTATATATTTTTGTTTTAAGTAAACTACCCTTTATCGATATTCCAATAAAATATTGTATCTTATTTTTGATTAGAAGACCATGTAACTTGTGAATCGGTTTAGGAATATTCTATGTTGTCGCAGAAAGAACCTTTAAGATTAAATGTCAAATCATGAACTCAAAATGTTTTAAGTTATGTAAACTAATGTTTAGGTTGCCTGGACGACTAAATTTCTGTTGTTGTTATTATCATTTAGCTCATCCTTTATTCATCAGTTTTAGTAGTCAACAGTCATATTCGTACGACAACGCGAATTACTTATCGGTTATGATTTGTTTACCTTTGATAGTTGTTGTGCTCTTTGCTACTATTAACACTTAAAGATAAATGGGGGAAATGTTAGACTGCTACGGTTTGAAGAGTCACATGCCCTGATTGATACAGATAGCAAGAAAATTAAACAATTATGATGTTCGTCTGTTTTATACTTTTAAGGATGTTCGCTACTCTGTTTCAAAATAACAAGCTTTTTTAAAAGACTGTTATAAATTGATAGTATATAAATAAAGAAACTAAAAAGGTAGAAAAAAATGACGGATCCATGTGCTTGTTTTCGAGATATAAGCCATTGAAAATTTGGCGAGAAACACTTCTCTCTAGATATTTCATACATTTAACATTAGCACCTTTTTTTCTTTCAAAAACAATAAAAAAAATAACAAGGTTTTTATGAGATTTTCAAAGATTACATTTTAAACTATATGTAATCAAATTATGGAAAGAAAAGTAGGGGTTAGTAGGCAAAATTTTTAAAGACACTACATGGATAAAACCAGAGGATTCTGAATATTTGGCAAAAATTCAAAAGCAAGAGGAGTGAACAACCTTAAGAATAAGTTGGAATACCTACAATATACATTTACTTTCAATGCATAAATGTTTAACCAAATGGCAAGTCATTCTGTTTTCTCAAATTATTAGCACATAATTATTGGACGAAGCGGAAGTCATTTATCAAATTTTGCACTCAAAAGTCCAACCTATATTTATATTTCTTTTAGATGTGTTCATTTAATTTATTCCTACTATAATAAATAATAACCACTGTATAAAATGGTTGAATTTGATTAGACTTAACGTTTTTTTCTAAATATTGCTTAGTATGGACACTAAATGAAAGTTTCTACTCGTACGAAGTCTTTTTTGTACAATATCAAAATGTATATTTGAAAATTTGGCTTCATTTATTAATACGTTTTATTATATATTGAGTAAAAATTAATCAAGCTATCAATTTTCCTAACTTTTACAGCACGCGAAAGTGCTGACGTCATAACAACAACGGAAACAACGACTGACGCTCTAGCATCAACCTCCAATACTGTTCAAACTACAGTAATTACAACACAAGATGATCAATTAACATCAACAGTTACTTTGGTTACTCCAAGTAAGTAATGACGTTTGCAAAAAGTAAAATAACAAAAATACCGAACTCCAAAGAAAAATTCAAAACGGTAATTCCTTTATTGAATGGCAAAATTAAAAGCTCAAATACATCAAACGAACGAAAAACGACTGTCATACTACTGACTTGGTACAGGCATTTCCTTATGTAGGAAATGGTTGATTTAAACATGGTTTTATAGCTAGCTAAACCTCTCACTTGGTATAGTGGAGACAAAATTATAAACATGCAATCCTAATTTAAGTGTGCACAACAATAAAAACTGATAAATGTTATCAAGACCGTTTGAGACCACATTTATGGAAACCGAATAGGTAAGATACGAGGAGGAAAAATACCAAAACACTGGTTGCGTTGATTGATAGCGTTTGATTTTGTCAATTTTAATGGACTTCACTTTTTTAATTTGCCTTGGAGTTCAGTATTTTTGTTATACTTTTTTAATACCCATATATATTTCTCGGATTTCGATTGGTTAATGATGCATCGTAAAACATATCACCGGGAGTTTCTAATTCATATAATCGGACGTTGCTAACAATCACATTGTTAACTTCACGTGCACTCTATCATTGGCGGTTTGGCTAACTGAAAATAGAATTTGGTAGACTCTCCATGATGACTAAATAAATGTTATCCTTTTATCTTTCTTTGTCGTTCATTTTATTCTCAGCTGAATAAATTATTTGTCGTTCATTTTATTCTCAGCTGAATAAAATATTGCTCATCTTTATTGTCGAGAATGGACTCCAGTCTACAATAATGTGTAATGTGTTGGTTTTTTTTTTCTTTTTTCTAAAGGGGCGTGAATTGCGATAGGGGAAATTTGTGAGTTGCTGTTGATTATTTTACATTTAAATCTCTCCGCAAGTGAAGATGACATCAGCACTGAGGACCATGATTTCTTGATAGGAAATGATCAATTTTGTTTTGTCGTGTTTCTGTGTTTTCCCGTCAGAACTCATTTTATCATATATTTATGTAAATTACTAATATGAAATGTAAATACAATCATATGTTCATCATTTCTTTGAAAAATGTAAATCTTATATAATGTATAGAATTGCACTCTTAACGTCATCCTTGGTTTATCCCGATCAGCGATATTTTCTCAGTGTTGGAAATGAAAAAAAAAACGCCTTATGGATTTGTTCTATAATGACCACGGATCCCTCAATTGGTTTAGTGTGTGCAGAGCGCGTGGTATTCATCCTTCACGAAATATCAAATTTACATTCCATTCCGACAAGACGTGACTAAACATTTAAAAATTTTTGCCTCAACTATACCCGTTTATCTACCAAGTTTGTATGAAGTCAGAAACTGAATGATTATATGTAACAACCGTTGTTTTTGATAATATTCGCTATTCATGATTGCCAATAAGAACACTCTCTATCAAAGACTAACTGGCATAGAAGTTACTTGTAAAAAGACTGTTATAAATTGATAGCATATAATCAACAGAACTAAAATAGTAGAAAGGTATGTGTCGTTGTTTTTGCGAAATAAGTCATGGAACATTTGACGGGTATAAATCTCCCTTTTTTGTTCGTACGTTTAACATTGATACCTTTTTTTCTTTTAAAAGACAGCCGAAAGATACCAAAGGGATATTCAAACTCTTAAGTCGAAAATAAACTGACAACTACGGAGCCCTGTTGGTCTCACATAGATTATAAAGTGTCTTTTAAAGTCCTGCGCTGAAGTTGTGTAAAGTCTAGCGCTGGAGATGTAAAGTCTAGCGCTAGAGATGTAAAGTCTAGCGCTGGAGATGTAAAGGCTAGCGCTGGAGATGTAAAGTCAGGCGCTTGAGATCTAAAGTCTAGCGCTGGAGATGTAAAGTCAAGCGCTGAAGATGTAAAGTCTAGCGCTGGGGATGTAAAGTCTAGCGCTTGAGATCTAAAGTCTAGCGCTGGAGATGTAAAGTCAAGCGCTGAAGATGTAAAGTCTAGCGCTGGGGATGTAAAGTCTAGCGCTGGAGATGTGTAAAATCTAGCGCTGGAGATATGCAAAGTCTAGCGCTGGAGATGTAAAGTCAAGCGCTGGAAATGTAAAGTCCAGCGCTGGAGATGTAAAGTCAAGCGCTGGAGATGTAAAGTCTAGCGCTGGAGATGTAAAATCAAGCGCTGGAGATGTAAAGTCAAGCGCTTGAGATATACATTGTAGCACTGGAGATGTAAAGTCCAGCGCTGAAGATGTAAAGGCTAGCGCTGGAGATGTAAAGTCAAGCGCTGAAGATGTAAAGTCTAGCGCTGGGGATGTAAAGTCTAGCGCTGGAGATGTGTAAAATCTAGCGCTGAAGATATGCAAAGTCTAGCGCTGGAGATGTAAAGTCAAGCGCTGGAAATGTAAAGTCCAGCGCTGGAGATGTAAAGTCAAGCGCTGGAGATGTAAATTCTAGCGCTGGAGATGTAAAATCAAGCGCTGGAGATGTAAAGTCCAGCGCTGAAGATGTAAAGTCAAGCGCTGGAGATATAAAGTCTAGCGCTGGAGATGTAAAGTCAAGCGCTGGAAATGTAAAATCCAGCGCTGGAGATGTAAAGTCCAGCGCTGAAGATGTAAAGTGTAGCGCTGAAGATATACAGTGTAGCACTGGAGATGTAAAGTCAAGCGCTGGAGATGTAAAGTCTATCGCTAGAAATGTAAAATCGCGTTTTATAGCGTGTTGCAAATAAGGATGCAAGAAAGGGATCAACTTATGTTTGTGTATTTTCACCTTGGACTTAATTACAAGGAAATATTACAAATCCTCTTAAACCGTTTGATGGATTTTAATGAAACCTCACACAACAGAGTAGTAAAACATATGAATATGTGCCTAAAGCAAAATAATTGACAGTTTAACATCTTGAAGGAGAGATAATTAGACTTCGACATTTATTTGATTCATATGGTATTGACAACTCCTAAACTGTTGGATAGATTTCAAAGAAACTTAGTACACCATATGAAGATGTGCATGAAGCAAAACAAATCTGGTCCAACATCTTAAAATGGAGATAATTGGACTTGATTATGTCAGGTGTGTTAGTCCCACATAGCGGACAGTTCACATATTTTAATCATGTTTAGAAGTGGAAATCCTGTGATAACAATACCTTTAGTTTCTGACTCGCCTGTGACTGTCCGAGTCTCTAAAGTCGAGACGGCGTAAACTTTTATTAGTTCACCTGGTCCAAAGGACCATGTGAACTATTGTCATCACTTTGCGTCCGTCGGTGTCGTATGTAAACATCTTCTCTGAAACCACTGGGCAAATTCAAACCAAACTTGGCAGGAATATTCCTTGGGTAGACCTCATCAAGGATTGTTCATTTGGTGCCGATCCGTAATCCAAGATGGCCGCCACCGCAGGAATTAGTTTAGCATAGAACCCTATGGGAAAACATAAAAACTGCTCTTTTTCAGATACCTTTTGACATTTTGAATCCAATATATGTCAGGACTGATCGAATGATTGTCCTTCATAAATTGTATTATTCTGGTGCCGATCGGAAATCCAAGATGGGCGCCACAGTCGAACATAGATTAACATAGAACCCTATGGGAAAAGCATGCAAACAACGTCTACGGAGACATTGTGTGATATTTTGATTCCAGTTTATGCATGAATAATCAGATAATGGTCCTTCATAAATTTTATGATTTTAATGCCGATCGGAAGTCCAAGATGGCCGCCACTGTCGAACATAGTTTAACATTGAACCCTATGGGAAAAAATGCAAACTATTTCTACTGAGAAACCGTTTTCTTTTAAACCAAGTGAACGATTACATGCTCTCTAGAGCCTCTGGTTTAGAAACCATATTACAAAATGAATCCAATATATGCATGAATGATCAAATGAAGATTCTTGATAAATTTTATGATTTTGGTGTCGACTGTAAATCCAAGAGGGCTTCCATGGTCAAATACAATTTAACATAGAAACATATAGGAAAACAAATGTACAAACAACTTTTACAAAGAAACTTTGACATATCGATTCCAGTTTATGGATAAATGATCAGATAATAGTCCTTAATAATTTTAATGAATTCGGTGCTGATTGGAGAACCAAGATGGTCGCCACAGGCCGAGACAGTTTAACAAAGAACCATAAGGGAAAACATGTGAACTGCTCTCGTTGAGCATCCGTATGGTACAATGAATCTACTTTATGCAGGAATGATCAAATGATTGTCCTGAATTTGACAATTTTATGATTTTTATGGCAACTGCAAATCCAACATGGATTCCATGGCCAAATATAGTTTAACATTGAACCCTATAAGAAAAACATACTAACTACTTCTTTAACCAGGCTCGCTAGAGCCTCTGGTTTAAATGCATATATCTCACGAAATTTTTGACCTGGGACCATTAAATTTGGTGCCAATGTAACTTGAGGCATAAGCTTGTCAGTCGGTCACATATCGGCTTACCTTGGCCTCATTGTCATGGTCCAGTGACCAGGGTCAAGTTATCATGATTAGGTCAGTTTCGCAGTAACAAGGTATGGTAGGCCAATAATATTTGGAGTGTGAAATCATTGTTAGGTGTACATGTCAGTCTTACATATGTCAACTGACCTTGACCTCACAATCAAGTTTTTGTGATTATGTCAGTTTCATCGCTAGTAACTAGGTATGGTAGGTCAATATTTGCTGTATGAATTTGTCATAAGGTGTACATGTCTGTCTAACATGTGTCGACTAGGTCAGTTTGACCTCATTGTCGGTGACCAGGGTCAAGTTTTCGTTGTAAGGTTAGACTCTTAGTAACTAGATATGATAGGTCCATAATATGTGGTTTGCGAATGTGTTGTAAGGTACTGACCTTAAGGTCATTGTCATCGTCCAGTGACTAGGATCAAGCGTCCGTGAATAAGTCAGTTTCTCAGTAATTAGGTATGATAGTTCAATAATATTTGGTGTGTTAATTCCTTGTAAGGTGTACATGTCGCAGTTTGACAGGTGTCAACTGATAATGACCTCATTCTCACAATCCATTTACTTTGGTCAAGTTTTCTTATTTTGATGCATTTAAGGATCCAGTTTTGGATTTCTGATAAGCTTACATCTGTGTCCACGTCCATATTAAGGCGAGACATCTTCGTGAGTCTGAAAAGTCAAATCCCCAATTCTTTGTGTAAAATGGAGGATTAAATTCCTGTTTTATGATTTTGTCTCGCCTGGATCAAAGTCACTTATATAAGGCGAGACAAAGGGATTGTTTTTTATTGTCCCAGTATTTTATTGATCTAATAAGCAATAACACGCGTCTGTCCGCCACCCCTTTCTGTGTTTCTCCTCTGAAGTCCTTTGGCGATTGGTAAATTTGGTATGGAAGATTTCTCAATGAACAGAAGAATATTTTGCATTTGCGTCGTGATTCTTGTTTTTTCTTGCCAAATATCAAACTTTGTCTTTTGTTTTGCCAAACAAACCGTTTCCGTGCATGATTCTTCTTTGTAGTCCTTTGATGGATTGGTCTGATATTTGGTATGCAAGTTTGCCCTGATGAACAGAAAAGAAACTGCTGCAATTTTTTTTGTGATCATCGGACTTTATTCAGACTTATCAGACATTGTCCATTTCAAAAACCTTTTCCGTATCTTTTGACCAATAGGTCTGATATTTGGTATGCAAGTTTGTGCTCATGAATAGAACATTTTCAGAGTAATTGTATAATTGATGCATTTATGTAGGTTATATCAATTTTCCTACTGTTGTTGGATTAATTAAACCAACATTTTTAACCCCCTATTGAAATTCATCACCCTTTCCTACGGCCATATCTACTTGCTGAGAGCAACCGTAAAAGTTGTCTCGAAATGGCACGTGCAGAGAGCAGAACTTATCAAGCAAGAGCAGAACTTATCAAGCGATTCTCAAAACGTTTAAACAGTAATTACTACGTCAAAATTTTGATAAAATATATATGTTATTTAAAAAATGTTCATTTACATATTTTGATTTCAATTAAAACGAAACTATATAGACTTCCCGAATGAAACGTTCTAAAAACTAGCTGGACGTCGTTCTTATCAGTTCTGCTCAACGTTGCAAAAACGAACGCTACCGTTTCCCTATACAAGTATGTAAAATACCTGTGGAAAATGAAAAAGAAAGATCATTGGTCAATTTTATTAAAATGTCATAATATGGATGATGATACAGTTGGTGAAACCAGTATTGATATGCAAAATAACATCGTGCCGCTTCCCGCGCAAAAACGTTGGGAGAATTTGATCGTTGTTAGATTTTACCCAGAAATATCACCTATGAAGGGTGATAAACATATTATCTGAATTTTTCACACTGAGATATTGTAAAATATCAACCCGCTCGACAGAATATAAAGCTTTGTGGCTCGTTTGCTACGCTCACTAGCCTCCAAACTTCACATTCTGGCTCAAGGGATGATATTTTACTATATCTAGCTGTCAAAATCCCGAAAATATATACATATACCCACTGGCGGGGGACACATTTAGCTACTATGTAGCAATGCCAAGTGTTAAGGCGATGGTTACAATGTAAACGTTTTATTAACTTGATTATCTCAGACACCTGGGACAACCATATTGGGTATGAAATGGCTTGTCAACAAGTTGCTTTTCCCATAGCCTTGACCTCATTTTCATGGTCAAGTTGTCATGTTAAGTTTTTGGATAAGTGTTTGTAAAAACAATTGTGGTATGTATATGTGTGTCATTCTGGCAATATGAGGATAAACCCAAGGGGAAAATACAAACCCACGTACAGGGTAAATGCGTCAGTGGCAGGCCGGACAGCCATCAGGACAGAAAACGGGGGAAACTGACTGGGACAATGATATATCAAGTCGAGTCGACCCAGATACAACGGTTGCTTACCTGTTGGGGAAAGGCAAAAAATCCACATTATGGAATCTCGGAATGAAACCACCCTGCAATTACAGGAACAACCAGTCCACAGATTTCGCAATGATAAGTCTGTAAACATTCCTGGCGGAAAGAATTCCGACCAATCAGAAACAAGTATTGGTCATGGAGTCATGTTTGAAAAATGAGGGAACTTTGTAGAGATTAATGGTGAGTAGTTTCAGAGGAGAAATTAAAATTTAAAAAGTTTAACGGACGGACACAAAGTGATGGCATAAGCTTAGAAATTCTTTTGGGTCAGAATAGCTAGAACGGGTTCCGGCTCTAACTGTCACGTCTAAGTAGAAAGAGTGTATATGAGCACTAACCTATCATTTCTAGGTGTTCCAGTCGGAGTTTTGGCAGGCTCAAAAATGTAGATTAGGTTTTCATGTGGTTATGTGATGATTTATGTCAGTTGCTTACCGCAGGTCGCCGGTTTCCTCCGGGTACTCGGGGTTTCTGACCAATAAAACTAACCGTCATGAAATAACCAAAATAATTATGGAAAGTTATGTTGAACCCCATCAAAGTAAAAAATTGATAATGGAACACTAGTATGACACTCTAAAATTGTGTATCAAATTCCTTCAATTATTTTTAATATCACTACCATAAAAAAGATCAGAATTTAGCTTTCAACGATGGGACACCATTAATCATGGGATAACGGCGATAACAAATTGTTATGCCCCGGCGCGGTAAGTATGTGTTATCCAGATCACAAGAAGCAGTCTACGTCATAAACTGGTGTTGGCTTGTATTCTATGACGATGGAAGTGTGGTTGTCAGCCGAGAACCAGCTTATCTACGTCATATACCTTTTCATTTTGAAGGGCAAGAAATGGGAAACTCGTTGTTTTATGATACTTATCCTTATATGACAATAACAAATAAACCCGCCTAATTCATCTCGAAATAATATGGAGAAAACAAATTAAAAGTTTTTAATTATTGTTCAGTGTATTGAAGTAATCATGGCTCCATTATAATGCGGAATATGTTTCGCAGCTCAATATACAAGTTGGTAGCAGCATATGGATCTTCTGGTTTATCCAAATGATTTTCTCTCATAACAATACAAGAGATCAAAAACATTTTTGTCACAAATATCTTCAGGAAATAAACATTCCTCCAGACAAGCCTCAACATCATCTGGTCGAACAGGACATAGGAAATTAAGGGTGTCTTCATTTCTCGGACAGTTGTAGAGTATTACTGGACGGCCATGTACATTCCCTTCGTACTTACACGGTCGGATTTTGTGATGGTTCCAAGTATCTACGACATTCTGGAATTCCCTCTATAAAATAAAAAATTGTACAATCTAATTATAACATTTTTAAATTTTAGAGACAATCCATTTTGGTTATGTAAACGGATTGAAAAATTACATTTATAGATACATTTGCCATTTTGTGTAATAATACATGTACTCAGTAGGATATGTAATGGTTGGTTGTCCATTGAACAGCAAATAGAACATTAAAGATAGTAATGGTACATGGTATATGTTTATCATACCTTCAAAAGTTTCATGAAACAAAACTGGAGAAGATTTTTGTCGATGAAATCCCCGGTATAAAATCCATCCTTCTTGAAAGTTTGAAACAGTGAGATCCAGAAATCTGTATTTTCTCTTCTAAGTACACTCCACCAACTTTCTATACGCTGGTTGTGTTGGCTAGTACCATATATGAATGTATTCCTATGATCATTTCGATGGAAAAACGTTTGCATCTGAGCTGTGTGTGTGTTTTCTGTCCCTAGGTCACCGCGCATTCTCAACGGTACGCCATTATTTCTTATAACAGCTTTAATATAATATCCGGCAATTACCCGAGGGTTGCTGCTTGTTCTGTTAACATGTAGCCATACAATAAATCTGGAGTAACCGTCAATGCATCCATTAATGCAAAATCCGAAAGGCTTCAGTTTATCGTAAGAATCTAGATGCCATATAAAGTTTGGCCCTTGACCATTATATTCCCGTCTCTTAAGTTTTCGCTTCAATCTGTTATTAACACCACCAGGATTTAAAGCACGCATTAAAAGTCGCACTGTTTCTTTTCTTACGGTCAGTCCACTGTGCAAACATTTTAGGTGCATCCAGCGGTATCCATTCAGCTGTCCGGACTCTTGTACTTGTTCATGAATAAACATGGCTACGTCTAGTAGATCAGAGTAATTTTTCCTTCTGTATAATCCAAAGCTAGCCAACAGCCTTTTTAGGTGACACAAAGAAATGCCAATCCTGTGTTTTTCATTAAGGATTTATAATATTTCCTTGTAATTACGTCCAAGGTGAAAATACACAAAAATAAGTTGATCCCTTTCTTGCATCCTTATTTGCAACACGCTATAAAACACGATTTTACATTTCTAGCGATAGACTTTACATCTCCAGCGCTTGACTTTATATCTTCAGTGCTACACATTTTATCTTCAGCGCTACACTTTACATCTTCAGCGCTGGACTTTACATCTCCAGCGCTGGACTTTACATTTCCAGCGCTTGACTTTACATCTCCAGCGCTAGACTTTATATCTCCAGCGCTTGACTTTACATCTTCAGCGCTGGACTTTACATCTCCAGCGCTTGATTTTACATCTCCAGCGCTAGACTTTACATCTCCAGCGCTTGACTTTACAACTCCAGCGCTAGACTTTACATTTCCAGCGCTTGACTTTACATCTCCAGCCCTAGACTTTGCATATCTCCAGCGCTAGATTTTACACATCTCCAGCGCTAGACTTTACATCCCCAGCGCTAGACTTTACATCTTCAGCGCTTGACTTTACATCTCCAGCGCTAGACTTTACATCTTCAGCGCTTGACTTTACATCTCCAGCGCTAGACTTTAGATCTCCAGCGCTGGACTTTACATCTCCAGCGCTAGACTTTACATCTCCAGCGCTAGACTTTACATCTTCAGCGCTGGACTTTACATCTCCAGCGCTAGACTTTACATCTCTAGCGCTAGACTTTACATCTCCAGCGCTACACTTTACACATCTTCAGCCCAGGACTTTAAAAGACACTTTATAATCTGTGTGAGACCAACAGGACTCCGTAGACAACGCCATGTCAAATAAAGAAATAAAACCAAACGACAAACAGCATTATACAAAATACAACTTCGAAAACAAAAGACTGAGCAATACGAACCCCACTTAAAACCAGGGGTGATCTTAGGTTCTCCGGAACGGTTAGCAGATCCTGCTCCACATGTGGCACCCGTCATGTTGCTCATGTAAATACCAAACAGGTAATAAGTCTAATTCGGTAGGTAACATTCAGGGAAAAGGAGGACGGGATTGTGGTTACGACGATAGGAACACATCCGTCGTTATTTGTACAACAGATATTCTATAACGGTCAACTAACTCGCGGTGTCATTCGTAAAATTTTCAATGGAATGATTTCATTTTGACCACTTGGAACTTTCATAGTTTCCTTGTAAGCAGCAATCCTCTATCAAGGAAATCATGATAGTAAACGCTAGCCTCGGAATATCGTATCAACCTGAAGATATATACTTCATATGCAGGCGCTGCTGGAATGTTGCTATATAGAAACTGCAAGTTCACAATTTGGACGGTGCAATCATCTCTTTTGTCGTAGACTTTTGTTCTCAATCTACCCTTATTGTCAATTACTAGATTTAAGTAAAGCTATGAGGCTGATACAACTGTATATGTTGTAATCATTTATTTCAAGTTCGATACGATAGATGAGTTTAACTTTATCACCAAACTTTGAATTATTTAGTGAGTGTACATCACCTATATTGCAAACATTTTGTTACCTTTTTTTCATTCTTCCATAATTAGAAGTTCCTATATGAAGACTTCAAAAACTATGAGGAAATAACAAGGATATTAAAAGATTTTGAAAAAAAGCTTATTAAATTATATGTACTAAAATTATGAAAAGAAAAGTAGAGGTTTGCTGGCAAAAGGTTTAATAGCACCACATGCGTACCACCAGAAGTCTCAGGATATCTGAAAAATAATCAAAACAGGACAAGCGAAATGCCTCAAAGACACAAATGACAAGAATAAAGTTGAAACTTATTTAGGAAATAATAAAATTATGATATGATTTTTTATTCTAAACATAATAGTATCTGAAAACAGATTGCATAAAGCATATGAATTTAGTGGAATACACTATATTCGGGTTGCAAACAATTCTATGGACGTTTTCAATTAACTATGTGCTTTTTACGGTTCTATTAATTCGATAAACAGTTTTGACTTATCAACTCTTTCCATATGATTGATAAATTGAACAACAACATTTACCTTGATTACATTTTTCATTACAAAATAAAGAATTCTGTAAATATGATGCCGCAAATACCCAAAAGGAACTGATTTCTATTTAATCAAACAGAAAAAGCAATAACAATCCTAGGTTTGGATACATCAGTTTGATACGGGAAACTCAACACAAACTTTTACGTACTTTTATTGATTTACTTTTTTGGACGGTGGTGTTTCTTTGGTACACTCTGCTGGCTTTTGAACACTTGAATATGTGAATATTACTTACAATCTTTAATGGATACAACGAGTTGCTTTGGAAGTTTGGCTGTTCTTGTAAGAAATACATCAGAAACGAAATAATCCTAAATTTAGGTACGCTCCGGGTTAATTTTGTTGATATCTTAAATAAACTTTGTAGTAAAGGCTACCAATTCAACGCTGTAATAAGTTCTTTGAAAATGTTTTATCGATATAGATATTGATTTGTTATTAATAAATTAAAACCCAACTTAATATAATTGGTATATACATATGTACATTTACGGTCCTACTATCTATCGATATCTTTATTTTGACGTTCCACAATGTCGTGTTTTTCTCTAAATGTCAAAGACGTCTTAACACTTAATCCATTGTATGTGTTATTGCCTTTGAACTATCTTTCAGTAACTGTGAGTACCCTAAGATATGTACTTTGTATCTTTGTTTGTTTGTTTTTTGCTAGTTTGTGTGCTTTCAATCGATCTAATGGGAAAGGCTCTTTTTAACTGCCATATAATGCACATCAGCAAATTTAGTCTCCCCTAAGTGTTTTAGAACAGCATACACAAAAATGAAAATTCAAAACGGACCTTACATATTTAGGAATGGTTGAAAATATCTTGACGATTTGGGATGATAATGCTGTTTTATGTGTTAGCATATTTACATACTCTGTCCATAACACATTTTTACTAATTAAAATAAGCTTATTATATGGTGTTTTCTTAAGATGTTCCGTTACACCACTATACAAAGTTAATGGAGAGGTTGGTGCTAACAAACAAGTTTTACCCGGCCACATTCTGTGTGTGCCTATCCCAAGTCAGGAGCCTGTAATTCAATGGTTGTAGTATATAATATTCATTTTTTGTTTATATCGTTTTTTACACAAGTCAGACCATTAGTTTTCTAGATTGAATTGTTTAACAATTGTTATTTCGGGGACTTTTGAAGCTTACTATGTGGTATAGATTTTGCTCATTGTTTAAAGCCGTACGGTGATCTATATATTTTCATTTCTTCGTCATTTCTGGCGTAGAATTTTTTCACTGACCATCATACCACATCTTCTTATTTTTATAATTTGCATTTTTTCTTATACACACGTGTACAGTAATTGAATTGACCAGACATTGAACAATGGACGAGTTCAAGTATTTTTAGCAATGAAATGAAGGTTTGAAAGGTTTCATGGGCAAGTGTTCAACCTTTTCACAATCTGTTCGTAAAAAACATAGTTTAAACATTTTTTAAAAGCGTGCAGTCTTCAAAAATTTGTGAATCTTTACAAATCATTCGTCTTCATACTTCGAAATAGTTATTACTTCTACGAAAAAAAAACATTGACTTATGTTTTTTAGGTAAAAAGAGTGTGTGCAATCCTGGATAACAGTCTTAGTATGCTGGTATCATTCCAATTTAACGTAAACGAAAGCAATGAGTTACTATGTCATAATTAAACAGATCTGCTTATTTTTGAAGATTATAAAAGAATTTGATAACTTGAAGATCGAATTATTTTACCTAACAAAATCGTGATAGGAGCTATAGCTGACTATCAAATTTATCAAAACCAACAGAACAACTTCATATGATTACTCATGACAGTTAATGAATGTATCTGTTCATAAGCGTAAAAATCCGGGAAACTCTGATTACACCAAATACTGATTGCCCTGGGAACCGAAAAAAATAAATCATTTAAGAAGTCACAGATATTCGATGTCTTATGGTATTTTCGAATGTAAATTGGGGATTAAAAGTTAAAATTAGTAAATGGTTGCGTTGCCTTTATATATAAATAGGCCTTTTTGTACGCCACCTTTTTTGTAGTCTTGCTTTTTATTAGGGGAGTTAAATCAGAGGCATTTAAATGTTACCCTTTGTATAATTGTGTTACCCTGTTGTTGTAAAAATTTTGATCGTCGTTTTTTTAATAAATGACATTTTGATTGGAATCTTTCTCCTTGTTAATAATTTGCATTAAAAAAAAAACGAGAACGTGCGTCCTGACATGAATATTCGTGCACTCAATTCAGTCATATAGGATGGTTTTCTGTATTTGGTATCCTCAGCTTTGATATACATTTATAACACTGGTCACGTTAGACATAAATCTATTTTTCGCACGACGGAGAAGGACAAGTCCTATATGATATGGACCAACCACTATATCTACTTAATCGAATGACTTTGCACAAAGACGTGATATATTAGCTTCTTGTGTTTAGATATAAGCTTAGATTTAAAATATAAATTCTTATTTGAAACAAAATGTTGCCTAGCAGTGCAATTAAAAAAACAAATTATCATTTCTTATAGAATCGTTCTTTTTCAGAAGACGACAATTCAGCTATTATAGCCGGAACAGTTACTGGTGCTGCTGTAGTGCTTTTTGTTATCGCATTATTTGTAATACGAAAAGTTTGTGGTTGTACATCTGCTGAAACAACACGAGTACATCCATCAATCTAGTTGATAGATGCAGTGCAGTAAATACTGCGCAAAATTGGATGCAAACAGCAAACACAGAGAAGATTTGCAAGCAGTATTTGTTTTTTTAGAGTACCCGCAACTCTACATTTAATAATAACTTAAAAAGACAACAGATTTTAAAGTTCAATTTAGAAGGTTAAAATCCTTATAATTCAGTGATTTATTACCATATAAAAACCTAGAACGAGTGCTAATCATGCTAATTGAAATACATTTTTACTTTGGTTGACTTTTGAAAGGGGCTTTGGCTAAGATAATGAATGATTCAACAAGAAAGAGACGACGTTAAAATATAATAAATATGCGGCGCCCTTGTTGCACGAAACAAAATCTAAGGGTCCCACAAATCTAACCTCAAATTCGTACATCAATATACCATAACAAAGTTATTTTAACGAAATATCCTATTCATTTTGTTAACATTTTCAAATCGTGTTTGCATTTTGTGTTTCTGTCATTTGTTTACATATGAAATGCTGCTTCATTTGCTCGTAACTTTGTAAAAATCTGAACGACATTACAAGCAGAATTCATGTGCATATGTTTTCAGCGTGACATATCTGTTCATGTTTCTAATGCTTAGTACGTTAGACATTTTTGTGATACAATGAAGTTCAAGAAATGTTAACGAATATTTTACTTTATTTTATATTCCATATATATTCAGCTTATTTACGCATCCCTGGCTTTAACATATTTGGGATTAAGTGTTCCTGATGACAATACATTCAGAAAAGCGCTTCCGGTTCACAAAATTTGTAGTTTTTATAAATTTGTTAAATTATAATTGCCGTAATCAAATCAGTCTCCAGGAAATGATATATTTGCCATTTTCAGCATCATTCTGTGTTGTTTGTTTGAAAAGTCACATTTCAAAATAATGAATCAAAAATTGTTTTACATTACTCGTTCAGTTGTTTCCTATGCTCAGCCATTGTTTCCGTATTTGCTTTTAATCAGACAATTTTAAGATATAATCATTTCATATTTATATATATTAATATTCAACATATTCGTAATGTTTAACTTATTTACCATGTTAACTTTTTTAGTTTATTTTAACTTAGATCATTAATAAGTGTTTTTTAGTCTTGTAATGTGGTAAAATTAATTCATGTATTTGTTTATAATGACAAGAAAAAGATTATTGATTGTTTTTAATTTGATTTTACTTTTAACAGTTTGTATTTTCGTGTAGCAGTCGGGGCACTTAGTGAACCCATTTAACGTGGCTCTATACTTATACGTCCCGTCATTATTTAATTGTGCTATGGTAAAATTTTGTAATTCTTGTCTTTCGTTTTTGCTAATGTGCTTTGTCTTTATGCCTTTTTGTTTTTGTGTTTGTTTTTTTTTTTTTTGTCATATTTGTTTGTTTTTATAGTGATTAAGATTATAACACAATGTTCTCTGCTGTACCCTTATTTTTGACATTTTTACCTATTATGTCTGTTTATTTTGTTCACACACTTTTGTCAATATTATTGAATTTTATGCGATTGTCATACAAGTGAGAGGTTAAGCTAGCTGTAAAACCAGGTTCAATCCACCATTTTTTTCATTAAAAAGTGTCTGTACCAAATCAGGAATATGACAGTTGTTATCCATTTCGTTTAATGTGTATAAGCTTTCGATTTTGTCATTTGATTAGAGACTTTCCGTTTTGGATTTTATAAACGGAAAATATGACTTCGTCAGCCGTAAGATGTTCTTAAAATCAAACATTGATTTAAACCGTCATTAATGATGGTGTCAAAAATTTTGTTTATATCAAAGTTTGACACAAGGTTTGTTTTCGGCTTTTTCAAATAGATCTAAAATATAAAAATTAATATTAAAAATTCAATTCCATTAAGGTGATTGCGAATTTCAATAATTAATTAAGGCAAATCTATTTAAAAAATCTAAGACTTTTTACAAACATTGAAGAGTATTTAAGTATGAAAAATTATATTAGCAAATAATCAAATTGAATAGACAAAAATGCTAGTTCCTTGTGTAATAAACTAAAAGAATTGTGTGATAAACTAAAAAAAGATTATGGCCAAATTGTTTTAAAGGAAAAAACTTTTTCTTGAAAAAAAGGTTTACATACATGTACCAATTTAAATAAAGTTTATTAATTTGCTCTTTGTACAATACAATACAATAAATTTTTCAGAAGTCTACTGTTATACTCCAAACTAGGTAGGATGAGGGCCAACTTTCAATCTATTTATGCTAGCAGTGAGCAAATGAAACACACAGTATCACAACAAATAAAACGTACTATGGTTAATGCAAAATCATTGCTTTTATAATATTCATATTTACATTATCAAGAGAACTAGGATAGATCTCGAGTTAATCAATAAAACCTACGTTGAAAACATTACTGTTGATATGAGGCATTTAAATTGGTGACTTTTGGTAACCCGAATAATTTCAGTTGTTATATTTCGCCGATCTCCGACTAATCTCCGATTGCTAAAGGCCGCTAGAGGATGCAGAATTATTCGAGTTAGAGTTTTGGTAGCTTCTATGGGCCATTCGGATGCCTTTGGAAACAAAATTCTCGGAACCTTTAAAAAATTTTCGATCATTAATACAGATAGTTTTCTATGTCTTTGATACGGTCCCTCTGTGGATGGCCTACCAAGTGACATTGAATATTCCAACACATTTCATTTGTAGATCGGACAGTAAAAAAAAAAGACTAGATTGCAATCAAAAAATCATTTCTATTTTGAAACCTATTTGACTTTTGACAAAGCATACGTGTTTTTAATAATGCGCATATTATTAGATATTATTAAATATCAAGTTTAATGATAACACAATTATATTATTCATGTTTTGAGACGATCCCTATACGCGATGTGTGTGTAGTATTTAATACAACGTGCTAATGTGAACTGTGACAATAAACCTGAGAATAGTTTATTAATATACATGATATATAATGTCCCAGAATAAACTTATTATTTCGGAACGTTTACTACATGATATTTTGAATTTCAATCATAGGCTGAGAAAAGATCGGAAAGCATGCAGAAGAAAATTAACAAAACGATATTTCTGTTATAAATATTTATCTTAAGTCAGAAACACAGTTCTTTGAAAGCAGAAAGATACATAAACAAAAGGATATTTAATAAGAGAATATTCATCAAAATTATTTAAGTTTAAACTGAAACAGAATATAATTAAATTGTTATACATGTATTAGGTCGAAGAGGTTTGAAAAGTGAATACATTTATGAAAATTATAGGCAACATATGAGCACCAATAAGCAGAGATGTGTACACATAAGTTAGTATCTAAATTTTGAACGGTAGTGAGTGAAAAAAAATACTTTCATATATAGTTTCATTTCACAGAAATTTAAGTTCTTGCATCTCACAAAAAAACCTAATTAACATTTTACAATAATCCTTTTTTTTTTACTACGTTAATTATGTTATACTGTACGTTTTATTATGGTTATTATGGGGTTTTTTAAGTCTCTGCTTATATTTAAATTTGTAGATAAATATACTCATATAATGGAAAGTTAGACTTTTAGTAGAGATTAATTTTACAAATAAAATGTCCACTAGTAAATACTTGATGTTTGTGTTTATTGACAGTATATTTCAAATTTTCGGAAAAGTTTCATTATCAGGAATGAATGTAGATTGTTCTTCTTTTTTTTTATTATAGTTCAACCTTATGGATCTAAATCTTTACAATATGGTACTATTTGGAAATTTGTATTCATTGTGTTGACCATCTATCATACACACGTCTTAGTTCATTTACATTATATACAACCCTTTGCGTTCTCACAAATTCCGGATTAAATGGCAATGAATCCGGAATCAAAACACTCGAAGTAGGTAGTTTGACATCTGAATTCAACTATTAAACATTAGATTTTAGTCTAGAATGAAATACGAAAATGCGTATTCTTATCTAGAGTATCAGTGCCTATGCTTTCTATTTACTATTTCTTGAGCAAGGAAACCAGGTACATGCATAAATATTAATTTCCTTCGCGAATGTGAACTTTCGCATTTCTTATCTAAATTCAGTAAACGACAGTAAGAGCTTTACGTGTAACTTTCAAGCATGGTGATCTTTACTTAATGTATTCCGTACTCTAGCTGTTTCTCTTTTCGTTTTTTTTTTAATGACCGACCTATTGTAAACTTTGAAATTTTCTTAATACTAAGGATTTTCTTCCGCAGGAATAGATAACCCTAGATGTATATGGCATAACCTTTGTTTTGAGATTTTGGGTCCTCAATGTCTTACACATTCGTATTTATTCGAGCGTCACTGATGAGTCTTTTTTTTTAGACTAAACTCGCGTCTGGCGTACAACATTTCAATGCTGGTAACTTTATATATCTACGTATTTTTTTACATAAATTGGTTCTTTTGAGAGTATGTTCACGTATTCATAAAACTTATGAAAATAAGTTATTCTTCAAAATCAAGTTTTCCTTTGGAATATTTGGATTGATTAACGTAAATTCAAGAAATCCTTAAAATTTGAGATGTTTTATGAGACCAAAATAAATTGCCAGTATATAAGAGGTCCGAAATGAAGCCTCTGTGTTACTCTCAAGAAAAATAAACCTTTTTATAAGTTGCATACCACAGTTTTAACTTCACATGGAAATTTGACTTTAAATTTATCTAAACAACATTTACCATGATTACAGACAATCTCAAGAAGGCACCCAGGAAACAAAAAAAGAAGATATGAAAGATTAAATAAATGCAAGCCAGCCTCCGGATTTTCTCGCTGTGTTGATGACCCATTGGTGGACTTCATCTGTTTTCTGCCCTTTGGTCGGTCTGTTGTCTCTTTGACACATTCCCTATTTCCATTCTCCATTTTATCAATATTATAAAGCAAACTGATTGCTTAAATTTATGTTACGATTGGTGCAATTTGCCTGTGACATCCTGATTGCAGAAACTGTGATTTGCAACAGGATTAAGAAAAAATCATGTACACTCCAATGTCATAAATAGAATAACCAAGCCTTAAAAGGTAAATTGAAATAGTATAGCTGTATATATACACTTTTCTATTCACAACTTAAATCCAAATTTGGTATCAAATGACTAGTGCAAAAATCTACACACAATTACATATTTTCAATAAGGTGTTTTAGCATCATCATTACGATACCTTATTCTAATCACAGTCAATTATTTCAAATCAAAAGCAAACAAATTCAGAAACAACATTTTGTGACCAGGCAGCGGTCTCGGGTTCACGTTTTCTTCTTTTGACCTGATGAACGGTACTAAAATAATGATAGATGGAAATGAAATATCGTTATATACAATATCTGTCACGGTAAATTCTTACAGGTATGTCTCATATTGACCTTGGGTCAAGTTTCGAATCGCCTGCATGAACGTGGTAGGTCTTTTTATTCATAAAGCTCCTCGTGTTTTCATGTATTTATATGCCGTTGGTTTCAAATGTTTAGTTATGGGCGTAAATCCAAAAAATCGCTCCCATAGCATTGAATTGATATAGTGTTCAAACCTCATAAATCGATTAAGAAGACAAATAAAGATAACAAACAAAAAATGTGGGACGCGAATGAACTCCAAAGGGAGCTAGTCTGGATACGATGACAGGATAAGCGTCAACTTCTATACATGAATTAACCGCCATGCAAATCCACTCTCATTCAAAATGTCACAATCTGTTAAATTATAGATGAGAGCACTCTTCTGGTATTTTATCTAAAGAAATAAGACTGCGACAGAATGTCGTTAGTGACTTGAGACACAGACATATCGTATAGGTCTACTAATTGGGCAATTCGTGATGGTGACCGTAACATTTATCTTGTACCATTTCATCAGTTTTCAAATGACATACAAAGAAATGTACTAACTTTTAAGTTTTTTATCTTTTTTGATATGTATAGATCAAGCCTCTACGCAAATAAGCTTTATTTTCCATAAAACTGGAAAATTCTTTTAAATTTCTTTACTGTTTGAATTTTAACAGTTAAAAACAAAACTGATTAAAACCAATCTTAAACTAAAACATTCTAGAATTATATGTAATTCTTGATTTTTTTTACTGCTAGACAACTCTTAACAATGAATAATTCCATTATACAATTATGAGAAAAAATAAACATTTGTTTTCATTTGTTGACATATACTCATACAGCTTGAGTATCCTGAAATGTTTTTTCTCTAAATTAAAAGTTCAGGAAATAGTGATCTTGTAATTTACCTAAGGTTGCAACCACTAAAGCAAAGTTGACCTTAGCCAGTTTTTTATGCTTCATTTAGACCATTTTGCTTGCATACTCTCACATATTTTATTCGTTTGTCTTTTCAAATTTTGGACGCGAGTGTATTCGTACCTAATGAAGAGTTTTCAACATGACTATGTTGGCATGAAACTCACTTCTGTCATCTATTTATATCATAATTTGTCAATTGATACAATTATTTACAGGCCTCCAGTTACTTGCTTTTTTTTCTGTTTTCACTCCGTAAATAAATGTAATAACGAGTTTAACCCAATATCTTCGTACTATGAAACCTCGTCTTTGTTGTTCACATCAACATCCGTATGGTTTTAAGAAAACCGACAGAGCGTTTTTGCATAGTTTCATGCTCGCGTGTCTTTAAATGAAAAAAATTAATAGTAATCAATTTTCACTGTACCTTCGAGATTTGATTTGCTATCGGACAAACTAACCAATCGGTTATAAATAAAAGTTTTATTTACCGTCTCCAAAACAATTTGAGAATCTAAAATTTAACGCTAGTTCTCTTCTAATTGTCTTGAGAAGCGACAACTGATATATGATAAGAATTTAAGCACATTCATAATACTATTTAGAAGAACTATTTTGTGTGTTGCTTCTCTGTCGTTTACATCAATTCAATTAAAATAGCTCCCTAATCTAAAAGTAGTATGCAAACTGAAGTTTTGTATCTTCCCTAAGTGATCTTAATGATTACTTATTTTGGTGAAGTTGTGGAATAATTTCGAAAACATAATGATTTCAAAGTTTTATTCCCGTCATTACCATCGGTTTCGGAATTTATGCCTTCTGCTTTTGTTTGGCTCCCTAATGATATGAGCTATAACAATCTCGTACTTGATCAAACTCGGACAATATTAAAATCGACACAACATAATTTTCACGGTCACCATCAATATTGGTGCTGACCTAATCGATGAGTCGGTGTCTCAACTCACCAACGACACGATTTCTCTTTCTTAAATATTTGGGTACCAGGAACTTCGTCGGACCGGTAACTATACCCATTGTGTCCTATTCCAAATTGTGACATTTTGACTCAGTGTGAATTTCTAAGGAGGGTGGTGCCTGCATAAATAGCAGGAGAGCCTTACCCTGTCAACGCACCCAGTCTTGCTTCTTTTTGGATTTCTTGTACTCGCCGAGTTTTCTTTGTTACCTCGATTTATCTCTTCGAAATCGATTTACGAGATTTGAACATCGCAAAAATTATGTCGCCTTTTGATATAATATATCTGTAACTTCCTTCGAAACTTTAGTGGTAACAAGTGTCAACCATTTGATACCTCAATATACTAGAAACAATGCTAGGTTATACAGAGGGATTAGCAACTTTAACTGCACTCCGACACCTGTCAATCTCATTGCGGTAAACGTCTGATAGTAAGAAATCAAGTAAGAAGACAAAAACGAGTTCAGACAGCATTGCGAGCAGGGAAAACTGTTAACCTATTTCACATGTTTCACTACATGAATCCAATGACTCTACGAATACTAAAGATTCTGATTAACAATAAACGTACCTATTCAAGTCAGTCACGAATCATTGTTGTCGCGGTTGTGTTAGAGTAAAGGCTGATAATAAACAGATAATCATCTATATCTAGTAATTTTGTATTCAAAAGCAAAAACGTCTAGTACGTGTATCATTATCGAGTTAAGGAAAATCGACTTCACGCAGTTATTGTTTGATTAATGTTCCATAATGGTATACCTTTTATTTCCATGACACTTTTACAAAAAAGTCTCTTTAAAGAAGGAGAATTTATCAATTAAAAATGTTATGTCCAAAACTGATTCACACTATGTATGACTTTTCAAGTGTTAGTTTTATAGAAAGCATAAAAAATCCTGTATATGAAGTCTGAAATATACACATAAAGATAGGATTGTCAAATTAAATTGAGAATGGAAATGATTCGATTTTGATTTTTGGTGTTTTAACGCCACTTTTAAGCACCGCTTTTGGGCTATTTCGTGGCGGCCAGTTTTTATTGGTGGAGGAAGCCGGAGTGCCCGGAGAAAACCACCGACCTTCGATAGGAAAACTGACAATCCTAGTCAATTAAGATTAGAGTCGAGTGCACCTGGGTTCGAACTCACAACCTCAGTGTTGATGGCTAGTGATTACAGTAGTAACTACTTAGACTACTCGGCCACCGAGGCCCCTTACTGGAAATGAGGAATGTGTCAAAGAGACAACAACCCGACCAAAGAGCAGAAAACAGCCGAAGGCCACCAATGGGTCTTCAACACAGCGAGAAAATCCCGCACCCGGAGGCAGGCTTCGGCTGGCCCCTAAACAAAAATGTGTACTAGTTAAGTGAAAATGAACGTCACACTAAACTTTAAAACATATAAATGAACTAAAATTAACAACCATACAAGACTAATAAAGGCCAGAGGCTCCTGACTTAGGACAGGCGCAAAAATGCAGCGGGGTTAAACATGTTTTGTGAGATCTCAACCCTCCCCCTATACCTCTGGCCAATGTAGAATAAACAAACACACAGCAATACGCACAATAAAACTCAGTTTAAAAGGAGTCCGATTCCGATGTCAGGATAGGAAACAAAAGAAACTAAGCAAAATGACAATGATACATAAATTAACAAAGGACTACTAGTAGTTACTGACATGCCAGCTCCAGACCTCAGATGATTGCTTAAGTAAATTCTAGTGTATTAAACGGTATCAAATATGGCAAAACAGTAATCGAACTCCAATGAGTATACTACTCTTTTTCGAAACTGTTAGTTAGTTCAGGATGTTACTGGTGAAAGGTTATCCGTAGGAGAGCATATCACATTGTAAGTAAAATACTATAAATGAGAATTGAAATAAATTATTTATATATATCAGCATTACCCAGACAGATAGTTTACGCACATTTTCATTTTCTTTTTAAATACATTTTGTAGTAAACTAAATTTCTATGTATGCATTGTAGCTGTTGTTTTTATTTACATATTAATGACCCGGTGTTTAAAGGGGGACTTGTTTTATAGCATATTTCATTTTTTTTACTAAATGTAAGAAGTTTAATGCCTTAATTATGATAATGAAAATATGCGAGACAAAATTATAAAGATATAAAAACCGATGTCCGACAGACTATGGTCTTATTAACATTTGAATGATGTTGTTTGGTATATTTATAATAGCTTAAAATTTCATATTCAATGGGCCTATTAGAGTGGCCTGATCATATACCTTCTCAATACATTAAAATAATAAACAACGGATGTACTGCTTGCTTAGATTGCAATTGCTACTTGCTTTCATCTCCACAAAAAAGCAGCATTCAATTTCTATATTTACAGATCTTAAAAATGAAATAAAATTTAATGAACATTTTAAATCTGAAAGTTAACGTTAAGCAGAAATGTGTGTAGTTAAATTATGTAGAACATGGTTTATCTATTAGTCGTCATAGTCTTTGAACAAGATATAAGTATTAGTAAATGGGTGTATTCTTACATACATGTAGGTACTTAGATTGGCTTCTTGCCTATCTTCCTGTGTCCAACTGATATCTACAGATTGTTTTTGTAATTTTGCTGATCCATTACTGTTCCAAGTAAGAAGAAGGTTGAAACGCTTTCAAATCAATGATTGCCGTTGGTTGTAGTCTGTCATCTTTTGTTTTGGTTCATCGTTTATCATTGATTAGGCCGTTGGTTTATTGGTTTGAGCATTTTTTATTATGTCGGGGTTTTTATATCTGACCGCACGGTATTGTTTTTTTGTTTACTGTTGAAGGCCGTACGGTGACATATAAATGCCTTCATCCACGTCATTGACCTCTGGTGGATAGTTGTCTGATTGACATTCATGCTACATTATAACCATATTGTTGTATAGATGTATTGAAGCACCATCTTTCCACGTGAAATCAATTGTACGTCATGTGAAATGTGCATAATATGTTTTTTTATAGGAAATAGCTCCTAAAATATTGATCTAATTTCAATATATAGTATATATCACAGGATAATCATTTATTATTTCATATTTTTATTTAAATAATCATATTTTCAATATGTAAAGTGAGTTTCTTTTTTCAAATTTATAAGAAACAAAGTGCAATTTTCTTTACATTTTCCAAAATGGTGTTGATCTATTAGGTTAGCGGAGCCAATAAATACATCTTTGGGTTTTTTTTTTTGCATAAATTGGAAAAAAACAATTGAAGTGATAAAAAGATCAGTACTTGCATGGATTCAACCCCTACAGAAATCTATAATCAATCGATTAATACAACTGTGGTGAATGTTTGGCACTAATTAAAAGATTTTTATTATTATTATTATTATTGTTATTATTATTATTATTATTACAGTAACTATTATTTCAGTTTTTAACAAAAATATATTGTAACTGATCAAATTAACAACTAACATAACCAAGGGGATATATACGTTCATATGTATATAATGCATTTCAGATATTCTGCTGATAGCACTGGTTATAACAGCCGTACTAGTTGTTGTGGTTATTATTGCAGTGATCGTTTTATGCATAAGGTAAAATGTATAATGGTTTCCTGTTAATATGATAATCGAATGGATAGGACTGAGAGTATATTTTCTACATTTTCGTAATTCAAAAAAGATGTCGCATTCAAAGAACAACTTGTTAGGGGTAATTATATGTATAGGGAAGTTGTCGATAGTTATTCTACCTGTTATAAGTTATGAACTGTTTTTAGTATGAAGTATGACGATAAATCTACAACTATTCTAAACGACAATTAAAATATTTCAAAGTAGTAAATTTAGAACTCTTTTTTAAGTAATTTCTTAATTTATCAACGTTATAAATCGTGACAGTACCAAATCACTGACTAAAGTGCTGATAAAACCCCTGAAAATTAACAGTCAGCTACCAGAGGTATTGACCCAGTACACGCAGTTATTGTTTGATTAATGTTCCATAATGGTATACCTTTTATTTCCATGACACTTTTACAAAAAAGTCTCTTTAAAGAAGGAGAATTTATCAATTAAAAATGTTATGTCCAAAACTGATTCACACTATGTATGACTTTTCAAGTGTTAGTTTTATAGAAAGCATAAAAAATCCTGTATATGAAGTCTGAATTACACACATAAAGATAGGATTGTCAAATTAAATTGAGAATGGAAATGATTTGATTTTGATTTTTGGTGTTTTAACGCCACTTTTAAGCACCGCTTTTGGGCTATTTCGTGGCGGCCAGTTTTTATTGGTGGAGGAAGCCGGAGTGCCCGGAGAAAACCACCGACCTTCGATAGGAAAACTGACAATCCTAGTCAATTAAGATTGGAGTCGAGTGCACCCGCACGAGCGGGGTTCGATCTCACAACCTCAGTGTTGACTGGCTAGTGTTTACAGTAGTAACTACTTAGACCACTCGGCCACCGAGGCCCCTTACTGGAAATGAGGAATGTGTCAAAGAGACAACAACCCAACCAAAGAGCAGAAAACAGCTGACGGCCACCAATGGGTCTTCAACACAGCGAGAAAATCCCGCACCCGGAGGCAGGCTTCGGCTGGCCCCTAAACAAAAATGTGTACTAGTTAAGTGAAAATGAACGTCACACTAAACTTTAAAACATATAAATGAACTAAAATTAACAACCATACAAGACTAACAAAGGCCAGAGGCTCCTGACTTAGGACAGGCGCAAAAATGCAGCGGGGTTAAACATGTTTTGTGAGATCTCAACCCTCCCCCTATACCTCTGGCCAATGTAGAATAAACAAACACACAGCAATACGCACAATAAAACTCAGTTTAAAAGGAGTCCGATTCCGATGTCAGGATAGGAAACAAAAGAAACTAAGCAAAATGACAATGATACATAAATTAACAAAGGACTACTAGTAGTTACTGACATGCCAGCTCCAGACCTCAGATGATTGCTTAAGTAAATTCTAGTGTATTAAACGGTATCAAATATGGCAAAACAGTAATCGACCTCCAATGAGTATACTACTCTTTTTCGAAACTGTTAGTTAGTTCAGGATGTTACTGGTGAAAGCTTATCCGTAGGAGAGCATATCACATTGTTAGTAAAATACTATAAATGAGAATAGAAATAAATTATCCTTTCAAAATATACAATCACCAAAACAAACATCCAAGCATATAATATAACAAGTACTTACTTTACAGAATTTGAACCTAAATACTGTATTGCTGTTTCCACACAAAAAGGTGATCCGCAGGTATCTAGACATGTCAGGCAATGCAATGAAGAACTGCCAGTTTTATGTGCCGTCACAATGGAATCGAATGCAAACACGACAAATAGTAAGCTATGTATTTGATGTTCGGTTAAATAGTTGAGTACGATTTTTCAATTGCAAGTTAACTATACTCTACATATGTTATATATTCTCTCTTTTCCTCAATATCTTATCTTACATCACCTTAGTTTTTCCTTTATCAATATAAGAAGATGTGGTGTGATTGGCAATGAGACAACTCTCAACCAGCAATTAAAAGCCATAGAAGTTAACAACTGTAGGTCACAGTGCGGCCTTCAGCAATGAGCAAAATCCAAACCACATAGTTAGCCATAAAAGTCCCTGAAATGACAAATGTAAACGATCCATACAAGAAAACTAACGGCCTGATTTATGAACAAAACAATAAACAATGAACGAAAAACAAATATGGTAAACAGCAAAAAAAGACAATCGCTGAATTACAGGCTCTTGACTTTGGACATGCACATATAGAATTGAACGGGGTTAAACTAGTTTGTTGGCGTCAAACCCACTGCGTGACCTTGGGCAATGGTGTAAC
Source organism: Mytilus californianus (assembly GCF_021869535.1). NCBI lineage: Eukaryota > Metazoa > Mollusca > Bivalvia > Mytilida > Mytilidae > Mytilus > Mytilus californianus. The sequence goes on from NW_026262699.1 coordinate 1,227,165, forward strand.
TGTTAACATAAGAACAAACTATTAAAATCAGTTGAAAAGGGTTTTACCCATCAGATAGATACAAGGCAGAAAAACATCTTACAAAAACAAAGACTCTCATTGTGTCTAGTTTATCTATTGAAAATTGAATGGTGTTTAATTTAAGATATTTTTGAAATACACGCAAATGACCTGCACAGTTTGCCACAACAACTAATATTTTATTAGTGTCTCACCTCTACTCAAACCTTTTTAAAGGAGGAAGTATGACAAAAGCCATTACTTCAATTCAGAAAGGTACCTTGTAATGTCACTTTGTCATAAACATCCCGAAAGAACGTATAAGTCCTAAAATGGCCACTTCATCCATAAATTTTGGTTAACATATGCATAAACATCAGCATTACCCAAACAGATAGTTTACGCACATTTTCATTTTTTTTAAATACATTTTGTTGTAAACAAAATTTCTATGTATGCATTGTAGCTGTTGTATTTATTTACATTTTAATGACCCGGTGTTTAAAGGGGGGCTTGTTTTAGCATATTTCATTTTTTTTTACTAAATGTAAGAAGTTTAATGCCTTAATTATGACAATGAAAATATGCGAGACAAAATTATAAAGATATAAAAACCGATATCCGACAGACTATGGTCTTATTAACATTTGAATGATGTTGTTTGGTATATTTATAATAGCTTAAAATTTCATATTCAATGGGCCTATTAGAGTGGCCTGGTCAAATTACCTTCTCAATACATTAAAATAGTAAACAACGGATGTACTGCTTGCTTAGATTGCAATTGCTACTTGCTTTCATCTCCACAAAAAAGCAGCATTCAATTTCTATATTTACACATCTTAAAAATGAAATAAAATTTAATGAACATTTTAAATCTGCAAGTAAACGTTAAGCAGAAATGTGTGTAGTTAAATTATGTAGAACATGGTTTATCTATTAGTCGTCATAGTCTTTGAACAAGATATAAGTATTAGTAAATGTGTGTATTCTTACATACATGTAGGTACTTAGATTGGCTTCTTGCCTATCTACCTGTGTCCAACTGATATCTACAGATTGTTTTTGTAATTTTGCTGATCCATTACTGTTCCAAGTAAGAAGAAGGTTGAAACGCTTTCAAATCAATGATTGCCGTTGGTTGTAGTCTGTCATATTTTGTTTTGGTTCATCGTTTATCATTGATTAGGCTGTTGGTTTATTGGTTTGATCATTTTTTATTATGTCGGGGTTTTTATATCTGACCGCACGGTATTGTTTTTTTTTTACTGTTGAAGGCCGTACGGTGACATATAAATGCCTTCATCCACGTCATTGACCTCTGGTGGATAGTTGTCTGATTGACATTCATGCCACATTATAACCATATTGTTGTATAGATGTATTGAAGCAGCATCTTTCCACGTGAAATCAATTGTACGTCATGTGAAATGTGCATTATATGTTTTTTTATAGGAAATAGCTCCTAAAATATTTATCTAATTTCAATATATAGTATATATCACAGGATAATCATTTATTATTTCATATTTTTATTTAAATAATCATATTTTCAATATGTAAAGTGAGTTTCTTTTTTCAAATTTATAAGAAACAAAGTGCAATTTTCTTTACATTTTCCAAAATGGTGTTGATCTATTAGGTTAGCGGAGCCAATAAAAACATCATTGGTTTTTTTTTTTGCATAAATTGGAAAAAACAATTGAAGTGATAAAAAGATCAGTACTTGCATGGATTCAACCCCTACAGAAATCTATAATCAATCAATTAATACAACTGTGGTGAATGTTTGGCACTAATTAAAAGATTTTTATTATTATTATTATTATTATTATTATTATTATTATTATTATTACAGTAACTATTATTTCAGTTTTTAACAAAAATATATTGTAACTGATCAAATTAACAACTAACATAACCAAGGGGATATATACGTTCATATGTATATAATGCATTTCAGATATTTTGCTGATAGCACTGGTTATAACAGCCGTACTAGTTGTTGTGGTTATTATTGCAGTGATCGTTTTATGCATGAGGTAAAATGTATAATGGTTTCCTGTTAATATGATAATCGAATGGATAGGACTGAGAGTATATTTTCTACATTTTCGTAATTCAAAAAAGATGTCGCATTCAAAGAACAACTTGTTAGGGGTAATTATATGTATAGGGAAGTTGTCGATAGTTATTCTACCTGTTATAAGTTATGAACTGTTTTTAGTATGAAGTATGACGATAAATCTACAACTATTCTAAACGACAATTAAAATATTTCAAAGTAGTAAATTTACAACTCTTTTTAAAGTAATTTCTTAATTTATCAACGTTATAAATCGTGACAGTACCAAAGCACTGACTAAAGTGCTGATAAAACCCCTGAGAATTAACAGTCAGCTACCAGAGGTATTGGCCCAGTACTAGTATTAACATTTTTAACATAAGAAAAAAAAATGATATGAATAATGAAACATTGTCTTTTGCTGCTTTTAGAAGACAATTGAAGGTTGCCCTTACGTCATCATTTCATTGATTCTGTAAATTATGTAAATCGTTTGAAAAAAAAACACTTTTCTGCATTCAATTTCGTTTGAAATGCTCAAACACAAAAAAATGAAAGCCAATTGAATATAAAGAACTTACATACGTGATGAGTTATATCTCACCACCAGGGATCTATAAGAATAGCCAAATCCTTATACGATCAACTTTGCCTGAGTGAGTCGAAACATTAGTTTCTTGATAATTTCTAGATTTATCTACGACGAGTTTAAGGAAATTATGTTATAAATCATATCAGTACCTAGTCACGGACTTCTGAGATGATGATACCATTGGAGAACAATATGGGGTTAATTGATGATTCCAGTAACATATGTCTTTTGTAGATCTTGTATTGTTAATTATTTATACTGTATTATAGTTTTAGTCCATCTATTATTGTTTATATTGGTAAATTAATTTAACTTAAGTGCATCAACTCCTATATGTAGTCATCTGATAGCTTTGATCAAATAAAGCTATAGAGCAGATATATTTTGTCACACTGAACAAGTAATCTAATGACAGATTTCTATGGAACGCCACAGCTGTCGTTTGTGCTAACTGATATTACGTTATGTGATATAGTTATTACTTGATGGTATTTTTTTTTTTTTACATAATATGGTTTTGACATCACTTAATGTTGTTTTGATACTACTTAATATGGTTTTGTCATTTCTCGATGGTGTTACATTATTTTCAATGTGGTTTTGTCATTATATAATGTGGTTTTAAACAAACGACATGGAAATCGGTTTTAAAAATAGAACCAGTTTTTCCTAGATGGTCACGTGGTTTTACCTCATCAAGTAATGTGATAGCCAAATCAAAGAATTACAGAACCACATCAATTACTGGAACGAACACATCATCTTGTGTAAATCGTCAGATTTCGAAGCATCATTATGTAATGTTAAAGCCATGTACAGAATTGGCAAACCATCATTACGAAATAACAAAACCACATCATGTAATGAGACAACTACATTACGTTAAGCCACATAAAATTGAGAATGAAAATGGGGAATGTGTCAAAGAGAGAACAACCCGACCATAGAGCAGACAACAGCCGAAGGCCACCAATGGGTCTTCAATGTAGCGAGAAACTCCCGCACCCGGAGGCGTCCTTCAGCTGGCCCCTAAACAAATATGTATACTAGTTCAGTGATAATGGACGTCATACTAAACTCCAGTTATACACAAGAAACTAAAATTAAAAATGATACAAGACTAACAAAGGCCAGAGGCTCCTGACTTGGGACAGGCGCAAAAATGCGGCGGGGTTAAACATGTTTTTTGAGATCTCAACCCTACATACACATCAAGTAATGTTAAAACCACATTGCCTGATGACACAACCACATAAAATAATGGTGAAACCCCATCGATTAATGAAAATACCATATTAAGTAATGACAAAACTATATCAACACAATACGAAACCATATAATGTAATATCGAAATATCATTAAGTAATGACTATACCATTTTGAGTTATATATCAAAACATCATTACGTAATGTCAAAACTATATTATATAGAGACAAAATATCAGCAAGATATAATAAAACCACATACGTAATGCCAAAGTACCACATAAGACAGCTGTGGCGTTCCATAGATTTCTGTATTTCTAATGTTTGTGAACAGATTACATTAAAACATCGATATAACCCGAACGTTCTATTTTAGCCTTTGCGACCATGATGGTTGATTTAGCGGAAAATGATTAAAATCTATACTTAATATATACTAAAACTCAATCCTGTATATTTTTGAGTAAATTGGTTTAATAAGAGGAGCAGATCTGTTATTTAAATTTAAAGTTTACGAAATACAAAGGACAGACGGTTTCACTAACTTATAGGGAAGCTCATACCTGCCGTTTGAAAGGGAGCTTAAAGTATTTCTACTGTAAAATCGTCAATATTATTTATTATACTCCTCTAATATGTTCCTATACTATATTAAAACAAATATATGATATGGTAAATTCGTCATAAAATGTTTGAAAATATGCTAAAGAAAGTCGATAATGCAAATTTGGAAGATAAGTTTAACTCGCAGTGGGCATTTGGTTGCATAAATGGAAGCCTAGATGGCAAAAACTCGGGTTTATGAGTACAAATGTTTTTTCCCGGTCCATTGTGAAAACCCGGTTTCTACTTTGTTTTACCGAGTAATACTGGACAATGCTTGCAATATGAAATACTGACCTGATTTTTTTTCAAGAGAATTTAATGACCAGTTACAAATAAAGCAATGCATTAATGATTTATAAAAATTCTTTACTTTTAAATATAGAAGTTCAGACGCTTAAATTCCTATTAAAGTATATTAATTTGAGACACTACTTACATATACATATATAGTTTATAAAAACGATTTGTAGATAATCCTTCTTATTGTTTTATTAAATAGTTATTTTGTCTAAAAAAAACTTTAAACATAAGCCAAATAATTCAATTTGAATTTTGGGTAAATTGTAAATAGAGGAAAAATCTAATTAGATGTAATGAAAACGAATAACTATTCAACATATTTATGCATGATAGCTAAACTGTGCTAACAAAATTTTGTTATAATTATAGATACATCACTAACAAATCAGCAATAAGTCAGATTATAACAAAGATTTTAAATAACAAAACTAGCCTTTTTATCTCTACATCGACGGTTCACATGTCCCCTTTGAATATCTATTTTGCGCAATAAGATTGATTGTCAATTAAATTTTACTTTTTATAAATACACATTGGATTGATACATATACATCTGGGAAAAACAAGGCACCACTAAATGGGCACAACTTGAATTTTGTCTAATATATACAGAATAATAGAAGAACTTGAAAGGAAGACATGTATGTTTTCTCTGAAAATGAATCACAATGATATTATCTGTATGAAATATATATATTTGGCAATAATACTATGAAACTACAATATATCTCAACTATTCTATTTTTTTTTCTGGAACTCTGTTTCCCACTCGGGATATATTTGTCAAATCTTGATGGAAAGAGGTTTTGGTTTTTTGTGTGTTTCTTTAACACAAATATATGATATTATACATTTGTCATGAAATGTTTTCGAAATATGCTTAAAGAAAAATACCAATGCAAAAAGTTGTAGAAGAGCTGAAATACTTTGTTTGTGAAGTATTATTGTATTAACTGTAATATTTTAGTGTAAATTTTTTTTTATGTTGTCTCAGTGCAGACGGGTAACTGTGTATTCATACATACATTTAGGACGACAATGTAGGTGTATGGTAATTTACACTAACACTAGAGACAGAGGATACGTTATACTGTGACCTACATTTTGCAGATGTTGTTACCGTTGTACATATACATACATAAATCGGTGAACTGTATTTCTCTTTCTTTCAATTACATAAGAGTATTCAGGTTTTTTTTTGTACGCTTATAAATCTTTAGTTTCAGTACAAAACACAAGGGTTATTCCTGTACTAGTTTTAAGAATTGTTTGATATAGGCGCTGAGAACCTTTGGTGACCCCACAGTTTAAATGTCTATAATAAGTACGACGCGATGATAATGAAAAACCTGATACAGAACTGATATAAACCGAAAGGGATACAAACTATTAAATAAATCCAGGCATTTAATAAGAACTTTGATTGAGTGAAACAAATTTGAGCATCATCGGAGGTATATTAACTGCTTAAATGCTCAACTGGTGCAGTAAATTTCAAACCACTGATGTTATTTTGGAATATGCATTTAATTATCTTAATATTTCAATCCGTGATCCTTCAACTTGCAACTTATCTTCTATTTTTTTTTTTGTCAGACGACGGACGTCATCAAGATCTGGACATCAGCCAATTCTTGTTCCAACCAATGAAGTAACATATGCAATGGTCAATAAGACTAAAAAAGAGAAAACACCTGACCATGCTGACGACTCGACTAGAAACAACACTGCAGAATATAGTCATCTGGAGGTTGTTAATCAAGAAATAAATGATTCACCGGCATAAGGACACAAATGTATTTAATTAGTAATACACGAATACTGCGTTTGTATTACGTTAGCCAGATAATGCAGAGTGGTATTGGTGTTTCTATATAGAGAACGTTAGAATGCTTCACAATAGAATGTTATACAAATGTCTATGCTTTGCTCGTTTAGGAAGACTAACTGTTTTTGCTCAGTTCTTCTTCTTCTTCTTATTCCGCCGCTTTTAAATTTGAACTTGTCCGCATCCGTTCTCCAAAACCGCTTGAGAGATTAACTTAGGGTTTCACAATATGTTAGACTAACATGTCTAGTGGTGCACTCAGGGTTTTGTTTGTGCAATGGGGTTTATAAAGGGGTACTTTGAGGGGCAAAAAGAAAAGAGGGTTTTACTATAGAACCCTATGGCATTTTTATGGTCAAGATCCCTACCCCTAAACCATATATGTTTTGGTTTGTCATGCTAAGATGGTTTGAATGATATACAGGGTTAGTCCTCAGGGGTCATCCCGACCCCCTGCCATTTGAGAAAGTTCTAATATCTTGTAAATGGTCGAGATCCTCACCCCTAAACCATATATATTCTGGTTTGTCATGATAAAGCACATCGAATGTAATACAGGGTTAGTCCCCAAGGGTCACGCACACCCCATGCCATTTAAGAAAGTTCTAATATCTTGTAAGTGGTCAAGATCCCCACCCCTAAACCATATATATTCTGGTTTGTCATGCTAAGATGGTTTGAATGATATACAGGGTTAGTCCCCCGGGGTCATCCCGACCCCCCTGCCATTTGAGAAAGTTCTAATATCTTGTAAATGGTCGAAATTCCCACCCCTAAACTATATATATTCTGGTTTGTCATGATAAAACACATCAAATGAAATACAGGGTTAGTCCCCAGGGGTCATCCCCACCCCCTGCCATTTAAGAAAGTTCTAATATCTTGTAAGTAGTCAAGATCCCCACCCCTAAACCATATATATTCTGGTTTGTCATGCTAAGATGGTTTGAATGATATACAGGGTTAGTCCCCAGGGGTCATCCCGACCCCCTGCCATTTGAGAAAATTATAATATCTTGTAAATGGTCGAGATCCCCACCCCTAAACCATATATATTACTATTTGTCATGTCTCGAACATTTGAATGACGTATATGGTCAGTCCCCAGGGGTTCCCCTCACTCCCAATGTTCTAATATCTTGTAAATGGTCAAGATCCCCACCCCTAAACCATATATATTCCTGTTTGTCATGTCTCGAACATTTGAATGACGTATAGGGTCAGTCCCCAGGGGTTCCCCCACCCCAATGTTTTAGTATCTTGTAAATGGTTGAGATCCCCACCCCTTGACAATATATATTCTGGTTTGTCATGCCAAGATGATTTGAATGATATACAGGGTTAGTCTCCAGGCATCACTTATGCATATAACTTTACTGGAACAAACCAATTTTCACTGGACTTTGTCCAATGTCAGGCGACCATGGGAATACGAATTATGGGAGCTTCTTTTTGGAGACTTCGTCACAGCATCCTGTTACAATCATTTCTTGTTATTTATAAGATAATAGAATTTACAGACTAAAGTAATTTGTTTTTGGAAAGTGCGGTGTATGTTTTCAAAAGATGTTGTAAAGAAGATCAATTTGTGTGACCGCATTTTTATCAATGTCATCAATATGTGAATTGGGTTAATAGGTGATGAAAAGAAATATTTATTATGTGAGTTTGTGTGTGTGCGCGCGGATTTCTTCACTTGTGGCTATAAAGACAACAAGTCAAAGGTTCATTTTAACCATCCACATGTATGCCTGACATGTTTAGACAAATGACATATGAAACTCAACATCTAAAATACTCATTTTATTATTTTAATATTTGCTGATTTGTAAATAAATACATGTATATATACTTTGTCGTCACCCAATGGAGTTTTTAGTTTGTAAAAGTGGGCGCACTTAAACTCCTTCCAGCCGGCAGGTAAAACAATAAATACATAGGCACGTCAGGTCGGAATGTGGACGTTAAATTTACGCCTAGTGTAGGACGGACTGCACCACGCTCTATGCACGTTTAAGAACGTTTGCAACAACTCTTTAAGAGGTCTTACATTTAGGTAGCGATTTTGCAAGGCTTTATGCTTGACCATACATGACCTCATTTTCCAGTCAACATTTCAACTGTCATGCTAGGCGACCCACTGTTTAACTTATCTAATTTGATTTATTGTTTTAAAATAAAGAGAAGTTGTATTAGTGCCGATGAGAAAGCAATCCAACAGAGTCAAAACAACATGAATTTGGTGAAGTTATAAGTCACCGTACGGCCTGTAACAATGAGCAAAACCAACACACCATATATTCATTTAAAATAACATGACCAACTGTGAAACCATAAAAATGATTAAAGAAACAGGATCGTGATTTATGACAAAACAATTAACGAAAAACAGATATTGCAGACAACCGATAGAATGTTAAGATAAAATATTAAAAAATAGCTCTTATAATGTGCTTTCAGAATATAAGAAGAAAGATCTTGCAGTTAAAAGAGATACATGTTATGTATTTATTACTGTGTTATACTTACATTCATGTAACTATAAACATGATAAAAAAGGGCATCAGTCAGATCTATATAATTATGCATCTGTGATATTGCAAAATTTATTGTATTTTGATGTATTGTTACATGTACATAAAATGTTGTATAAAATTTGTAAGCAAAATTAGTTTAATTTGATATGCATCAAACATTAAATGATGTATACTATTTTGTAAGCACGATGTTTTTATATACCCTAAAGTATGTGTTCCCATTTTCTGAAGGATTTACACTCTTTTAAAAAAAAACTCACCGACAGAGATAAAACGTACTTTGTCAATATCAATTTGCAAAAAGATAACAAAATCTTATTTTCAATAAAAATGGTAGAGGAAAATAATGTTTATTTTGGTCGTTACAGACATATTTTTAAAATCCCATATGAAAATAAAAAAATATTCGACTGAAATGTATCGGTATATTTTAAAGTTGAAACTACTTTTTGATTGCAAAAGTATTGTCGATAAGATATCATGAATTAAATGAACCAGGTGCCCCTGAATCTTCTGTGACAGGTCTATGTCTACTTTTATTGATTTATGTTGTTCGTTTACTTTCTCATTGCCATATAACTGTTATAGATATTGTATTTAATGCATTCTTAAAATAACTTAGTTTGTACACTTTATTGTAGAAAGTGCTAAACCATCTTGTAGTTAGCTCGCAGTTCAAGTGAATAAAGAATTTGAAATTTAAGCCGCATCACTTTTTCATAACTACTAGTACTTATAACATTTGAATTTAAACTTAATTTTTTATTCTCTCCTACAAAATATACAGAGGGGTAAAATATACAATGTTTCCTTACAAATAACTGAACTTACAGAAAAGCTGGAGGTAAAGCAATTTAAATATGTTCTGTTGAGAATGAGCCGTTCAGATAATATATCGGGGTTTCCTTTGAAATAAAACTTTTCATGTTTTGTTTATTACATTGTAGAAATTAGATTAGGAATATAATCGTCTTATTCCGTGTTTTCCGCAATCAAGAATAAACAACAGAGATTTTAACCCCAAATTCATAATATGAATGGCCAAAAATAGTTGACCGCTCAACTGACCACACCAATCACCAACACCCGACTCCGCACATGTAGTTGGCACAAACGATAATAACAGAGACAACTACAACGAACATAACATGGTTGAGATCCATGTAGTCTGATTTGATACAGGCACACAATGTTTTGAAGTTAAACCCATTAAACATGCTAGACCATCACATATGATTAAATGACCTGCAAGTACGGTTGCATGATTTTGTAAATCAGACCAACACAAATTAAAACAATTATCTTCAACGTTTAAATTGACATCACACATTTTGCTTTAACCATAAGGTTGACTAGGTATAGTAAGATGGTCATTTGGCCTTCCCCAAATTCGTCAATTAAATCCATGCAAAAGAGTTGCATTTAATATGCATTGAAGATTGTATAAATACGTTGTAAATCAAACGAATAGGATGTTTTTAAAAGTTTTATTGACGTGCGTAATAAAAAAAATGTCAAGCTCTATGCACGTTAAATAATTTTTGCATCAACTCGTTTAGAGGCATGAAGATGGCCTGTAACAAAGCAAATATCTTATTCCATTAAAACAAAATCTTTTTTTAAGGGACAGGAAATTAAAATGTTCCACCTTTCAACCCTGTCGACCTACATTACATAACCTACAAATTGAATGTATTGTTAATTTGTTCTCGACCTACATGCACGTGTATGCATGAAACATTAGCCACTGGACTTTTAGCAAATAGGAACTTATCAATGAATCTGAAATATATATATATATATATATATATATATATATATACAAGTCTAAATTGAAAACAACGTTCAAACCTATGATTGCGTTGGATAAAAATCGCAATTTTTATACGTGTGCATGCAAAACAAATTTCCTGTTAGAGGGGTCTAAATACAGCACAAACAACATTTTCCAAAAGACCAATAAGTGAGAAAGTATATTTTAACAAAACGCATTTGACTAACAGGTCGAACAACAAATGTTCTTAAACCCTGCTGACTGCCATTGGCGATTGCAAAATAAACGGATCACCGATGTAATAAATGGGTCTTAATTTTAAATTTATTACTAAACAGAAAACAATAAACTTGCGGAAAAGATGGTATACCGCAAACAAAAGGTGCAAAGGTTTTTGTACTCCATATCCGGATTTCGACAGTTAATGTCTCTTCAGTGATGTTAGGAATCGAAACGGTATATGGAAAGCCATACAATTTACCTCAATTTAGGATAGACTCTTGAATTTTGAGGAGTCAAAATAGGATGAACGGATCATATAAACCCGAAGGCAAATATAATACAAGCCCAAACGAAAAAATATAAACAAGTCTAAATTGAAAACAACGTTCAAACCTATGATTGCGTTGGATAAAAATCTCAATTTTTATACGTGTGCATGCAAAAAAAATTTCCTGTTAGAGAGGTCTAAATACAGCACAAACAACATTTTCCAAAAGACCAAAAAAAGTGAGAAAGTATATTTTAACAAAACGCATTTGACTAACAGGTCGAACAACAAATGTTCTTAAACCCTGCTGACTGCCATTGGCGATTGCCAAATAAACGGATCACCGATGTAATAAATGGGTCTTAATTTTAAATTTAATACTAAACAGAAAACAATATACTTGCGGAAAAGATGGTATACCGCAAACAAAAGGTGCAAAGGTTTTTGTACACCATATCCGGATTTCGACAATTAATGTCTCTTCAGTGATGTTAGGAATCGAAACGGTATTTGGAAAGCCACATAATTTACCTCAATTTGGGATAGACTCTTGAATTTTGAGGAGTCAAAATAGGATGAACGGATCATATAAACCCGAAGGCAAATATAATACAAGCCCAAACGAAAAAATATAAACAAGTCTAAATTAAAAACAACGTTCAAACCTATGATTGTGTTGGATAAAAATCGCAATTTTTATACGTGTGCATGCAAAACAAATATCCTGTTAGAGGGGTCTAAATACAGCACAAACAACATTTTCCAAAAGACCAAAAAAAGTGACAAAGTATATTTTAACAAAACGCATTTGACTAACAGGTCGAACAACAAATGTTCTTACACCCTGCTGACTGCCATTGGCGATTGCCAAATAAACGGATCACCGATGTAATATTTCTGTTTGGTATTAAATTTAAAGTTAAGATCCATTTATTACACCTTGTGATCCGTTTATTTGGCAATCGCCAATGGCAGTCAGCAGGATTTAAGAACATTTGTTGTTCGACCTGTTCGTCAAATGCGTTTTGTTAAAATATACTTTTTCACTTTTTTGATCTTTTGGAAAATGTTGTTTGTGCTGTATTTAGACCCCTCTAACAAGAAATTTGTTTTGCATGCACACGTATAAAAATTGCGGTTTTTATCCAACGCAATCATAGGTTTGAACGTTGTTTTCAATTTAGACTTGTTTATATTTTTTCGTTTGGGCTTGTATTATATTTGCCTTCGGGTTTATATGATCCGTTCATCCTATTTTGACTCCTCAAAATTCAAGAGTCTATCCCAAATTGAGGTAAATTATGTGGCCTCCCAATAACCGTTTTCATTCCTAACATCACTGAAGAGACATTAATTGTCGAAATCCGGATATGGTGTACAAAAAATATTTGCACCTTTGTTTGCGGTATACCATCTTCGCCGCAAGTTTATTGTTTTCTGTTTGGTATTAAATTTAAAGTTAAGATCCATTTATTACACCTTGTGATCCGTTTATTTGGCAATCGCCAATGGCAGTCAGCAGGATTTAAGAACATTTGTTGTTCGACCTGTTCGTCAAATGCGTTTTGTTAAAATATACTTTTTCACTTTTTTGATCTTTTGGAAAATGTTGTTTGTGCTGTATTTAGACCCCTCTAACAAGAAATTTGTTTTGCATGCACACGTATAAAAATTGCGGTTTTTATCCAACGCAATCATAGGTTTGAACGTTGTTTTCAATTTAGACTTGTTTATATTTTTTCGTTTGGGCTTGTATTATATTTGCCTTCGGGTTTATATGATCCGTTCATCCTATTTTGACTCCTCAAAATTCAAGAGTCTATCCCAAATTGAGGTAAATTATGTGGCCTCCCAATAACCGTTTTCATTCCTAACATCACTGAAGAGACATTAATTGTCGAAATCCGGATATGGTGTACAAAAAATATTTGCACCTTTGTTTGCGGTATACCATCTTCGCCGCAAGTTTATTGTTTTCTGTTTGGTATTAAATTTAAAGTTAAGATCCATTTATTACACCTTGTGATCCGTTTATTTGGCAATCGCCAATGGCAGTCAGCAGGATTTAAGAACATTTGTTGTTCGACCTGTTCGTCAAATGCGTTTTGTTAAAATATACTTTTTCACTTTTTTGATCTTTTGGAAAATGTTGTTTGTGCTGTATTTAGACCCCTCTAACAAGAAATTTGTTTTGCATGCACACGTATAAAAATTGCGGTTTTTATCCAACGCAATCATAGGTTTGAACGTTGTTTTCAATTTAGACTTGTTTATATTTTTTCGTTTGGGCTTGTATTATATTTGCCTTCGGGTTTATATGATCCGTTCATCCTATTTTGACTCCTCAAAATTCAAGAGTCTATCCCAAATTGAGGTAAATTATGTGGCCTCCCAATAACCGTTTCATTCCTAACATCACTGAAGAGACATTAAGTGTCGAAATCCGGATATGGTGTACAAAAAATATTTGCACCTTTGTTTGCGGTATACCATCTTCGCCGCAAGTTTATTGTTTTCTGTTTGGTATTAAATTTAAAGTTAAGATCCATTTATTACACCTTGTGATCCGTTTATTTGGCAATCGCCAATGGCAGTCAGCAGGATTTAAGAACATTTGTTGTTCGACCTGTTCGTCAAATGCGTTTTGTTAAAATATACTTTTTCACTTTTTTGATCTTTTGGAAAATGTTGTTTGTGCTGTATTTAGACCCCTCTAACAAGAAATTTGTTTTGCATGCACACGTATAAAAATTGCGGTTTTTATCCAACGCAATCATAGGTTTGAACGTTGTTTTCAATTTAGACTTGTTTATATTTTTTCGTTTGGGCTTGTATTATATTTGCCTTCGGGTTTATATGATCCGTTCATCCTATTTTGACTCCTCAAAATTCAAGAGTCTATCCCAAATTGAGGTAAATTATGTGGCCTCCCAATAACCGTTTTCATTCCTAACATCACTGAAGAGACATTAATTGTCGAAATCCGGATATGGTGTACAAAAAATATTTGCACCTTTGTTTGCGGTATACCATCTTCGCCGCAAGTTTATTGTTTTCTGTTTGGTATTAAATTTATAGTTAAGATCCATTTATTACACCTTGTGATCCGTTTATTTGGCAATCGCCAATGGAAGTCAGCAGGATTTAAGAACATTTGTTGTTCGACCTGTTCGTCAAATGCGTTTTGTTAAAATATACTTTTTCACTTTTTTGATCTTTTGGAAAATGTTGTTTGTGCTGTATTTAGACCCCTCTAACAAGAAATTTGTTTTGCATGCACACGTATAAAAATTGCGGTTTTTATCCAACGCAATCATAGGTTTGAACGTTGTTTTCAATTTAGACTTGTTTATATTTTTTCGTTTGGGCTTGTATTATATTTGCCTTCGGGTTTATATGATCCGTTCATCCTATTTTGACTCCTCAAAATTCAAGAGTCTATCCCAAATTGAGGTAAATTATGTGGCCTCCCAATAACCGTTTTCATTCCTAACATCACTGAAGAGACATTAATTGTCGAAATCCGGATATGGTGTACAAAAAATATTTGCACCTTTGTTTGTGGTATACCATCTTCGCCGCAAGTTTATTGTTTTCTGTTTGGTATTAAATTTAAAGTTAAGATCCATTTATTACACCTTGTGATCCGTTTATTTGGCAATCGCCAATGGCAGTCAGCAGGATTTAAGAACATTTGTTGTTCGACCTGTTCGTCAAATGCGTTTTGTTAAAATATACTTTTTCACTTTTTTGATCTTTTGGAAAATGTTGTTTGTGCTGTATTTAGACCCCTCTAACAAGAAATTTGTTTTGCATGCACACGTATAAAAATTGCGGTTTTTATCCAACGCAATCATAGGTTTGAACGTTGTTTTCAATTTAGACTTGTTTATATTTTTTCGTTTGGGCTTGTATTATATTTGCCTTCGGGTTTATATGATCCGTTCATCCTATTTTGACTCCTCAAAATTCAAGAGTCTATCCCAAATTGAGGTAAATTATGTGGCCTCCCAATAACCGTTTTCATTCCTAACATCACTGAAGAGACATTAAGTGTCGAAATCCGGATATGGTGTACAAAAAATATTTGCACCTTTGTTTGCGGTATACCATCTTCGCCGCAAGTTTATTGTTTTCTGTTTGGTATTAAATTTAAAGTTAAGATCCATTTATTACACCTTGTGATCCGTTTATTTGGCAATCGCCAATGGCAGTCAGCAGGATTTAAGAACATTTGTTGTTCGACCTGTTCGTCAAATGCGTTTTGTTAAAATATACTTTTTCACTTTTTTGATCTTTTGGAAAATGTTGTTTGTGCTGTATTTAGACCCCTCTAACAAGAAATTTGTTTTGCATGCACACGTATAAAAATTGCGGTTTTTATCCAACGCAATCATAGGTTTGAACGTTGTTTTCAATTTAGACTTGTTTATATTTTTTCGTTTGGGCTTGTATTATATTTGCCTTCGGGTTTATATGATCCGTTCATCCTATTTTGACTCCTCAAAATTCAAGAGTCTATCCCAAATTGAGGTAAATTATGTGGCCTCCCAATAACCGTTTTCATTCCTAACATCACTGAAGAGACATTAAATGTCGAAATCCGGATATGGTGTACAAAAAATATTTGCACCTTTGTTTGCGGTATACCATCTTCGCTGCAAGTTTATTGTTTTCTGTTTGGTATTAAATTTAAAGTTAAGATCCATTTATTACACCTTGTGATCCGTTTATTTGGCAATCGCCAATGGCAGTCAGCAGGATTTAAGAACATTTGTTGTTCGACCTGTTCGTCAAATGCGTTTTGTTAAAATATACTTTTTCACTTTTTTGATCTTTTGGAAAATATATATATATATATATATATATGTAAAACGTCTGAATAATAGTCAATGAATTTTCCCACGAGGGCGCTGGGTCGTTACGTGTAACGATACATGTACACAATAAATAAATTATATAAACGCCTAAAAAGTGTACACAACAACACCAATAATTACATGTACCTTTTTTTTTTTTGTTATTGGTGTTGTTGTGTACACTTTTTAGGCGTTTATATATATATATATATATATATATATCATAAGCTAATGAAGTAAAATTAATGTATAAGTCACACCTTTACGATTGATTTTTCTTTGTTGAACATTTCAAATAATGAATGGAAGACATTGACATTTTCTTGAAAGACTTAACCCTCTATGAAACAAATCCCGATAGAAAGCGCAAGCTCTTTAAAATTTATCAACTTTATGAAAAAATATATTCCATAGGGTTGCTCAAGAAAAGTTTACAAGGGACAACTTAAGCCCTTCTCTTTAAGTTTAGTTCTAAGTCTATATTTAATGTCTATTTCTTGGTGTAAGTCTTTACATGAAAGAGCTGTATGTTTGGTATTCTGGATTTCAAGTCAGTAAAAACGGGAAATGAACGTAAATATTCAATCACCAAAGTCACCAAAATAAGTCAAACAATTGACAACATCGTCAAAAGTTCAAGAAATCATATATATATATTCTAGGTCATTCATTTTGAAACAAGTTTGTACACAGATCAGTGTTGATAGACACCCATAATTCTTTGATTAGTGTTAGTTTGTTTGACAGTGTCTTATTCCACGGGTTTATGAATGGCGATGCCCAAACAGATTTTCCTGAACAAGGTTTTTCAGTGTCTTTCTCATAAGGTTCTATGTGAAACTGTGAGGACGGTTTTACCACCATCCTAGGATTCTGTCTGGTAGCAAATACTCGAAATTAGTAAAGCGTCATTTATTCTGTTTTTTTATCATAATGTTGCAGGAGTTGGGGAGGATATTATATATTTGTTAAGATTTCCAACATGATTATATGTTGAAATATATTATACCGTGAAGACAATCTTTGTTCAGACACTGAAACTCAAAATTAATAGAGTAATTTCCTTGTTGCATATGTGCATGATTTTGATTTAATGTGTGAGGTGGTTTCTGAGAAGCTGTTTGTACGTAATTTCCATATGGATCAATCAATTTTCCATCCTCATGGTGAATTTTTCTTTTAACTTGGCAACACAAACACTTTTCACGTACAAGGGGTGGTGTTTTAATTATGATGCATTACAGTGAAGTGTGTTACCAAAAAAACTTAGAATTTTTGCGCAGGACTTTCTTTAACGCAGGCCTACGTTAAATCGGTGAGTTACAGTGTTGTGCAATGCCGTCAATTCGAGTAGATGTACATTCCATATCACAGAATGGTATCGACAACAGACGAAGTATAGCATAATTTCTTCTTAAACGATTAAAATAGCTAAAGTCTGTTTTAGTCGATGTCAGAGTTACACTGACATAATTATTTCGTAACGGGAAAAACAAGTCGTAAGTCGATGTTGACATCAGTATGGTACCAGATGTTACGGAACTGAGGAGAAACAATCCACTTTGTTGACCAAGAAGAGAGTACGTCAGATCAGTTACTCGTCTAATGAAAATGGAGTGAGATGATATGATAAATTGGTCTCCACTGTAGTGTAAGGAAGCACCTGTTTTTATGGGAGAAAACAACAAATTAATCCGCTATTTTTAAAACAAAGTCAAATAGGCAGTGCTAACAGTTTTATATGATGAATAAATAATTTCAGTCATAAGTGCACAAGAAAAAGTAGGTGCTGCGTGAACAAAAGGAGATGTGAGGTCTGCGTCAATGAGACAGCAAGCAACCACAGAAATAACCGACAAACATCTAGAGGGAGACGTTTAATCTTTTACAATAGACATGTTTCATAACAATGTGTCTTATGAGTGCTATCAGATTTGTATAAAAAAAAAATTTTCAGCCAGCAATGTACACGGATAATGAAGAGTGTAAACGAATGTGGTTTATACGTCAATGGAACAGTAGCCCAACGACAGAAATAACAAAAATAAACATCGTGATGCAGACAAATAGACAGGTGACCATACAATATGTCTCGCTCCTAATTGTCTCGATTCGATGAAGGATATATACAAATTCAACAGAAAAAACTTATCAAAGATCTGCTATTAACACCCAATTCTTTAAAAAAAGGGAGAGCATTACGATATGACATACGACCACTAACGACAATGTTCCTGACGTGGAACACTAACACGTTAAAGAAAATGTAACGGGGTGAAATTAAAGTTATTTGTTTTTATAGCTAAAGCATCCCCTTTTTATTTTACAAAATTAATAGGAGAGAAAATGGAACAGTTATATCTAAGAATGCATCCCGTCGCCTCAACGTACGTACGGGTTTCACTCAGTCCCAACGAGGGTTAAGTACCCAACAGTGCTAGAATGTAACTACTAGACTGTGGTTAGTTTACAATCCTTGCAAAGCAAACTTATATGTAATGATTGTTTTATAAAAAAAGGTATAGTAATATGGAAATATTTCAAAGTTTTGCAAAATTTGTGTTTTTTATCATGAGAAAAATATAATAAAGACTCAATATATGCTTAATTTTTTTTGGGACAATTCAATTTTAATCTGTACAGATCACAACTTCAAAAAAGACGAAAAATGTAAAAAAACCCTACAAACGTATATAAATGTATATAACGATCCAGATTTTTACCAATACCTTCTCTGAGGAAATTTAGCAAATTGTGTACGTTATAAGGTTTTCAAACCCTTTACATCATATGCTAACCTGTGAAAGAAGTAGCTTGTTTTGTTACGTATTATGTCTGGAAAACGATTTTTTTTAGTCTTTCTTTTTCTTTTTGCATTGTTTTGTTTTGTTTTTTATTCTTTTTGAGAAAACGGGGGTGCCGCGATGTAGCTTTTGCAAATGATAAACTTCAGCTATAAAATGCGGTAATATTTTCAATGTTTAGTAAAATAGGTAACAACTTTTTGACACATAAAACATAAATATGAATAAAAGAAGATACAACGTGTACATCAATAAAAACAGCAACCCAACAACACACTACTGAACGGTATGAAATTCGCTGTTTTTACTTTATTAAATCGTCAGTTAAAATATACACTACTTTTCACGCGTAAGGGGTGGTGTTTTGATTATGACAGCATTAAAGTGAAGTGTATTACCAAACAAAACTTAGAATTTTTGTGCAGGACTTTCTGTAACGCAGACCTACGTTAAATCGGAGAGTTACAGTGTTGTGCAATACCGGCAATCTGAGTAGACGTACATGTTATATCACAAAATGGTATGGACAACAGTTTTTTTTTTTCATTTTCTTCTTCTTTTAGTTTTCGCTCATTTTTATTTTCTTCCAGAAAATTAGTAAGAATCTAAAGAGCGTGCAAGTATACGTCTGCGCTGATTTCCGAAAAATTGATAATCTGTGTGTTAATTCTGTAGTTTTTCGCTTGACACACATAAGGTATACAACCACTAAATCGAGCCCGGTCACAAAGAACATACAAGAAAGTAGTACATATTTTAAACAAAATAGTTCCTACGCATAGCTGTAACTTTGTCAAAAAGAACAACCAAATGGGTAATTTTGGTAGCAAATGAAAGCTCGAAGTCTTGGGATCACTGTAGAACCCTTGATGAACGTTTGTTATGAATAATTAAATAAATATATGAAATTTTGATAGGGCATATTTGCCCTGTTGCTCAGATCAGAAGTACCTGTTTTTATATTACCCATATTCGGGAACCAGTGCGCTCTGATATTCCAGAAAACACATTTGAAGCACGTGTGTGTCTGCGTTTCTGTAAAAAAAATCTTTCTTCACTCAAAAAATACAAAAGAAAGCAAGTGTTTATTAAAGTAGACTAGACACATGTGCAGAATCTTTACGATGTGATTTTCTGACACAATGGCGTTAATTTGCGTGAAATATTTGCCACTGAACGTTAAACAGAAAACAACAAATTAGTTCGGTATTTTTGAAACAAAGTCAAATAGGCAGTGCTAACAGTTTTATATGATGAAAAAAAAAGTTTCAGTCATCAGTGCACACGGAAAATTAAGTGCTGTGTGAACAAAAGGAGATGTGAAGTCTGCGTCAATGAGACAGCAAGCCAACCACAGAAATAACCGACAGACATCTAGAGGGAGACGTTTGATCTTTTATAATAGACATGTTTCATAACAATGTGTCTCATGAGTGCTATCAGATTTGTATATTATTTTTTTTTCAGCCAGCAGTGTACACAGATAATGAAGAGTGTAAAAGAAGGAGAATCGGATGTGGTTTATACGTCAATGGAACAGTAGCCCAACGACAGAAATAACAAAAATAAACATCGTGATGCAGACAAATAGACCGGTGTCCATACAATATGTCTAGCTCCTAATTGTCTAGATTTCATGAAGGATATATACACATTCAACAGAAAAAAAATTATCAAACATCTGCTATTAACACTCAATTCTTTAAATAAAGGGGGAGCATTACGATATGACATACGACCATTAACGACAATGTTCCTGACGTGGAACACACACACGTTGGCTCCAGCAATGTGGGTGCCGGAGAGAAGTGAACGGTGGAATCCCTCCACCCTTCCCCCTTTCCCGAATGGCAGGTACCTGCTAAACAAAAATTAGAAACGAATTTCAGGGTAAATGTTGAGAATGGGCTCTCGGTATAATGGAGGGATCTTGTTTTATTCGATATTCTGTTCATTTATTGACGGGACTCGATAAATTATTCAAATTTCAGATATTTGTTGCAGTCTAGTTTCGTTTTGACCACCATGACCACGTGTATATCATACTTGCCAACACTGAACTCGTTTTTATGTATAAATATACAGGTTTTTTTTATTTCTGCAGCGAATGATTAACAAAACAAGCAAAGTATGTTTGATAAATAATACATATTTGGTGGCTCACACTTACTTTTCTGGTTAGATTTTCACATAGAAGTGAAAATAATTTTCGCTGCAAGGTTCTTTTCATTTTGCAAACTACAAACATCTATTTGACGGCGATCGTCTACTGATTGGTTTATCTGCAAAAGGAGGCGGGGTCCACAAGCCGACAATCTCGTCAACAAAAGCAGCTATTGCAACTGTTTGCCATAATAATTAAAGCACAAACATACAATATTCGTGTTTCGATAAACAAATTACATCATATGGATACCCGTTTTTAGTTAACAGGCATGTATGTAATTTGATTTCATACAGTTTCAACGATAGACGCAGCTTACGGAATCTTCGCCATTAATGAATATATGAATACATAATGAGGTCCTTACGGGGTTAACTGCCCCTGACAAAATCTTATCGAAATTGCCTTAACATCGCTGCGTGTGTGGCAGGATCTGCCTACCTTACTGGAGGTGTGATTCGTGTAAAAGGCTGAACATGACTTATACATGCGTAATTAATCTCTAGTTATTTGGGTTAAATTGAATGCCAAATGAATACGAATCCAATGAGGTCGAAATGTTCCATTTGTGGAGACTCCTACAGACAATAAGTATACAAGTATATAATTGAACGTTTAAAAAACAACACCCCGGATGTTTAAACACTATCTTAACTGATATTGCATTTTTGTATTATCATAAAAGTTTGACACGTACTAGAGAGGTTCCGAGTAAAACGATATTATCACGCCAATAAACAAGATGGAGGTAATGAACAGTTCAACCCTAATATGCATACTTCAGATCTACGAAAACTTCAGAAATTAAACGAAGTATCATCAACATTGCTTAAATTTTTGAAACAATATAAAATAAGCTATTGCAAATTATTAAACATCTCTGTTTACCGCAGTATATCATATCTCACTCGACTAACAAGCTCCTTCTTTTTTTCCGAAAAAAACATTGAAATTTCGAAGGACAATGCACGCGAGACACTAATTAATGTTAATGACAAATCGGATAGAAAAAAATTTGAGTCATTTTAGTTATTCGTTTAAATACTTACATTTCAGTTTCCGGTGTAACCAGAAAGAAATCTCACACTACGGTATTGAGAGAAGACATAAACGAATCTGAACGTGTATGAGTCTTAATGATAATGAATTTTCTTTTCTACTTAATCAGATGCTTGTTTTTTGCACTACACATCCGGGTTTTGTGGGGGTAAAAAAATGCGGTGGTTGGTGCACCTCTTTCACTGGTTACAAATTACCATATACAAGATATATCATTGTTAAATCATAAGAAACTCCATAACATGAAATGAATTTGAGATATTTATCAGACTCAAAATATATCAATGTTTTGCCATTCTCCCAATGATCGGCAATAAGCATATCTCCGTTTGGTATCAAAATACAACCGGGAACAGCCAATTTTAATCAAATTCGTTTCCAATTTAGAAATTTGTTTCAAATGGAGTTCCTGTACGAGTGGTAGAGAAACTGGCATTTGTGCTTGATCTAATTTTGGTTCCTTAAACTGCAAATTGGCATTTGTTCTTTAATTGATATGCCTAGGTGACTAACGTTGTTTAAAAACGATGAAATACCAGCATCAAGTTCTAATCTACGACATTCTAAGTATTTTGATACGCGAACATAACTGGTTGCTAGATAAGTACCGTATCGTACAAACACGTCAACACATATATCTATTTAAAATGTAATATCTAGTTTCGCTTTTTTGACAGTTTTTCTTTCATAATCCAAGTTATTGAGAATTCGTGTAATTCTGGATAAATTGAAGGTGAGATCTACGTGATCTGTGTGTTAACAAAACCGTTCCAACAACTCTTCGTGTGTTCATACTTTGTCTTTCGTTGCGTAAAATGTCTTCAACCATCCAATTTTCCAGTTGAAGTTTTAATTTAAGCCCTTCATTCATGTGCGTCTAACGTAACAAATTAAAAACCTGTTTTTTTACTGAGTTTGTTTTCATACCGTAAATTGGAAAATTTTGGCGTCGGGATATTCTGGGGGTTTTCTTTCGAAAGGCATGTGTTTTATTTTGGTGTGTGTAATTTTGATGCTTCGTCCAATTAATATGTTTAACTTTTTAACAACAGTAGTGAGCAAGATCATTCATATTTGCCTTTTTTTACCCGTTTATTGACAAAATATTATTGAATTTCTCAAATGAGAAACACGACAAAGTTAACCTAATGACGGAATCGGATACGGATGCAATTGCAAATAATTCCGTATATCATGGTTCAAAGCTGCAACTAGTTATGAAATAAAATCTTTAACATTAAAATCACTTTTAAAACAGATTATTTATTTTTAAGACATATCTTATGAAATAAATTTCAACTCTCTCTATTTATTGCAGTACATGTAAATCTATTGACGATAAAGGATTTAAATTTTAATCCTTATGTCTCTGGCAGTACATATGTTAGTTATTTTAAGATAAAGGATTACAAGGAGTTTTGATATTCTAATTACCAATTAACGGTGTTTAATCAGCAGTAGCCTGGTATATTTATGACATGTGTGAATAAAAATTCATGATGTGTTTTCTTAACAATTTCAGATAATTGACTATAAAGTAAAAATTATGTAGTGTTGTAAAATTATACGAGGTATTTATTTGCAGATTTGGCTATGTAGAGAATTGTAGGAAATATACGGAAGATATAATAACATCAAATATTTTCCCCAACAATTAACATCACGATATTATTATACCGGTACGGGATTTTGGCGTTTCAATTTTAAGTTTTTGCTTTATTTTCGTGTGTGTTATTTTGGCACAATCATTGGAGGCACCAAATAAACCAAAATAAAACTACAACCAAAATAACCCAATTTACGGTATTAGGACATTCAGAATTCACCAAAATAAAAATAAAGAATAAAAGCGTAAACTGTTTAATGAACGAGTTATAAAAACAGATTCGTACACACACAATCAATTGAAATAAAGAAAAATCATATCCTTGTACGAATGTTTGCAGTTGTTAAAATATCGTTTAAGGTTACCAAGTTTACGAGTTTTAAAATTAGTTGTTTATCTGCCAAGATGAGATCGTCCTGTTGTACATGTTAACATTATTTAAAGTACTGCAACAATCTGATGTTTCACATCCACGAATGTTACTCAAACTTAATGTATTCGCCAAGAACTTCAATGCATAAAAACAATCGGAGCATTTATGTGTTGCTGTAGATTATAAATAAGGGAACGCTGTTGATAAAAAAAATACAACAAAACGTTGGACAACATAGTAGAAGTTTAATATCATCAATAAGTAAATTAAGCTATAAAAAAGTTAAACACAGAAAATAACAATTACAGAATTTATGAAATGGTATAACATCAAACTGTTATCAGTACTATACATAAAATGCCATAATAACCCAACGACTTAGTTGGCGACATCACATCTGTACGACAACACGGAGATTCACCCAGGTTTTTGGTGGGGTTCGTATTACTCGGTCTTTAATTTTTATGTTGTGTTTCGTATAGTAGTACTGTTGTTTTTAAGCTGTTTCCACGCTTCAGGATGTAATCAACTTTGACAACAAAAATATCTTCAGGTGAAACATGCGAGTGTCTTGTATGTTTAGTTTACATAAATCACAAATTGCTGAGGAAAGACGTCATCATTGACCTAAATAATACTCATTAGAAATACCGAAATATCGCAACACAGCGAAAGGTATGCCTATCAAATGCATGCATAATTGCTTATTAACATCAAAACTCCGCTCAGAGAATGACGAGATATACGACTGCATGAGGAAAATGAATAACATGCCACAACTATATTAGAATATCTTTTACTAAAGTTATGATCTAAAGTTCATGTGTTGGATAAGATATTTTGGAGTTAAAAAAAAAACAAATACATTTTGTACAAATACAGTTTCTGTTTATACCCTTGGTTATTCAAATAAAAAGAATCAACAGTTCTAAACATGCCGTGCTGTTCGATAAAATGTTCCTTTTGTTTTGAAAATTCACATGATTTATGATGCGTAGAATGAAAACGTAATAGTTCTGTCTTCGGCAGTGACATACATGCTAACGACAGAAGAAACATCCAACACATGCCTTTTTTCCAGCGTAACTTTCAGTGTAGTATTTCCATCCGGCTTCAGTAGGTTTGGAATCATCTATTAAAAGGTACGTCCCAAAGGACAACAGCTCACATCTGTCAATATAGCAAACAGAAAGTAGAATATATTTAACAATTTCAAAATTGTACTTGTATTATTGTTTAAGAAATCATTCATGACAACCGTAGATTTTTTTTCATTTTACCATGTGTAGGACGTTTATGTTCGTTTTTATTTTATCCCGAACGATAATGAATTCGAATACAGATGCCGAGCCGAAGGTTGAATTCTTTAATTTGGCAACCGTGAAAGCCTTATAAAAACGAAAGTGTTTTTGCTGTTCCGTTGTACCCCCCTGTATGATAATATTACATTATAAAAAAGAACAAAAAACAAAAAGGCAAACTCATTTGAAATATTCTTTTGTCTATCTTTATGACATTATGAGGCGTTCAAGAAGCATTAGCACGTCCGATTTGAATATTTGACGCCAAAATCAAACATATGAAGTCACCTTATTTATTTGTCAAATGCGATATTATCATTTCAGGGAATTTTTGTTTCATGAAACATTACATCAAATTAATATCTGAAATGGACTAATTTTTTTTTCATTTTGCATTATAATAAGAATGACCTTATTGCAGATACAGTTTTAACAATTAAAAGGCTTTTGCAGAGATTAAACCAACTACATCAACTGAATATGACCCTGTTAGTATGAAATAACGAGCATCATTGCTGCTGGTATCTCGGGTTTTCAGAAAATATTTACCTAGACACAGTGAGAAATAGTTTTCGCCAACAAGGAAGACTTTTTATTGGATATATTGAGACACAGTACACACACGTCATGCATTGCGTATTTTGACTTTGATGAACTTGTGTCCAATTTTTGTTCAGCTATGAGTGTTTCGATCTACCTGTGAGACGAATATTGACAATTTTTGCTGGGGAAACGTCATTATATGGACATTGATATAATAAAAAAATGTGTGTCCAAGGTAATTGAACGATTCAGTGTTATAAATACGATTTTTGTAGCAGCATGTAAAAGATGTTACCGGCAAAATCGATATGTTTTAGCATGATGCTGCACGATCCCATAGAGCAAGGCGTATTTACCTGGATCTAAAAATCGCCGGATTTTAACTTTATAAAATATCTTTCGGACGGTAGTTAATCATTGCAACATAAATGGCAAAGTATACCACAAATTTAATACAAAATGTAGCTCAGTCCATGCTTATGAAAGCAGACAAGTTTAAGCTGCACATGGTGGTCACAATTTATACCAACTTTAACGTCATCAGATATTATTTCAAATCGTTGTTCGGTTCCCTTTGTACATTGTTATTTTTTTATTTTTTTTTTAATGTAACAAAACATGGTTGTTATAAACAGATTTGAAATGCATTTTAAAACATGGATCATATGCTTCGATTTTGCACACTAAATGATTACGTAAATGTAAATATGAAAATGTCATAGAATGTCCGTTTTTTTTGTATTTATATCGATATCCTTTTGACGTTAGGTCATTAGGACGATAGCATTCGTAAACAAATTATCTTTAAACGTGTAAATGATGAGCAAATAAAATACCTTTTATCCTGGCTGTGGTATTTAAAACCTGCACATGCGTTAAGGTTGAGAACACATCGCAGCACAAAGTACCTCCGTTGAGAAGAAATTTCCCAGACTTAAAAGTACAACTCTTTTATCCGGATCATGACAACTGTTAAAATACCCGATGGAGTTTTTAATGAGCTTTTATTCAAGAAAGTATGAAAAAATTCGAATTCCTGATAACTCTAAATTTTACAGTTCAACTGTATCAATATACAATTTGGAAGTTAAGAAGTTAAAAAGCAGATTAAGTTCGTGCTATAATGTTGTCTCAGTTTTTAAATTCAGTAAACATGTATTTTCCAGAACTTGTTTACTGTATGTGTTCACTTCTGATTGTGAAATTTTAATTGAGTGTGTATTCACGTAGCGATAAAGGCATGCAAAGCAGGGGGTAATTACACTTTCGACGCACCTGGTCTTGTTTATATTTGAGTGCATACGATTCCCAAAGTGTTAGATTATTTACCATTTTTACACTGTAAAAACAAGTGTTTCAAAATAAAACACTTTTAAAACACATATCAGACACAGTTTTAAAACACTTTTAAGTCTTTAGTTCTAAGCACTTGTGTTTTATATAAAACGTTTAAAATGTTTTAAACATTAATCACTAATGTTTTCCTTCAAAACACACATGTTTTGTCAATAACACTATGATATTTTACCTAAAACACTTCAGCGTTTAATATAAAACACTTTTAAGTGTTTATGAAGGAGACACACTTTTAAAACACTTTTAAGTGTTTATAAATGAGATATGTTTTTGTTTAAACACATGTGGGATTTTTTGTGTACACCGCAAGTGTTTTTGCATTGTATGTTTTGAAATGTGTGTTTTTAAAATGTGTTTTAGCTAAGCATTAGTATTGTTCCTTTTGCTCTTCAAATGACAAGATCTGTATTATTGGCTTGTATAGAAAATCTTTCCACTAAAATTTGTCCTTTGCAGTTTCCTATACCCCAAATATTTTAAACTTGTCAGGTTTCATGACTGGAGTATTTTGTCATTATTTACTCATTAATGTTCGAACTAAAAATTACCCTGCATAGTGCAACCAGTTGTTTGTTTCCAAAACAAGGTACATGTTATACCAAGAGTAATCTCCTACACTAATATAAAATTTTGTATAGGCATCATAAATACTGAGAAATAAAAAAAAAATGTATGAAATTTTATTCATTGCAATTATTCTTTATAAAATCACAAATATTTTCCAAGATTGATACAGTATAATAGATGTAACATGTAAAATAATATAAAGTTCCAGTCGCTATATCTGACATTTCTAATTGTTCTTGTCCCTTTCAAATATAAATCTGATCTGAGTCCCTCCTCATGGTGGCTTTTTGTGTACTTATCCACTTCGTTTTCAACAACATTTTCATGTATGGATATGAAAGTAGTCGACTTCTTCCCTTTGCCTTTGAGTATCCAGTTTCAGGAAGAAATTTGTACTCTGTCTCCTGAAATATTGTTCAATTCATTTATGTATGGCCTTTGAAGGTAATAAAGTATAAATTATAACTTAAAAGTGAATTTTTACTACCTAATATACTTGAATCTAGATGCCCCTTTTCTTGAAAATAGTTGTGAGTTGATATATTGTCATTTTAAATAAAATCTATTTATACATTGCACAGTTAATTACAAAACATATGCAGATATATGTGTAAAGTTCATTAAAAATCAACAGATACCAAATTTATTGTGTTCAAAGTGATTTTCTGGAGAGAAAAAAAAAACCTTAACCTTGAAAACTAATGGACAAATGTTAAGACTGAGTGCGCAAAAAAAGAAAGTAAACAAATGTGAGAATTGCTGCACTGTTCCCTGATAATAATGGTTAACAGATTAGTGGTAAACCTCACTTTTCCATTATAAAAGGGTTAACTGATAAGCAATTATTCAGCTGTACTTTCATATGGGGTTAACATTATACATCTTTTTAGTTACACCATTCTATTAATAAGCAACCAATCATATTACTCTTATAAATAAAGTCCACAGTAGATACATTTCGGGGTCTAAGACCGGCTTTTATAGCTGACTATGCGTTATGGGCTTTGCTCATTGTTGAAGGCCGTACGATGACCTATAGTTGTTAATTTCTGTGTCATTTGGTCTATTGTGGAGAGTTGTCTCATTGGCAATCATACCACATCTTCTTTTTATACATATATGTTGATGTACAGATATTATGTCATATTGAATTTGTAATGGTAATATATATGACACCAGTTTATTTTCATTATAATACTCAAAATATTGATAATATCTGTCATAAAAAATGAATTATCATATCTTGTTAATATCTTAAACGAATAAAAATGATTTTATAAATAGGAGTTGCTTGAAAAATACATGTTACTATGTAAATCTAGTCATACCTTCAATTCTTTTTTTGTTTATCTTTGGTAAGACACCTCAGAACTTTTTCAGGTTTACTTCCTATAACCTTCATATTCATTTATACTTCAGCATCTTGATAAATTAAAATTCATCCAATATCTGGAACAGAAATATTTGTTTTTATGAAATTTAGTCTACAATCGTATAATTTATATGTACAATGTACGAAAATGTACATTGTTTGAATTGATAGCTTGCATTTGCACTTTTGGTTATTGGTTTTGCTCATTGTTGAAGGCCATACAATACCCTATAGTTGCTTACTTCTACATCATTTGGTCTCTGATGGAGAGTTATCTAATTGGCAATCATACTACATTTTATTCTTATATGTACCTACATCCCATTTTTGTAATCAATACCGACAAAATGACTGAAACCTGAAACACATATTATTTTGTATGGCATGACTCTACCAATAAATCTAAGTTTGTATTTTCAATGTTTTTTTCTGTTTTCTTCTCAATGAAATCATGGTCATATGAGGACCCTTAAGCTTACATGTAATGCTCTGGTTAAAATGTTGACTTTAAATTAAAAGGTAGACCCTGATAATATGTACTGCAACACACAAATACAAATATCTCAAAACTATTGTTTTTCTTATGCATGTATATTAACATGACTCAGTATATGTACATTTATGTTTCATTATTCAAAACAAAATCAAGACAACTGTTTTGTTTGGAAATATTGAAGTCACAGAAGGATAGACAAATGTAGCACTATACGTATGCCCCTGCCACTTATGGCCGGGGCATAAAAATAATATACCATGATTTCAGGTGTTCTTCTTTTTCTTTTTTTTCTTTTGCCCGTTTCTGTGTTCTTCATTTTTTTTCTTTTGAATGCTGTCCAATGTACTCACTGCTGAAAAACAGTAAAATAATGGACAAGTGAGGTAGTTAAATTGGATAGGCAACACAATTATGATTGCAGGCCATAAACCTAATTTGTCTTACAATCTTTAACTTTAGCCTGATATTCTACCTCCTTGTAAAGTCTTACATTTGTACAACAACTTATACTAAATAAAATGGAATTCTGAAGACAGAAGTACATTTTATCCTGAAAATTTTATATTTGTTCAGTTAACAGGTTAATTGTTGCAACATAATCATGATTTTTTTCAATATAAATATTTAAATCACTAGCATGACCTAGTCCTTGCTACAGAATGTACATATGAACTGAGACTATATAAATCTATAACAGTACATGTATAGTCTCAGGTGTAAAAAACAGAGGCGGATTTAGGGGGGGGAGGGGGGGGGTGGGTAGGGGGCCCCCATTTGATGGTTGATTATCTAAGGAGTCACTGAAGCATGACTGGAGCGGGCCCCCTCTAGGCAGTCAGTTCCCCACCCTTATGAAAATTTCTGGATCCGCCACTGAAATTTTCTATATCTGCTACTGTACTGTCAGTAGATATCTCGATTTTCATTTGTTTTCTTTCAATTTTATTAACAGTTTACATGCAAAAGACACATACACATACATACCCACAAATCAACAAACTACATTATTAGCATGATTAGTATTACACCAGGGACTTTCTATACTAAGTACTTACTATAGAAAGTCCCTGATTACACACACATCGACACAGGAACAATAACAGTGAAACACCTTAAGTTAACCCGACATGATGTCATGTATTTTTTCTATTGATTATGAGATAACAATTAAGAAGCATAATTTACATTTTGTAATCTTATTGTTAATATTATAGTCTTACAAAAATTAACTAACATCTTTGTTGTGACTTGTGCGTCTGTTGAAAAACTACGGGAAAATAATACAGAAGATTGCTTTCAAGGGAGAAAACTTATCTTGCTAAATATATTGGGGTCCTAAATGGGGTGATTTTCAGATGAACAAAAATACAATTTGTCGAGTATTGTCGTTCGTAAATCAGTCGTTTCTTAGATTTTCTTTTGTGAATACACATACGAAAACTAGTCAGGCTTATCACTATATCACATGGGAAGATATACTGTTTATCCTTGCTAAACGAAGAATTTACTACTATGAAAATCCTTGCTGTACCTCAGTAGTTAAACCTAACTTAAAACAATTTTATTTAAATGATCACAAAAGAAAGAGTTATATGCAATATTAGGATTAAATATTATAACGCTTATGTCAGTCGTGTAAAGGCATTTGTAAATAAATTGCCGCCAAATTAATCTCGGATGCGGCTTTCGACCAAAACATTCCACATCGGTTAAAATATTGATACTAATTTGCTTGTCCGAGGATAATTCCACAATGAAATTAAACAAGAAAAGTAAAACACGAATTAGAAGACAATAATTTTTATAACAATTAAACGTACCTTTTAATCCAGATTGTAATCATGATTCTTCTAGCCCTGTGTACATTTCCCTCTCAGCTGCAGCTAGGACACTGGATACCTTTGGCGGTATTAAAGGCTGGTCACGTGTGTATCATATTACGAAAACGCGAGTGTTTTTCTGTGTGTTTAGTTTTCATATGTCAAAAACGCTTATCCGTTTTGACAATATCTGAGCGATGACCCTCTGTCAATATTTATTGCTGCACCCCCGGATGAGCATGTCTAGTATTTGTTTAATTTTACCCTTTTTTCAGTACTTATAGTTTTTTTCAACCAAATTTCAATTATAATCCATAGGAAATCATATACAAAAAAGACCAGGAATTACTTTTCTTTGTCTGAATTGCATGGTTTAAAGCTATAGTTACATGACGTTTTCTACTATTTAAAGTGTCCGGCTTTGCTATTGAAGCTGATCACTCGACTTTATGTTGATAAATCGCTAAACAATAAATTGGGGCTATTTCTTTACCGTCATTATAAACTGTTTAAAATAAAACACGAGTGTTTAACGATAAATAGAAAAAAATTTGTCAAAAGCACACATGTTTATTCACTTATTCATTTATTCACACTTGCGTCTAAAATAAAACATTTGCGATTTTCTAACAAGTGTTTGAAATGTTTTTAAAATTACACTTGTTTTACAGTGTACCTACTTTTCTTTTTACTCGATTAATGAGATATGAACATTGGTTAAATACTGTTGCCTTAATTCATTTTCTTTTAACTCAAAAGTTCAACTCAAATCATTTGGCCTACACCAAAAATATTTTTAATGTAAAATTGAGAATGGAAATGGGGAATGTGTCAAAGAGACAACAACCCGACCATAGAACAGACAACAGCAGAAGGTCACCAACAGGTCTTCAATGCAGCGAGAAATTCCCGCACCCGGAGGCGTCCTTCAGCTGGCCCCTAAACAAATATATATACTAGTTCAGTGATAATGAACGCCATACTAAACTCCAAATTGTACACAAGAAACTAAAATTAAAAATAATACAAGACTAACAAAGGCTAGAGGCTCCTGACTTGGGACAGGCGCAAAAATGCGGCGGGGTTAAACATGTTTATGAGATCTTAACCCTCCCCCTATACCTCTAGCCAATGTAGAAAAGTAAACGCATAACAATACGCACATTAAAATTCAGTTCAAGAGAAGTCCGAGTCTGATGTCAGAAGATGTAACCAAAGAAAAAAAAACAAAATGACAATAATACATAAATAACAACAGACTACTAGCAGTTAACTGACATGCCAGCTCCAGACTTCAATTAAACTGATTGAAAGATTATGTCTTCATCATATGAATATCAGGCACAATCCTTCCTGTTAGGGGTTTAGTATCATACCATCATAACATATATGAGAAGAACATAACCCGTGTCATGCCAACAACTGGTTTTTAAATAAATGTGTTTAGTGCCGATGCAAAGACCCTATAAGTGAATCAATATTAACGCCATAATATGCAATCTGTAATGACCATACAACAGTATCGTAACTAAATCCCTTCTTATTAAGTCTATTTAAAGGTTTTGTTAGCTTCAGAGGTGAGTACTGACATTTTTGTGCTTTATAAAGAATATTTCCATAAAAAATTGGATGTGAAATACCTGAACGTATAAGAAGTCTGCATGTTGTGCTATATTTACGAATGATGTCCTTATACCGATGATAAAATTTAGTAAATGTTTTGACTAGTTTGTGATATCGAAAACCCTGGTGTAATAATTTTTAAGTAATACATAAATTTCTCTCGTTAAAATCTAAAACATTGTTACATACACGAGCGAATCGTACAAGTTGAGATATATAAACACCGTAAGATGGTGACAAAGGAACGTCACCATCTAAAAATGGATAATTAACGATAGGAAATGAAAAATCATCTCTTTTATCATATATTTTAGTATTAAACTTTCCATTAATGGTATAGATATCAAGATCGAGGAAAGAGCAGTGGTCATTGTTAGTATTAGCTTTATTTAAAGTAAGTTCAACGGGATAAATTTCTTTAGTATACATACTGAAGTCGTCATTATTGAGAGCCAAAATATCATCCAAATATCTAAAAGTATTATTAAATTTGTGTATCAGATGTTGTTTCGATGGGTCTTTGCTGATTTTTGTCAAAAATTGTAACTCATAGCAATACAAAAAAAGGTCCGCAATAAGTGGTGCACAGTTAGTCCCCATTGGAATTTCGATAACCTGACGATATACAGAATCTCCAAAGCGAACAAAAATATTATCTAGTAAAAATTCAAGGGCATATATAGTATCAAAGCATGTCCAATTGACATAGTTTTTTTGTTTATTGCTACTAAAAAATGACCTAAAAGAGTTTGAACATATATATTCACATTCTGACTTTTTAAATGTCCATTTAATTAGGTGTGTGAATTTTTTCTTAATGAGAATGTGAGGCAATGTGGTATATAGGGTAGAAAAATCAAAACTTTGAACAGATTCAAAATCACCAATATATGCATGTAATTTATCAAGTACTTCCAACTAGTTCTTGACACTCCAAAAGTAATTAATTCCATTATTTTCGAAGGCCTTATTTGAACAATTTATTATCAGGTTTTTGATTGTACCAAGTGTACTGGTAAGAAGAATAGACAATTTAGTAGTGGAACAATGGCTTGAAGACGAAATAAATCTATATTTGTAAGGTGTTTTGTGTAGCTTCGGAAGCCAGTACATAGTTGGGACTCTCATTGTATTTGGTTCTGCTTGTAAAGCGGTAGCTAAAAGTATATGTTTGTTACAGATGTCGTTTTTCTGAAAATGGAGTCAGTTGGAATGTTGGTGAATTGGTGATTTCTTTTTTCAGAACCTCAATGTAAAATTTACGTCAAACAATAAAAATATTATTAGCAGCTTTATCGGCCGGGACAAAAACAAATTCCTTGGCTAGTTCTTTTAGTTTATGTTTGTTTACATATGTTTACATTTCGGGCACACTAGGATACCATTGATTTCGTACTCAATAAACTAATGGAAAATTGAACATATAAAATACTGGATTTCAATATTTTGCTTTGAACGTTGCTGATGAATATATATATATATAAAAGGCCTCGAACACATGCAATTATTTAGCGTTATTTTCATTTTTATTGTTGTTTATATCATATATATTTAACGACAGTTCCTTTGTGTAAATGTCCTCATAATACATAGATGAAATGTTTTTAGTTCATTTTTTTGTACATAAGTTAGGCCGTTAGTTTTCTCGTTTGAATTGTTTTACATTGTCATTTTGGGGCCTTTTATAGCTGACTATGCTGTATGGGCTTTCCTTATTGTTGAAGGCCGTAAGGTGACCTATAGTTGTTAATTTCAGTGTCATTTTGGTCTCTTGTGGAGAGTTGTCTCATTGGCAATCATACTACATCTTCTTTTTTTCTTTTTTGTTATATCAAAAGCAAAACTATCATGATGGTGACGGTAAGTTTGTTTTATTGTTTTCTGTTATCAAATTGAATCTTGACGGACATTTACTGACTTAAGTCATCAACTGTTACAGTGTACCTACTCGTGCACATAATTAAAGAGACACAAAGAAAAAAAAATGTCAACTTTTGAGTTATTTCACCTTAACCATAGAATTGTATAGGCAATTAACATTTGATGCTTTATATGTTATATAACAAATACTGATTGTTTTCCTAATATTTTCCATTTTAATTTGAGAGCCAATAACAATGTTTTTAGGAATATGAACTGTTTTCCCAAGATCTTTATATTAACACGAAAGACCTAAATCGGTTGGTGCAATATTTTGTAGTCCCTGCAGTATACACCCTTAGTAGTGTCGAAGTAGTAAACAAAAAACGATAGCAAAGAACATATATTATTTGCAATTGCATCCGTATCCGATTCCGTCATTAGGTTAACTTTGGCGTGTTTCTCATTTGAGAAATTCAATAATATTTTGTCAATAAATGGGTAAATAAAGGCAAATATGAATGATCACTACTGTTGTTACAAAGTTGTTACAAAGTTAAACATATTAATTGGACGAAGCATCAAAATTACAAACACCAAAATAAAACACATGCCTTTTGAAAGAAAACCCCCAGAATATCCCGACGCCAAAATTTTCCAATTTACGGTGTGAAAACAAACTCAGTAAAAAAAAAACAGGTTTTTAATTTGTTACGTTAGACGCACATGAAGGAAGGGCATAAAGTAAAACTTCAACTGGAAAATTGGATGGTTGAAGACATTTTACGCAACGACAGACAAAGCATGAACACACGAAGAGTTGTTGGAACGGTTTTGTTAACACACAGATCACGTAGATCTCACCTTCAATTTATCCAGAATTACACGAATTCTCAATAACTTGGATTAAAGAAAGAAAAACTGGGTTCACTATTCTCCTGTCAAAATCAAAATTATATTCATTATTTGTTACGCTTCATGTACTTGCACTCAACTAAATGCAGCTTTTATTACGCTTCATGTACTTGCACTCAACTAAAAGCAGCTTGTTTTCGTTGAGAATAATACCCTTCAAAAAGATGTGTGCATGCAAGGCGTCAAATAGAGAATCATCGATCGTGTCTTTTGTTATGAAAAAAAAAGATTAAATGGAAATTACGTAACCTTACCAAACTAATATTTATAATATATTATTCTATAAATATTATAGAGTATTATTATAGAAACATTCGTGATCATCACATGCCTCATATCACAGACGTGTCAAAACAGCGAAACTAGATATTACATTTTAAATAGATATATGTGTTGACGTGTTTGTACGATATGGTACTTATCTAGCAACCAGTTACGTTCGCGTATCAAAATACTTAGAATGTCGTAGATTAGAACTTGATGCTGGTATTTCATCGTTTTTAAACAACGTTAGTCACCTAGGCATATCAATTAAAGAACAAATGCCAATTTGCAGTTTAAGGAACCAAAATTAGATCAAGCACAAATTCCAGTTTCTTTACCACTCGTACAGGAACTCCATTTGAAACAAATTTCTAAATTGGAAACGAATTTGATTAAAATTTGCTGTTCCCGGTTGTATTTTTATACCAAACGGAGATATGCTTATTGCCGATCATTGGGAGAATGGCAAAACATTGATATATTTTGAGTCTGATAAATATCTCAAATTCATTTCATGTTATGGAGTTTCTTATGATTTAACAATGATATATCTTGTACATGGTAATTTGTAACCAGTGAAAGAGGTGCACCAACCACCGCATTTGTTTACCCCGACAAAACCCGGATGTGTAGTGAAAAAAACAAGCATCTGATTAAGTAGAAAAGAAAATTCATTATCATTAAGACTCCTACACGTTCAGATTCGTTTATGTCTTCTCTCAATACCGTAGTGTGAGATTTCTTTCTGGTTACACCGGAAACTGAAATGTAAGTATTTAAACGAATAACTAAAATGACTCAAATTTTTTTCTATCCGATTTGTCATTAACATTAATTAGTGTCTCGCGTGCATTGTCCTTCGAAATTTCAATGTTTTTTTCGGAAAAAAAGAAGGAGCTTGTTAGTCGAGTGAGATATGATATACTGCGGTAAACAGAGATGTTTAATAATTTGCAATAACTTATTTTATATGGTTTCAAAAATTTAAGCAATGTTGATGATACTTCGTTTAATTTCTGAAGTTTTCGTAGATCTGAAGTATGCATATTAGGGTTGAACTGTTCATTACCTCCATCTCGTTTATTTCTTGTTTATTGGCGTGATAATTTCGCTTTACTCGGAACCTCTCTAGTACGTGTCAAACTTTTATGATAAGACATAAAATGCAATATCAGTTAAGATAGTGTTTAAACATCCGGGGTGTTGTTTTTTTAAGGTTCAATTATATACATGTATATTTATTGTCTGTAGGAGTCTCCACAAGTGGAACATTTCGACCTCATTGGGTTCGTATTCATGTGGCATTCAATTTAACCCAAATAACTAGAGATTAATTACGCATGTATAAGTCATGTTCAGCCTTTAACAAGAATCACACCTCCAGTAAGGTAGGCAGATCAATTGCAAGCTGCATCCATCGTGTTCTTCATTTAACTACAAATTCGGAAATACTATATTTTAGGAAAGGATGATGGAAATAAGAGGACAAAACTTATAATTGTTTATAATTGTTCATAAATGTTATAATTACATTTTCACAATGAAACATGTACAATGAGTTCTGGAAAAATATAATAGAATGATAATTAAACTATTTGATTGGTTAAAAACGTTCTAAAGAACGAGTTTATGTCAATGACGTGATGTGATTAACAATTTTTAAGAAAATTTCTATCATTCTCTCTGATTCCCAATCACAAATGTCTCATTTCGACGCGAATTACAATATGTCGGGTATCTATCCATGACACAAAATCAGTACATGCACAACAAAGAAACACACAAAAAGCAGAGGAACAGCACTTTTATTGCTGTTCTTCAATTCAAAGTCATAGTGAAGTCTTCAACACGGAGCAAAATAACCTCACATCAGTGCAAGTTTAAGACCACTTCTACTAGTTATCAAAGGTACCAGGATTATAATTTAATACGCCAGACGCGCGTTTCGTCTACATAAGACTCATCAGTGACGCTCAGATCTAAAAAGTTATAAAGCCAAACAAGTACAAAGTAGAAGAGCATTGAGGACCCAAAATTCATAAAGGTTGTGCCAAATACGGCTAAGGTAATCTGTAAGAAAATCCTTAGTATTTCAAAAAATTCATTCTTTTGTAAATAGAAAATTCGTAACAATGACCATATGCCTACGTCTGGATTAAGAAACAACTCATCAGTGACATGCTTTATGCTTATTTATATGTTTGCAATATCTTAACACAGAGCGTAATCAAGTTGTTGATTCGTATTAATATAATGCCTACATGTGTCTTTTTTTAAATGAAAATAGAGATAGACATGAAATTTAATTCTGAATTTTGTCACATTTGATAGACAAATTCATAATATTCGTCCTGTGAAACAAACCAAATCAAGACAGTCAATGTTTAAAACAATCTCAGTAACAAACAAATCATAAAACTTCCGTTCTTCATCTCTTAATTCTTCTCCCATTCAATCTATCACTCCCTCTCTTATTCCGTTTCTCATTCTTCGTTTTTCACTGTCTCCAACATAAACTGTCTGTCCTACTCCGATATGTCGAATTCTCTCTCTCGCTCATAAAATTTAGTAGAACCTTTTTAAACTGGGTTTTAGTAACATCCTTTTGCTGAAACCGTATTTGAGCTTTCATGTTATTTCTGAATCAGTCATTAATGAAAATTTTGGCATAAATCATGTAAACATAATATTACATTATTTTCATTGTTTTGTAAATATTGACCTCTGGTTACTTTGGCTAAATAAACTAGTTTTCTAAAATATCAGTGGCGGGTTCAAGATGTTGGGGATGTACCGAGGTGCGGACCACCCTTTTTGTTTGAAAATTTATATCATCTTAATGGGACATAATGATGGGACCCCTCTCCCGTTTTCATGATATGGATGTATTCGAATCTATTTTTAAGGATTTAAAATTAAGTTAAATGTCAAAAACATTTCATTGAAATATATTTTTTCTTTATTCTCCATAATCAAAATATTCTGTTCTTTGAGGTTTGGGAATCGGAATATATTTTTTTTTTCTAGCAAAGAACCATAAAATCATACTTTGGACTTTTGCAGTTCTGTTTGAATTTTCATGAAAAAAAGAAATCATATATAAATTCTTGTTAAATTTATTTATATCGTACTACGGAGCCCCGCTAGGGACATGTAAAGAAAAAAAATAAATTGTGTGCACAAAATAATATATTGTGCGCACATACTAATATAATGCGCGCACAAAATAATATATTGTGCGCACAATTTAAATATATTATGCGCACAACTTAAACATATTGTGCCTAAAATTTAAATTTATTTTGCGCACAAAATAATATAGTGTACGCTCAAATTCATCGAGCTTACACATGGTACAGGGCTTTAATATCTCCTTTTCAAAGTGACAGAATGGAGAAATGCATAAAGGTTTTTTTTAAATGGGGCTAGATTACATGCACTTTGAGAAAAAAAATTGTTTCTTATCGACACCTGAAACGAATACTGAAGAAGCTACGTTTATTTCGTCTAACACTTGGTTTACCAACAGATGCATTTGAAGCTGCCACTTTGTATCGGTATTTATTGGAACGGTTTGAAACAGAATTGGCAATAGAGCGAGGTCACTTTCGAACTTATGTATAGACTTTGATAATATGGTTTTACCTATTTTCTTGTAACAATTTTAAAACTATGACACGTATTTGTACTTATGTATTATACTTTTTGTCTGCAAATCTCAAGATTTTGTTTATGTTCATTGATACAAGACTGACATGCTGCTAAATTCAGGACTTTTATTTTGTTATGCCTCGTCAACGATATAAGATGGTCATTATATTTAAAGTCTTTGCGTCCGTCCATCCGTTCGTTTCTTTTAAGGATAAATGTTTTGGTCATAGTAGTTTATGATGAAGTTGTAGTGTCATCACCTTAAATGAATTATGTGGTTTCTCTGAAGATATCATTGTAAAGTGTAAAGTAAGTCAAATCGACTTAAAACTAGGTACATGCGTACACGTTCTTTATCAAAGATTACTATGTTTGATCAGGATTGCGTACGGTTTTGACACGACATGTACTGTTCGTTAATGAAATTTACCATGCAGTTGTGATCTGATAAAGGTAAAACTGAGGACATATTAGCTCTCCATCCAAGTCATAATGTTTTAAAAGTGAATAATTGTATGGTAAAAAAACTTTCTTCATCGCGGAGCGTTGGCTCACATCAAACTGCAAACTATAAAAGCCCCCAAAATGACTATAGCAAAACGATAAACACCTATGAACCACACCAACAAACGACAATCATCGAACAACAAGCTCCTGATATAGATCAGTAAGTTTATCATGATATAAACTTTTAAGAGTTGTGTAAAAATGTTTCCGGTCAAGTTTTAGATTCATTCTGATTAATAGAAGAAAGGACAATGATAGGTCACAAGTATCTATTTTGAATCGATTTCATTATAAAATTTTATTGAATGTTATTCGTATACATCATGAAACTGAAAAGTTACAAAGCAATTTAGGAATAGTCAATGAAAATGTATACTTCAGTGGAATATTTTGAAAACAAAAGAAACAATTATGATTCATTTTTTCTAAATATGGTCTGTTTTGGTGTATCATTTATTCAAATTCTTATGCCGCGATTGGTCGCGATCGGTGCGATTGCCAATGAGACAACTACATATCCACCGTATCTCATACAAAGAAAAAATCAACGAAAACTAATTTGACAGACGGGTATCGATGCAAGCCTTGAATTACGGATTCCAGACTTGAAACAGGCAAACTTTACATGTCATATCTTTAACATGTTTATGAACAATCAATCATCCATACAACTGTGACAAAGCTGAAACTGCACCAAAAAAAAAAGAATGCTTGTGAAAATAGATGAACATGGATGTATTCATCAAATGAAGGAAAGACACAAATCTTATAATTAAAAAAAAAACAAAGTATCGCTGTTCGGGTACTGGACGCTCACGTTCCCTGGTATAGGATATTATCAATCAATACACATCCAATTGACTTCTCATATATAAATCTGCATAGTTATACTAAAAAACAAGAGTGGACACACAGAAGCATCTCGCTTGTTCTTGTGTTCATAATTGAATTCATGTTGAAAGTGAAAAAAGGAAGTTTATACCCCAAGCAATACACTAAATTACCATTAAGATTTAATATTCAATGTAAATGATGTGAACGTGAGATAAACCCTTTCAGACAGCCATGTAGGCCATACAATCATTGCGAACAGCAAATTTTGTAAACCAATAGCTAAAGGTATCTCAGAAACAAACCTTTTGGATTTTATTTTTGGTATTGTAACGCCACTTTTAAGCACCGCATTTAGGCTATTTCGTGGCGACCAATTTATATTGGTGGGGGAAGCCGGAGTGACCGGAGAAAACCAATGACCTTCGATAAGAAAACTGACAATCTAGTCAACTAAGATTGGAGTCGAGTGCGCCCGCATGAGCAGGGTTCTAACTCACAACCTCAGTGTTGACTGGCTAGTGATCACAGTAGTAACTACTTAGACCACTCGGCTACCGAAGCCCAAAATATAGAAGAACTATTACATATGGTATATGAGATGTCGAAAATCTAATCTTGTTTAATCATCCATGAAATGAGATCAAAGTCAAGTGAAAACTGTTTTACTTATTTTAGGCGCACAGTATATTATGTTGTGTGCACAATGTACTATGGTGTGCGCACATTATATTTAAATTGTGCGAACACTATATTTAAACTGTGCGCACAATATATTTTTTTTTGTGTGTCCCTAGCGGGGCTCCGTTGCATGGTATGGCTATCCAGTTTGAAAATTGTTTTGTGAATAAACTTTGTTTCTCTAACTCTTACACGATTTACCCTATTCCTGACATGTTGGTTATTGTTATGTAATCAATGTGTGGTTCGTTTGATCGTAGTTCTTCCATTGTCAAAATTCGATTATGCCGTCGAATGTTCTTGTTTCCCCTGAATTTCATATTGTGACAGCATAAATAAAGCGACCATGCCTGATGACGTCACAAATAAAGAACACATCTTTTTGCAGATCATTTCAGTAGGACAACCGGAAGCGCCTGAGTATTGATTTCGGTGCTCAGTGATACGGTTCACTAGACGACGTTGTCAACACGTAATGGCGGCCATTGTTTGACGTTGGATTTGACATTCCACGCTGTAAAGATGCATTTATGACATTTTGGATGCTAAAACTTAATGCCACACAACATAAAAGGTAAAGGATTATTTTAGATATACCGAGTTAATTATTTTCAAATAAGTGGGATCCCAGAAAATGATTTAAACGGCAAAAATAAAGTGTAAAATTATATGAAACATGAAAATTGAAATCCCATTTTTCATCATTATCTTTTCATATATTGAATACACTATTAACACAAACCATTGGTGAATTATATTCGGATATCGGTCTTAGGTATCCGTCCTTGTCTCCGAGAATGTTATACCCACACAAGTTGTCAACATCCGTTTTCAAACTGTTCAAAGTGTTCTTCACAATCTCCCTGGAAATTATTCACACTATTACTTCGTGCTCAGATAATAGAACATTGTAAACCTCTAACAGCTAATACGGACCAAAATTCATCAAAATTCATTAAACACGGATGATCACGTATAATGCCAACTGTAAGTTCTCTAAAAAGGGGGTAATTTCTAACCCAAATACACTTGAATTTTGCTGACAGTCTCAAATTCATCTCAAAAGTCCATTATCAAATCAGATGCGGATTTAGGGGGGGGAAGGTGGGCAGGGGGCCCGGTCCCCCCTTTTGTGGGAAACATTATGTTGATTATATAGGGAATCACTGACGCATGACTAGAGCGGGCCCCCTCTCAGGCAGTAAGTCAGCCCCTCTTATTAAAATTTCTGGACCCGCCACTGCAAATCAGTAGAATCTAAAACATATTCACTTCAACTGTTGGCTATTTTATAGCTGGTCTAATATTAATAGATTCGTCCCATTTCATATACACCAAAATACCAAAAT
The DNA here is from genome assembly GCF_021869535.1 of Mytilus californianus. Taxonomy (NCBI): domain Eukaryota; kingdom Metazoa; phylum Mollusca; class Bivalvia; order Mytilida; family Mytilidae; genus Mytilus; species Mytilus californianus. The sequence continues at coordinate 1,270,564 of NW_026262699.1, forward strand.
TTAATATTTAAAAAAACTTATCATATAATACAAAGAGAAATCAATCACAAACACTTGTTATTGTCAATGGCGGGGGGGGGGGGGGGGGGGTTCACTATCCATACTTATACGAACATTTTTATTTTTATGTGGGGGGGGGGTGGATAGGAGGAATTTAAGGGGACATTATCTTAATTTTCTTATTTTGCTATTATGGCTTATTAATTTTCTTTCAACACAATTGTTCTTTCCTTTTTATTGGACAGAATATTCATGTTCATCCTGTGTCAGCACTCTTGAGCAATGTTTATTTTATGTTCGGTTTTTACCATGATTACATGGACATATACCAGATCTTTCCCATAAAAAAATTAATTAAGATAGCCATCCTCTAAATCATATCTCTCAAATTATAAAAGAAATTTACACATTGAAATTAACCAATCACCCACCCATTTGAAAAGCTTGTACACATGCTGCTTTGCATTACATGAATCCCAAGAAACTTATTAATTTACAATTTCTGTAGTCATGTTATATCTGACATGTTATATTCTTCCAATGATTATATACACAATCTAATTAGAAATGATAATCCATTAATAATATTACTTTCTCAAACTTCATTAATATTGTCAAATTCAAGGTGTCAATTTAGTGACAATACAGTCATGACAGTAGTGGTTCCAGGATTAAATTAAAATAAAACTGGGTTGTGATTGCCCCCAAAATGTATAAAATTTCAGCTTGCATTGTACAATGGACATGTTATGATCTTATGATGTTTATGCAAGCAATTAAATATAAAAATGTTATCAAAAGGTTTGGTATAACATAAATTTGCTCCTTGTTAAACCTAAAAATTATTTTTCAAGACTTTTGAAAAGTTTTCTTTGAAACTTTAATGTACATGTATTGAGCAGAAATGCTGGGAGCATAATCATCTATAATACTTAATAAATACATATACATGTATTTTCTTGGTAATTTATTTGGCAAATTTGTATTCATGTGTTGATAATAACAATGCAAAGTTTAATTTTGCTTTGAATAATTTAGTATATATACATTAATAGTATTTGTATGTAAATTTGCTTTATATTTATAGGATGGAGAAAGATGTTCACTATGGATCAAAAATTCAAAACAGAAGACCTTTTTATTCAAACAAAAATACTTGTACATTTATGATATTCTGTACAATCAACAAGAAAACAGTAATCAAATGGAATGTCCAGTGATGTTGAAAGCAAATTTTTTTTTGTTAACAGAAAATAATAGGACTACAATATATTAAGGGTAAGTAATTTTTTAGGGTTACAAAAGTGGGTTATTGACAATGTGCTATGATTTCCATCCCCCAAATATGAAACACAAACATAATATACATGGTATTTAAACTGTTTTCATAATGAAAAAGACTGAAAATATTCTGCATTTAACAGTCAGACATGAAAGTTGCCAATGGAATAAATTGGGACTAGAACTTAAAATTTAAGGATATAGGCCAAGGAATCATTCAGAATTTAAGGCCAAATGGTATACTTTTAATAGTTTAAAGATTTTATTCTATTATATATGCTGTATAAATGTTAATATTGTTTCATCTGGATTTAAAACCTAATTTCAAGAATGAAGGGTACAGTAATTTAAAATTAATTTAAATGATTAAAAGCAATATAAGGGAAGTCACTCTTACAAGATGTGCATTATATCCTAATGAAGTGTTTCAATGAATTTGTCCATTTTTTTCAGATAAGAGAATGACTTAAGCAGACTGTATTGGGGTCATAGATGGCCTTAACAATGAAATACAATATGTTATAATTATCATTCTTCATTACGTTTTGATTGAATTAACAAACTTAATTTAATAACAAAATATTTTCTTTTTTTCAGTACAAAACACATCATGTCAGAAGAATAATTTTACTGGAGGATAAAAAATTTAATACCTGGAATCAGCAATTTACAAAATGTATATGATATTTATTAAGAGAGATATATTCATGTACAGAATGGTAACTCCACCAAATAACCCAGGTGGTTCAAGTGATTATTAGCAGACATTTTTGTTGAACTAATGCAGGATTAAATAAATGAAGCTTACGCAGACTATGGGCTCCAAAGTGTAGTAAAAAGAGGATTTTTAAATATGTGAGACCCATCAACATTGGTCAACTCAGTTGTTTTCATGAAATTTTTTATCAAAGCAATATCACTGTAATATAATTAATAAGATTCCATATGTTTTATTCTATACTTTTGACAACTGAATATATCTTCCCGCTGGCCTCAAGTGTTTCCCTTTTATTTTGTATGAGTGTAATTTACAGAAAGCTCACTTTGCTTTTGGAGAATTCAAGTTTTGCCTTTCCAGAATTATTGGACTTAATTCATTGAAAATTAGACATTTACCCATATGTTGTTGAATAACTCAATTTTGCTTTAATACTTTTTCCAAGCAATTGTATCACAAGGCTAGATTTGATCAAATAATCTCACGTTTGAATATTTATCATATATCACATACTTAAATAATCTACTATGCTAAGATTGATTTCCTTCACTTTTGCCCTGTTGTTGAGATTGAGTGAAATAATTTAATTATTTTATCCCTTTCAATTTGGGGTGGTGATCTGTGTACCATTGGGACCGACATTCAACACTGCATAACTATATCCTATCACAAGTTATGATACAGCCAACCATATAACATAGCCCCTGCCACTGAAAGGAGAAAAGAGGTGTACAACATACAAAAAAGTATTTCATATTGCTAGCTAAATCGTATCCTTTGAATATATCATAGATTTCAGAGCTTTTGCCATCACTTGGCGTCCGTCGTCGTCCGTCTGGTGTAAACTATTTCAAACATCTTCTCCTCTGAAACTACTGAAGCAATTCCAACCAAACTTAAGCTGAATGATGCTTAGGGTATCTAGAATATAGTTTGTGTTTTATTTACTGTTTCGTCAAAAAACATGGCCGTCGTGGCTAAAAATAGAACATAGGAGTAAAATGCTGTTTTTGGCTTATATATCAAAAACCAAAGCATTTAGAGCAAATCTGACATGGGGTTAAAGTGTTTATTAGGTAAAGTTCTATCAGCCCTGAAATTTTCAGTGGAATCTGATATCCCATTGTAAAGATAAAGATAAACTGCGCACAGCAAAAATGTTCAGCAAAGATTTATTTTCTGTTTCGTAAAAAAACATGGCCGCCATGGCTAAAAATAGAACGTAGGGGTAACATGCAATTTTTGGCTTATATCTAAAAAAAACCAAAGCATTTAGAGCTAATCTGATGAGAAGTAATAATGTTTATAAGGCCAAGCTCTGTCAGCCCTGAAATTTTCAGATGAATCTAACAACCCATTGTTGGATTGCTGCCACTTAATTGGTAGTTTTAAGGAAATTTTGCAGATTTTGGTTATTATCTTGAATATTATTAATGATAAATATAACCTGTAAACAGCAAAAATGTTCAGCAAAATTATGATCTACAAATAAGTTCGTATGACCAAAATTGTCAATTGTCCCCTTAAGGAGTTATTGCACTTTAAAATCAATTTTTCACAATTTGTTCATTTAGTTTGCTCACTTTAAAAAATGTTCTCCTTTGAAACTGCTTAATCAATTTCAGCCAAACTTGGGCTGAATGAGTTTCAGAGTATCTAGTATAAATTTTGTATTTTATTTTCTTGTACGTCAAGAAACATAGCCACTATGGCTAAAATGAAACATAGGGGTAAAATGCATTTCCTTGATTTTGAAGAAAATATGACAGATACAAAGAACATTTTAATGGAAGTTTTAAGCCATTCATTTATATATATTGAAAAGCAAAAATAATCATTGATGAAAGATTTAAGCAAAAAATTACAGGTGGGCGATTCAGGCTCTTGAGAGCCTCTTGCTTGTATGTGTAATTTTTTTTTGTAAGTAGTTATTTATTAAAGGTACTACAGTTCCTTTTCAGTTTGCCTGCTTAAGACTTGATTACAGTTCCGACAATATAAAGATAAGAAGTTGGGATATGATTGCCAATGAGACAACTCTCCACCAGATACCTTATGACGGAAAGGTTAATAATTATATGTATAGGTCTCTGACTGTATAGGTCTCTGACAGCCTTCATCAATGAGCAGAACCAATAACCCATAGTAAGCTACATGCATAAAAAGCCCCTAAATAACATGACACAATACAGGCTGAAAATGAATATTCTGCATCAATGAGTATGCAAAAGTGAAAATAAATTTAGAAAGAAAAGCATGTGTAGCAATGGATGCAAATAAAAAGTCAATACAGAAAAAAAATCCTACTACCTCACACGTTATGGCTTATGCAGTTTATTCACTAAATTGTCAACAAACTTTTACATATTTCATTCAACTAATTTACATTAAACCTGGGAACAGTATATCTGTCAATATATATTTATATGTTCGTGATTAAACAAGACAAAATAAAAGAAAAGAATAGGGCGAAAGGACCCAGAGCGAACAAGTACTAGTGCGAACAGACCAGGATTCCCTTCCCACCACCTAGCTAGAATAGCTAATGGTCCTCCCCCTATGGATAGATTAATTTATACTAGTCTAATAGTCATTATACATATTATATCAATGCCCTAAGAAACTGCACATTGAATTTTTAAAAAGTAAAGTCATGAAGAGTTTAAACCAACACTGCAATCCAGAAATTAGGAATCATGAGCACCTAAAAATGACACATGCCTTTTTTTTCAAAAAAGAAACAAAACAAAACACATAACGATAACTGTATTAACAAAAAGAAACTTATGAAGAAAAAAATAACCGATAGCTTTTCTATGGCCTATTCAGGTTAGATGTTCATTACAAACTCATCGGCCGGTAACATACTAATAATATTCACGAAATAAATATGGATCAACGAAGTACGATATCAACAAATCAATCCCATGATGATGTAGGCCTATAACTGTTAGTTTACCAAGCTCGGCCTATTTTGGTTTAACTTTGATATGAATTCAACATATCGCATGACTTCCTTGGCATTCAGATACACAAAATTGCTACAAAGAAGTAAAGAATCCAACTTTTAATGACATTTACGTTGATATTTTCGGCGCCGGAAATTGACAACGTTGGGCTATATACTGACACAACATCGGTTGAGGTAGATTCCGGCAATTCTGCTTCAAAAATCTAAACCAGTTAGAATTTATTGATGTCTTTGGATATATTTGTTATGTTTCAGAACATTTTAGTGGATAATTATTTTTGAGAGAAGAATAGCTATCGCGTACTTCAGAAACAAGGTTTAGGGAGGACCAAGCCCCCATAGTGGGAACATACAAAATAAAGATGACCGTTCTCCATTTCTACTCGATAGAAGTGCCTAATTTTTCATAACATATACATTATGTACCAAAGATAATTATATGAAAGTATAAAACAAATCGAGGCGGAGATTTTTTAGAAACAGCTAATAATCTTAGCAGACCAATTGACGTAATAGAAAAATAGACGAAAATGGCGCCTTCTTCAATTTCGAAAAAAATCTATTGTTTTACAATTTATTGACACACATTGTTATTTTTAAAGGGGGTTAATATCTATTGATTCACTTTTCCATGAGAATTGAATGAATATTTACTTTAAAAACAGAAATTCTTCCAATTTCTAAACCTACCAACCATGCAAGGAAAAACCTATAAAAATTGAAACCCCTACATTAAAATGGGAACAAATGTTTGCCCTGGCTTGAACACTCCTGTTCTTTACGAATTTCGATGCCAAAAACTAGCGAGAATATGATGTAAAAATTTTTAGAAAATCGAAGGATAGGTATTTTTTTGTGCCCATTTTTAATATAGCCATTTTATCCTACAGTGCAGAAAATCAATATCCGATATTCTATGTTCAGATATAAAAAAAAGAGATTTTCTTTTATTTTAATGTTCAAAAATAAAAAATAATATGTAAATTCATATATTTTTCTCATATAGATTTGCTTACAATCAACAGCATTTATCGTCGGTACTTTGCCGCGAACGAACGAAAAAAAAAATACAAAAGCGCGCCATTTTTCAGTTGACGTCGGCCGACGCAAAATAGTCCAATCATATTTTGGCCAAAAAGGCACATCCGGTTGTCCTACTGTTTGACAAGAATTAAAAATTTTGCCTGCATATTGTTTTTAAATATTTTTTAATTTTAGAAATGAACAAATTCAAGGATGGTAGTAGTCTACCTCATACGTATAGATCACTTTTTCCCTCGTTTTTTCTAAGATGACGTAATAATGCATATGCTAATTGCTTATTATGTAATAATGCATATTGCTAATTGACTAAGTGCGTAATATTGCTAATTGGCTAATTGCGTAATATTGCTTTTTGACTAATTGCGTAATAATGCATATTGCTGAATGACTAATTACGTAATAATGCATATTGATAATTGATTTTATGTAATAATGCATATTATAAGATTTATGTAATACTGTATTTTGTTATATAACTAATATGTAATATATGCATAGATATTATTTTTGGTAAACGAAGACGTGATTATGCATGTTATGTGATGTAAGCAATAGTGCTCGTAAGTAAGTATGATACGCTGCTGATGCGCACAATATGGTTATGCGTCTGGCGCATATAACAAATTTAATCCTGGTATCTATGATGAGTTTATTTATGACAAAAGGAAAGCCGTGTTTCAAATGTTAGTTAGTGGACATTTTTTTTATTACAATAATTATCCTAATTAGTACATTGTTTATGACTTGTTTTCACTCGACCTTTTGGTATGTTTGCTTTAAGATAATTATCATTGATTAGATATTTAAATGATTTTGAAAGAAGAGTGTCATACCATAACTAAGAGAAAATATAAACATGTTAAGATATATTGATCTATTGAAATAAATTATGTTTAAATTAATATTGTTGATAGTTATCTTTTTATTCAACGTTTGTCGTTGTAGCTTGACGATAAAGATTCAAATGATTTGTTTAAAATTTGATTATGAAAACATCTGTCGTTGCAGCTCTCAACACGGTTTTATTGTTAATTGTCGTCAAGTGGCCTGGAGCTTTGTGACGGACAAGTCAACTCGTATTACATATAATTAAACGTTTAATATTAGATAAATATTTATCAAAGCTAATAAATTGATGGCACATTTTTTTTAATTGTCTATGTGCATCTTGTTTTCAATTTTCACAATTAATTCAATAAAACATAAGTTACTTTTTAAGGTTAAGCTAATTATATTTTAATTTTATTCTTTACGCATGCTACATGTACCAGTAACCTACCGTTTTTCAATTTAGATTATCCTTTTTGATAAATTCAATTTTTAATCCAAAGCATTTTATATCACACATGTAAGACATTTAGATATAAAATATCTTATTGTAACTGTTTTTAGTAAAAATATCTTCACTTTTACGACATTTGGTCTAGATCGGAATATAGAGTGTTTTTGTGCAAAATCCCGGTATATATGTATACCAAACTGAAGTGGATATTTTCCCACAACTGCAGCGTCTAAAGGCAGATGAGATGTCCTTAATCACCCATATGACTAGCGGGTCATGCCATGATTAACATCAAAGGTCATGATTTTAAATTCTATAGTTACTATGGGTAAAAGCCAGTGAAAGGATGATTATCTCGGTGAAATACTTAATTATGTCTAGTTAAATACACCAGCTGCCTTTGTAATTAGCAGTTTGAAAAGAACATATTGCAAGCATACTTCAAATCGTATTGCTAAATTATTTGAATTCTATGCAATCCATTTAAATACGGATGCCTGCTTATTTTTTTGCGCCATATGTTAACGTGTAATTAAAAAGGTTGGACAATTTATTGCTTAAGGTAAGATTTATCATATAAATTGTTTGTAGCATCAAATATATCAATTACAAAAAAACAACAAAACCTTTTCGAGAACAAACATATTTAATTAAACAAGTATTACAGTATTTACAAGTCTTGTAAATCGCGGGTGTTAACCCATGATGAAAATCTATCTGGCCAATAAAGATATTTCACAAAATATTCTTTGTTAGGTCCTTTTCCTCTAGTTTTGACAATCTTTTCGATTTTCCATAAATCATTATCTTTCATTGTAACCTTCCGGACTTCACTTTATTAAAAGGTCCCAACTATTTCTTATCCGTTGTAATCCTGGAGGCGATAGATTGCAGCATTGTTTCTCCAAAATCTGCCAGATATTGTAAATATCTCTCCGGTCATTTTTTGTCATATTCCCGATTAAAAATATTTTTAAGATATGTTATTCGAACATGAGTTCCTATTTTAAATTTGAATCTCAAATGTGTTGTCGTTTTCTTTGAAGGCTTCAGTGCAAAGTATGTAGCTAGATGTACGTTTTCTTCATTTTGTTTAGACACCTCATTCGGTGGCATTTCTTTGGTTCTATGTACAGTCTTATTATAACCTGCAGCTTAATCTTGTAATTTGTCTCTGTATTTGTATGTTTGTTTATATGCAAAGTAACGATATATCCTGGTCTTGGTGGTTTTTATTGCTCTTTCTGAAATATCTGCTTTCCCCTCTTCAAAGGCATAGAAATGTTTAATTCCCTCGGATTGAAAAACGCGTTGTACATTTCTTGATCTGAAATGTTGGCCTTTATCGGTTTGTATTCGATTCGGTTTACGACCTTCTTTCAAATTACTTTAAATGCCAAAGCAACGGATTCGCCCTGTTTGTTCTTCAATTTTCACAGCCATATGTATTTGGAAAGAGCATCAACTACGACCAAAAAGTAAGAGTAATCGTCGTTTTATTTTTTAAATTTCACCATATCCATGAGATCTGCAGACCATTGGTCTTCTATACCAGCAACAATAATATGAGTTCGATTTCTAGGTTGTCGAACATCTCTCTGCATTGAATAGGACTTTTGGTTTTGTAACCATTTCCTTATCTTATATTTACTGAGTTTGTATTTTCCGTCACGCTTTACGAATGCGTTTAGTTTATCCGGTCCAGCAAAACTAGCGGCATTTGAGGGTTCTTAATAAATCTTCTGCAAATATTTTTCCCACGACGCCATGTGCACTGGCTGAATGCCGAAAAAAAAATGAAACTCCATTTGAAGTATTATGTTATATATCCTCCACCTCCTCCTCCTCCTTCACCTCCTCCTCCTAAGCAAACATAAAAACGAGAGAGCGAAATGATTTACTTTTATAGTTATAATCCTCCTCCTCCTCATAAATGTCCTCATCTCCCTCCTCAGCATCCTCATCCTCATCATCATCATCATCATCCTCACCCTCCTTCCAATCCTCCTCTTCTTCTTCCGCAATGACTTCATCAAGATAACGATCAAGTTCATTTTGGTATTTTCTTATCGACATTTTTATTACTTTCTTATATTCAGTTCCTTCTTGCATCAGTTTTTCAATGAACTTTATTACTTTTAAATGCAATCTACCAACTCAAAGTTGTAAAATATAATGAACCAAGTTTTCATATTTCCACATAAATTTATCAAGTTCATCCTCTCGAAGTTTTCGGTTAGCTCTATGTTTTGCTTCAGTTTCACTCATACCGTTTTTCATGTACTTTTCAACTTTTTCTTCCCAAAGGTCTTCTGTCTCGTCTCTTGCATATTTAGCTAATTTCTTAAAACATCGCTTTCGCCGTCTTCCATCTCAATGTTTTTTTTTATTTCTTTGAAGGAATATCCTCATCTTCATCTTCGAGTTTACGCTTCATATCGTTATTTTCCAGACACCATCGCTTTACATGCCTCATTAAATAAGATAAGTTTTTGAACATCAATCCACATTCATCACAAAAAGGCATTTTATCTTCTTTAGTTTCAACAAGTTCTGACAAGTCTCCTATAAGCGACTGCTCTCTCGTTCGTCTAACTTCTAACTGGTTAATGTTTTTACCTTCATTGTTCATATACCTTGCCATACCGCCACCAATCATGACATTCTTCTAATGTGTTCTGCCTCAGATCTTCAAACAGGTACCCGTATGGTCCTTTAATTCCTTCCATATATTTGTTCGTGAATCTTTTTGAATTGTTTGGATACATCTGTCTAGCAAATACAGCAGGTGTAACTTGATCACGTGGATTTTTGGAGAGAACTATGTACTGGCTATTAATGCTCATCGTTCTATTTTCCTTTCCTTTCTAAAAAGCATTATGTACGATGCATGTTACACTCAAGTTACGGTGATATCTTCAATCAACAAATAATTTGCACACATCTTTACTATTTGTTGCGTCTTTCATGAGATCATCTAGGATGATTAAACTTGGATATCTAGAGTCAATGAATAAATCGTTGTTAAGGTCATCTGGAATCCCTTGTACGAAAAAAATGTTCTTAATCATCTGTTGCATTTCAGTAAATAATTGCTGCCATCGTTTATAACACCATATAATCCTCTCTGGCGGTGGTTTTATCATACTCCTTGCCCTTTCCAAATGTCTTTTCATCCAAAACGTTTATCCCGACACTGTTGGTCCGGCCAGCATCATGGTGAATGGGTGACCTAAAATGACATTATCTTCAAGGGTCAATGTTGAAGGAGAGATTATATCTGTTTTTGAATGTTCCTTTTCTTGAAGGTATGGTAGAGTCTCCCCATGGCTATTATTTATATGTCTTTGCATATTGTCCTTTCTGGAAAAGGATATTAAACAATGAAGGTACATCTTTCCACTTTGAAATCAAATATTCAAATGACAGTTTATATCAAGACATTTGTTATATAGATCTGTTTATTCTTTTCATATATATATATTCCTTTAATCTACAGGAAATCATCATTTAAGAATGGACCGTCAATCAGAGAAGATGTCGCAAAAGTACAAATGTTTGCATTGTGGGGCAGTCTTTTCCAAGCGGAGTCTATTAGATGAGTACAAAAGAAAATTAACAAACTTTGATAATCCTGAAGATATGTATACCATTAAGGTTAAGGGAGAACATAGAATGCAAAAAGTCAATCCAACATCAACACGATACAAAGTTACCTTCAAAGGTTTTGACATAAGAGGGACTCCTAATATTTTAAAGAGCTTAAAAGTGCTTTTCGACTCCATCATAAAGAACATAACAGAGTTTATGGATCCATCTGATCTCGTTCGGCTGTCAGTTCAAAGTCCAGAACTGGACTTTCCAATCTCTTTGCCGTTTATTCGATTGTCACAACTGCATATCGAACGCTTACTCTCAGAAATAGAACGGGTTCTCCAATCATACGAATAATTTGTTATAGATAAAACCCTTGAAATTAGATTGATTCATGTAAGACTCCCATCTGGTGGTATTGGAAAGCGTTGTAAATATGTAGACTTAGAAAGGACATTGAATGAAAAAAGATGTTTCCTCCAAATCCAAAACAATGATGATTTATGTTAAGCCGATGCAATTATCACTGCTAAAGCCCGATTAGTTGGGCACGAAAAATGGAATTATATCCGACTTGGCAGAAAAATACAAGGAGAATTAGCCAAAGAGTTGCACAATTAAGCTGGTGTTCCATTTCGCAGATGTGGAATAGAGGAGATTAAAACCTTCCAGAGAGTTTTAGACGGCTACCAAATACATGTTGTCTCTAAAGAGCATCTCAATGCCATAATATATGGAGGACCAGCTGCAGAAAAGAAAATTTACCTATTCCTCCACGATCAACATCATGACGTTATAACAACAATGCCTGCTTTTCTCAGTCGAAATTATGTTTGCACAAAATGTAACAAGGAGTACGATCATAAAGTAGATCACTCCTGTAACAATGTATGTCACCAGTGATACAAAACCAATGACTTTGGTGATGAAGATTGGATATACTGTAATGCTTGTAACAGATAATTTAAAAGTGTTAAATGTTATGAAATGCACAAGCAGGAAACTTCAACAGGAAAATAAACCTAACTTTAGATGCAGAAAGTGTAATCAGTCCGTATGTACAAAGCTACATAAAATAGCTCATATTATATCCCGAAGGAACACAAATGTTACATGGTACCAGCATGTTCTGAAAATATAGATACAGTGCAGCATGACGCCAAAGCTGGGGGAAAATAGGGAACAACTGAAGAAGAAAAATACAAAAACGTTCATATGTTTTTACTTTGAATATACACAAGACAAAGTCTTAAAGTGCAACATGGGGTACGAAAAAAACATCGAAGGGCGTAAATGTAAAAAATGCAAGCAGTCTTGGTGTGGACAGCACATACCAAATTTATGTATTGCTTACAAGATATACGAATTGTGCAAAGACACAAACGTTGACAAGACCAGTCATTGCTATTCATGTAGAAAACATATATTTAGTGGACAATCTTCAAGAGACGACTTTTGTCGCTGGTTGTTTACGGAGAAAAATGCTGTATCAAAAATCTATGTCACAACTTTAAAGGTTATGATAGCTATCCTATCTTGCAATATCTTTACAAAAATGCTATATTGTCAGAGGCAATTGTTACATGTTCCAAGTTTATGTCAATCGATGTTCCCCAGTGCAATATTAGATTTATTGATTCGATTTGTTTTCTACCAATTGCTTTAGATAAATTTCCTAAAACATTTGGTCTATAGGAAATGGTAAAAGTTTACTTCCCACACTTGTTCAATACTTAAGAAAATCAGCATACACATCTACAAAATCTTCCTGATTCGAAGTTCTACAATCAAGATGGAATGACAAGAGACAAAAGATCCACATTTATGCAGTGGTATGAAGAGCACAAGAACGATCCTTTCAACCTACAAGAAGAACTATTGAAATATTGTTGATCTGATGTCAATAGTTTACGAAAAGTTTATTTAGAGTTCAGAAAGATGTTTATGGATATAACAACGAAAGCCGATTTAGATGGAATAGACCCCTTTGAAAGCTGCATCACGATAGCATCAGCGTATAACCTGGTTTTTAGCAGAAATTTCTTGGAGCATCAAAGTATCGGTATTATACCACCTAATGGATACGGATGTGAACATAAGCAGCCCATCAAAGTTTTGAAATGAATGAAATATTTGTCAGTAAAAGATACTATCGACATTATGCATGCCGGAAATGGCAGCGAGAAACAAATTGGTTCGTTTCTGGATATCGGGAGACAGAAGAGGTTAAACGAAGTATATGAATGTCATGATTGTTTCTGGCACGGTTGTGAAATATGCTTTGGAAGATCTACCGTAAATCCAGTAACTGGTAACACCATGGCGGATCTTTTCCAGCGAACAATGGACAAGAGGACATATCTTGAAAACGATGGTTATAAGTATATATCGATATGGGAATGCCAGTTTCACAATGAATTAAGGAGTAATGAACAGATGAGGAATTTTGTTGAAAATCTATGCCTTAAACATGTTAAAGATCCATTGGAACCCCGAGACGCATTTCATTGAGGTCGAACTGAGGCATTTACAATGTACAAAGAGGCTTAAGGAGATACAATAGATAAATATGATGTAACATCATTATATCCGTTTATTAACAAAACGGGGAAAATTCCTTTGGGTCACCCCAAAATAATCACAGAAAATTTTTAAAACATTGATAGTTATGAGGGGCTAATCAAATGTAAAATTGTTTCACCTAGAGGATTGTTCCTACCAGTTTTGCATTTAAAATGCAATGTAAAACTTTTGTTTGGGTTTTGTCATACATGTATGAAAAACAACTTTACTGCATATACCCAATACAAGGGCAGGTTTGGGTTTACCTTTTGGTAAGAACTCAACAATACGTTTTTGCTCATTGCTGTTATCTATATTTCAGGTAATCATATGACAGGGTTCATTGGTAAGTGTTTTATTTTTATATCTATTGACCATCAACTTAGAAATGTAATGTTAACATGATATTGGCTGGCCATTTTTCATATTTTTCAAAACAACTTTGTTAATAAACACATTTCATACTTGCCTATCGTGTAAAGCTACATAAGCAGAATTCTTTTTTTTTTTTATTCAATGAGCGTAAATCATTCTATCTGATGTGAGAATTGATGAATAGAATAAAAACTTGTTTTTCTTATTTTTGTTTATCGATATTTCCTTGTTACGGGGTCAACTGTCAAATTGGCGGGAACTGTGTTTCACCCGGATTCACAGGCACGTGCAGCTGTGTCAATGGCTACCATGGGGATAGATGTCAAAATCGTAAGTATATATAAATAGATATCTGTAATCAAATATTGTAATTATTTTTGAAATATTGAAATAACGACAAATTATAAAAGATTAAAATCAGTAAACGATGGCTGCAAATCTGTTTTACATTTAAGAAAAAATGAGAACAATGCCTTTAGAGAATTACAACAAAATCTTAGATTAGGGATACCATGTATATGTACGCTAATTGCATTTCTTTGACGCAATGAAAAAAGCTTGTCGTGACAAGCAAGGACATATGTTGTGGGTTTTGTGCGTGTAGTGTGAACTCAGGTGTTTTACTGAATAATTAATTATTTGAGAGTGCAGCTCAAGGTCAAGGTCAGATGGAATTTTAATTGTTACACAACTTATTGTCGTGAGGTAATACACCGTTATACTCATCAAATAAATATCAGAAACATATAGTAACGTAACAGACAAGGAAAAGTATAACTTGGGTATTATTAGATGGAAAAACACTTTACAAAAAGCAACACACCTTAACAGGAAAATATAACCTACAAATAGGTCAACAGGACTATTATTGACAAAGACCTCATATTGAAACTCATTGACAAATTGCACCAATTTCGATATTTTTTTATATGATCTTTGCTATCGATTTTTTTGTTTACTACTTCCACTACTAAGAGTATATACTGCAGGGAACACAAATGTTGCAACAACCGATTTGGGTCTCGTATGTAAATAGAAAGATCTTTGGAAAACAGTTTATAGCCCCTGTAACGTGTTATTTGTCTTAATGAAGAATTATAAAAAATTCAAAATTTATTTCATTATAGCTTAAACAGTGTTATTGACTCTCATTTCAAAATGGGAAAAATCAGGAAAAAAATTAGTATTCGTTATATAACATGCAAAGCATATCAAGTGCTTATTAGCTATGGCTTAGAAGAAATAACTAAAAGTTGACATTTTGTCTTTGGATCTCGTTAATTATGTCCACGAGTTGGCATCAGTTGATGACCAAAGTCAGGAAATGTCAGTCTTAATTCAATTTGATAACAGAAAATATTAAACAAAAAAACTTACCACCATCATGATAGTTTTGCTTCCGATAATCCATTTCATCTATGTATCATACGGAAATTTACCCAAAGGAACTACCATTAAATAAATATGATATAAACAATAATAAAAAATGAAAACAACACTACATAATTTCATGTGTCCGAAGCCCATTTTTTATATAACTTCATCAGGAACGATCAAAGCCAAATATTGAACGCCAGGGACGTATAAGAACCGAAACAGGTGAAGAGGTATATAAAAAAAAAACATAAAAGTAATAGCCAAATCCATCTTAGTAAATCTTTGCCTTAGGGAGTTAAAACCTTGGTTTCTTTGTGATTTCTAAATTTGTAAACCTACAACTGTCCTAATATCAGTTTCACTAGGGAAAGTCTATGCTAAAGTTTACGACAAAAGAGACGTTTTTCAGATTTTTATTATTACCGTTTGTTTTTTTGTTTTTTGACGATGTAGAACTCTTGGCCTCTTCTTACGAAGTGTATATGGGTATTTCAAAACTCGTTTGCTATGGCCACGTCTGAAGTGAAATTTTAGGTTTCAATCATTTATATTACTGGTAAACTAGAAAGTTTGTGATTTCGTTACCACTCTTTGAATAAAACTTGTACTAAATTATCTCATAGATAAAAGGATTTGGTTTAGCAGTAAGCCTGTACGCGTAAAAATCTTAATATCGACCGAATATTACATCTTAACTTTCCCGATGATGCTGTTTATAGAGCCTGTTAACTTGTAACATTGCAGTAATTTCTTCCAGAAACATCCATGCAGTCTTTATTGATCGGTACTAATACTAAAACTAATCGGTATTGATTGTTTTGTGTATAATATATGAAAACAAAAATAAATAGGTATTGCTATACAGTAATGAACAGTTATTATCCTAAATCATGTCGATACTTATATTTTTGCTTTTCTCATACTATTCACTAAATCCATTGAATATGTATTAATTGAATATTTTAGTCTTCAAAAGGTGATTTACTTTTCAGTTGGAATTGGTTTTGAACTAGCATTTCGTAACTGCTATACTCTTAGGTACTTTATGTTTTTTTGTTTTTTTTGGTTTTTTTTTTAACACGCATTTTTAAGTTTTGAGGATTATGGAGACTTAAGGTGAAGTTTTTTAAAACAATCTATAATTATACATTATTGTCGAGGTACCGTTACTATATGAATTCAAAAGTATAGTCATAACAAATATTTCTTATAGAACGAGGGCTGCATATCAAAATCTAATGAAGAATACCAAAATGCATTGCATAAGATCTGACTCTGAAACCATGCTTAATTCTTTTTTTAAATATTATAAACATGCAAACGGACTGAAGTCAAAATATGCACAATTCAACACTGTTTTCTTTTTGTTTCGTTTTCTGTGCATTTGAAACACTATTCTTGTACTCTGTATCATTTGTCATATTGTGTTGCAGTGTTATTTGAAAAACGCTTTTTATTAAATCAAAACAATTCGATGACTTATCATGCCATTGTTCTAATCGTCTACATGACTGAGTTACAAATAATGAAATGTGTATCGAAATTGACTGAAATGTATATCGATATTGACTGAAAACTTTCAAAATCTATAAACTGAGCAAAGTTAATTAGGGATGGACTCAACAACGTAGGATTTGGAGAGATGAGGTCTTCAGTCACAACCCTTTCATAATGAAATGCGAATCGATTGACAGAAAAGGATTAAATCCTGTGAACTGGGCAAAGTTGATTGGATATATTTGATTTGGAGAGATGTGGTTTTAAACTGTCAAAGCTGTTGGTATTGAGATTTAATTTTCGAGTCGCAATTGTACCGTAATTTATATGTACAATTTGCCATCAGTGTATTGAGAACGAATTCAATATTATCCTAGTGTGCCTGAAATGTAAACAAATACATAAAAAATATTTTTGGTGTATGCCAAATGTTTAAATTGAACTTTTGAGTAAAAACAAAATTAATTAGGGCAACTGCAGTTAACCAATGTTCATATTTCATAAATCGAAGAAAAAGACAAAGCAGGTAAACAATCAAAAACTTTGGGAATTGCATGCACTCAAACAGGGTGCGTCGAAAGTGTAATCATCTCCTGCTACGCATGCCTCAACCGCTACCTGAATACACACTCAGTTAAAATGTCACAATCGGAAGTAGAACACATGCTGTTAACTAGTTCAGGAAAGTACATGTTTACTGCATTTAAAATTGGAGACAACGTTATAACATGATGTGCATCTGCTTTTTAACTTGTTTACTTCAAAATTATTCATCTTTGCTTGAATAAAAGCCTATTTAAATCTAAGTTTCAGAAAACGTCACCGGGTATTTCAACAGTTGTCAAGATCCTGATAAAAAAAGTTGTTCTTTTAAGTCTTGGTATTTTCTCCAAAAAGAAGTTACTTTGTGCTGCGATGTGTTCACAACTAAACGCTTGTGCTGTTTTTAAATACCACAACCAGAATAAAAGGTAATGTATTTTCTCATCATTTACACGTTTTAAAGATAGTTTGTTCACGATAAATTCTTCACTTTTAAAAGATTGGTCTGAAGCTTTCAGTTTTCTCGTTTCTGTATTTTTTCTTTATTAAAAAAATAGTAATTATGTTGTATAAAATTAACCCGAATATGACACCATTTACATTTGCTGAACACGAGATTAATACTGCCTTAAAAATGAATACTAGTAATAGTAGGGCATTTTTGCCATCGTCCTAACGTAATTAAGATATCGATATAAAAAACAGAAAAGAGATAGACATTCTAGAAGATTTTCGTAGTTACATATACTTAATCATTTAAGTGCAAAAACGAAGCATATTATAATGTAGAGCTGAATAAGCGTTGCAAATCTGTTTTTAACAACAATGTTTTGTTACATTGAGTATTTGTTTTATAAACTAAAAATATGCAAAGGGAACAAAACAAAGACTTGAAGTAACAGTCACCTAGGAAAATATTTGTCATTTTCTGGTGACGTTAAAGTCGGTATATATTGTGACAACTATATGCAGCTAAAACTGATCGGATTATTATTAGCATAGATGAGCCAAATTCTGTATCAACGCAGTGGTATTTTGCATTTACTGGCGTCCAAAATATGTTCTATAATGTTCAAATCCGGCAATTTTGAGAGCCATGTAAATGCGCCTTGCTCTATAGGGTTGTTCAGCATCATGCCTAAACATATCAATTTTGTCAGTAACATCTTTTAAATGTTCCTGCAAAAATCATATTTATAACACTGAATCGTTCAATTTCCTTAGACACTCGTTTTTTACTATATCAATGTCAAAAAAATGACGCTTCCCCAGCCATGATTGTCAATTTCCGTCTCATAGGTAGGGGCGAAACACTCATAGCTTTACCAAAAATTGGGCACAAGTTCCTCAAAGTCAAAACACGCAACGTATGACGTGTGTGTACTTGGGTCTCAACATACCCAATAAAATGTCCTCCGCGTTGGCGAAAACTGTTTCTGACTGTCCAGGTAGAAATTTTCCGTAAACCCTAGATACCAGCAGCAATGATCCGTTAATTCATTCTCATAGGGAAATGTTTAGCTGATGAAGTTGGTTTAATCTCTGCAAATGTCTTGAAACTACATCCACAATAATGTTATCCCTATTATAATGCAAAAAAAAATAGTCCATTTCATTTATTCATTCCGCTTAATGATGATATTGCCTTTGACAAATAAACAAGGTAACGTCATATGTATGCCGCTGACGTCAAATTTAAGCAATGGGCCTGTTCATGCTTCTTAAACGCCTCATAATGTCATAAAGTAAGACAAAAGGAACATTTTAGATGAGTTTGTTTTTTTGTTTTAATCATAAAATATTATCATATGGGACGGGGGTAAAAAGGAACAGCAAAAACCGTTCCTTTTTATAAGGCTTTCACGGTTGCCAACATTCAACCTTGGGCAAGACATTTATATTCGAATTCATTATTGTTCGGGATAAAAAAAAATGATCATAAATGCCCAATCCATGGTTAAATGAAAAAAGTCTACGGTTGCCATTGAATTGAAATTGCTAAATATATTCTTCTTTCTATTTTCTATATTAACAGATGTGAGCTCTTGTCCTTTGGAACGTACCCTCTAATAGATGATTCAAAACCTACTGAAGCCGGATGGGAATACTACACTGAAATTGACGCTGGAAAAAGGCATGTGTTGGATGTTTCTTCTGTCGTTAGCATGTATGTCACTGCCGAAGACAGAAGTATTACGTTTTCATTCTAAGAATCATAAAGCATGTGAATTTTATAAACAAAAGGAATGTTTTATCGAACAGCATGGCATGTTTAGAACTATTGATTCCTTTATATTTGAATAACCTAGGATATAAACAGACACTGCATTTGTATAAAATGTATTTGTCTTTTTGAACTCCAAAAAATCTTATCCAACACATGAACTCTAGGTCATAATTTTAGTAAAAAATATTATCGTATAATTGTGGCATGTTATTTATTTTTCTTTATGAAGATGTATATCTCGTTTCACTCTGAACGGAGTGTGATGATACTAGGCAATTATGCATGCATTTGATTGGCATACCTTGTGCTGTGTTACGATATTGAGATATTTCAAGTGAGTATTATTTAGGTCAATGATGACGTTTTTCCTCAGCAACGGCACTTTGTGATTTCTGTAAACAAAATATACTAGACACTCGAATGTTTCACCTGAAGATATTTTTTTTGTCAAAGTTGATTCCATCCTGAAGGGTGGAAACAGCTTGAAAACGTCTGATCTTAACAGAAGTCTGGGTTCTGTACACAATATTCACAATCAGTTGGCGGACTTATTATTGAAGTGCAAATTTCTAAATCGATAATATTCAACCAGAAAAAGTACAACATGTAGAATGTTTACCATAATTAGTCGTCACTGTCAAATATATAACAGGATTTATTGCTAAACAATGTTGTTAAAGTCATTTTATTTAGTTTTAATTAAAACATAACTCCAATGTATTCGAAAAGATGCAAAATACACCAAATGGATATTCAAACTAACAACTCGAAAAAATTAACTGACAAACCCATGGCGAAAAAGGTAAAAAATAACGAAGACAAACAGCAGTAATAGTACACGACATACAAAATTAAAGAACGAGTAATATGAATCCCACCAAAAACCTGGGGATACCTCCGAATTGTCGATCCGATGTGATGATATTTTTGCCAACTGAGTCGTTTAATGTTATACCATTTCATAAATTTTGTAATTGTTCTTTTCTGTGTTAAACTTCTTTAGCTTAATTTACCCATTGATGAAGTTAAAATTCTACTTTGTTATCCAATCAATGTCATTATGTTAGGTATTTTTAAGATCAACAACTTTCCCTACTTTATAATCTAAAGCCACAAGTAAATGTTCCGGTTGTTTTTATGCATTGAAATTTGGACGAATATATCAAAGTTTGAGTATATTCTTGGATGTAAAACGTCAGATTTTTTATGTACTTTAAACAATGTAGGGCGAGACGATTTCATCTCAGCAGAAAACAACTTTTAGCTACCTTTAAAATTCGTAAACTTGGTAACCTACAAGCATTTGTAAAAGAATATAATTTGTATTTATTTCAGTTGATTGTTTATATTTTTGATCTTTTTTTATAACTCTTTCATTAAACAGTTAAAGCTTTTATTTTATTTTTTATTATTTTTTTTTGGTGGATTCCGATTCTCTTAATATTTATTACTTTAAATAAAATAAATTCATTAAAGATAGCATGTTTTTAATTCGGTCAGTCAGACGCACATGAAGGAAGGGCGCAAATTAAGACTTCGACTGGAACCTGGATTCTGGAAGACATTTTATGCAACGCCAGACAAAGTATAAACCCAACAAAGAGTTGTTGGAACGGTTTTGTTAAAACACATATCACGTAGATCTCACATTTAATTTATCCTGGATTACACGAATTCGTAATAACTTAGCTTATGAAAGAGAAACTGTTTTCACTATTCTCCTGTCGAAATCAAAATGTTATTCATTATTTTGTCACGCTTCGTCTACTTGCACTCACCTAGATGCAGCTTGTTTTCCAGTAAAATGACACACTTTTCCCTAGAGTTTTGAAGCGTCAACGTGAGAATCAGTGATTGTGTCTTTGGATTAAAAAAAATTAAAAT
Organism: Mytilus californianus; assembly: GCF_021869535.1. Lineage (NCBI taxonomy): Eukaryota > Metazoa > Mollusca > Bivalvia > Mytilida > Mytilidae > Mytilus > Mytilus californianus. The sequence continues at coordinate 1,291,919 of NW_026262699.1, forward strand.
TGAAATTACGTAACCTTTACAAACTAGTATGTATAACAAATATCTTATAAAGATTAAAGAATATAATTATAGATACAACCGTGATCATCACTCGCCATATATCACAGACATGTCATAATGAACAGCGAAACTTGTTTTTGAATTTTTGCCAGATATTTGGACTCCTCTGGTTTTATCCATATAGTCCCATTTAAAATATTTGCCTGCTAACCCCTACTTCTTTTTACAAAATTTTATTTCATATAGTTTAAAAAGCCAGATTTGAAAATTTTATAAAATCCTTGTTATTTTTTTTAATGTTTTTGAAAGAAAATGCTTCCACTGTTTAATGTAGAAAAAATCAAGAAAGAATCATTTCCCGCCAAATTTTAATGGCTTAAATCTCGAAAACAAGCACACGGACCATCTTTTTTTTTCTGCTTTTTTAGTTCCATCTTTTTTACATATAAGTAAGTTGTAACAGTCTTTAAAAAGCTTGTTATTTTGAAATGGAGTAGCGAACATCCTTGAATATATTTATGTGTTGACGTGTTTGTGCGATATGGTACTTAATTAACCACCCATTATGCTAATCAAAATACTCAATAGGCATGTCGTATATTAGGTTATTTTGATTTAATTGTGTTTTAACGCCACCTTTTAGCATCGCCTTTGGGCTATTTCGTGGCGGCCAGTTTTTATAGGTGGAGGAAGCCGATGTCCGCAGAAAACCACCGGCCCTTCTATTTGGAAAACTGACAATCCTAGTCAATTAAGATTGTAGCTGAGTGCACCGACTCGAGCGGGGTTCGAACTCACAACCTAAGTGTTGACTTGCTAGTGATTACAGTAGTAACTACTTAGAACACTTGACCATCGAGGCTCCTCGTAGATTTAGACTAAAAAAGAACACAGAACTGTCAAATATAGCGTCTTATCAAACATATCTTGTACATCTAGCTGCCCCTTAAAACCCATCATACTTATCAAGGCAAAACCATAAACATAAATGATGGACTCTAGTTTGAATAAGAATTGAATAATGATTTGCCCACCCTATCTTTATATTCTAGATAAATAAGGATAAATCTTCTCTAATTTAAATACTTTCTAAACTTTTTTATTCTTCATTGTCAAACTTAAAAAAACATATATGCATGCTTAAGTATGTGGTCTGATTTGTATAGACAAATAAAGGTATGCCAATATATATACTGTATGTCAAGTTCTATATTATACTGGCTTTATATAGACAGACAATTACTTTTAGAGAAAATGCTGCCCATTAAACATCTATAAACTACATTTATAGAAAAACAACATTGATGTAATAAAAGAAACCGACTGATAAAGTTCTTGGTATGTGAAAGGTTCAAAAAGTCTTTGTTACAGTCCATAAGTCATTACATCAACATATTTAGTGAATAGTTGATGTGTTAAGAGTGCCTATGGAACAATTGCACTATAATAATTTCAAAAACACCACATGAGTAGTATCTTCGGCTCACTTGCATGGCTAATTAAAATTACATTCGAAAACAATGTAGGTTATAGAATATCGAATGTAATAAATATTCAGTACAGCTGTGACATAAAAATTAAAATGGTCATAAAATATATACATACTAAATGGAAATTTCGCATCATTAAATGTTAACAAATTGAAATATTTAAAAATTGGTAACATTATAACTACATATTTTTCTACATGTACCTGCCAACTGTCTTGTTTAATTACGAGTATACCAACTGATATAATTGAAAATTGTATTTGCATACTTCAAGATAGTATTGTTCATGTATTTTTGTAAAATAATTTCACTCTTGTATAAGCAAATAGCTGATACGGGACTTTATTTATCATTGATCTATTTGGACTTGATTTGACTTGTTGAATATTACTTTGAAAAGCACCCATTGGTAAAATTGGGGAATGTGGCGATAAAAGAGAGTAATGTTGTTTTTTTTTTCATATTCAGATCTGTGTTATTAATTAATTGACTGATTGATTGGTTGAATGATTTCTCGGTTGAATTTTCACAAGACAGGACAACAATAACACAGAATATATGTTGCTGTATCGAAATAAACTATCCACGAATTATCTTTACGCTTTTTCATAAGTAATTAGTCAATGAAAATACTTCAACATAAAATTCAAATCCACCAAACAAAATATATAGGTTTTTTGCATTAAACTAAATAGACAAAAATTTGTACAAGATCATATAAATAATGGTATGATAATACGATACAAATAATAGAAAAGTAGTGCGAGAAAGTGTTAATGTGTAAAACCACTAATTCATAGTCTCATTGTTTTCTATGTTAAGTTCTGCAATTTCAAGCATTAATGGCTACTTTATCTTAAGTTCAAATAAAATGGCAGTTATTTCATGTGAAAACTATACATTATCCTGACTTGTGCTGAAAACTTCAACATACATTTACTTACATATTAGAGTGATCCTAAGTGCCCAAGCTTTCATTTGATACCAACACTACCCAAACATTTCACCTATTGACAATGATACATCTATGCGTATGAACTATTTTGTTTAAAATGTGTTCTACTTTCTTGTATGTTCTTTTCGATCGGGACTAAATTAGTGGTTCTATACCTTAAGGAATGTTTCAAGGTCTCGGTTTGTAAACATATATATGATATATTCTCCGTGAATTCAATTTAACGTGTTTTTTCATCATAATATTGAATGTGAAAAGATACAATATAAATCTTGTAAATATTATTTTTGAAAAATAAACAGAACAATAAATCCATTTCTTGGATTTCTCAATTCTACTGATATCCTCAGCTTTCAATGTTTGGATTTCAGCGTTCCAGATGAAGGTTAATCCAGAAAAAGCGCTTCAGATGCATGAAATAATAACATGTTGGTTTCATTTATTTGACAGTTATATTTCATATTTTTATTATGACTATCGTCGGTTCAAAGTCAAAAGTCATATATATCTGACATACCGCTTTCACTGCAGTGTTTATAAAAACATCTTTATTAAAAGATAGAAGGTAAACAACAAAAGTAGTGTCATATTTTCGCACTTAATCTAATTGCTATGTTGTAAATTTTAATTAAATCATTACAAAGTACAAATAAGCACACATATATCCGTGACCTATAACAGATACACATAATGATAATACTAGATTTATCTCCGTCGTATTGAGAGCCATTTGATTTTAAACAGGTGTAATCTTTTACATCAGGTAGATTGATAGTGCATCAGTTTCAGTTACTTGAAAGGCTTATTCACTGAATTGGATCTCATTTTCTGTAATAGCTTTTCGGCACACCTGGTAAGTTTTGTGTTTATTATTTTTTGCTGTAAGGGGGCTAGCATTTGATTTCATTAGGATGAACAATTTTGTCCTGCTTTTTTTCAGATGGAAATAAAACTGGCGTTTAACATTTTTTGGACTCTAACGGCATTATCATGATTATAGCTTTTACAATGAGTGAAGGAATGCGTAAATGAACATTCATTGACAATGCGACGTCATACGCCAAATGCCTACATAAGTCTCTTCAGTAGCACTGTAATCAAAACAATCAAACGTCGAATCAAGTTCGAAGTTGAAAGGGATTGTAAAGTAACAAATCAAATACAGTATGCAAAATACTTTTAGAAAATCGTCGGTTTTTCGAAATTTCAGCAATGTGTAAACTTCTGAATGATCGCATATCAACTTTGTTAACATGTTTCAACAGAAGTGCAAACTCTTGAGCTATGGCATCGACCCAGTCAGAAATTTAAGAAAGTGATTCAAACGGAACAGGCTCCTATTTTTTCTTTTTTTTTTCTTTTCTCTTTAATGTGCATTTATATAATGCAAGAGCAATCTTCAGTTTAACCTATATAATATCAACTCTTTGTAGTCTTTATTTTGTAAATGATTGCATTCAACTTTCATCAGTACATTGATAAGATCTTTTGTATTAAATAAACTTTATGTGAACTGTAAATATTTGAAAGGAGAAAATATATAATTATATGAATAAAAAGTAAAATCACAAAAAATACTGAACTCCGAGGAAAAGTCCCTAATCAAATGATAAAATTAAAAGCGCAAACACATCAAACGAATAAATAACAACTTTCATATTCCTGACCTGGTACAGGCTTTTTCTTATGAAGGTGAAATAAAATATTGATTTGGAAAATGGTGGGTTAAACCTGGTTTTATAGCTAGTTAATAATTATCAAAGGTACCAGCTCATAATTTAATACGCCAGACGCGCGTTTCGTCTTCATAGAACTGCTCAGTGACGCTCAGATCAAAATAGTTAGAAAACCAGTAAATAATACTTTTGCAAACAGTAAATTTATAAAAATGACCATATAATTGATATTCATGTCAACACCGAAGTGCTGACTACTTAACTTCTCACTTGTTAGTCAGTCGAAAAATTCCATTATATTGACCAATATTTAGGAAGCTGATCCAGTGAACCGAATACCTAAACAACATTTAATTTGTATTATTTTGTATTACAATAGAAATATTACAAGATACACGGGACTAGGTTACGAGGTTTTATTGTATTATTTTCACTACATGAATTATGCTTGTCATAGTCAACCCTATGTTTTTGTACTTGTACTTTATATTCTACACTCTATTGGTTAACCTCTTTGATCTAGTGCATTAGGCCAGCAGTTATATAGAAAATATGAATTCAACTCCCTCAGTTAAAGATGACTTGTAAAGTTGTTTGATCGTATAGCTTTTCGCGTGTCAGTAACGTATACATACGTGGCTTACACATTTTGGGTTTGAACGTTCATGTTGAGATAAAACCAAAATATCACTTCCGTCGCAACACATTGATGGCGTATATTTTCAATTTTTTAATGTATTAACAAATATTTTGCTTTTGCCCTGAAGTGTCTATTACGATTTGTTTTTTATTTAGATATTACCTAAAATGTATTTTTTGTCTACAGAAATTTTAATATGACTTCCACAATTTTGTGTGGTACATTTCATTATGATGATGATATCAAGGATGCAAGACAGTGGTGTACAAATTGTGAAGAAGGACTTTGTAAGGACTGTGAAAAAGTTCATAGATCTACCAAAATTACCAAAACCCACAAAATCATTTCCATTATTGATTATCAACAAATAAAGGGTGTGGTAGTAAGCCAAATATGCAAGCAGCATGGAAAAAGTTACGATATGTACTGTCCCACACACGACATCGTTCTATGTAGCGCCTGCGTTGATCAGCATAAACCCTGTTCTCAAGTCATTCCACTAACCGAAGCTGCTGTAAATATGAAAGAATCTACTGCATTTACGGACTTAGAAGAAACGATAAATGGAGCACTATATAATACCAAAACAAATATCAAAGAGTTAATGTCATGTGCTAAAGCATTCAATAAACAAGAAGAAAATATCAAGAAGAAAATAAAGGCAGTGCGAGAAAAACTGAATAACATTTAGATGAAATGGAGCAGAAATTGACCAAAGATTTTGCAACAAAATCGAAATTTTGTAAAACTACATATGCAGTTACAATAAAGCAACTAATTTCGACAGACGACAAGTTAGCAAAGTTAAAAAAGGATACCAAAAGCCTGACACGATTTGCGTCAGATGAGCAAATATTTCTAAAAAAGCGAGAAATATGCAAAGTCGTTGAAAAAGAGATTAATTCCATGAAAACCATATTTAACGCCGGAAAATCATATGAAATAAACCTTGAACTTGATTCTAACATTTCAATATTTCTAAACAATGTCAATCATCTAGGCAGTATATCAATTAAAGAAGACAATGCCAATTTGCTGTTTAAGGAAACAAATTTAAATCAAGCCCAAATGCAAGTTTCTCTGCCACTCGTACAGGAACTCCAATTGAAACAAAAGTTTATATTTGAAAGGCATAACTTTAAGTTGGTCGTGACCGGTTGTATAATGTTAGCAAACGGAGATGTGCTTATTGCAGATCATTGGGATACAAACAAAGTATTTATATATCCTGAATCTGGGCAACATCCCAAATACATTCAAATTCCTGATTTTCATTATGATTTAACAATAATTGATCTAGATCATATTGGTATTACACATGGAAATAGTATTTTTGGTACTAATACGCTGGAAGTTATAAAGCTTAGTACAGGCGTTGTTGAAAAAAAGATTTCTACTAAACAATTTGCAAAGAAAGAACACTGTTTCGGAATATCTTACTGGGACGATAAATTATATGTGATGGTTGAAAGGGTTGGAATAGTCGCGCTTGACACATCAGGCAAAGCCTTAAACATCCTGACAATAGGCACTGAAAAAGGTCGGAAAGTCGTCGTCTTTAAAGACAGGATATACTATACGAACAGAAAAAAAGAACACTGTTCACTGCCTGAATACAGAAGGTCAGGAAATTTGGGTTTATCAAGATAAATCTATTGTTGAACCTTGTGGTTTAGCTGTAGCTAGCAACCTTGACTTGTTTGTATCAGGTAGCATATCTAACAATGTTATACTTATCAAATGCGATGGAAAAGATAGCAAGGTCTTATTGCAGAAAGGAGATAATCTAGTAAAACTTAAAGCAATACATTCCAATAGAGAAAGGAGAGAACTATTAGTATGCAATGAAAGCAACCAACATGCTGCAGTTTACAAAGTAATATAGAGTATCTAAAACATTAAATTTTATCAATTTTATTCTTTTAACATTGTTTCCTTTATCGTAAATACATAGATGTTCTTCAATGTGATTGTAATTAATTCGCGGTAAACGCAGCTTTTCTATTGTATAGTTTCTGATTCAACTATACGATGTCGTCCAGTTTAATCAAATTAAAGAAGGTTGACACAATATTGAAGACGCAGTGTATTGATTATTAGGCTATATAAACATCTAGATTTCCTTTTAGAATGGTCTGAATATTATTGCAAAAATTGTTTAATGATATTCATTGCAAAATATATAAAGACCATTTACATGTATTTAAATGTGTATGTATCATATTTAGAGAATAACTACTATTGTTCATGTTAAAGAATACCAAGTCAGGAATATGGCAATTGTTCTCTAATAGTTCGTTTCTATGAATTTGCGTTGTTGTTTGTTTTTGTTGCACTTCGGTGTTGTGTTATTTGTTGTTTTCCTCTTATAATTTATGTTTCCCTCGGTTTTTTTTTTTTTTGTCTTCCGGATTTGATTTCTCTCAATCGATTTATGAAAATGGAACAGCTGTATACTACTGTTGCCTTTATTTAGAAGAAAGACCAGTAAGTGGATTTACAAATTTTAGTGCAATAACATTAATTATAGTTATGTTTTCATTATTGAAATAATTGCCACATAGAGAGAACATTAGGAAGCCCATATTATAATAACCTCACTGTGGGCGTAAACTATTAAGCGTTTTAAACATTTTTGTAGTTACATTGATAAATTCTAAATGATCAAGGAGATAACTTTATCTTGTTTATCATATTGATAGGTTTTAATTTGATCGTTCCTTAAATATTGTTCTCGATTTCAGATTTAAAATGTGTTGAAATAACTGGAGATACAATTTTGTTAAATTTCTGTTTGTTGTGGCAGAATTAGTTAACATTGTTAGCAATTTAAGATATGATACACATTCAAACGAGTTAAACTCCTCCATCTCTTTGAAACATGTCTCTAAACTGTACATTTAAATTTTAAAATTTCTAACTAAAGGCTTGACATATATTTTCAATCGATAATATTTAACTGCCATTATATGTTATCTAACTTATTGTATAGGACACGTTTCACATGAGATAACAGGTTGAAATATGAGACATATAATTATATTTATCAAAGTTGTACTTATATCGATGCAAGTTTGTTGTTTTTGGTAAATTACACGTGTATATGCTATTTATAGATAGGTCTGTTTGATTGAATATATAAAGTATGCGGGTAGAATTTCATGCACGGTGGTTTGATAGTAGTTCATTCGAGTCATTGCAGTCAAGTGTTTTAGAGGCTTTTTTCGAAATCTTACAATTTGGTACATTTAACTTAGTATGGAAAATTCTGAAAGTAAAGAGACTATTCCAAATACCCGTAGAGAAGAGCAACAAACAGCCAAAGAAGTTGCTGAACCAACCTTATGCCTTTTCAAGGACTATTTTGACAGCATAATAGGTAGTATAAAACGTGAGTTTAAAGAAGAAGTGACAAGTTAATCAGATAAAGTCTTGAAAAAATTCGAAGCAAAACATTCATATAATTTTAAGTTTTCCGGGAATAAAGTTCAGTACGAATTTAATTCTGACATTGACCACGTAATATCAAGAATCAAACGCGCCACCGAATCCAGGGACTATGATAAGATTAAAGACATTTGCTATTATCTCAAAGACAAAATCCATAAGCGCAACAAATGCATCAAGATTGCAGACAAATCCCCTGCCGGTTGGGGTGCAGTCAAGGAGTATCTTTCGGATGATTTGGTATCAGATACCGAAGACAAGAGAAGAAACCAGTCAGCAGAAAGTCGTGCTCTCAAAGCGAAGAAGAATATCTAACAAGACAGCTACACAAGGTTTTTCAGGTATAGATGCTTTTTCTTTTGACTAGAAGGAGGAAAACAATTGGTTGGTCCCCCTATACATTTAGTATGTATAATTATTATACATTGTATTGCGTGTGAAGCTTCAGGTACTCTTATAGCACCGAAATGGCAGTCAGCGCCATTTTGGCCTTTGTTTTATCAGAATAATTTGTTATGTCAACCTTATGTGGCTGAAATGCTTGAATTCAAGGATACTAAAGACATTTATATTCATGGTTCTAATAAGAAATCATTGTTTGGTTCAGATGATTTTAAAGGCACTGTACTTGCTGTACGCATTGTGACTTAGTATTGATATAATTGATTGGATTTTGAATAATAATAAAAATGCATTACAAACAATCTTTTTTTATTTTGTGTAGTTGGTTATGGTTTAGGTATTTTCTGCTCAACATAATTGTCTAGTATAACATTATAGATATGCCTCTTGGCTTGAGTAACACTTAAGATATGCAGCTTGGCTAGAATAACAGTACAGATTGCCGCTTGGCTAGAATTATTATACAGATTGTCGCTTGAATAGAATAACAATACAGATTACCACTTGGCTAGAATAACAATAAAGATATGCCGCTTGGCTAGAATACAATTGAAGGTACGTCGATTGACTAGAATACAAAAAATACCGCTTGGACAGAAACACAATATGTATGTTGATTGAATATCAATAGATACGCCGCTTGGCTACATGACACTGTTTGTTCAAGGTCAATGTAATGTATCGGAATGCTACATTTCGCTTGGCTATAATATGCCATAAATTCACAAGATTTACACTTTACACTATAGTAAGCTGGCTTATTTGGATATAGCTTCTTTATACAGATAAATTATTGTCTCTTTTTATTATACATATTTCAGAGTTGTATCATAAGGGAAGATGGACAAAAAATGATAGAGAAAATAATATTTGTTTAAAGGAGCTTTCGAAAAAATTGCAAGAAGTTGTTTTGAATTCAAAATCATCAAATAATGTGAAAAAGTATAATTATCGTTTCAAAGCTTGGTGTAGGTGGTTTTAACAATATGATTCAGTTAGCAGCATGCCAACAAGTGATTATCATGTGTGCTTGTATATGTTTATTTCATGCAAAACGCATGTTCAGCTTCAAAGATAGACGAAGTTATATAATCATTAGGTTTTGCACATAAAATTGCTGGATTTGTTAATCCGTGTTCTTCTGATCTTGTTGTACAAGTAGCCGAAGAAGCCAAAAGGCAGTTATCTCGTCCAAGTAATAAGAAAGAACCGATCCGAGCCGAAATGGGTGGGGAGTTGTCTCATTGGCACTCATACTACATCTTCTTATATCTATTAACAATAGCTTATCAATAGTTGTTCGTTCTCTAACATACTGCAAATAATGCTATCACATATACAAATGATATAAGCAGTACGCATAAGATATTCATAATTTCAACTAGCACCTCTAAATGTGTTGGAATAACTGGAGATACGATTTTGTTAAATTTTTTATTTGTTGTGGCAGAATTCGTTAACTTTGTTTGCAACTTAAGATATGATACACATTCAAAAAGATTACAGCCGATTGCATTGCGTATGTTTACCTAACCTAATAATGACTTCACGATTCAGCTAGCAAGCAAGCTAGCCAAATAAATTACCATTATCTACACACTCAATGCAATCGGCTGTAAACTCCGCGCATCTATTTTGAAACATATCTCTACATCTTTCATTTAAATTTTCAAATTTCTAACTAAAGACTTGACATGCATTTTCAATCGATTATTTTTAACTGTCATCTAACTTATTGTATAGAAAACTTTTGACATGAGATACCAGGTTGAAATATATGATATTTCAACCTGGTATCTCATGTGAAACGACTTCTATACAATCAGTTTATAGATGTCATAAAATTTAATGATTTAACTTAACAAACCATAAACTTATGAATTTTCATCATATATTTTTGGTTTTGATATATATTTTGATAAATTCAAAGGCACAAAACAAAACAATGTTAACACCTATAACCCCGTAGAAATAATCAATAGGCGTTAAGTGCACACGCTGAAATGGCTCACATGATTATACTTTTTTATCCCAGGCATAGATTACCTTAGCCGTATTTGGCACAACTTTTGGGGAATTTTGGTCCTCAATGCTCTTTAACGTTATACTTGTTTGGCTTTCTAACTATTTTGATATGAGCGTCACTGATTAGTCTTATTGGAGACGAAATGCGCGTCTGGCGTATCAAATTATAAGCCTGGTACCTTTAAAAACTATTTACACCACTGAATCGATGCAACTGCTGGTGGACGTTTCGTCTTGAGGGTATCATTAGCCCAGTAGTCAGCACTTAGGTGTTGACATGAATATCAATTACATTGTCATTTTTATAAATTAACCGTTTGCAAAGTATGAATTATTCGAAATACTAAGAGTTTTCTTATCCCAGGCATAGATTAACTCAATGCTCTTCAACTTTATACTTAAAATTGAGAATGGAAATGAGGAATGTGTCAAAGAGACAACAACCCGACCATAGAACAGACAACATCAGAAGGTCACCAACAGGTCTTCAATGCAGCGAGAAATTCCCGCACCCGGAGGCGTCCTTCAGCTGGCCCCTAAACAAATATATATACTAGTTCAGTGATAATGGACGCCATACTAAACTCCAAATTGTACACAAGAAACTAAAATTAAAAATAATACAAGACTTACAAAGGCTAGAGGCTCCTGACAGTACCAATTATAAGACTGGTACCTTTGATAACTATTTACTGACCATTGATGTTGTGTTAAAAGTCTTCAAGGTCAGGGAATGAGTATAAACGGCAACCAAAAGGTTTAACTAAAAGCATAACTGAAAAGCAGGTCAATTAAATGCTGTCAGACACATATACACCACCTTACAATTAGTATAGTTAACCTATCACTTATTGTTTACGATGATTTAAAAACATATAAATATAATAACATTGACCAATGAACCATGAAAATGCGGTCAAGGTCAGATGATATCTGCCAAAAAACATATACATCTTATAGTCATTCCATACATCAAATATAGTTGACCTATTTCTTATAGTACTTGAAACAGACCAAAACACAACACGAGTGCACACGCTGAAATGTCTCGCCTTCTTCACTAACTATTGCTATTATGTTGATAGTCCTAAATGAAAAGCTTTACTACAACTATCACATTAACAGAACATGAACCAAGAAAATGAGATCAAGGTCAGATAAATCAAACGAGAAATACATGTCAACCTTACAATCATTCAATACACTAAATATAGTTGACTTATTGCTTATAGGTTCTAAGAAACAGACTTAACTAATAAAACTAAACATTGACCATGAAAATGAGATCAAGGTAAGATGAACGATGACATGCAGACATGTAAACCTTTCAATCAGTCTATTCATTAAATATAGTTGACCTATTGCTTATAGTGTCTAAGAAACAAACTTAACCATGAAAACTTAATATTGACCAATGAACCACCAAAATGAGGTCAAGGTCAGATGATACCTGCCAGACAGACATATACAACTTACAATCCTTACATACAACATCTGTAGTTGACTTATTGCATATAGTTTAAGAAAAACAGACCAAAACACAAAAATTTAACACTAAGTAATGAACCGTGAAAATGAGGTTAAGGTCAAATAAAGGCTGCGAGACTGACATGTACATCATAAAGTATTTCCATACACAAAATATAGTTGACCTATTGTATATAGTATTAGAAAAAAGAGCAAAACTTAAAAATTTCACTTTGACCACTGAACCATGAAAATGAGGTCAAGGTCAGATGACACCTGCCAATTGGACATGCACACCTTACAATGTTTCCTTTAACGTAAATACATAAATGTTCCTCTATGTAATTGTCATTATTTCGCGGTAAATGCAGCTTTGTTGACGTTTTCTGACGTCTACAATACGATGTCGTCAAGGTTTATCAGAGTAAGTATTGTTTATTATGCTATATTAACATCTACGTTTATTTGTTTGTTGAACATTATTTTGTAAACATCCGTAGGTAAAATTGTTTTTTGTAATTTTTCTGCCAAAATTTTATTTCATTTCATCTTCAGAATTGTCAGTCGAAAGAAAACAATGTTCCATTTCCATATTATAATATATCGCGAATTACAATGATTACACTTTCCTTCGTGTAACCTTATTCTCTTAGTTTCCAATGTACATTGTACGAGTGCATTTGTACTAAAATAAGCAAAACGACGGTGACACATATGAACTAGGATCTGATTACCCACCGGATCATCTGAGATCACCGCAAGTTTTGATGGGGTTCGTGATGATCAGTCTTTGATTTTCTATGTTGTATTTTGTGTACTTTTATGTATCTGTTGGTCCCTTTCTATTTTGGCCATGGCGTTGTCAGTTTACTTTTGACTTATGAGTTTGAATATGCTTTTGATAGCTTTTGTTTCTTTCGGATATTATTTTGTAAGCTTAGCAGTTGAGCTTGCGTTTTACACAAAGCAAAGTTGTATTCAATTTTTGTTTTCATTAAACAATAGCTTCCAATTTTGATTAATGTTGTTTCGTTTTGTTAAAATGCTCAACAGGACTTGCATTGGAAATGAAGGCTGCATTTCAAGTTAATGGTTTAATGATTTTATATTTTATTAATGTTCTGTTAAATCGTCAGAAAATACGGTTAATCATGCATTCGATCTCCCTTTTAAAGACATCTTTGGCCTATTATAGGGTCATGGTGAAATTACTAATAATATATATCTTAGTCTTATTGAGAACCTTTTTGAAAACAGGTTTAAACCTATGACAAAGGTGGATTGGATGCGTACAGATTTAAATTATTTTAAAGGAAAATTACTTAAAATGGCCTCATTTTCTGAAATAGCTATCAGGCACATCTGGTAAGTTTAATGTGGTTTTCTTATTTTTTTTTTTTTTCATTTATTGTAGTAGTATAGCTTGAAAAAAGGTGTTATTCTTAAATTAGTATAAAATTCAATCAATTATACATGCTTAAAAAAAAAGTGTGAAATGCAACAACTGCCGTTACACATTTTATTGATTCTATAGCTACAATTGCTGACTCTGCGTCTTTTATAATGTGCGAAGGATTGCGTAAATATACAATTGTGATTAATGCATCATAATTAACAAAATAAATTTCAATAAAACAATAAAATCCGATATAGTGAAAGTGCAAGCATTTAGGCAACTCATGATCTGTTTAATATATACAATATTGTAACGCAAACCGAGCGGTCGGGCCTTAGTGTTAAACTATTAAAGTTTGTCCTTTTGATGTGTTGCTATAAGGATGTTTTTGTAAAAATGTATGACATAATATATATGATATAAAAGTTAAGACTGGTGACTCTTCTCTGGTAGCGTGGTACTCCGGTTTCGTGGTACTATGGTTATCTTTTGTACACTCTGGTAAGGTTGGTTACTCTGGTAAGGTGAGGATTTGGATAAAAAGGGGTATATCGGTAAATACATTTTTTGGCCTGTGAAAGTGTCTGTGTGTTTTGTATGTAACTCTCCGTATTTATGTTGTGGGAATAACAGACTCGTTAAATAAAAATCAATTTATATTAACTTTAATATGCATTAAAAATCAACAACACAGATAAATAATAAATAACTTAACAATATTACAGCCTTAAAGATAAATATATTATTAACTTCCTAACGTGAATTTAAAAAAATGGATAGCGGAAAAATATACCCAGAAAATTTACTAATTGTTGTTTGGCAAATGATTAATCAAATTCAGGCCAAAAAATAAGGTTTCTCTGGAGAAGTAGTCTCTAAATGTCACTTGTAAAGGAATTAACAAACCAACATTATACGAACGTCGTCTCCACGGACATTGCAATAGTGTTTGCAGTATGGTTACTATATACTTGGTCTGGTGAATGGTAACTATACATTAATCAAAATGCTACTTTTTGTATATTTTGATGCAGGATGCAGGATGGTTAACTTTTTTGGATCAAGTGTATTAGGCTAGAAGTTATACATTTTATATAGAAAATAAGAAATCAACCCTCTCGGACAAAGTTGACCTACCGTGGATTTAAAGATTCTGTATGATGGGCTTCAACAGAATAGGCAAATCCATGTATGGTCATTTGATCATATAGTTGGTCAAGTGTTTATGTGTGTATTCATTCGTGGATTTCACAGTTTAGGCTTGAGCGTTCCTGATATGATAAAGGAACACTTCGTTTGTATTGTTTGGTGAAAAAAAAATGCGTTTGCCCTAGTTATAAGGTGACTATAAATATTTATTTCTATCTCGATATGACCTATCATGTATATTTTTTGTCTACAGAAATTATTCATGACTTCAGCGATTTTATGTGGTATATGCCAGTATGGGGATACTATCAAGGATGCAAGGCAATGGTGTACAAATTGTGAAGAAGGACTTTGTGAAGACTGTGAAAAACTTCATAGATCTACCAAAAATCATTTCCATTATTGATTTTCAACGAATTAAAGATGTGGTTGTAAGCCAAGAATGCAAGCAACATGGAAAACATTACGATCTATACTGTACTACACACGACACTGTTCTATGTATCGCCTGTGTCGATCACCATAAATCCTGTTCTCAAGTCATTCCACTGATCGAAGCTTCTGCACATGCCAAACAATTCGCCGCCCTTGCCGATTTAGAAGATACGATAAATTGGGCGCTTGAAGATACAAAAACAAATATCAAAGCTATGAAGTTATCTGCTGAAGCATTCGATACACAAGAGGAAAATATTAAGAAATACAAAAAGGAAATGCGCGAAAAATTGAATCAACGTTTACATGATATGGAGCAGAAACTTACAGTAGATCTTTCAACAAAATCTGAGTGTTGTAAAACTGCATACGCAAATATAATAAAGCAATTAATTTTAGCAGACAACAAGTTAGCAAAGTTAAAAAAGGACACAGAAAGCCTGAAACAAATTGCGTCGGATGAATAATATTTCTTGGAACGCATGAAATAGGCAACGTGGTTAAAAAAGAGATTTATTCCTTAAAGACCATATCTAGTATTGAAAAAGCATATGAAATAAACATGGAACTCGATGCTTGTATTTCATTGTTTTTAAACAAAGTTAGTCAACTAGGCAGCATATCAATTAAAAAAAATGCCAATTTGCAGTTTTAGGAACCAAAATCAAATCAAGCCCAAATGCAAATTTCTGTGCCACTTATGCAAGAACTCCAAATTAAACAAACGTTTAAATTAGAAAATGCTAACTTGAAGATGATCGTGACCGGTTGTAGTATGGTACCAAACGGAGATATGGTTATTGCCGATAGTTTTGGTTTTATCATTTTACTGACATTTAATGACGCTGATAAAGATGCAAAGCGCATCAAAACTAGAAGTCCTTATGATTTAACAATGATAGACCCCGATCATATTGCTGTTACATATGGATTTCATAGTAATACGTTGGATGTTATAAAGGTTAGTACAGGCGTTGTTGAAAAGAAGATCAAAACAAAGGGATTTGCTAAGAAAGACCTGTTTATGCAAAAGTGTTACGGAATATCTTACTGGAACGATAAACTTTATATGATGGCTGAAAAAGTTGGAATAGTCGTTCTCGATATATCAGGTAAAGCTTTGGACACCCTGACAATAGATATGGAAAACAGTCGAAACATTGTCGTCTTTAAAGACAGGAGATACTATACATGCTATACCAACAGAAATAAGAACACAATTCACTGCCTGAATACCGTAGGTGAGGAAATGTGGGTTTATCAAGATATATCTATTGTCAAACCTATTGGTTTAGCTGAAGCTAGCAACCTTGATGTGTTTGTATCAGGTATTCAAATCTAACAATGTAATACTTATAACACGCGACGGAAAGGATAGCAAGGTCTTATTGCAACAAGAAGATAATCTAGTAGAACCAAAAGCTATAGATTGGAATAGAGAAAGGAGATAATTATTAGTATGCAATGAAAACAACCAATACGTTGCACTTTATGAAGTAATATAGCGTATCTGAAACAATAAATGCGTTTTTGAACATTGTGTTCTTTATCTCAAGATTTTTTTTTATTAAATTGCGCTTAAATAAGCTTCTCTGTCAACAATTGAAAGCCGAATCGAATTACAAAACAAAAAGTTGGAACACTATTGAAGAAAGAGAAATTGAAGACAAGTATTGTTTATAACGATTGATAACGCTTTATAAACAAATGTTTTCTATTTTATGGAATTTTGTGAAGTAATTAAAAAAGAGTTTATTTTAATCATAGAAAATAAAGAAATGTATTCCTATATTCATTGTAACAAATGAATATTGTGTTTTAATACATGTTTTATTTAATATAAGAGAATAGTTATCTTTGTTTGTTTTATACAAAAGACCACTGATTTTGTGAATTTAATGCAATTACAGTATGGAGACTTGATACATGTTCTAGTTTTTCAGTTTGATTAATGGAATAATTATCACATTTGTAGTCCTAATAAAATAACCGATAAATAATATCTCGAAAGTGATAGAGGACCGTTTTGCTTGAATTTTGCACGAGATACTAGGGTGAAATATTATTCCCTTAAATATAAGTTTTTAAACCATACATAGGAAAATATGTAATTTCCTCAATACGGTTATTTTAAGGTATGTAATATTCATTCACATGCGTCTGGTTTCACAAATCATTAATCTAGTATCTTTGGTGAGGTTTTTTGCCATCTTTTGTGAATAGCTATTTTGGTTTGGTACATAACAATAAATACAAGAAACACTGTTAACAGCTATAACTTTCGAAAGTATGATCACAATACGCTTATTTGCATATATTCTCATGAAAAAACTGTGAAAAACAATGACAAAACATCAAAAATGACTTACAAGAAGTGCTAATGTGACATGGATGGACGTACAGACGGACGAGACGACTGATGAATTCAATTTAATTTCAAGATCAATATCAATTCTTCTACATTCAGGTCCGTACGCTCATCAGAGATTCATATTGGTTAACAAGCAAATCACTGCCACTACCCAGTTAAAGCCTCTTCCGAACATTTGAAAGTCCCTACTAGGTAATGGTTACCAAAATTACACCAAAAAAAATTTAAATTCCGTTTTATCTCCGCATCTAGTAAGTGTTCTACTACTGATATATCAGTGCTTTTGACTACCTCCCTTACTACTATCAAAGAACTTGTTATTAACTTTTGTAATAAAGCTTATGAAAATAATGGTATTAATTATTTTTGGAGTGTTAAAAATTCTTTAGAGGTTTTAGAGAAAATACCTGCTTTTGATGGTCCTTTTAATTCTGTTGACAGTTATGATTTTTTTCTACTCTCTACACTACACTTCCACATAATCTAATCAAGAAAAAGTTTTCATATTTAATAGAATGGTCTTTTGAAAAATCTCATTTGCAAATTTTTTTGCTGTAACTCGTTTAAGCCTTTTTCTGTAACGAAAAAGGAAAGTATGCTAGATACATTTACTGGAAATGTGAAAATATGATTGAAGCTTTAAATTTTCTCCTAGATAACATATATGTACGTTTCGGCGATAAAGTGTATCGACAGGGAGTAGGTATTTCTATGGGCACTAAATGTGCCCCTTTAATAGCAGATTTATTCCTGTATTGCTATGAATCTCAGTTTATGACCAAAATTAGTAAAGACACGTCATTGTTACATTTGGTTAATACATTCAACAATTACCTACCGTTATCTGGATGATATTTCTTCGTTAAATAATCCAGAGTTCTCTAAATATACTACCGAAATTACACAAAAGAACTTACTTTAACTAAATCTAACATAAACAGCAGTAGTTGTCCTTTTATAGATTTAGACATTTCAATTTCTAAAGAGAAACTCCATACTAAAATTTACGACAAAAGAGACAATTTTTCATACCCTATTGTTATTTTTTTTTTAGACGATGATGTCCCTTTGGCTCCATCATACGGTGTTTATATATATCCCAACTCGTTCGGTATGCCCGTGTGTGTAGTGATATCATAGATTTTAACGAACGTAATCAATGCATTACTAGTAAATCATTAAGTCAGGGATTTCGTTACCATAAATTACTTAAAACTTTTTACTAAATTCTTTCATAGATACAAAGATTTGATTAGTAAATTTGGCTGTACCTGTAGAAAACTTATTAAAAATGGTATTTCACATCCTAAATTTTAAGGTAATACTGTACTAAAAGCGCGGAAATCGCTATGTGATCCGTGTAAACTCATCGAACCTTTACACAAACTGATTAATAATGTTGTAATTAGATCTTTGAATATAGTTTACATTGGCACTAATATCGATTTTGTCATCAGCAAATTAAAACATAACTAAATTTGTGGTTTTTTTTTCAAACGGGATGTATAGAGACACACACACGTTTATTTTTATCTATAAAGATGTAAACTCCTAACTATCCTACTCCCTGTCGATACATTTATTTTTGGCATTGCACTTGTCATGTCATCTTTAACTGATCATGACGTTAAAATACTAAATCCCTGGGATGTTTTTAGTTGATTTTAGTCTCTGTTGCATGATTTATTATTATTAATTGTTCTGGCTTTTAACTAGCTGTCAGTAACTGCGAGTACTCTCAAATCGAACCTTCTGTTGATATATTTGTAATGCTTTTTTTTTGTTATTTGATGTTAACATGTATCTGGTCAATATACCAGCTTTGATTGTTTGGAATTACTACAAATTGTCACTTCTTCATACTATAAACATCAAAATTATTTCCTTTCTCCTTAAATACTGTTTTGAAACCTGTACATGAAGAACACGAAGTTTTATTGAGCACCAATCATATAGTTTTATTGTTGATATTCACCCCACATGTACCACGTTTTAGATTAGTTTAATTGACATACAAGAAATTTTTTGGTATTTTATAGACAGAAGAAGTATACTTAACAACAAAATTATTTTCATTTACCTGTGTATAATATGACGTAATATTTTTTAAAGTTGAGGTTTTTCTAAAATTGTTTAACATTTCACAGTGGTTTAATACATTTATTTTAATTATTCATCCCTTATTTCTATTAACTATGTATTTACATTGTATCACATATCAAATGTATCCGTTAATTGTGTGTTAATTTGTGTAACTACGTTTTTTGATTGATTTAAGTCATTCCAATTGATATTTTATAGTGTCACTGTGTATCTTCGCCACCGGAAATTGGGAACTAACGAAGCGGAGAGAAAAGAAAAAATAAATAAACAAGTCTAGAATTCCTTTATTTAGACCATTTCTAGCGGTTTGATGAGGGTATCGCTTCTGAAACGATTTACTGATATATAAAGCTATAATTTTTTTATACCAACATGTAGCAAACAAATACAAAATTTTGTGTTGTACTCCAAAACGGTGCACTCAGTACCAGAAAAGTTTGAGGTCAATCGCCCTTCGTCGCCCCGTTTGCATGCGCATGCATGATACTCAATTGTTTTTTTCATTTTTTACAGACACATAATTAGATTATGATAGTATGACTTCATATTTACTGAAATTCGCTATCAAAAAGATATTTTCAAATGAATATGACCAAAATAGTGTTTGTTTATTGTACGGCATTTTGTATCACGTAGTACGGCAAATTGCAAAATAACAACTTGTGTTCTGTACGGCGTCTAGTAATTATTTTGTAATGTTAAGATTATATTATTCACTATAGGGGTAAATTCAGTAAAAAAATCTCCTATTGACTTTAATGCTAATCTATGTCTTGATTTAAATTAATACCTGATTTACCTTTGGAAATTAGAAAATTTCATATATCATTCATGAAAGTACAATTGTATCTTTTGCAACAATAAAAACATAGGGTCATGTGGCATTTTTTGGGCATTCACATGACCTTGTTTACAAACACTGAAGATTCGCACTTAATTCCTCCACTGATCTCCATTACTTTTCAACCCTGTAGTAAAAAAAAATAGTACATTCAGCATTTACTTTTTATTTTTTTTTTCAACTCTATTTATCAAAATATTTATTACAAACATTATCTACCAACCAGAAGAGCACATGACTTCAGTTTTATACAGAAAGCTCTACCCCAAATGGGCGGTCACTGATGAAGTTTATTTATTTACTGAATTTACCCTTATATAGATAACAACAAGGAGTGATATGATGTACATATCAATGCGTTACCAGCTTATAAATATACGAAATAAACTACATACTAGCTAAAAAAATCATATTTGCTGTTAATCTGATACGGAAGTCATCATTGAGTACCTTTATTGGAAGTGGTGTCATGGAAGACATAAACGCTTTCTTTGATCTTATCCTAAATACATTCGTATGTATTTTATTACTAATAACCGTTGATTATTTTTGCTGCAAGGAAAACTCTCGAAAATACAACACCTACCAATGATATTTAATGTTTTTTCCCCAAATACATTGTTTTGATTTTACAATTTCTTGAAAAAGTGAAATATAAACAAGTCATTGTTTAGAAGGAAAGTGAAAAAAATACTTTGTTTCCATTGCTTTTTAGGGGAAAATAAATAATACATTGCGTTTCAAACTAATATTCTAGTTTGTATAAGTTATCGAAAAATAACCTTTTTTATTTATTTAAGGGAGCTACCATTTGATTTTTATGGGGAATAGGATGAAAAATTCTGTCCTGCATTTTTAAGTTGTTATCTTTGTCCAGCTTTTTTTATTATTCACTCTACTCGGTCCTGCCTACTTTTATTAGTTTATCCTGATTTTTTTTTACCGAAATTGTGATTCTGTCTATTTTTTTGTCTCATCACATGCTCATCATGTCCTGTTTTTTTTCAAATTTCATTCATACTTTAAATTACCAATATA
This sequence comes from Mytilus californianus, assembly GCF_021869535.1. Taxonomy (NCBI): domain Eukaryota; kingdom Metazoa; phylum Mollusca; class Bivalvia; order Mytilida; family Mytilidae; genus Mytilus; species Mytilus californianus. The sequence goes on from NW_026262699.1 coordinate 1,313,354, forward strand.
TATTAGTTTAAACATATTTATTTATAGTGGATTGGGAAACAAGTTATTACAACTTACATTAATACCGTTCCACTTTGCTGGTGCGAGTGCATCTTTATATTCTACATAGTTTGAAATGAAATTTTATATAGTCGGTAGGATTTTGTTTTTTAATATTTTTGACCGGTTCGAGTTGGTGTTACATTTTACAAAGTCTTTACAAATTATTTGCCATACAAGTACATTATTTCCTCCCAAGTTGTCTAACATATATCTCGATGTGTCCCGTCGTGGTCTTGATGTTTGAATTGTATAGTGTGATTGTTTAAGCACAGTTCATGTTTGATTTCATTTCAAGAGTTCTTTTCTTGATATAAGACCATGGCTTTATTCCTCAATTCACAGTTGTGTCGTGATTGTCAATTTGCAGTTGATTGGGGCGTCTTAAAATTGCTGTGAGGTGAGAATAATTTTTCCGTTTTGAAGGTTTCGCTGTGGCTTTGAGATGAAGAACAGCAATGAAAGCACATTTCCATTGCTTTTTGTGTGATTTGCTGTGTGTATACATTTTGTACTGATTTTGTGTTATTGGTGGAAACCACAATAACTTTCTATTCTATTACAGATATTTTTTTTCAAATTGGTGGAGAAATAAAAGATCGTCGTTAATGCTGTTTCGCTTGAATTAAAATGTGTTGATGGCGAGGTAGTGTGAGGGATTGATTTCGCCCGAGTTCCCTTTTTGTATTTCTTTTCACGAATAAAATGTTGAATACATGTATTTCTAAATTCAACTTTTATATTGTGTCAAATGACATGATACAATTCAATACTAGTAAGTCCTATAGATCTGGTTTTACCTTAAAAATAAACATTTACACTTCAAAAAATATGAAAATAATGAAATCTTAAATAGCGTTGTATCACTTTTAACATATTTTATTAAAACCATATTTTCTTAATTTGTTGATTGGAAGTTATTACTTGTCAAAATGTATACAGAATAAACAATGTATAAAGGACATCTCTAAGAATTTTTATAACTTTTATAGATCACTTATACTATAGTATGATCATTTCTTTTTTCTACGGAATCGAAAGTAATATTGCTGAACCTGTTGAAACAGACATGACAGGGATATGTCCTGCCTTCGTGCGATTTTAGAAGAAAGGGGACTACAACTTCATTTCGTATTTGGGAGGGATTAAAAATAATAACTTGGCCTGGAAAGAGTTGAAAATAAAAAATTTGCAACACAAAATGCAGAAAACAATTGTCTACAGAAATGGAAGAAAAAAAATGTGTGAAAAAATAATGAGTAGCAAAGGAGGAAAATTAATATTCAACCCGGATAAAATCCTCCTGATTATCCAGTTAAAAGTAGGAGATGTGGTATGATTGCCATTGAGACAACTGTTGAGCAAAGTTCAAATGAAGAGATTGTAAGGAATTATAGGCAACGGTAAGGTCTTCATCATAAAAAAAAACAATATACCGTATAGTCGGCTATTAAGAGCAATTGACTACATAACATTACATCGCATATCTGACATAAAATGTGATGTAATCACAGGCACTTGTCTCAGAAAAAAATTCCTATATACCTTAATATAACAATAATATAATATGAATATATATTAAGGTATATAGGAAAAAAAATTTTCTGAGACATGTATTTTTCATGATGATAATGGTTTAATAGGACCGCATTCCAAATATTGTGTATGATACATGTACCATGATCTACAATGCCGTAAGGCGAATTATATTTATAGTTATTGCTAGTTTTATTATATGTATATGCGTCCTTTTCAAAAAATAATATTATAAGTCTAGAAAAGGACGGCATAAACATATAATAAAACTAGCAAGTTACCATACAGTTGGAAAACAAGTTACTGTACTGTAAATATGTGAACAGTAGCAAGTTGCCGTACCCTAGGCTGGATTCATTTTTACTAATATTCTTAAGAAGACGTCTTTTTGAAAGCAAATTTCAGTAAATATGATGTCATACAATCATAATCAAAAGATTTGTCAGGAACAAAAATGAAAATCATTTGAGTATTTTACCAACGGTGGGACGGAAGGCGATTGGCCTCGAAATTTTCTGGTACTAAGTGCACCGTTTTTCAATATAACACAAAATCTTGTATTTGTTGGCTACTTGTACATATAAAGAATTAAAGCTTAATATATCAGTAAATCGTTTCAGAAGCGATTTACTCATCAAACCGCTAATATTTGTGAAAATTAAAGGAATTCTAGACTTGTTTATTTATTTTTTCCTAATTCTCCGCTTCGTTAGTACCCAATTTCCGGTGGCGATAATACACAGTGAGTGTGTCTTTTTATGTTGTGATGTTATACTATTGTTTCAGAAAAGGGAGTAGGTTTGGTACCATTAAAACGTTTAATCCCGCTGCAATTGTTTGCACCTGTCCTAAGTCAGGAATCTGTATTTCAGTAGTTGTCGTCTGTTTTATGTGGTTCCTAAGTGTTTCTCGTTTCTCGTTTTTTATATAGATTAGACCGTTGGTTTTCCCGTTTGAATGGTTTTACACTAGTAATTTTAGGGTCCCTTTATAGCTTGCTGTTCGATGTGAGTCTAGGCTCCGTGTTGAAGACCGTACATTGACCTATAATGGTTTACTTTTATGATTGTGACTTGGATGGAGGGTTGTCTCATTGGCACTTATACCACATCTTCCTATATCAAAGTACTATAATAAAGATTATTTATCAGAAGCCTAATACTAAAGGCAAATTCTAAGGCCTTTATTAAAGTAAACCGAACTGTTTTGGTAAATAATTGTTACTTTTTTTTAGCTGACCTAGCCCAAAGGGCAAATAGAGCTTTTCTCATCACTTGGCGTCTGTCGTCCGTCGTCGTCTGATGACTTTTACAAAAATCTTCTTCTCTGAAATAACTGGATCAAATTCAACAAAACTTGGCCACAATCATCTTTTGGGTATCTAGTTTTAAAAAAAGTGTTCAATGACCCGTCCCAACTTCCAAGATGGTTGTCATTGCTAAAAAAAGAACATAATGGTAAAATGTCGATGTTGGCTTATATCTCTGAACCCAAAGCATTTAGAGCAAATCTGATAGGGGTAAAATTGTTCATCAGGTCAAGATCTATCTGCTCTCAAATTTTCAGAAAAAACATACTACTCTTAGTTGGGTTGCTGCCCCTGAAATGGAAATTTTAAGGAAATTTTGCAATTTTTTGTTATTATCTTGAAAATTATTATAAATAGTATTAAACTGTAAACAGCAATAATATTCCGCAAAGTAAGATCTACAAATAAGTCAAACATGACCAAAATGGTCAATTGATCCCTTATGGAGTTATTGCCCACAATAGTCAATTTTTAATATTTTTTTGTAAATTTTTGTAATCTTTTACACAAATCTTCTTCTCTGAAACTACTGAGACAAATCTAACCAAACTTGGTCACTATCAACATTAGAGTATTTAGTTTAAAAAAAGTGTCTGATGTCCAGGCCTGCCAACCAATGTGGCCAAAAATAGATCATAGGGGTAACATTTATGTTTTGTCTATTATTTTTTTAACCGTTATAAATAGAGAAAATCTGAAAGGAGTAAAAATGTTCGGAATAATAAGCTCTACCACTTGTCAAATATGTTAGACAAATTCTTTTAAGAGTAATTGCCCGTAAAAATACTTTTTTTACTATATGCCTGATATGATAAATAAGCACTTTAAATCACAAAAATGAGCAAGAACTAAAAAAGATAGAGAGAAACTTAACAGACTAAAAGATCAATAATACAAGATCGACAAAATGGAGATTTTTGTCATGAAGAAGTCTATTCTCGTCTACAATGTTCGAGAGTGTCCTTTGTTTGATATGCACATAGACCAAGGTGAACGAAACATGCTTTTTAGAGCCTCTAGTTATTTTGTACAAACGTTATAAACAAATCATGTGTACATGTATTCAAAGAACCATTTGACTGTAAGTAAAAAACGTCAGCTACAATGACCAGTTTTAATTGTGATAAACGGGCGTTTACTTCAGATTTCACAACTTTATTTTTACATGCACTTAAAAGTAAAGGGGAGTTTACTATTTATTTCACAAGTGTGTTTTACGTGCACTTTAAAATAAACGCGCGTTTACTTTTCGCGTTATTTTAAACTGATTGTGTAAATTATAAAATAAACTTCGTGTACATTTATACATTTTAAAAGTTAAAACGACTTTTATTTTAATATATTACGAATGTGTGTTTAAAACCGTAACAATTCAAAAACACCCTTAATTTGATATATATTAACTTTTATTAATTGCAATTTAGTTCAGATAACTTTAAATAACGGATTTTCTATATTTTTTTCTTCAAAAGTTACATGTACAAATATCGACGCACAAAAATATTTCCATTCTGACGGAAACGTCGTAGAATTATGATTTTCCGCGTGTCGCAGTATAGAGGAAAATTATTGTACTAACGTTCCGTCTGAATAATCATGTGATTAACCACATGTTTACATGAACAAGTAATAAATGAGCGGGAAATAATCCCGTGGAGTAATCACTCTCTACCAAACACTGATACAGTCAAGTTTTTTTTTGGTCATATGTCATATCTTAAAGTATACTGTTCAAGTATGATTCCGGAAACGGTCTTTCGAGCAAAGGGTTTGGACACAGGTTTCCGACATTTGTCGGTTTTTCCTGGCCGGCGGGAACGTTAAAGATGGAGAAATTTTGATGATTTATTATTAATTACAACACAGTAATTTATGTTTTATGGTTATGTCACACATGCTGTTATATTTCAAATGCTATCATGTTTATATATTCGTAATAAATCCGGTGTCCTCTAGATTACGTTGGGCAGTCGGCAAATATATATTTGTTTATTGTATTAATATTATGTATTATAGTGAGATTCATGGTATAAATTGCAATGAGATTACATCAATAAAGTGTGTACATGCATTTAAATCCTTTCTCGAAACTTATCTGACCGTATCAACTCATCAACTTCAATAATGTATTTGCCAGATCTTCTTAATCCTATCCTCTCCCGAATGTAAACTGAAAGTCGTGTAGGTTTTACAGTTCCAGGATTAATATCTATGTTTTACTTAAATACTATGATTTATTTTTAATTACTAGTAATTAAAGAGGTGTAATATCATTAACTGTTATCGTCAATATGTCAATTGAAAATGTTAGGTCAGATACGATGACAATCTGCGCTAATCACGTTTACTAAACACAGTAAACTTGCGTTTACTTTTTACAAAAATAGAAGTCGCACCTTTTTTTTTTACATTAACGCGGAAGTAAACGGGGAAAGTAAACGCCGTTTACTTTTAACAAAATTAGAAGACGCGCCATTTTTGCGTTAACGTGGAAGTAAACGCGAAAGTAAATGCCCGTTTACTTTTTATGCCTACTGAAATTTTAAAGTTAATGCAGAGTAAACGCGGCGTTTGCATGCAGTGCACTTTTTCCGCCCATCTACATGTAATGCCTGGTCTGCAGCCAACTGTAAGTACAGTGCAGTTTGAAAAGAACACATTTAATTTGAAATTTTAATCACTTTTCTTCAATTGAAAATCGATAAAATTTTAATAGTTTTAAAGTCCATGATTACATTTAACATTATACGTTGCACTTTTTTAGATGTAACTGTAAGATGTCAAGGTAGATATATTGAACCTATTTTTATTTTCATTTTTTATTTTGATAACAATTTTATAAAAAAACAGTTTGTTTACCTTATCAAATTGTTCGATTGTTTCCAAACCACTTTGTAAGAAAATTAAGCTCATGATACATGTAGTTTACAATGTGGCACTTATACAATAATACATAATTGACAAATTTATAAATCTTTATTTTGATTTTTTTATCCATTATATACGAGATCAACAAATACATGTCCGCTCGGATAGATACAATAGTATAATGAACAGGATATTCAAGAATTGATCCCTTTTTTCATTGCAAGTGAAAAAAACGTGTCGCCTACTTTTGATCAATTTCGGTAAAATGTCTGTTAAAGAATTTTTAATTATTCGCAACATTACGGTTTGACATAGATGACAGAAGTCGTATTTGAAACATTTTTTTCTGCTATATTCTTCAACTTTGTATTTGGTTTAGCCTTTCGATTTGTGTACTTGTGCGTCTGGCAGGTTTCGTGGATAAGGTGTGATAACTTGTCAGATTTGGAATGGTAAGTCACCACAATCGGCTCTCTTTTGTTGACCTTTTTGTCTTTGTATTGTAAAAGAAAATTGGAAAGTATAATCGAAATATATTCTAAACTATCTATCTTAGATCTTTCTCGAGCCACCTGTAATGGTTTTTCGTTAACCCAAAAAGCCTTAAAGACTTGCTGGTGAGAGCTGATTTCTCTTCTAAATCAGGCTCTTTGTCTGTGGGCTCTTGCAAGGGATGTAATTTTACACTATAAAAAAACTGTCGTATCCTCTTTCGTTTCTTATAAACAATTACACAAGTTGTATCTATCACTTTTAATGATATATTTTTTTGGAACAAAACCAGACTTTTTTCTTCTCGTGTAATACATTTGATTCACACCAAATTGCAATGGATCATTACAATAAATTCAAAAACTGTTTCTAAGCACAGAGCATATAAGCATTTGGCTTATAAGATTCTAACCTAGTTTATTGCATATGATATTTCGCATATCATTTACTAATTCATATCATCCGTTTTATCCATATTAGAACAGATATCCTTTAATACGAAATTTTACAACCCAATGTTAGATATTTCAACTTACGATAGTACGTTGTGCTGAATACTTTCACTATGACTTTCAGGACATATGAATAATTGTTGAAGTTTGATTAAAGCTTTATCATTTTGAATTGGTTGTGTTTATACCACAAAATTAACTCTAAGTACAAATATAACTATGCACCTATAAACAGTTTTGACTAGATAAATAAAATTTAAATGCAATTTATATTTAAGAAAATAAAAAACCAGACTTGATTTTAGTGTACATTCTTTTGCATATGCTACCTTTGTGTCAAAAATGTATTGATTACTATCGACAATAACGGGACAAATAATCAAACATATATTTACATGGCAAGAATGTAATTTAAACTGATCAGATTGTCGCAAATGAAATGGAAAAGTACCCAATGCTACACTAGAATATATAATGTACTTATTAAATCACGGATTTGTATAACAATGTAATTTTATCAAATTAATACTGAATACGATTTATCTAAAAACGGCTTTATTTTAAGAGTAAACTAAGTTGGATAAGCAAAAATTGCGGCATTCAACATTTCGTATTTCCTTTGCTTTAGAGAGGCATAAGCTGTCAAAATCATGTTCACCGATTTTACACAAAAAACGTTAAAACGACAATTATACCAACTGAATAAAAAGTATTGCGCTAAAATGACAAGTTCTAGCAATTGAATAAAAAATATTGTATTTCAATGACAACTTATACCATTTGTATAAAAAATATAACATTTAAATGAAAAAAAATATACCATTTAAATAAAAACAAAATATTGCATTCAAATGAAGAAATATCCCAATTAAATAAAAAATATTGCATTTAAATGAGAAATATCAAATGTTTGCAACCAATACCATGCCATACTGTGCTTGTAAACTAGTAAGTGTTTAACATATTTTTGTTGTTACAATAACATAACCAATAATTGATATCTTTTAAAGTCATATAAAACTTCAAATTTAAAAAAAAACATTTAGAACATAGGGGCAAAATGCAGTTTTTGGTGAATATCTCAAAAACTAAAACAGTTCAAGCAAAACTGACATTTGTTGAAAATATTCAGCAGGTCTCAAATCAACATATGAGGAAGTTTTCATACGACTCGGGCAACCCAAAAATTCTCAGTTTTCGGTTCGTATCTTGAAAAACTCTTAAAGTAATATGAAACTTCAAATTTAAAAAAAAACAGTTGATTATGTTGTATATATATACACTTGAATGGCAAAATTTGTATATTATAAAAATCTTCATAAATGTACCAATATTGAATTATTGACTTCCCAGACACTAAATCGCCGATATTTTCCCGTATGATGTGGCCCTGACTACGAGACCTCTCGTTATAACTTCGGCCACCGCACAGCGTAACTAAGAGATGACAACCGTGATGACAATAAATTAAACACACTTGCCCTGGAAGGAAAACTAGTAGTAATAACAGATTCTTAAAGAACAAATTTAATACAATAAATCATATAACAACTGTAAAGGAAAATTCTAATTAACAAATGGTACGCATGGAAAATATAAAAACAAATGTCATGGCTCTTTCAATTAACTTATTTGTCACGTCATCATGCATTCATACATTACAGAGTTATGTCACATTAGGGAAATCAGAGAAAGAACTGATACTTTGCGTCACATTTGAACGTTTTCAACTGAACAACTGCAAATAAGTGAATCAATCATGTTAGGGCATTATACTGCATATCATTACTTGGCTTTGATTTGAGTAAATTTTAGTTGCACACAAGTAAATATTAGTATTCGGGTTTCAGTACATTATCTTATACAAGTATTTCATAATGACATTTCAATAACATATTAGACAAAAAGCCATCATTACATGATATTGGTTTTCACAACAGTAAGAGATGATAATGAGATAACAGAAAAGTGATCCACTGTCCCTCCCCTTCCGTTGGTTCATACCGTAAATTGGGTTATTTTAGTGGAAGTTTTATTTTGGTTTATTTTGTGCCTCCAATGAAAGTGCCAAAATTAAACACACATAATAAACAAAACACTTATTCGCGAAAATCAAGTACCGGTACCGGTACGACAATATCGTAATGTTTATTGCTTGGGGAAAATATTTTGTGTTTTGATATCTCTCGTATATTTCATAGCCAAATCTGCAAATAAATACCTGGTTTAATTTGACAACAGCACTTTATAATATTTTCTTAATTGTCAATTTTCTTAAATTGATAAGAAAACAGAACATGCATTTTTATTCACACATGTCATAAATATGTCAAGCTATTGCTGATAAGACGCCGTTATTGGTAATTAGAACATCCTACCTTCTTGTAATCCTTTATCTTCAATTAATTAACATGTACTGCCAGAGGCATAGGGATTAAAATTTTAAATGATATTTATAAAAGATAAATAATCTATTTAAAAAGAAATTTTAATGTTTAAGATTTTATTTCATATTTTATTGTAGCTTTGTACCACGATATACGGAATTATTATCAATTGCATCCGTGTCCGATTCCTTCATTAAGTTTACTTTATCGGGTTTCTAGTTTGAAATTCAATGATATTTTGTCAACATTAAAGGGTTAATAAAGACAAATATGAATGAGCTTGCTCGCTACTGTTGTTCTAGAATTAAACATATCATTTGGACGAAGCACCAAAATTACACATACCAAAATAAAACACATGCCTTTCGAAAGAAAACCGCCAAAATATCCCGACGCCAAAATGTCCCAATTTACGGTATCTTATATGTGTAAGGGCAGTAACTATATAACATTAATTTTGGGTTTGTTTCAAACTTTTTAAGTTCACTGACAAAACATATATCGCCTGCATCGATCAGCATCAATCCTGTTCTCAAGTCATTCCACAGATCGAAGCTGTTGTAAATATAAAAGATCCTACTGCACTTAGGGAATTAGAAGATACGATAATCGGTGTACTACATAATACCCAAAACAATATTGAAGATATAAAGTCATCTGCTGAAGCATTTGATATACAAGAGGAAATTAAGAAATACATAAAGGAAATGCGAGAAAACTGAATAAACATTTAGATAATATGGAGCAATAATTGACTAAATTTTTAAACTAAAATAACCTTTACTGATCAACCAAAGCTGTTATATTGTTTGAATTTTTTTTTCTTTAGATTTGAACAACTAAATAGTTTAAAAAACTAGAAACTCAATGGTTCATTATTTATCAATTTTATAAAACAAAGCAATTGCAACTTAGTGGAAGTACTTTTAGAGAATGATAATTACATACATTGGTATTAAATATTGATGCGAACAGCACATATATACAAAATAACCTACATTAGATATGTTCGATACCATACCGAACAATTTAACCTTTAAGTGTTCTGTTTTCTTCTCGGTATAAACAAAATATATCAGTTTATATACCTACATGGAGTTATTTTCTCTCAGAACGACAGGCCATTCTTTTAAAGAATCAACCCGGACGATACCAAGTTTAAATGAAATTTGCTTCAAGGCAAAAAAAAATGACCTGCATCAGGTCATTATTTTCTTGATTAAAATGCAAACTTAAATTTACTTAAACATTTAATTCATTTGAGAGCTGTCGTGTGTTGTTGCCAATTGAGGGTTCATTTTTTATTTTCCATATTTCACAGGTTAAAGGTAGAAACAATCCTTTTTTTCGTTTATTGGAATGAAATACAAAAAATCGCCGTTGACGCACATTTTAACTTTCGAAACAAATAATGTGAAGTTTTGTTAATTTATCGCTACAATAAAGGGATACTATGTGATATGAATTTAATAATGCAAATCATTGCATACAACAAACCAGATTTAACACATTCGTGTGTATAGGATTTATATTATATTGGAAATCATACTTTGACCTATGGATTTTTCCGCGATAAAAATTTCATGAAAATAAACAAAAAACCATAGCACCCCTCTTTAATAAACAAAGTTAAAACAAAAATTTACTTAGAAAGTGACTGTAATTTTTCATACAGCGTAACAATTCATTTTTGACGTGCTTCATGCGGTTTCAGCAATATGTCTTTTGAAACTGAATAATGATGTTTTTATATCTAAATTAATTAGTGAGTTTTATTACACATTATAGATGAGCCCAAGGGCATAAAAAAACCTGAACACATCAGCAAAGAATATCACACTTAAGTGTGGTCGGTAAAATAGATTGGAAATACTGTAAATGTTTGCAGAAAAAAATATTTGTTGACGGTATATAAATCAGATAATGCATATTTTAAAGTTTTTCTTGTCAAATAACACACCTCGGTGTGTCAGGATTGCCCAGAAAAAGCTCTCCCTATGGTCGGTCTTTCAATTGACCAAACCTGATACCCCTATGTGTGTTTTACTTCAAGAAAAACCTTAAAATATGCATTATCTATAACATACAATCAATCAAGAGGCGACGTATTGTATTCTTTGTTTAACTTCTTCTATTATATGCAATATTTGCTACTAGCCGGTAAACAAAACAGTTTTGGTGGGACATACGTATATCGGGAATTGATTAATTTCTTGTGCATGTTGCTTATGTTATTACAAATCCGGTAAATAGTCTAATTTGGTAGGTCACATTCGTGAAAAGGGAAGGGTATTGTAGTTACGGCCAAGGAACATATCCGATATCATCTGTGAAACGGTTATTCCATAACGGTCACCCAACTCGTGATGGCGTCCTTAAAATTTACGAAGGGATGATTTCAACTTCACCATTTGGAACTCTTGGTTTAATAGCTTTCTTGTGAGCAGCAATCCTCCTACAAGGAAATCAGGATAGGAAATACAAGCCCGATAATATCGTATCAATTAGGAGATATATACTCCGTATGCAGGCGCTACTGGAATGTTGCTACATAAAAATGGAAAGTTCACAATTGGGAAGCTGAAATAATCTCTTTTGTCGTAAAGTTTTGTTTTCAACCGACCCTCATTGTCAATTTCTAGATGTAAGTCAAGATATGAGGCAGACTTAACTGTATCTGTAGTATCCTTTGTCTCTAGTTCGACGGAATAGATTCGTTCAACATGTCACCAAATTTTGTATTATTTAGTGAGAGAACATCATATATATAACAACGTAAAGTTAAAGGATATTGCTTACTTCTTATCTTTCTTCATAAGAAGTTCCTGTATGAAGTCAGCCTCATAATAATAAAGAAACAAGTCGGCAAGAAGAGGGGCACAATTGGTTTCCACTGAAATTCCGACAGTCTGTTGAAAAACACGTCTTCCAAACGTAACAAATATGTTATCAATCAAGAAATCAAGCATCTTGATAATGTCAGTTTCAGAGAATTTTTTGTTTCAATCGGAGTGATTTTTTACAAAGTAGGATTTATCCCTCCCCGAGACCAGGTACTTGTATCTACGTTCGCCATTCTTTTTAATGAAACAAAGTAATACCAACTCTTTCAATTTTTCTTTTAGTTTGGAATAGGGAATACTTGTGTAAAGTGTAGAAAAGTCAAATGTTTTAATACTATTGCAAGATGAGAGAGTCTTAGATTGTATGTACTCTAAAAGATCTTTGGAATTTTTTAGTATCCACATCTGATTCATGCCACCACTAGAATAGGCAGTTTCACAATAACTTTGGAACCCGGCTTTGATTGCTGATAAAATAGATGTTAATAATTTAAAAAGTGGTTTCGTGGAGCACTTGGAAGACTCAGCAATATACCGTTGTTTGTAAGGACACTTATGTAGTTTAGGTATCCAATACAGTGATGGAAGATCATGTTCTTCATCTTTGGTTGAAATTCCAAAGGAACATAGAACAGATCTATGATTATCCAGGATTTCCTCTTTGGTAAGTGTCGTGTTGGTATATGTTGAGTTTCCAAATGAATTGTCAATACCTAATTCATTTATCAAGCAGTTTATGTAATGATATTTACACACAAAAACAATGTTGTTTGGAGCTTTATCTGCGGGTACAACAACATATTTGTCATGGAGGTAGGACATGTGTTTTGCAACATTTGGGTCTTTAAAAATTGACGTAGCGTGGGTATCGATAGACCCATGTAGTTTCTTAATTTGGATTTGTATCAACGACCTCACAGCCTTAATCCATTCGGAAAGTGTATATACGTCTTCTTTCTTGCGTTAAGCCCATTGCCTGGCATAATCCGCGACTGAATCCATCAGTATTTTGAAGTAGTATTTCCAATTGATGGATTTGGGCTCACGATATTTCGGACCTTTGGATAACAAATTTCGCAGGGAAGTATTATTGACAATGTTGCGGTCTCCGGTAATAACGTGGCCTGCCGGATTATGTGTGAATTGGGAACTAGCACAGGTGAAATCAGGAGGTTTAGACTTGAAGTCGTCAATGTTGAGATCCTTCAAAACGTGTTTCTAATTGAAAATTTTAGTTGCAATTGGTTTGGTATAGGTATAAGAAATTATTGGTACAGACCGATCTTTAAAATAAGGAGGTATTTTCGACTGAACTAATTTTTGATGAAGGATATTGCCTTAGTTGACGCCATCGAGACCTTTGTTGGCAATGAAAGTTTAAGAAAAGATCTTTTCTCTTTTTTATGTTTTCCAATGCGAACTGGTTTGAAGAGTCTGTGACTTGCAATATCAGAAATGATAGCTGTAAGTTTGTATTGGTTTGAATGAGGGTTTGTAACAGTGGTTTCCAAACATAAATTGAACAGAGAATGAAGTTTTGAAAGGGGTAATGAATAAAGTTTCGTGCGAATGTGATGAATACCTAACGGCTTTTGTATAAATAGCAGCAAGTCATTAATAGAGACATCATGCAAAGTAGGTGATATATAATGACGATGACCATGACTGCGTCTACGTCGAGGAGTAGAGTTGAAAATATTCATCACATTCACCGAGCTACAAGAAGGACTAGATAGAATACCTATACCATCAATTTTGTCATTGCAACCATATGGTGTCGCATTTCCCAATTGTCAAATCCAGTAGTCCTCTTTTTGTCTACGGAGAGGCGTTGCAAGTTGAGGATTGTTAGTCTTGTAGTATATTTTTTCGATAATACGAACTGTCATAGAACGATGGAATGATCAGGCTGATTAAAATGCTGGTACAGAATGTCGTTTGCATTGAGGTTGATATCTGATCTATGGCCCCTAATACGTCTGATTAGCCTTCCTTTCGTTTCACCGACGTAACCCAATCAGCAAAGGTTACACTCTAATCTAAAGACGACATTTATAGATTTACAATTCAGATCGTCGTAACTTCTAGTAGAATAAGACATTTTAGTTAAATTGCTAGTGAATTGAGCATCTGTTATTAAAATATCACAAGTTTTGCAGCCATTTGTTCCACATTTCGAAATGAGACAGTGTTGTTCACAGTCATCAAAATCCAAAATGTCTTTAAGGAGAACTGAACATGGCTGTGTATGTGAACTATTGCTATTGTCACTAGTATGATAATCTGAATGAGTCATGTTTGGGATATTTGTCATGTCTGGTGATGAGGGAACACCTGCCTTATTAGACGACACCGTGTCCGTGATGACGTCTGTTTCGGACCGTTTTATACTGGGCGACGTCCGAGCCAGTATCCTGTTAGATCTTCGTAAATTCATGAAATTTTGCTACTGGGTGGATGATGTCCTCGGGGACAAAATGTCCACCAGCAGAGACATCAACCCAGTGGTTATAAAAGAGGGGCGAAAGATACCAGAGGGACAGTAAAACTCATAGATCGAAAACAAACTTACAACGCCATGGCCAAAAATAAAAAGACAAACAGACAAATAATAGTACAGATGACACAACATAGAAAACTAAAGACTAAGCAACACGAACCCCATCAAAAACTGGGGGTGATCTCAGGTGCTCCGGAAGGGTAAGCAGATCCTGCTCCACTTGTGGCACCCGTCGTGTTGCTTATGTTATTACAAATCCGGTAAATAGTCACATTCGTGAAAAGGGAAGGGTATTGTAGTTACGACATAAGGAACATATCCGATATCATCTGTGAAACGGTTATTCCATAACGGTCAACCAAATCGTGAGGGGGTCCGTAAAATTTACGAAGGGATGATTTCAACTTCACCATTTGGAACTCTTGGTTTACTAGCGTCCTTGTGAGCAGCAATCCTCTATCAAGGAAATCATGATAGGAGATTCAAGCCCGGGAATATCGTATCAATTGTGAGATACATACTCCGTATGCAGGCGCTGCTGGAATGTTGCTACATAGAAATGGAAAGTTCACAATTGGGAAGTGAAATCATCTCTTTTGTCATAAAGTTTTGTTTTCAATCGACCCTCATTGACAATTTCTAGATGTAGGTCAAGATGTTAGGCAGACTTAACTGTATCTGTAGTATCCTTTATCTCTAGTTCGATGGGATAGATTCGTTCAACATGTCACCAAATTTTGTATTATTTAGTGAGAGAACATCATCTATATAACGGAACGTAAAATTAAAGGATATTGCTAACTGCTAATCTTTCTTCCTAATAAGTTCCAGGCTTACATGACTATCTGGTAGGCATCATCTGACTTTGACTTCACCTTCATGGTTAATTGGTCAATTGTTCAGTTTATGTGTTTTGATCTATTTTTAAAATACTTAAACAGTAGGTCAACTATATTTGATGTATATTATGATTGTAAGGTGTACATATAAAAAAGAGGATGTGGTATGATTGCAAATGAGTCAACTCTTCACAAGTGACCAAATGACACAGAAATTATCAGATATAGGTCACAGAACAGCCTTCAACAATGAGCAAATCCCATATCGTATAGTCAGATATAAAAGGCCCCGAAATCACAAATGTAAAACAATTCAAACGTGAAAACTAACGGCCTAATTAATGTACAAAAAAATGAACGAAAAACAAATATGTAACACAGCAACAAGCGACAATCACTGAATTACTGGTTCCTGACTTGGGACAGGCACATACATACAGAATATAATGTGGCAGGGTTAAATATGTAAGCAGGATCCCAGCCCTCATAAATTCATATATTTTCTCCTCAAGAAAATCTGTTATATTAGAAATGTTATTAACATCAACAATATTAAATGTTGTACTTAACTATATTTGATTTATACTTGTACATTAATATTCTAATTCCCTTATTGCTATAAAAGTTATTATATGTTTTTTTCTCATGGCAGCTCTAATATAAAAATGTATTTTTCTTTGAAGTTGATTATCTTCTTCATTTCTAAACACTTGTTATACACCTCTTTTTCTATAGCCATTATTATTATAGCTGGTCAGTGGTCATAAACCTATGAAAATGAGTCATTATTTATCATCATAGCACTACCCACAGGTTCTTATTCTGTGTATTTAATGAATAATTTTAAAACTAATTTTCATCAAAACTCATTAACAGGGCAAGATATGGAAATTTATTTTTTCTTCTGTGGTTTTAGAATATTAAGACGTAACAAAATGAAAATGATATTTTGATAAACATGTTGTTGTCTTGGTATTGTGCTCTCATAAACCACCAGATTAGTACGTATTGTACTGCAATAAAAAAAACATGAATCAATATCATGGAACTTGAAGTAATTGAAAACTAGTTCAAAAACCAAAACTGCACTCTAACTTTACTTAGCCTTAACCAAGTGTTATGAAACTTTTACACAATGCTTATTAACACCAATCACTGATCAAGTTTGGGTGTCGTCAAATTCACCATTCTCATATTATGTTACTTTATTAATAAAAAAAATTGATATATTTGAGATATATATATTCACAAGCAGGGACATCGGTGTTTCATTGACACATTCTTGTTTTATTTATTACATATTTTAGTGTATTAAAAGTAAGTATAATGCTTCCACCTTTCAAAAATCTAACAAATCTCTACCGCTTTAATGGATAAATAAATGATACTAGTCACGAACTAAACAGATATTTTTTTTTTCAGGTTCTCTGGTCGTTCTTACTTGTTGGCTACACACATGAATATATTGATCCTGCTTTCAGCTAAATATCAGAAAAATTAAGAACAAAGGATGCTGAAACTGTGCAGTCACTGTTCAGGATTATTCCAGATGTTTCAAAAGTAAAGATATAATACAATATATGTTACTGGTTAATTTCTATGATTAGTAATTTTAAACAACACACAAAGACTTTGCATTATTGTTTTACGAGAGAGACACCAATAGCATGAAAAGATGCAGTCAACATTTATCATTTTTATCAAAATACAACCAGGACAAACCATGGGTACACTTAGCTTGAAATACGGTGCTTTCTTACCAAAATTGCCTGGACGTAAAAGAAATGAAGAACCAAAATTCATGTCAACAATCAGGAGATACCAGAAGAACTAGTATAAATGGTTAAAGATGAAAGAATGCAGAAAAAGGTACTGTCATATTCAGTCTTTATAAGAGTCCTGCTGCTTTATATATATATATATATGCATTTTTTATGCCCCGTCGTAGCAGAGGGGGCATTAGTTCACCCCTCTACGTCTGTACGTAATTAGATATAAGAAGATGTGATATGAGTGCCAACTCTCCATCACAATTTGTAAAAGAAAAAACATTATAGGTCAAAGTACGGTCTTCAACACGGAGCCTTGGTTCACACCGAACAGTAAGCTACAAAGGTCCCAAAAATGACTAGTGTAAAACCATTTAAACGGGAAAACCAACGGTCTAATCTATATAAAAAATGAGAATCGAGAGAACACTTATGAACCACATCAACAAACCAAAACTTCTGATCATCAGGTTCCTGACTTAGGACAGGTGCAAACAAATGCAGAGGGTTTAAACGTTTTAATTGGTACCAACATTCACCCTTACCCGAAACAATAGTGTAACATCACAACATAGAAATAGAAAGGTCCCGAGAAAACTAACAGCCTAATTTATAACAAAACACGTAGCGAAAATCAAATATACAACATACATAAACCAACGACTTCCATGGAAATACTGGCTCCTGACTTGGGAAAAGGCACATAAAGAATGTGACAGGTTAAACAAGTTTTTGAGTGCTCAACCCTACCATAACCTGGGACAGTGGTGTTACAGCACAACATAAGAACAAACTATAAAAATCAGTTGAAACGGTTTCATCATATTTTTATAGATCAACTGTCTTGAAATGATTAACAAGTGATTGTAGAATTTAATAAACTTCAATTGTCAATTGAAAAGCCAAAAACAAACAAACATCTACTATCAACCTGATCAACATCAAATTCCCTAAAAACAAAAGCTTTAAGATACAACTTTAGGTCTCAGGAAAAGTCTTGACTTTGGATAGGCACATGGACTTGCAGTAGTTTCTGAAAACTCAATATTGCTCCCCTTTTAAATCTTGATCAGTATTTGTAAAATGAAAAAAATTACATAGAAGAATGCAGGTTGCCAGTAACATTATATTGGAGAAAGGGAAAAGATTACTCAACTCTACACTGAAATAATTTTGAAAACTATTAATGGCTGTTATAGTAACTATCTTTATTGTAAAAAAAATGTTGGAAAAGTTATGTACATTATGATCATGTTGATTGTGTGAAACGTCACACAAGGCAATAAAAAAATGTTCAGAGGGGAAATGAAGTTCTGTAATAAATGTCAAGTGTGATAGTCTCAACCTATCAACATGATCAAAATTGTTGATTTCACTATTCATATTCATATTTAGCATGTACAGTGGAATAGAATGCTTTTGATATCTTTTATCAACTGTTATTTTACTTTGCTCTTATAGGCAGCCTAATGCAGGATTGAAAGGAAGAAAGAACTAGCCATCAGTAAAGAAACAGATCAATTTATATAACATGTAATAATTCCATCTGAATATAACAAACATTGCACATGTTATGAAGATTTATTCACATGTCTACTCTGATGTGTAGTTATGTATTTGTAATATAATATAGTACATGTATTTTATTTTAGAACAGTATTCTTATTTTTTCTTTTTTTTGCTGTGGAGAACATCAAAGAAATTTAGAAAAATATAATTAAAGATAGTTTTTTCCAATTTTTCTGAGACCAAAAAAAAATGCGCAAATTAGAAAAATGAAATGAGGCTATATTATTAAATATTTTTGAGGTTTAGTTTTTTTTTTACATCTTATTTTAAAATTTCATTGGCATTTGAAGTAATGAGTTGAAACCAGGTTTTATAAATAATTTTGTTTTCAAGATGTACAAACAGTTCAGTAGGTTAAGTCTTTGGTGAACATTAGTTTACTATGATGTTATGGTCAAATAAACTTGAAACTTTGTACTTACAAGTGTTTATTATGAAGTCATTTTTTTAAATAATTACAAATAAGTTACTGAACATGGAAATGTGATTGTGGGAGCAGGGTATAATGTGTTATGGACACACATCTCAATCCCATAGAACACCGCCCTCCTCACTGGCCTCTCAGTAACCTAATAGTATATTGACTTTGAAAATTTCCTTAGTTTACACTCTAAGGTTTGTGATAAGTGTGTTCAGTTTAAGGAGAACCACTAATAGTATGTCAGGGATATTTTATTTGCAGTTGAATAAGCTTTTGGACAACGCATGTGCTTGGGATTTTATTTACCTTGAACCCTCAATCGTGGTCTAATAATTTAGAATCTTTTGCATAGTTTACATGTTAAAGTTTATGCTTAGGCCAGTTTAAAATCGACCACTAATCAGAGGCGGATGTAGAAGGGGCCTGGGCACCTCCCCCTTTTTTGTGGGACAAATTTGGTTGATTATATATACGGAATCACTGAAGCATGACAAAAGAAATGTGCACAGTAGAAAGCAACCTTTATATTTCTTAGAAAATACTTTTTTCGGAACAGTAATGAAAAGTATGCTTATAAACAAAATTCATATTTTTTTTCAGTTAGACACATATTTTTTTTATGAATCATAATATTTCAACAAATGTTGGAAACAGATTTACATAAAACTTTCTAAATGTATCAAAATTCTGTGCTGTAAAATCTTATAGATTTTGTTTTTCGGGATTTTTCCCAATATGTTTAAGAAATCTGTAGCATAATTTTTGCTTGTAGATTTTATTTCGGGATTTTTCCCGAAATGGGTAAAAAAAACTATGCAACAAGTGTGTGCTTGATAACAGATTTATTTTTTCGGGGTTTTTCCCGAAATGTGAAAAGAAATTATTAGTCATGAGTTCTAGCATGTACTTTGGGTTTTCGGGATAAATCCCGAAATATTTGAAGACATCTGTGTTATACATTTTGCACTTAGTTTATTTTTGTTGGGATTTTTCCCGAAATGTGTTTCAGATCTGTTTGTCAAATCGCTTTGCAAACATATATGTTATAACTAATAATGTTAAAAATGATTTCGGGACATTTCCCGAATAAAAAGTTGTCACATACATCTTTACCACAAATATTTTAAAACTTTCATATATTTTGGGATATTTCCCGAACATTAAATCTAAGTTTTATCAATTATATGAATAAAAACATGGAATATTGTATAAAATTGTGTGTTTCTTTATGAAATCTGCAATCTTTTATGGTAAACATTGAAAAAGATTATAACAAGGAATAAGATGGATTTTACTCTTTTAAAATAGAGTCAGTTAAAGGTAATTAGTTGTGAATATATCATAGTATATTGCAACTTCCTTAAGGATACAATACTAAGACTTAACAGAATAATCCTTTCGTCGGGCTTTTGACAACTGTTATAAAAACCAGTGAAGTTTTCTTTAAAAAATATTTTCATAAAAGATGTTGATTTCAACAAGCGTTTACACCGAATTCTTCCAAATCTAAATTGTTCATAACGTTGAATTTAACAGTGCAAATATAAAATATCAAAAGTCAAAAAGTCAACAGACAATGAAATTGCTTGTTTTACCGTTGTCTCTGATTTGAAATGCAGTAAAATGTATTTTCCTAAAACAGTTATCTGAGTGTCTTCTGATTTGAAATGTAGTTACTAGTAAATGTATTTTCCTAAAGCAGTTATCGGAATGTCTTCTGATCCCAATTGTGACATTTTAACTAAATCTTGCTTCAACTAGAGAATGGTGAATGCGTATCGAGAGACGCTCACTCTGTAAATGCAATCTGTTTCGCTCGTTTTGGAGTGCGTGCAATTTCCTCAGATTTGTGTTTTCTTAGTAGATTTTTGAGATATGAACATCGGTAAACTACAATTGCGTTTATTAATGTCCTTTATTCTCAAGAGTTCAAAAAAAGACTTGGCTTACACCAAACATATTCAATGTACTTTCTTACATTTTGGATACAAACGGATAAAATGAACTTTTCCCCAATACACTGAAGGTCAATTTTACAAATAAGATATGGAACATATACGACACGACGAATAGGACAACACAATCTCAAACATTTTGATAGTTTCAATTTCAAATCTAACGACTTAAAAGATAGAGAATGCCAACGGGGACAAAAACTTTTGAAATTACACAGTTACAAGTAACACATTGACAATTTGAGAATTAAGAATTTTGAAATTACACAGTAACAAGTTACAAATTGACAATTTACGAATGGACATTTTGAAATTACACATTAATAGTAGCAAATTGACATTTAGAAATTAAGTATTTTGACCCCGTCGGCTTTCGATAAAAAGAAAGGCTTATATTATGGCACCTAAAGATACCTCGTCAAATGAAATCGTAAAACAAAGCTGTGTAACATGTAATTATATGTGTGACATTCATTACTTTTATCAATCGATGTGGTATCAAGAGATATTTTATCGCATTTCAATTTGTGGTTATCAAATTGTATTTTTACTCACGCATGGGGTTTGAAAAACTATTCATGTAGCATGTGTAGCGTCCTTACACATTTACACTTTATTCTTGTATATTTTTTTGTTTTTTGTCGTGTCTTCCCTCGGACATTATTTGTTGTAGTTTTTTTTTTTCCTTATCATGACTCCTGTTTAAACTTGCTGACATAAATGTTTATGTTTGGAATGAAGGTGTATTACATTCATATTTCGAATCGATTTAGATTTGTTGTGAACTTGACTTTTGCTCTGACATTCCACTGTCCACTATATTTCCCTTCATGGGTGTATTACATCAAGACATGTAGCATTAAAGGATACCATATGACCTTGACATTTTTTTTCATTTTAATTAAAATATACTATAGTTTATAGCTATCGTGTGCTGATTTTTTGGATTGATTTGTACATAACGTACATAAATAATCTTTCGTTATTTCAATTTTCAAAAGTATTTTAGATATTAAGAATTATTTATTTTTTGACATCTGTCTCTTTGATAGCTATTTACACAATTGCACGTCTCCGTTGACCCGAATTAAACATTCGGATACAAATTCAAGATCTTGATAACGTGTTATACTATTCTTTTATTTGTCTTTATGAATATTACTTTTACTGTTTAGTCTGTTTTTATTGATATCCATTTTACGTGGCTCGGTACTTGTACATCCCGTCATTGTGTTATTGTTCTTTGATAATTCTCGTATTCTTGTCTTTCATTTTTACTAATTTGCTTTGTCTATGTGCATTTTTATGTTTCTTTGATACATGTATGACGTGGCTCTGTCCTTATACATCCCGTCATTGTGCTATTGTACAACATTTTTGTATTCTTGTCTTTCATTTTTGCTAATGTGCTTTGTCTATATGCCTTTTTATGTTTCTTTGATAAATATATGACGGGGCTCTGTACTTATACATCTCGTCATTGTGTTATTGTACTATGGTAAATTTGTGTATTCTTGTCTTTAATTTTTGCTAATATGCTCTGTCTATATGCCATTTTGTGCTTCTTTGTGACATATTTGTTTGATTTATAGTGATTAAGATTATAACACAATGTTGACTGATGTACCCTTATTTTTGACATTTTTACCTATTATGTCTGTTTGTTTTGTTCACACATCGTTGTCAATATAATGGAATTTGATGCGACTGTCATACAAGTGAGAGGTTTAGCTAGCTTTAAAACAAGGGTTTATCTACCATTTTCTACATGAGAAAATCCCTGTACCAAGTCAGGATATGGCAGTTGTTATCCATTCGTTCGATGTGTTTGAGCTTTTGATTTTGCCATTTGATTTGAGGACTTTCCTTTTTTAGTTTTCCTCGGAGTTCAGTTTTTTTTTTTTTGTGATTTTACTTTTAGTCCCAAAATGAAAATATAACATTGAAATATGATTTTTGGTTTGAAGAGCATATGAAATTTGAACGTCGACAAAGTTATTCTTATTTAATGATCAAATTTCAAATCATGGAAATCACCAGTTTGCTTAAATTATAAATTGGCAATCATTTAAGCAATAAAAAATAACATTCATTATATTGTCAAAAAAACTCCCATTATAAGTGTAGTTGTGACTTAGAAGTAATTAG
The DNA here is from genome assembly GCF_021869535.1 of Mytilus californianus. Taxonomy (NCBI): domain Eukaryota; kingdom Metazoa; phylum Mollusca; class Bivalvia; order Mytilida; family Mytilidae; genus Mytilus; species Mytilus californianus. The sequence goes on from NW_026262699.1 coordinate 1,336,481, forward strand.
CATGATTATACTGAATTTATCTTTTTCAGAAATAGTTTATGACTTGTTTCGTAAGGTTTTGTTAAAAAAAGTATACGACGGTGCAAAAATCTAAATCACTCCTTTTTTTTACCCCTATTAACTTATTTTCTATCAAAGGTTAGCTTGTTAAATGAATATTATATAAAATTAAACTACAAAATTAATAGATATAGGAAGATGTGGTATGAGTGCCAATGAGACAACTCTCCATCCAAGTTACAATTTATAAAAGTAAACCATTATAGGTCAAGGTACGGCCTTCAACACGGAGCATTGGCTCACACCGAACAACAAGCTATAAAGGGCCCCAAAAACTTACTAGTGTAAAACCATTCAAACGGAAAAACCAACGGTCTAATCTATATAAAAACGAGAAACGAGAAACACGTATGAACTACATAAACAGACGACAACTACTGTAATCAGATTCCTGACTTAGGACAGGTGCAAACATTTGCAGCGGGATTAAACGTTTTAATGGTACCAAACCTTCTCCCTTTTCTGAAACAATAGTAAAACATCACAACATAGAAAAACACACTATAAAATATCAATTGGAAGGCTTAACTCAATCAAAAAACATAAATTAATACACAATGAACGAATAAATTTGACCTGTGACACCTGAATGCAATAGACAGTTAATAAAAAATTACAAGGGATAAATAATTAAAGTCAAAAGTAAATAAACAAGTTTAAACAAAGTTAAAGTATGATATCACTGTGAAATTTCAAACAATTTATAGAAAATCATCACTTATGAAGAAACCTGCGTCATATTATACACAGGTATATGAAAATAATTTTGTTGTTAAGTATACTACTTCTTCTGTGTGTATAAAATCTTCCGTTTAGGAATAACAAGAAATTTCTTTAATAACAATAAAACTAATCTAACACTTGGTACATATGGGGTGAATATAAACAATAAAAATATACAATTAGTGCTAGATAAAACTTCCTGTACAGGTCCAAGAACAGCATCTAAGGAAAAATGAAATAATTTTGATGTTCATAGTACGAAGAAGTGACAATTTGTAGTAATTAAATACCAAATAACCTAAGCTGGTATATAGCCAAGATCCATGTTAACATTAGATAACAAAAAAGCATTACAAATAGTATCAACAGGTCAAATTAAAAGAAAGCACGATTTGAGATTACTCGCAGTTACTGACAGTTAGTTAAAAGCCAAAACAATTAATAATAAAAAATCATGCATCAGACACTTAAATCAACTAAAATACATCCCAGAGATTTAGTATTTTAACGTCATGAACAGTCAAAGAAGACATGACTTGTGCAATGCCAAAAATAAATGTATCGACAGGTAGTAGGATAGTTAGGAGTGACTTCTTTATAGATAAAAATGAACGTGTGTGTGTCTATATACATCCCGTTTGAAAAGAAAATACAAATTTAGTTATGTTTTAATTTGCTAATGACAAAATCGATAGGAGTGACTTCTTTATATATAAAAATGAACGTGTGTGTACAATGTATCTCTATACATCCCGTTTGAAAAGAAAATACAAATTTAGTTATGTATTAATTTGCTAATGACAAAATCGATGTTAGTGCCAATGTAAACTATATTCAGAGATCTAATTACAACATTGGCACGATAACCCTTACTAATAAGTTTGTTTAAAGGTTCGATGAGTTTACACGGATCACATAATGATTTCCGCGCTTTAAGTACAATATTACCATAAAATTTAGGATGTGAAATACCATTTTTAATAAGTTTTCTACAGGTACAGCCAAATGTACTAATCAAATCTTTGTATCAATGAAAGAATCTAGTAAATGTTTTAAGTAATTTGTGGTAACGAAATCCCTGACTTAATAATTTACCAGTGATGCATTGATTACGTTCGTTAAAATCTATGACATCACTACACACATAATGCATGGTTTCAAACAATATTAACATCATAATGCATTGTTTCAAACAATATTTACAACGCATATACTAAGGGCTGGTACTATATATTTACAGAGTTTTTCCTGTCCAAACACTTTAAATACTTCAAATTGATATAGTATGTCTTAGAATATGTTTGTTATATTAATCTGAGGGTAATCATGTGTACAAAGATATGTAATCATGTGTATATGTATTGATAATATCGAACAAATAAAGAACTGTAGGGGCTTTTAAAGGTTGATTACTTGTTTAATTTAGGAATGTATAAAATAAATTATTGATATGGTGTAAAAACAATTTTCACGACGCTCAGAAAGGGTTAATACTGTATGTACATACTTTTCATTGTTTAAACTATTACAATACAATAATTTGATAAATGTCTTCGGATATATTTATATATTTATTCTTGTTATAATGTTGTAGACATGGTTATGCAAATATGGGGGTTCATTGATTTTTTTAAATAACGGGATAATTATAATGTTTTTATTTTCATTAAATAGTCAAATGTTTAAAATGAATGGATTGTTCATTTTTCTTCATGTCATCAAATGAATACAGGATTTTATGAATGTGGTGTTTAAGATGGCCCTGCATACAGAAATATTAATGTTATGCCTACATGTTTTTACCACTAGAGGTAAGACCATTTTCAAACATTGCGGTCTCATTCATTTTCGTGGCTATTCATTTTTGTATTGCGGACAATTTCTGTGCTTTTTTTGTGAACATCTTATCGTTATTTCAAGGCTTTATCAAAGTCTGCACACTGCCAGGTAGAAAATTTGTGCTTGGTTGAATATTTGCATTCGTGTTTCACATTCAAATCATTTGCAATCGTTTGTCCTCATTGCTCTTCAACTTCGTATTTAGTTTTACCTTTTAATTTGTATGATTCTTTTAACGGAATGTGTGTCTTGCGAAAAACATTATAAGTCGGTATCTTCCACGAGTTGTTTTTAATAAAAAATTCCGGATTGAGCTTACTTGTTGTTATGAATTTTCTTTATACTATACTTTCATATGAAGTTAACGTTCTACTAATTAAACATGAATTCCGTGCGGTAAATATAGTATCAGCAGGAGTTTAACAATCAGATTATCTTGATTTCTACTTTTAACCATTTAAATGTTGGTATTTAGAAAACTGTTCGGCGTGGAAGGGTTTTATTGGGTATATAAATTTGACGGTAAAATTGCAAACAGGAACCGTTGCCATTCTCAATTTTACAATTTGGACTTGGTGTACGTCATTGAACCGATCGCAAATGACACATTTGGTGCGTCCGATGCGCCTGTTTCTATAACCTCTATCAGGGAAGCGCAAACTTAAAGGAATTGAAAGCTGTCAGATAGGTAAATTTGTTCGAAATAGACTATAGCCATCCACGAAGTCGTGTGATATGTTTAATGATATTTTGTCATTCAATCGTTATTTCTTGTTTTATAAAAATACTGTAAACCAGCTTATTTTCGCGAATACTTTATTTTGCTTATAGCCATTTTTGGCCCATGTCGCGGCAAATTGATTTCGCGATTCTCAAATTTACTTGATTTAGACAAGTATGGAAAAATCCAATTTTTACATATTCGCGGCGATTTATATTCGTGTTTTTTTCTACTCGCGAAAGTAACGCTATTATTAGTTGGTTTACAATAAGTTTGTCAAGTCGTATCATTCGAATAATGTGATGTCAAAATCGAGGAATAAAGTACCGAAAAGATCTTCAATAGAGCCCTCAACAAGTCGAACATGTCCATGGTCATACGAGACACAGGTATTCCATAGACAATGTTCAACCAAGTCATTCGTGTCATTATGGCGTCATTTACAAACAAATCGAATGGTAAACTTAAGCTTTTTCTCCATACTTTTTTTTTCTAAACTTTCACAAAAATCTTTACAGATGTTGGATAATTATCAACTGAGTGCAATAAACTCATTTGTATCAATGGCCGGAATGTTGCTACTCGAAAAGGGTTCGTTCAAAACTTAATATCGTAGAGTACAATTCTCAACTCATCCTTATTGCCAAACTCAAGATGTTTAGATATGAAAGATACTTCAAATTTTACCATTTGTTGGATACCAATTATCGTCAACCATGAAAGTTCAATGACGTACACTTTTTTTATCGGCTTGTATGCAGATTTAGACAAAACCACGAAATTGAATATCCGCGTTATTATTTTTTCCTCATGTCATGAAATTTGAACCCACGAAACTAAATTAATCCTTATTAAATTGAATATATGGTTTTCTTTATTTCAAGTTCAATATGATAGATTTCATCTGTGGGAAAGCGCCACTTTAATGTAGATTTTTTTTTTATTTGAAGACCGACAAGGTCTTAGAACTTCTAATTTCTCGACTTGTTTATATTGCAGGTGTACATATCATGAACACTGTATCGACCCCAAATAGTGGTCAAGGAATATCTTCACGAAGAACACATGATATTATGAAGTATAGTACAGACATCAATAAGTATAACCTTGACCTTGGGGGAATGACGTCCCTGATGTATGAAGTAAAGGCATGTAAAGACGCATTTGTTCTTCTTTCAAATTCCGATGTCAAAAATTCATCAAAACCATTGTATGAGATTCAATTTGGTAATAGCTTCAACAAAAAGTCGCGTATTTTATATCGAATAAACGATTCGTTAGATGTTGGAAGTCGATATATGCAATATATAAATTCTCTGAATATTCTTAACTGCAATATGTATCTTCCATTTTGGATAAGTTGGGCCGGTGGAAAAATTTCATATGGAACTGGCCTTGTCGTTGACGAAAATATGTTGGATAGTTGGATCAGTACGAATCAGTTTGCAGTGAAAGGGATTGAAGTTTATACAAGTTTTTCTGAAACAGGGGATTGGAAAATTCATATAGAAGGTAATGTAAATATATATGTTTTTTTTTCATTCAGAGTTTAACTCACACTTGCAAAATTGAGCTTAGATCATTTTGATTATTTTTAGTTCCTTTTTGACAAATAACTCTTCACGCTAAAAGGTATAATATATCATTGGCCTTTATTGTTTTTGTTTTGAGAATTTCTGATGAAGATAAATTAAGATAAGTGCTTCAGACAAACGAAATTGATAAAGTTTTGTATCATTTAAGGTTCAGGGTTGCTTTCTGAATGACACTACTATATAACTTAATATATACAAATAAAGAGATTGCCATCATAAAATTATATACGTTATGCGTGTTATTTATCATCACGTGATATCCGTTTATCACCAAATTAAATGACAAGTGGTCAATTTCATTGTCTTTGTGGGTAAAAAATGAAGAATGATTAGAATTCAGTTTCAGATAAATTTGCTGGTCGTTTTGATAGCTGTAGTATGGTTAATCACATGGCTGACATGGTTGTAGTTGATGACATTCAATGTCCATCACACATAGAGTGTGCTACACGCTGTGGACTGTTCAAGATTTGTATGGGTTATAATTTCAACAGTGCTTTGAACAGGTTTGTTTTAGAACATTATTATTCAGACGACGCCATCTGAACAGGAATTGTCGTTGAACTGATAAAACTACTGTCAAAATGAGATTTTAAAAGAAACAATTAATCAATCAAATTACTGTTACATCAACATTAACACATATACCAAGCAGTTTATAATTTGCAACAATATAAACGTGTCTTCACATGTTTACTAGCTCTTAATCGTCCAAGCTTAAACACATTTTAAATAAATTCAGCATACTAATCATATATCTGACAAAGTAACAGATATGAATTGGTCAATATTGAGGGCCAAGAAATGTCATTCAGCTTTCCAAATCATCGTCCTGTGTGTCTCCAATAGATAGATATATCATTTTAGTCATATCAGTATAAAATAAGAAGATTTTTCATGATTTCCAATGAGATAACTCTCCATAAGAGTGCAAATGACATAGAAATTAACAACTATAGGTCACCTTCAACAATGAGGAAAACTCATATCACATAGATATGATATACAGCAACTACTGGATGACTTTGGACAGGCACATACGGAATGTGGCGATGTTAAAATAGTTTAATGGCGCTAACCCTTCCCCTAACTTGGGACAGTGGTGTAACAGTACAACATAAGAACAACTATACAAATCTATTGAATAGGGTTTAACTTATCAGATCAATATTAAATCTCATTATGTATATCAAACGAACCACATAACTCCGATATGACTAAAGACAACCACTTACATATGTAATAATGTTAAACAGTCCAAGAAAACTTTACCCTCAGTTGGTACTGTTTTTATCAATGAACACACAAATTGTACAAAACAATAATTGCCCAAAACATATCAGCATGGGGAAGTATGTGATCTATTGACGTTCTGGAACATGGAATTATTAATTGAATTTTCGATTATTTGGAACTGCATGGCTTGTACAAATAGTCCCACTAGACACACCTATAAATATACAACAAGTTAGGAATATAATTGAGCAAAACAGCCAATCTGTCCATTTCAGATGTGAGGTACTGGCATTTGGAGCAGAGATTGTAACTGACATACCACATCATATCGAGGCTGGATGGACATTTTATAGTAAATGCTACAACGGGAACACCGCATGTCTTGGATGTTACTTTTAGACGGAAAATAAACGAAAAAAAAGTATTTGATATGTCATCTAATTGCAATTATGTTTTTTTTTGAAATAAAGTATCAATTAAGCATGTTAAAGAGGTGGGTTGAGATCTCAAAAAACATGTTTAACCCCGCCGCATTTTTTCCGCCTTTCCCGAATCAAGTATGTTTCGGAGTTTAGTCCATTTTCACCGAACTAGTATACATTATTGTTAAGGGGCCAGCTGAATCCCGCCACTGGCATGTGCGAGTGTGTGATTTTCTCGCTGTGTTGAAAACCCATTGGTGGTTTCGGGCTGTGTTCTGCTCTTTGGTCGGTATGTTGTCTCTTTGACACATTCCCCGTTTCCATTCTCAATTTTAAGACAAAGAACTCTGTAATTCTTTTTTTTATAAGCGTCACCTGTATTATATGCTAAGATTTACTTATTAAGAAGGTAAACAGTTATTTTATACAATCAATACCAAACGTTTGGAAATAAAAAAGTATTAGATTTAAAAATATTTAATTTAAACAACCATAATAGGTCAACCAAAGCCGTTATATTTGTCTGAATTAATTGTTTCATCAGATTTAGCACAACTACATAGTTCTATAAACTGGAAACTCAATGGTTTATTATTTGTCAATTTTATCAAAACAAAGCAATTGCAACTTAGTGGAAGGTACCTTCAGAGAATGATAAATACATAAATTGGTATTAAGTATTGATGCAATCAACACGTGTATACAAAATAACCTTCATTGGGTATATGCTCGATACCATACCGAACGATTTAACCTTAAATTGTTCTGTTTTGTCCTCAATATAAACAAAATATATTAATATAACATCATTCAAGAGAGCGACTTATTTTATTCTATGTTTAACTTATTCTATTATATAAAATGTTTGCCACTTGCTGGTAACGAAACAATTGTAGTGGCACATACGTATATCGGGAATTGATTGTCTTCTTGTGCATGTGTAATACATGTACATTGTAGGCGTATGAATTTTTAACGCCAAACATTTAGGTTGTAAACCGACTTCTTTATGTATATAATTCTAGCCTGCACTTCGTACTGTGGACATCGTAATTCTAAAGAGATGTTTAAAGAACGAACATTTGCATAATTTCGTAATTTGATAGATAAATTAGTTTGTATGTGGAATGGATATACAAACATCGTCTTGTTTCGTACCAACTATTATAGCCATAGTACTAAGGACAAGATCTTTTTTCTTTATATTCCAAAACATAATTATGTTTCTTTTTCTAATTTCCTTGTGAGATCCTACACTATACTTTAGCTGGCATTGACAAAAGGATACATGTTTCTAAAATAGATTTTTCCTCGTCATCCTTCAACACAGAGCCAAAAAAATATATCACCTTACTGTAAGTGTAAGACAGCCCCTAGCACCGGTTTGAGCGGATCACAAAACAACTGTGAATTGAAGAACAAAACAATGGAGTAATATCAATGATATAAATCTGGCATAATTTAGACCTACAATCACACTGAACCTGCAAACATTTAGACAACCACGGGGCTTATCAAGATATATGTTAGATAGCTTGGTAGGAAATAAGTTATGTTTAGGGCAAAAAAACTCGAGTAGACTATGTAAGATGTAACACCAAAAACTCGGGCCCGGTCAAAAAAGATCATACTGGAAAGAAATACATAATTAAAACAAAATAGTTCCTGCGCATAGTTGTAAACATAAATCTTTGTACAGTATATATATTTGGTAATTCGGTTATTTACTTCATTTTAAAACGAAAGAGTAGGCAGTCTACAACAAATACTTCTTTCGATCTAAACGTTAAATCCAAAGATTCAACTCTAGTTAATTTGTTGTCGAGATATATCAATATATTCATTTTCAAGCATGTATGAAAGACTGCAAAAACGTTCAAAATATCTTTAATTTGAGATCTTGTCATAATAAACAGAAATGAACGTATGAAAAATGTTCGGAAAACTATATTATATATGTTGTAGGTTTTTTCCGAAAATATTCAAAGGAAATTTAAAAATCGTTATTAACTATTATTGATTTTTTTTTTTACATTTTTACAATTGAACATAAATCAATATGTACCAAGTATCAAAATTTAGGTGCATTCGGTTACGAAAAGCATATGTAATTTGTAAGACGTAACAACAGAAATTGAAAAATCGGAAAAGAAATGTTATATCTATAAATATATATTGATATTGACCAGCCGGTCAGCCGAATTTTTTCTCGGTCTTAAACTTAATGATAAGATTTATTAACTTAAGCTATAAAATCATACGCAAATGCCTTACCAAGTCAGGAATATACTAATTGACTCAAGGCGTTCAGAGAAATTTGATTGCGTTAACTAATAAAACTCTTTTTTGGCTGTAGTAGCTATAGTAATATAATTCGTCAGAATCAAAAGCATTATCATGATGTATTATCGAAAAGGTAGTTATTTTGGGGTGTATATAAACCCACTTCCATGACGATTACGATATTTTCGCAGAATTTATTATCCCTTATTTCAACATCTGTATTTGAGATGATTTTTTCACAAACAATATTATTACAGCTGGTTTTTTTTTTTTTTTTTTGGCAAATATATCTAGCACTTTGATTTATTCACCAAAAACCATTTAACTGACTTAAGTACTTTGCATGAACCATGCATGTTCAATATGTCTGAGCTAATGGCGTAAACATATTACATGCCTTATCTTGTCTTATTATGCGTATTTGCTAATAAATATACAATTCTAATTCATCAATTACTACTCTGCAACTAATGAAATCATCCCTTCAAATTGATTGCTGATTCAGCATAAAAATCTGTATATTAACGAGTTACATTTTTTCGGTTACCTATACCTAAAGTAGGTAAATATTTATTATTCTCTTTCTAAAGCTGTGTATTACAAACTTCTGAATTAAAATATACAACTAAAAAGATAAATACAATAGGCACGCAATATTGAACAAAAACCATACAAAACTATAGTCATGGGAAACGATAGTTAATGTTTCATTACATTTAATGGAAATCAGGACAAGACAATATTGATCATTCATGAAAATTTTGGAAAACATTAACGGCAACAATTTTACTGAACCATTGTGAAAGGTGCAGTGTGTCTTTAGAAAGATGTTAACTGTTCCGTAAATACATGCCTTTTGATATATCTTCAAACGCCTGAGTCGGCAATGCAATTATATTATATGGAAACTTACTAGAAAATCATGACACATAGAGACAATCATTTACTGCATATCTTTATTTGCAAAAAAAAGTTCATCCCTAAAGGATTTATAGCAATTTGGTAGTGCTTATCTTTGACTATATGAACAATCAATCTCTGAACGATATAGAATGTCGTTTATCAAAATAAAACAATATAGACTATTTTTATAATGCATAACGTACAGTTTCAAATATTGCATACATGTAGTCAGAACTATTTGGAAAAAACAAAACTAAAGGTAGGTTCTGCAAGATGGTCAAGCAAGATACAGATCGGAGAGGTCGTACTCCTTAGACAGGGATAGATATATAACACAAAACAGCTACAAGTATTTATTAAAGCTTTTTTTTATTTTTTTATCTTCATGAGAAAAAAATGTTGGAACACGAATCCTACTATTTATCATCAGTTTTACTTGAGGAACAAAAAGGACAGAAGAATGTGTAAGTTGCAGAGCATTCAACTTAAGGTAACAAGTACGTAAATGTCAGATCTCGTGGTATTCTGCATGCATTTAGAGCCTGAGGAACTGCACATAGGCATTGAAAAAATTATATATTACGCTAATATAAAGGCGCAAACAAGGCAAAAGTAATCATGACGTCGAAACTTATTTTGTCTATGTATATAGAATATAGAGACAATTGAACTATCATTTTCCTATATTCATATGCAGTTCCACGTGTTCTAAATGCATGCAAAATGTTACTAAAATCATTGAAATACCTGTTACCTTAAAATCATCACTCATTTATATTACAAAATTGTCTATTACAAAATTACATTACGAATGAAACGTAAAATTTGAAAATTAATATTACTATAATAATTTAGAAACTAGTGTTCCCTCAGCAAATTTGGCCTTAGATGGAATCGGATGTTATTATTGGTCCTTTGTTGTTCCATAGCTCTTCAACAAATTTCGGTTCTGATATATCTTTGTCTTCCACATATTCAGCTTTAATCGTTCCCGATGAAGGTAAATCAAGAAAAGTGCTACAGACGCATGCAATTAATTAAGTTTTGTTTTCAGTTTCAGAACCATGTAAAGTGAATTTTGCCTGAGGGAATAGCTCAGTGTATCCTAAATAAATCGACAAAGAATGAAAGAAATAAATGTTAGGAATTTTGTCAGTACCAACACAATGACTGCTACATGTAGCATGATGGTACCTCCGTAGATTAGCAATGCACAAGCATCGTTAAAATGAAAACAACTCTTTTTTATATATATCTTCATCAGGAACCTTTGAAACAATAACGAAAACAAAAACTTGAAAAACAAAGACATTGAATGAGCACTTGAATACGATGGGAAATATTTGAGCAGAAGGGACCCTACAATAATTGCCAAATCCAAGGATGACTTTTGCCTGAGGGTGTTGGAAAAATTTAGATTCTTAATACATTGTATATACATTTATCAATTGATCATTTCAAAAAGTTATGTTTAACATGTTTAAATCATGTCAGTACCAAAGCACTTACTTCATAGATGGAGATACCCTCGGATATCGGTAATCCAACAGCAACGGTATTGACCCAGTGCTAGAGCATATATTTAATACTTTAAAGAAGTATTGTGAGTCCGAAGCGCTTTTCTGGATTCAATTTTAGCAAGAACGTTCGAACACAATAAATCTAAAGTCATGGACTTGAACGTGATTTTGAGCTATAGGACAAAGGGGACATTCAGATAATAGCCAAGTTATTCCTTTGTGTATTATGCCTGGGGGAGTTAAAACTTAAGTGTCTTGTTTTTCTAATTCAGAAGTTGAGCAAATTCTACTTACCCTCCAGAGAATATGAGATCATATGTGGTTTTTGATGGGGTTCGTGTCGCTGAATCTTTTTTTTCTATGTTGTTTTTGATACTTTTGTTTGTCTTTTTGTCTTTTTCTTCTTTTTATTTTGCTATGGCGTCATCAGTTTTTTTTCAATTAATGAGTTTGAATGTCATGTTACTATCTTTCATCTCTCTTTTGCAATAAATATTGTCTGTAATGCAGTACTGCCTACTAAGCTAATGATGTCTTCATGGTATCGATCAAGTGATAGAATGATTAACATAACACTTTATAAAACAACATGAACCAACGCAAAAATAATCTAATAAATAATCTGGTAAAATATCTTAGTTATGGCATTAACATAGCAGTGAACCAATGGTTCGTGTATCATATTGCATTATTCTCTCAAAGGACCAGGAAATCAATTTTATCATGGGAGAATACTACCAAAAAGTAAAAAAAAAGGTGTATGAGTGTTAAGGCAAAGTAACATTCCGTAATCTTTGATTTACTTTTTTACATCAAGTGCGTTGACTGTGGTCGATTTAACATTAGAAACAGTTATTTTAATCCAACAGTTTGACAATTACTTTTTAAGTGCTTCTTTGAAATATGATGACGAGTGATGTATGTATAGATGGCTTTTTTATTATCGAGTCTGGTCTTACTCCGTTGCAGTTCAATGACTCTTGTTGATATGCGGAATAATGATGTAATGACTTAACATCATAAAACACTGTGTGGATTATTTAAATAATTTACTTTTAGATTTTAACAGTGGCAGGGAACAAGGATAAAATGATAAGCCAAAACCATAACTATAAATACATTTGAAAAAGGTTAACTCATTTCGAAATGCTGTGGCGACAATTCAAATGACAAACCTCTATCAATATAAGGAACAACAAGAAGACACAATAACACATTCAGAACTGTTTAAGTTTAAAATTAACTTTAAACACAAAATTGTCCGCAAAACAGAATTTAGTAAACTGGATACAAAATGTAGCATTATGATTGTCATGATACTGTATCATGGCTTTTGCTTGGATAGTAATATCGGCTATATTAGTTTATCAGTAGCAGCGAAAATCTTTCAGCAATGAAAAGATTTGATATACTCTTGACAAAATACAAACGCAAATGAACACTGATGATTTTTAACTAAACCTAAATCTGTGTTATTCTATCAATATTTGCAATTATTTGTATGTCTGTTGTTTGAGTATATCTGGTATAATTCGATGATGATTCAACGTATTGTGTGTTTTATTTGTTTGAATTTAAGATAATAATGGGTCTGCTTCAGACGAGTTAAACTTTGATTACTTTTATCATTGCTTTGGCGTCAATCAATTAACTGCATCATTATTATGATGTCAATCAATTACTTGTACCATTGTTGAGACGTGAATTAATTACTTGCACAATTACTGCATGTACTGTGACGTAAATTGATTACTTGCACAATTACTGTGACGTGAATTAATTACTTGCACCATTGATGTCACTTCAATCATATGATATGATATTGTTCATTGTGGTTTCGTTTTGAAAAAAGTATAATTTTTCGTATTTGTATTTTTAAAATATAGTAGTTAATGAATATTTTATTGTTAGACTTTTACGTTCTATTAAATGAATTAGAATTATCCAATTTTCCCTGAACTAGGTAAAACAGAACAAAGAACACACACATATTAAATTAAAATAAAACTGCATGTTTCTTATCAAGCTCCAATGATTCTGCTAAATATGTATCTATCTGAGCAAAACGACAACCATAGTTCTATCAAAACTATTTCTAAACTTGATATTTAGCCAATGATTGATTTGCTCTTGATACGATGAAATGACAACTAGTATGATCATCCTTACTTATTATACAGAGATTTTTTGAAGTATTTATTATTCAAAACAAATATTTATGAAATTGTAACATTATATGCGTGGGATCTATCCAATTATTGTTATTTTACAAATTGTGTTTATTCTTGCAAAAGGTAAGAACTTTTTTTTTAACGATGAAATTCTTAGTTTATATTTGTTTGCGTCAGTAGAGATACTTGTTCTGGGTAACTCTTATTGGAAACGATAAAAACAAAAACAAAAAAACACGACGTCTAAGGATGTATAAGTACTTAAGGTGGTACCAAACACCTTGGCTTAAATTAATTTGGCTTGTTTTTAATTTTCATAAAATATTTACTTTAACCCTTTGATAAAAGTATAAAATTTTAAAAAACTTGAACCACACACTTTATCAGAAAAATTTCATTGGATATAAAGCAGTTTGACAAACACTAATTTTGATCATTGAGAAGCTTAATATTTCCTTAACAATAGAACGTTCAGCTAATTTTTACAGAATTATCGCCCTGTAGTGTTATGTACCACCTTAAATACGTACAGAATTTATGATACAAAAAAACGAAAAAGAATAGCCAAATTCAATTTCAGTACATATTGCCTGAAGGAGTTGGATCGTTTGTTGTTTTAATAAGTAGGGTATCTTATACATCATGTACATCATGTCAGGAGCGAAGCAGTGACTACGGAGCTTATCATACCCTTGTTCACAGCAGTCCACCATCAGAGATATCGAAAATTAGAATAGATGGGACATGCGATGTATCATCCCGAAAGTCACGAAGAGTTCGGAGGGTTTTCATTCGAGAGACATTAATGAGTCTTATATAGACAAAACGCGTCTGGTGGGCAAATCTATCAGCTTAGTGATGAGTTTTTCTTTTACATTTAATGGCTCTATAAGTAATTTTCCCGTAAATTTTGACCATAATCCTCTATTCTAAAAACCCCATCTTGAATTATAAAGTTCAGTTCTATACATCGGACATCTAAGAAGTAAGGTAAGAAAAATAACGCCTTTTGAAATAGATTAGCACTCATACACATTGTTTCGATTTCATAATAGCGTAATTAATGGTATAATACCTGTTTTATTTTTTTGAACGCGTATTATCGAAATTTTGGGATCTCAAATCTCTCCAACTTCGTACTTTATTTGGCCTTTTTTAATTTAACTCTTTTAATTCGAGGGTCACTGATGAGTTTTTTGTTGTTAAACGGGTGTCTTTTCAAATCCTAGTATCTATGATGAGTTTATTATATAATGTTAAATAAATATAAAAATAAGGAGATGTGATATGAGACAACTATCCACCAAAGTTCAAATGAAGTGGATGTAAGCAATTATAGGAAACCGTACGGCATTCAACAATGAGAAAACCCCATACCGTAAGGTCGGATATTAAAGGCCCGACATGAAAAATATGAAACATTTTAATTGAGAAAACTAACGGCCTAATTTATAACAAAACAATTTACGAAAAACTAAAATGACAGACATGAACCAACGACCACCACTGAAATACAGGCTCCTGATTTGGGACAGGCACATAAAGAAAGTATTTTTCTATTAATTCTAGCTGCCATGGAAATATTGTACAAATAAAATAAAAATTCAGGGCCGATTTTGAGTTAAATATCAACAGGTATTATGCTGAAGAATTATAATATTGTAACCATTTCTACGAAAGCCGAGACGGATCATTCATATTTCAAAATTCTAAATTCTAAATTCTAAATTCTAAATTCTAAATTCAATATTCAACATTCAAAACTCAGAAATCTTACATTATTTATCATGTTTCCCCACGATTGCAAAAGCCAACAAAGATTGCACTTTAATATACTACTGAAAGCTATGGTATACAGTTTGTAAAGAACATGAACCCATTAAAATAAGGAAAAGGGTCCGTAAAACCTTCATGGTAGTGCATCCAACTTTACCATCCGAAACCCTTGGTACAACAGCTGCTTTGCAAGCAGCAACCATCTATCAAGAAAGGAAACGTAAGCTCTATACTATCGTATCGTATCGTATATTATTCAATATGCAGTCACAGCTGAAATGTCGCTTCACTGAAATGGAACGCTCACCATGGAAAACTTGAAATCATCGCTTTTCCGTAAGTTTTTGATGTCAAACGACCTTTGTTGTCAATTTCTGAATGTTATACAGACTTTACTGTACCTGTAGTATCGTTATTTTATGTTCATTGATATAGATTTTTTTTTAATAACATAAGTCGACGAACGCTGAGTTATTCATCTATGTAGCGAATCATAAGTAAAGTTAACATAAAACCCAGTTATTTTCATTTTACTGGAGAAGCTCTTGTTTAAAGTCTGTCTCAAAATAATGTAGGTGCGACTCTTATTTATTTTTTTTCTCTTTTTGACTGGTGTATAGAATATATGGTCATCGCTTGGTCTTCTTCTGATCGGCAGTAAAACGCTTGCCAGATCAAGTCATTTTTACTGTGCGAGACGCATAAATTCGCAATCACGCCCAGTCATATTGGAGACGTTTAATCCGCTGTTTCGTGTAGAGAGAATGCCAAGCTCTCTGTACGTTAAGAACGATTGCAACAGTTTTAGAGGGGTCTTGTTACAAGTCCAAATTTCTATCCTACCCAAAATAATACCTTATTTCCAGTGGCATTTTTAAATTTATCGCCTTTCATCTCGGTCAGCAACATATTACAGGACCTACCTTTTGTATTGATTGCTATTTTTTCTCTTCATGAATAAGCATGAAATATTTGCCACTAGAGGTTTAGCAAGCAACAACCAATCTCTTATTATAACCCGGTTTTCCAAAGGAAAATTCTAGTTATTAAAATAGGTATATATATACAATAGACAGATTTTGTGTATCCTTAATGAAATTTTTATATTTTTATCTTGTTATATCAACAAAATTCGAGTCAAGTTTTGGACGATTTTCATTTATGTTGTTTAGGAGTCACGGTCTGTGATTGAACGAAAATTACACTTTTGTCATTAACTTCATATGTAATTCAATTCATACATTCAGAAAGTTTAGTGTCTCAACAAAAGTCCAAAGTACAAACTTTTCTAAAAAATAAATGCAAACGATATTTGCGTTTCAAAATAGTTCACTATGTATTTTATTTACAGTAGTTTACCTATATAAGAAGGTACTGTTGAACACACGAAAGTTGAAAATCGTTCTCCTGTTTTTAAACAGTCACCCATACATGTATTACCGCAACCTTTACTGCTGATGCAAATCTTATTGTATAAAACTGATTAAAAGAAAACTATGTCAAATGTTAAAAATTAACTGAACAGCTTCTGACATATAAGAAAGACAAATGTGTTTGAGAATAAATACATTACATGTATGTTTCACGAGAATCCGTTAGTTTGATTGGCTAACAAAAATCGTGCTTCATTTAAAAATTAACCTTCATATCAAAATGAAATGTTACATTCGTGATGACACGTGCTTCCACAAAAAAGTGCACAGGTAAATAACAGAAAACTTGATAAAACTTTTTGTCCATGGTCTTTTTAGCATCCAAATGTAATTATAAGAAATCAATGCTTCTTTATGTAATTTTATTGGGGTGTAAAAGTGTTGATCGTACACACGCTTCATACAAAATGGGCATCGGTCAACACTTTTACACCCCAATAAAATTACAAAAAAAGCATCCATTCCTTAAATGTTTTCATGCAAATTAATAATGTTTTCAAATTGTAAAAATAATTAAATGTAAGATAATGTGATTCCCTTTGAGGTGCTTTCTCATAATTCCGGAAACCTGCAAGATCTCCAATCACAGGCCCTGATAGATTGGACCCTCCTGTTAAATTTTATGTTTGGAATTTATTTGAAATTGGAATTCAGGGGCCTCGATCATAAAATACCCTTATTGTTAATTCAAACGATAATAACAAGAATACGTTTAAAAGGGAGAAAATAAGTAAAAGAAATTAAGAAATTTTACTTACATTTAATTAGAATAAACAAAAATAAAAAGGGGCATTCCCCAAGCGAATGTGACTTCAATATGATAGACTAGAGTCTCTAATAGTCGGTACCCCATTTTTCAAAATGTTTTTACTAGCGTAGGAGCCATGGGCAAGAAGGGAGTGTTGTCACCTCCCCCTTTTAAGCCAAATATTGAAACTAAAAACTGAAAATAAAAGAGGACAATGACTTTTAGACTATTACACTACATAAAATATAGTTTTTTTTTTTGTTTTTTTTTTCAGAAGAATGCCAAATGGTATGAATCTGTAACACAATACTTATTTCCACTTCAACAATCAACAAACCCCATACCTCATAGTAAGGCATAAAATTTTGACACTAGATTTCCCATTGATTGTTAAAATGGAATGAAAAATCCGGAAATCCTGGGTTCAAAATGTATTGAAGTGACACTCGATATCCTCCTCTCCCGGAGTAAAAGTGATAACAAGAAATTTTTCACTTGTCTGACATAATGTCAGCACATATCCTTTCAAAATTTTCATTGTTTTTCTGTCACAATTATATCGTTTAAATCTAGAACCAGCCAGCAATATCACGAGTATTGTATCGTCTGCATTCATACAAATACTTGAATGAATTGAAAATTAAACTAACATCTGTTCATTTTCCTCATAAATGTTCAACAATAGTTAAATGAGAAAGTTGTTGTGTCATAAGAAGAAATGCACATCAAATCGCCTTAAAATGCCGAATTTTCTCTTGAAAGTACCACTTTTTTAATAGTGTCAGAAATATTGATTTATACTTAACAGTGCCAGAAATATGGATGTAAACTTAATAGTGCCAGAAATATGGAAGTATACTTAATAGTCCAAAAATTATGGATGTATACAGTCAGAAACGTTATCGGTTATTCTTTCGGATTTGGTGTTTTATACAGCTGTCTATGTTTTCTTTCAGCTAAAAGTCGTTCAACATGGTCAAATATTAAAAATTCCCAGCATATTTAACAGTATTGTATATTACATAATTACAGATAGATATAAGCAGATGAGGTATGAGTGCCAACATGGCCAATGAGACAACTGTCCATACAAGTCACAATTTGTAAAAGTAAACAAATATATGTCAAAGTACGGCCTTCGGCACCATTTTACTTTCACGGTCGATTTCTTTTGCAATGTCTATAACACAAAGGATTTCTACACCTATCTACACATATGTGCAGAATGACATGAATGACGATTGACAATTTTTTAAGAATGTTTTGTTTAATGGCAAACACAAATCTTTTTTAAAATTTGATTTTTTATAAGAGTGGGGGTGTTGTAGGTCTTAATTTTTCATAACACCTGTAAAGTGCTTAAAAAATGTTTGTTTAAATCAAATTTCTTTTTTATGGAGGAAATCGGACTTTCTAATGGACACATCCCACACACAACTTTACATTTACGGATTACAATCAACGATAAATCAGTTTTTCTGAACTTCCCTTAGCGAAAAAGGGTGCGCGATCAATACATAAAAACGGACTAATCACGATTTTTACGTTAGCGATTTGTGGAATTTAACAGATAATACTAGAGTCAATGACAGTATATAAACAATAGAAATAAATTTTGGAGACTATGGGTGAAATTGGACTTACGATAAAGCGGGTTTTGTTACTACAAAGTAGTAATAAATAACTGTATTGTTAAGTTCATAATTAAAAATCATACGTATTTACGTGTAATATTTCAAATAGTTTAATGCATTAAATCATTTGATGACTTGCAATTAAGGGTCTCAACTTGTACTTGTCCAAAAGGGACACTTGTACGCAATCGTATTGCGTAGCGAAAAAATAAAATTAATTTTTATTGTCAATCCCTTATCTTTTTACTCCTATATTTTACTCGAAACATGTTGTACGTTATACGTTATAACCTGGTTGTATAATTATCCTAAAAAATCACACCCACTTACGGAGACAAATAAATTATCAATTATAACAGGATTAAACACACATACATGTGATGCGATCTTTTTTTTCTGTTCATACTTCTGTTTCTCTTTCTCTTTTTCACTTCTTCTTTTCTTGAGCATTTTTTTATGTAAGTTTATATAAAGCATTGCAAAACTATGGTCATATATCATAAATATATTATTGTAAAAATATTATCCTGGAGAAGACGTCATTTATTCAACATATCTGTGTTTGATCCATTATACTTTTTTCGTGCTTTCGCCAAATATCATAGGTTTAAAAAACACTTGGATAAACCTGTCAACTAACACGCTAAAATGTCCGTCTAAGAGTGCGGTTTCGAACTTGTACAAAAATAGGACAAACATACATTCTAAAATAGAGATTGTCTTGCTTTTGCTTTGAGTTTCATTCATCAGACAGTTAGAAAATAAAATCACAATTAAAACAATTTAGGAATAAAATGCAAAAGAATAGCAAAGCTCATCACATTTGTCTACATGCTTGTACAAAGATGATATGTGTATGTGTTTGTAAACCATTTTATTATATCAATAGTAAATAATGGTTTTACTTATAGGTTTTGTCATTTTATTCTGTTAATCTCCTATTTATATATTTAATGATGAAAGACTGTACATTTGAATATGTTAATATGTGTTGTTGTCATATTATTCGTTGAAATATTTTTTTCGGAAAGTCGCCCTGAACATGTAGGCTGCGTCGGCTAGAAATCGACCTTATGCAAATGAATATCAATACATCTGTTTTTGAGTTTCAAAAATCTCTATGCAAAGACTGTAACTGTTTGAAAATTGAGTTGATATAAGAACCCTACAAAACAGACCAACATTCATCTTTTATTTCCTATTTGAATGTTTAAAAATCAATGAAGTCTGATACATGTACAGGTATACGTGCATTTGCATATCCGACGCAGCTCATGTATTATTTGCTTGCCACTTGAAATAATGCAAAGAACAATCATTTAATATTGTGTGTTCTTGTGTCAACAATCATTTAATATTTTGTGTTCTTGTGACAACAATAATTTAATATTGTGTGTTCTCGTGAGAATTGCGCCCACAATAATACTACTGATTAATTGACAAATAATTTATTTTAAGCAATATTGACCTCCCTTACTGAAAAATCAGCCTTCTGGCGAACTGTTGCGGCAAATTTGCCGCAAACACAGCGGTAAGGTTGCTGCAAATAGTTTGCGGCAACTTCACCGCGACTTTTTACCATGCAAAATGAAGGTTGCGACAGACTTGCCTTATAGTTTGATAGCCTTATATAGTTTGTGGTGAACTTCTGGTGACTTTTTGTGGTGAACCTCTGACAAATCAAGTATGCTAATGATGCCTTGTGACTACCTTTCTGTTTATCCTTTTTTTTCAAAACTGTATGTGACATGTCTCCTTTAAAACATGCACATAGGGATCAAAATTTAAATTTTATTAGCTATTCTGATCAATAATTGTTATTAACCTGCTCAGCTGCTGATCATAATTTTATTTTTAAAGAAATGAGAGAGAGAGAAATATAAATTGAGGTCACAAAAAAAAAACTAAATTTAGGTACATGTATATCTATTAATTTACCCGGTGCAGAATGCAAAATGAGCTGATTAATTTCTTAACAGATTCATATGTATGGAAAAAGAATAAATCTGTTTTTATAATGGTTAATTATAAAGAAACTGGGATTTAGGTATGACAATATTTATATTAGCTGTATATCGAAATTAAGCATAGAGTATTTTAAAATATAAATCAAATGTGATTTAACAATAAAGAATGACAATATTTGAACATAATTAAAAAGACAATTCCTGTAAAGCATCATTACATTCACAAAGTTTAAGTTAACGACTGTAAAGATAATTCTTTAAGGGCAGTAAGGGTGTAACACAATTGTTATTTTCATAAATGGGGGTTCTTTGGCATAAATTTGGTACCAATAATAACAAATTAACATACAAAAAATTTCTAAAATGACTTACAAAGAGATGATCATTGATGCATGCCCCTGGAGGCATGTCCTGTTCAAGGAACTAATTTAATCACATATAACTCAGAGATCTATTATTTATAACATCCATTTACTTTTTACATGAAAACACCAACATTATAACTTCCCTCCTATTTCAAATTTAAAGTAGCAGGAAGTCTGTTTTTAGTGCATGGGGCATGCTCAGTATTGAAGAAGCTTTGTTTAACGATAAAGGCATGCTATAAAGTTTGCGACGAAGTTCTAACAAACTTAGGGACTGCTGTAAAGTTGTTGTTTACAAAGTTCATTCAATTATAAGAAAGTCATGATTTGCGGCAAACTTTTACATTTGTTTGCCGAAAGGTCGCTGCTAGTAGCGAACACTGGTGAACAACTTTCAGGTCTTTTGGCGAATTATAAAGATTGCCGCAAGTTTGCTGCAACTTTACTGCATCAAAGTTTCTCTTTTCATAAGGGCTGTACTTACACTTTCAGGGATTCTTAAATTATTTTTTTTCCTACGCGTATGCTTTGCAGGTATAGATGTTCAGCCTTCAGAATGTTTCCTTCGCAAGTGTTGTTAATTACATGCATGATGTCAGCTATTATACTTCAGTATTCAGAAGGATATAGTGAGTATTTCTTTTCTTTTTTCAAAAAACTGCTGGAATTTAAAAAAAAGAATGATCTATATGCATTTTAACAAATGTAATGCAGAAATTAAATGTAAATGATAGACTTTTAATTTGAATGAAACAATTGTTTTACGAAACAGTGTTTTTTACATAAAATGAAAATGTTTTAATATATTCAAAATGTTTAAACTTTGTTATGTCAGGGAAAATAACTTATTTGTAATGAAGGTACAGTGGAATTACCTATGTTGGTATGTAGCAAGAACACTAGTACGATTACCTAAACTTTTTTTTATACTGAAGACATATTAAAAGAAAATAGGGGGCTCTCTCGAGGCACTCCGAATTCCCAAACCAATATAAAT
Organism: Mytilus californianus; assembly: GCF_021869535.1. Classification (NCBI taxonomy): domain Eukaryota; kingdom Metazoa; phylum Mollusca; class Bivalvia; order Mytilida; family Mytilidae; genus Mytilus; species Mytilus californianus. The sequence continues at coordinate 1,358,874 of NW_026262699.1, forward strand.
TGCCAGCCACGAAATAGCAAAGAGTGCTGAAAGTAGAGTTAATTAACAACAATAAACAATCAATTATTCAATTCCTCGTCATGAAATTTACTTAAAATCTTTCAAACGATAACTAAGACGCTCATTCCTTTAAACAGGATCACAATGGTGTCGGAACATGCAGAAATCCTCGACATGTATAAACGACCCCTTCGTATAAATAAATGAAAATATACGGAATATAACAATATAATCCATTGCAAATCAAACATATTACCTTGATTTAAAAAACAGAGAAGCCAAAGATTCCAAAAGGACATTTAAACTAGAAACCGAACTGACAGTGCAATGTAAGAAATCAATGAACTTTTATGAATTATTGTCATAATACATTCGGAAATTCTCCGGTTGATTCATTATTCCTATCAATAATCAATAGGTACTGTACTTCTAAGTACAGTATTTTTATATTTGATTATGTTCCGGTTTTAATACATTTCGACATAAACATATCATAAAGTATTAAAAGTCCATGTGTATTTATAGAAAAGATGTACAGAAGACACCAAAGGGATAGTCAAACTCATAAGCCGAACTGACCATGCCATAACAGAAACGAAAAGCGATCAAAAGATAAACAACAGTCTATAAAGCATAAAATTGAAAAACAAAGACTTAGCAACAAAAACCCCACCAAAATAGAGATGATCTTTGGTTCACCGGTAAAGTAAGCATAATCTTGCTCCACATGTGGCACTCGTCGTGTTGCTCCTGTAAATACAAACCTAACAATAATTCTTCTCAGTAGTTCACATTCGAGTAAAACGAAAAGGCATATGATGACGCCATTTTGGAACATATCTGTCGTCATGTAAAACAGATATGAAACAGTCAGCCGACACGTGAAGGCGTCCGTAAAATTCGAAAGGAAGACTTTATCTTCACAACATGAAACTCTTGGTTTAAAAGCTTGATTGAAAGCAACAACTCTCAATTAAAGAAATCATAATAGGAAATGGAACCTCAGGCATATCGTATCAACTGAGAAAATTATGTTTCATATGCAGGCGCTGCTAGAATGATGATACTTAAAAATAGAAACTTCATAAAATGGAAGCTGAAATATCTCTTTTGTCAACATTCAGGTCGTTGGCTTTCAATCCTATGCCTTGTATAGTTTGACGACTTTACAGTTACCCGTAGTTGTTTATATATCATGTCCGTTCTATTGTCTATCCGTCTCGACGGTATCAGATCAAGAAATGCTTATATTCAGTGATTCATCTCAAAGAGATTATATTTTAATCGGAATAAAGTGAACTTTATATTGTAGATTTTGTAATCAATCAGCAAATGTTTAAACATTCTAGGTTCTTGCCAGGAGATATACCAGTCGAACAATCGGAATCCGAGTGGTGAATATACAGTTTATCATAGTAATAAATCAATCAGAGTTTACTGTTCTTTCGAAGAAAGCTGGGGATATACGTATATTTCAAAGGCGTCATATGGAACAGCAGTTATTATGTCAAAGTTGTACTCGACCAGAAAGTTTGCCAAAACACGTATCCGATGGAGTAGTGGTATACAGAAAGAGGTTTCCGTAGAAAACTTGTTATCATATCAAAACTCGTCCACCCTTTATTTCGGATATAACAGTTTTACGAGTTACAAAGGGCCACGGAGAAGCACTCTAAACATTATGTCACCATACATTTTTCTTGGATTCTTACCGTTGAGTTTAGCCACAAATAACAATACACAAGGATACCGTACTGCTGGAGTAGACTACACGTTTAAAAATTGTGACAGAAATCCAAACAGTTATATAACGTTCTATTACAATCCGAATAATGCAAACCCTGGTAAATAATAGTACACATTTGAAATCAAGGAATTATGCGAACAAATCAAATGAAACAGACAACCAACATGGCAAAACAATTTTTTTTAAAATATAAACAGTATATGTTTAAAGAAAAACAAAACTCACAAAATACAACCATTCCACACTATATATAAATAAGAAGATGTGGTATGAGTGCGACAACTATCCATCCAAGTCACAATGTGTAAAAATTAAATAATTATAGGTCAAAGTACGGCCTTCAACACGGAGCTGTGGCTAGTATGTTACTTGTAAGAAATCATTCTTACATGCAGAAGATCTCGTAAAGGAATCTGATAAATTGTTTTAAATAAAAATGGTTAGTTTTTCATAGTTAATATAATTTAATGTTTAAATGATAAAATCATAGGATCAAAGATTATCAAAATTGAATACTTAAAACAAGCCTTTGATAACAATTAAGTGTAAAATTAAAATTCTGCGCATGTACCGCACGAATGCAATTAATTATAAAAAGACAAACTTATTACCTCAAAATTGAAATCCTCATAATCGTCGTAAGGTTTTTTCTTTAGAATTCCTGTTTTGTCGATTTGTACATGTACGTATGAATCTACAAATTAGGAGGTCTAATGTATAGCAATCGACGACTGTGTTTGAAATGAACCTTCAAAATTATTACGTTGCCATGTATATTTCGAGAAGGATTGAATATATGTTTCATATGCAGGCGCTGCTATAATGATGATACTTAAAAATATATTTTAAGTAATTTGAACACTAAAAATAAATTATTTGATTTTTCATATGTCATAGGCAGAAAAGGTAGTTCCAACACTTTCATGAAGGGATGGATAGATCGTTCATCCTCGTTAACATCCAGTAAAAACATGGGTGCTGACTTTTATTTTGATTGGGAGATGCAAATGGGAGGTTGTGGTGGCTTCATGACATCGCAAGCTGTATCCAATATTGGGGCAGCATTGGGTTTACCTTTTGGTAAGACCTTTACAATACTTTTTTTAATTTCTTTGATCATTGCTCTGATCGATATCTATATGCCTGGTTTCATTGATATGATTTCTTTTTATATTCGTTTGCCATTTACTAAAAAATGTATGAAAGATATTTGCTTGGCAATTTTTAACTTTTCCGAAACAAATTAACTAATTGACACATTTCATACTGGCATATCTGGTATAGCTACATTAGCAGGCTTTATTTTTGTTTATTCAATAAGCTTTATTCATTCTATCTGATTTAAGAGTTGATAAATATAATAAAAACCTATTTTTCATTTTTTGTCGTGAAGCGATATCTCCTTGTGACGGGGTCAACTGTCAAAATGGCGGGAATTGTGTTTCATCCGAATCAACATACACGTGCAGCTGTGTCAATAACTACCATGGGGACAGATGTCAAAATCGTAAGTAGATATAAATAGATATCAGTAATCAAATATTGTAAATGCTTTTGAAATATTGAAATAACGTATATATACAATTCATATATTAGTAAATGTTGACATCAGCAAACGATGGCTATAAACTTTTGTATATTTAAAAAAAATGAAAAAAAGCCTGTAATAAATTATAACAACATCTACGATTACAAAAGCATTCTATAAAGATATCTTTTATTGTTACGTATGATGCATTTTTTATAAGATAGAATGCGGTGCATATGAACGCTGATTGCTTTCCTTTAAAGCAATGAAAAGGGCTTGTCATGACAAGCAAGGAATATAAAGTGGGTTTTGGGTGAAGTCAAATATATACCTGAAAAATCAATTACTCGAAAGTGCAGTTAAGGTCAGATGGTATCTTCAATGCTACACAACTTATTGTCGTGAGGTAATACACGGTAATACCCATGAAATATTTGAAACGTATGTCAAAAGATCAAATAAGTAATATAACGTATAAGGGAAAGTAATACTTTAGTAAATAGAAAAAACTATAGACAGAAGAAATGACTGGCAAAATATAATCTTCAAATAGGTCAACGGGACCAACATCAAAAAACGACTCATTTTGCCATTCACTGGCAATTCTAATATGACGTTTTCTTTCGCTTTGGAAAGAAAGCCAAGTTTTAATTGCAGCGTGTATTAAAAGCCCACTTATTAGTATAAAAGTCAAACATTTCTATTAGAAGCGACTTAATTCATCAGTGGCAATATATAGAGAATTAATTGATTTTAAATGTTATATTGTATTATAGTCGAAACATGCAGTGTTATTGACTATCATGGAAAATATTTGGAAAAACAAAATGTAAAAAGGAAGATGTGGTATGATTGCTAATGAGACAACTCTCCACAAGAGACCAAATGACACAGAAATTAACAACTATAGGTCACTGTACGGCCTTCACCAATGAGCAAAGACCATACCGCACAGTAAAAGGCCCCGAAAAGACAATGTAAAACAATTCAAACGAGAAAACTAACGGCTTTATTTATGTACAAAACAATGAACGAAAAACATAGCATGTAAAGTATCAAGTTTTATACAACTTATGTTTTAGGAGAAATAACTCAAAATTTGACATTTTATTCTTTGGGTTTTTTTAACTATTTGCATGACTGGGCTACAATTTATGACCAAAGTAAATGTCCGTCTAGATTCCATTTGATAAAAGAAAACATTAAAAAAAACACTTACTGCTACTATTATGATAGTTTTGCTTTCGATAATCAATTGTATCTATATATCATGCTGGAATTTACCCAAAGGAACTGACGTTAAGGGAATATGATATAAATAACAATGAAAATATGAAAACAACACTAAATACATTTCATGTGTCCAAAGCCCTTTTTTATTTATCTTCATCAGGAACGTTCAATGCCGAATATTTGAAAGTCAGCGAAATAAAAGAACCGAAACAGATGAAGAGCTACATATACAAAATATGACATAAAAATGATAGTCAAATCATTTTAAGGACAGCTTTGCCTTAGGATGTTGAAATTTTAGTTTCTTTATAATTTCTAAACTTGTAAACGGACAACTGTCCTTATGTGAGTTTCTCACGAGATCGTCTATCTATTGAGATAACGTTTCCTTATGAAATCGAAAGTTGAGTCATGACAAATAAATCCTTATAGAACAAGGAAAGCATATCAAAATTTAATAATGAATACCTAAGTGCTTCGCATAAGATCTGACTATGAAACCATGGTAAATTCGTGTTTTAGATATGTTAAACATGCATACAGACTGAAGTCAAAACATGCACATTCAACACTGTTTCGTCATTTCATATGCATTCCTCAAACTACTCTTGTACTCTGTATTCTTTGTCATATTGTGGTGCAGTGTTATTTAATCAACTCTTTCCACTAAATCAAAACAATTCTATGACCCATCATGCTCTCGGTCTAATTACTTTTATGACTGAATTACAAATAATGAACTGTGTGTCGATAATGACTGAATTACAAAATGAAGAGATGTGTATAGATTTCGACTGAAAACTTTTAAAATCGATGAACTGGGCAAACTTAATTAAACATGTTAAAGATGAACTAAATAACTAAGGATTTAGAGAGGTGTACTTTTGACAGCCACACTCCTTATATAATGAAATGTATATCAATTGCCTGAAAACGTCAGATTCTGTGAACTGGGCAAAGTTGATTGGTGACATTGGATTTGAAGAGATCTGGTTTAAATAGTCAGAGCTGCTGGTATTTGAGATTCACTTTTCAACAACTTTTATACATTAGGTCATTCTTTGTAAGCATCAAAGAATTTCAAAGAAAATAAGAAATGCATCCTTCAGGATTTGCTTTATTTTTATATCATGGGTTTGTCATGATGCACTGACAACAAAAATGATAATCATTCCGAAAGTTGAAGTGTTGGTTGCCATGGAAACAGGAATTTGCTTGAAAAACGTCATAAATGCACAATCGAAAGTATTTTTTCATGTTTCTACTACTATTATTGTAACAAAATTTAAATACATATTGCTACTTTTTCTTTTGCTATTAAAATATAATATATAAATGTTTCAAATAATAAAAAGAGGCAGTAGATTAATTGATAACATTTATAAGTGTCGTTTCTGTAAAGACATTAGAAACTACTTTGATTTACAATTTTATTTTGATGAGGAATCTATCTTTTGTGCCCCATGGAGTACTTTTTGATATAAAACTTTAACTTAATCGTTAGCAGTAGAAACTGGATGCTGCCAAAATGCTTAAGATTGAGTTTTCCTGTCGCATATGTACCGTATTTCATATGTACATTTTGCAATGTATTGAGAACGAATTTTATTCCCGAAATATAAACAAATACATTAAAAAATTCGTTGATTTAGGCCAAATGCTTTGAATTGAACTTTTGAGTAAAAAGAAAATGAGTTAAGGCAATAGTAGTTAACCGATGACTATAACTTATATATCTAGTAAAAAGACAAAGCAAGAATACAAGCAAAACTGAGGGAATCGCATGAAGTTAAAAAGGAGCATTACTTGGTGCGTTGACAGTGTAATTGTCTCTTGCTATGCATTCATCAACCGCTATGTAAATAAACACCCAGTTAAGATAACACAATTGGGAATAGAACATACAATGTTAACTAATTAAGGGAAATACATGTTTAAAGCATTTAAAATCAGAGACAACGTTATAACATGAACTTTTTCTGTCTGTTGGCTTGTTTACTTAACATTCTATATTGACACTGATGAACTGTAAAGTTCACGGTTATCAAGAATTTGAATTTTTTCATGATTGTTTGAATAATAGCCTATTTCAAAATTTAAGATCCAGAAAACTCCACCGGGTATTTCAACAGTTGCCAAGAACCCGATAAGAGAGTTGTACTTTTAAGTCTTGGTATTTTCTCCTCAGAGAAGTTACCTTGTGCTGTGATGTGTGCACAACTAAACACTTGTGTAGTTTTTAAATACCACAACCAGGATAAAAGGTAATATTTTCCTCATCATTTACACGTTTTAAAGATAATTTGTTTACAAAACAATTAACGCAAGTCTTCACTTAAGATTGCTCTAAAGCTCTCAGTTTTCTAATTGTATTTGTTTTTATATAGATATTGTGAATCATGTTGTTTAAAATCAAATCAAATATGACACAATTTACATTTGGTGAAAATAAGATTATGAATGTGTGAAATACAATTATGAGAAGGACATTTTTCCTAATGTCCTAACGTCAATAAAATATCGATATAAAGCAAAAAAGAGACAGACATTCTGAAGACTTTTGTATTAACATAATTATATACTGTGCAAAAAAAGAAGCATACAATGCGGTTAAAAATGCATTTCAAATCTGTTTATAACAACAGTTGTTTGGTATATAGAACAAATTTACAGTCAACTAGGAAAATTTGGTTAATTTCTTGTGACGTTAAAGTCGGTATCTATTGTGACCACCATATGCGGCTAAAACTGGTCTGCATGTCTTTGGCATGGATCGAGCAAAATTTGTATCAAAACTATGGTATCCTTTGTTGTTCACGTTTGTCCAATAATTGAAGTCTTGTTGACGTCTCAAAGATGTTCTGTAAGGTTCAAATCCGGCGATTTTGAGAGCCATGTAAATATGCTTTGCTCTATGGTGTCGGGCAGTAGAATGCTGAGACATACCTCTTTGCCTGTAACATTGGGAATATGTTGCTTCAAAAATATTATGAATGTATGAATGTTTTTATAACATTGAGTCGTTCGATTTCCTTAGAAACGCGATAGCTTTCTTCTGCAGTTGCATTATATTAATGTCCAAATATTGACGCTTCCACCGCCAAATTTTTCAATTTCCTTACATTTTTGCAGGTTGAGGCGAAACACTCATTGCATAACCAAATTTTGCACCCGTTCCTCAAAATCTACCCATTCAATGTATGACGTCTGTGTACTTGAGTCTTAAATTATCCAATATAAAGTATTTCACGTTGGCGGAAACTGTTAGGGACTGTTTGGGTAGAAATTATCCGTAAACCCGAGATATACGTTACTTCATACTTCTAGGGCAATCTTCAGCTGATGTAGTTTGGTTTAATCCTTGCAAAAGTCTTGAAATTGTCAAAGTTACAATTGCAATACGGTTATCTCTTATCTCATGCAAAATAACCAAAATCAGTCCATGTCAGTTGTTCTTTCGGTTTATAAAACCAAAATTCCGCAAAATAGTGTTATCGCCTTTCATAACTAAACAAGTCAACGTCTTATGTATGCTTCCGGCATCAAATGTAAACACCGCGTGTTTTCATGCTTCTTGTACATCTCAGAATATAATAAAGTTAGATAAAAATAACAATAAAATGTGAGTTAATGATATAATTTATTAATATTATAATATGGGGTAAAGGAACAGCAAGAACAGTTTCGAGTGTATAGGGCTTTTACGGTTGACAACATTACAAAAATTAACCATAGGTTGGGCATTTGTGTTAGTATTCATTATCTCTTAGGATAAGATAATCGAACATATATGCCCAACCTATGGTTAAATAGAATCAAATCAACAGTTGTTTTAAAATCTTTCTTAAACAAAAATACAATTACAGTTTCAAAATTGCTAAATAGCTTTTTCTTTATTATATCAACAGATGTGAGCTCCTTACCTTTGGGACGGACCTTCTAATAGATGATCCAAAACCTACTGAAGCCGGGTGGATATACTACACCGAAAGTTACGCTGGAAAAAAAACATGTGACGGATGTTTCTTTTGTCATTAGCATGTATGTCACTACTGAAGACAGAAGTATTATGTTTTATTAGAACTTCATTACTCGTATAAATTGTAGAAAAAAACAATTAATATCGAACAGTAAGGCATGTTTAGAACTGTTGATTACGTTTTATTTGAATGACATAGGATATAAACAGACATTGTATTGGTACAAATAAATTTGTCTTTTTGCATGTTTTGAAGTCCAAAATATCTTATTCTTTTCAAATTGCAAATTTCATTTTTTCTTACCAACAAACTGTAACTCTTGGAAATAGATTTGTAAACGATATTCTCTCGTTGTCACAGCCTGTTATCTATTGTTTGCATGAAGAGATATTTCTGGTGTAACACTACACGGAGTTTATATGATTGGCTTATCCAGCATCATGAGACGATGTTACGGCATTTCTATTGGCTATTCGTTAGTTCATTGCTGACTTTCAGAATTTAAGACGATGTACATTTCTTGCATGGCAACGGACATATGGGATTTTGTCAATAATATACAAAACACTCAAACTTTTCACCTGAAAATATTCTTTTTTGTTAAAATTGATTACATTTTGAAGTGTAGAAAAAGTTTGTTAATGTCTGATTTTAAAGTTTGAGGCCGAAACAGGAAATATGGTTTTCGTGGAACTCAACACAATGAGAATGTTCACCATGAGAGAAATAGGTTTAACAACTTGTGATAATTGGATATCGCTTGATATCAACTCTTGCTATTTAATTTGAATAATAATAACAAACGTACTTATACTCGAGTTGATAACAAGCGATATTCAATTCTCACTTGTTATGAAACTTATTATTCTCTTATGGTTGTGGCCTGTTATCAGTCTTCGTCATGAAGATATATTTATCGTATCACACTAAACGAAGTTTGATATAAACAAGCAATTCAAAAATGCGTTCATTTGATAGGCATATATTGCGCTGTGTTGCGATATTTCGACATTTCCGATAGCTATTCCTTAGGTCAATGATCACCTTCAGAGGTCACGATTCTCCTTTTGCAACAGAAATTTGTGATTTCTTTGAAAATAAACAAAACACTCACATGTTTTGCCTAAGAATGATTTTTTTTGTCAAAGTTGATTTCATTTTGAAGCATGTAAAAATCTTGAAAACGTCTGATGTTAACAGTAGTCTGGGTTCAGTACACACTCTTCCCGATACCGTTGGCTGACTAGCTAAATCGAAAATGTTTCAGCAGGACAAATTTAATTTTTATCATAAGAAGTTGCTACTGTCAAATATATATAAAAGGGGAGATTGTTCAACAATATCTGTCTGCAATTTCTTTCTTCAGATTTTGATTCGATATCTCCAATGTGTTCTGAATTATCGAACAGATTTCATGTTGTTCTCGCCTGTTGAGTCGTTATTATGGCATTTTATGTGTAGTATTGATGATAAAAAGATAGTGTTATGCCGTTTCATTAATTTCAGAATTGTTCTTTTTCATGTTTAAATTTTTGTTTGAGCTTATTTACTTATTGGGATTTATTTACTTATTTGAACACCGGTATACTACTGTTGCCTTTTTTGTTAAGGGTAATGCTTCTACCTTCGTCGTCAAAAAGTTTCCCTTGCTTATAATCTAAAGCGATAATAAAATGTTCCGTTTTTTCAGCTTTAACTCTGGTCGAATATACTATAGTTTCAGTAACATCCTTGGATGTATAACACAAGATTTAAAGTATTCTGAACGATATCAACGTGTAGGACTGAGGATCATCTCAGTAGGTCAACAACTTTAGCTAACTTTAAAAGTAGTAAACTTGGTAACCGTAAATGTTATTTTAACAACTGCGAGTATCGTTAAAAAGATATAGTTTTTCTTTATTTCAATTGATTTTTTATATTTGTAATCTAATATTGTATAGCTCGTGTTTTTCTCATGCACCCATTAAGCAGTTTAAGTCTTGAAAATGTGTTTTGGTGAATTCCGATTCTCTCAATATTTATTATCAAAACAAAAAATTGTTTAATATACAAGGTTTTTAATTTGGATCGTCATGCGCGCAGAAAGAGCAGCAAATTTAGACTACAACTGGAAAAGACGGTATTTTTGATGAAAGAAACCATTTTGACGCAGCGACAGACAAGATTCGGATCAACCAAAGAGTTGTTGAAAAGGATTTGTTTGCATGAAGATGATGTAGTTCTTACTTTCAATTCATCATGGATGACGTAGTATATAATATGTATTTTTTAGAGTATACTTATGAAAGAAAAAAAGGTTTTACTATTCTCCCGTCAAAATCAAAACTTTATTCATTTTGATTTCCTGCTACCGGCATTAAAAAGAAATGCAGAATTGTATTCGGGGTTAATAGCACTCTTACATGTTTGTGTGTGCAATTGGTCATATAGAGAACAATCGATCGTGTCTTTTGATATGAAAACATATAAAACTCATGGAACTTTTAATAAACTAATATGTGTAAAGTATTCTCTCGTGAATAATGTAAAATAACATTATAGATACAATCGTGGTCATCACTCCCATCATATCACAGACAATGAAAAACGAAATTAGATATCACATTTTAAAAAGATCAAGAAAAGATTGCTTTATAATATCAAATAAAAGTTATTGATACATGTGTTGACGTTTTTGTATAATTATGTACTAAAATAACCTACTGCTGCGTTGTCTTAGCGCTTCATTCTGAGCGGAGCATTCTGAAGAATATGGTGGACCAACTAAATTAGGTAAAATTGAGAATTGAAATGGGGAATATGTCAAAGAGACAACAACCCGACTAAAGAGCAGACAACAGCCGAAGGCCACCAATGGGTCTTCAATGCAGCGAGAAAATCCCGCACCCGGAGGTGGTCCTCAGCTGGCCCCTAAATAAAATTGTGTGCTAGTTCAGTGAAAATGGACGTCACACTAAACTCCAAAACACACAAATGAACTAAAACTAAAAAACATAGGCCAGAGGCTCCTGACTTGGGACAGGCGCAAAAATGCGGCGGGGTTAAACATGTTTTGTGAGATCTCAACCCTTCCCTATACCTCTAGTCAATGTAGAAAAAAGAAACACATAGCAATACGCACAGTAAAACTCAGTTTAAAAGAAGTCCGAGTCCGATGTCAGAATATGTAACAAAAGAAACTAAGCAAAATGACAATGATACATAAATGATCAAAGGACTACTAGCAGTTACTGACATGCCAGCTCAAAACCTCAATTAAACTGATTGAAAGATTATGTCTTCATCATATGAAAATCAAGTACAATCCCTCCCGTTAAGGATTTTGTATCATACCATCATAAAATATATGAGAAGAACATAACCCGTATCATGCCAACAACTGGTTTTAGAATAAATGTGTTTATTCCGATGCAAAGACCCTATGAGTGAATCAATATTGATACAAAAATATGCAATCCTTAATGACTTGACAACAGTATCGTAACTATATCATTTCCGAATAAGTCTGTTTAAAGGTTTGGTAAGCTTTTGAGGTGAATGCCGACATTTTTGTGCTTTGTAAAGAATATTACCTTAAAATATTGGATGTGAAATACCTGAACGTATAAGATGTCTGCAAGTTGATTTATATTTACGAATGATGTCCTTGTACCGATGATAAAATTTAGTAAATGTTTTGACTAGTTTGTGATATCGAAAACCCTGGTGTAATAATTTTTCAGTAATACAGAGATTTTTTTCGTTGCAATCAAATACGTTGCTACATACACGAGCGAATCGAACAAGTTGGGATATATTAACACCATAAGATGGCCACAAGGGAACGTCACCAACTCAAAATGGATAATTAAAATAGGAAAAGAAAAATCATCGCTTTTATCATAAATTTTGGTATTAAGTTTCCCGTTAAAGATAAAGATATCAAGATCCAGGAAAGGGCAGTGTTCATTGTTAGTATTAGCTTTATTCAAAGTCAGTTCGGCAGGGTAAATCTCTTTAGTGTACATACTGAAGTCGTCATTATTGAGAGCCAATATATCATCTAAATATCTAAAAGTATTATTATTAAATTTTTGAATCAGATGTTGTTTCGATGGGTCTTTGTTGATTTTAGTCATAATTTGTAACTCATTACAATTAAGGTACCTATTTCAAGTAGTAGATGAAATTAACATATAAAAATGAAACAATTTCGATAGACATGTTTTTTTTCCTGCTATCTGCATTAATAAAAAAAAGTCATTGATATATCCGTTGACGTATATGTATGATAAGGTATAAACTAGCCACCTGCTGTGTTGGCTTAGAGCTACTTTTGAAGCGAAGCATTTGGACGAATATGATGGACCTGTTAAATTAAGTGCCTACATCAAGTATTGGATGAAATTAATATATATTCTCCTGGTATAAACCACCCATCAATGTAGACATAAAACCAATACTTGTACCAAATATCCAAGTATATATAAACATTCTGAATAAACACGCCATAAAAGGCTATAATAAATACCAAAGACTTAGTAAAGTGGATAGTCGCACGACAACGCCGATGCTCTATATTTAATATGAAATAATCATTATTCATACATATATCTACACATATAATATATAATTCAAACATTAGTATCAAGTAAAAAACTTTTTTTTTTTTTTTTTTAAATATAAAGCTGAATAAACTTTGACCAGAAGTAAAATTAACCAAGAAAATTCGTCTGTTCAGATTGACGGTGTCGTGCTGAATTATAACATAGGCAATAAAATACCGCGAAAATAATTTTGAAGCGGGAAAACCTAACGCCCTCTATGCTACATATGATGAAAACACACAGGAGAAATTAATTTCATTCTAATGCACTGCCCGTTTAAACGAATGAAATTACAAAATACAACCATTTCCATATACTTGTTTTTTTGTTTTTTTTTTTTGTTTTTTTTGTTTTTTATATTTTTATTTTAGAATTTGTCTTCGGAAGATCTCATTAATAAGTGATGTGGTGATAAACTGAAAACCAGTGGTTATTTCTAACAAATAGTGCAGGCCATTCGCGTGTAGTCAATGCAGTGCTATTCTTTGTAGCTTTTCAAAAAAATAAGTATGTTCTTGAGCTATAGATTGCATTTTGTAAAGACAGCTGTTTCACAAACCACGCCTCTTTTGGGGAAATATATAATATTCATAGAAATTTTGTTTTCCTTATATGATCTTTATGTTTCATCTCGTAGAGACATAACATGGGAATGTTACTTGTAAAAAGAAAATGAATAGCGGCTAAATTGAGTTCTGAGGAAGCCCCAAAGTGACAGGAGGGGTAGTACAGAATGTTAGTATAAGTTTAAAGTCTTAGAAGCTCGTTGAAAATATGCCGCAGAGCACTATATTTTGACCTTTGTAAACAAATGGTAATGCATATGAGTTTCAATTCTAGGATATAATTTTGTACGAAACTTCATAGTAAAAGTGGTACAGTTTTAGCCGTAAAAGGAGTTCTTATGGGAAATTACATTGTCTATATTTACAGTAGTGCAACCTGAATTAGGTGGACAAAGAGAACATGTAGAGTTTCACTAAATCTGGTTTATCTTCAGAATCGTAATGAAATTAGCTCAAATATAAAGTTTTATAAGTATTTTATGAAGATTGAGAAAGTCCTGGACCTTTACTATGACGATTCATCATATATTCACAGTTTACAATATGCAAAGTCCACCTAAAGACCGGCATGTCAAGTAAATTCATAATATATAGATATTAGAAGATGTGGTATGAGTGCCAATGAGACAACTCTCCATATGCACATCTGAAATTTGAATAGTTAAGCAGTGCTTATATTTACTCTTCGCAGTCATTTGTTTACCTACTGGTTCCCGGATATGATCTTTATGTTTCATCTCATAGAGACATAACTTGGGAATGTTACCACTATAAAAACACATGGATAGCGGCTAAATTGAGTTCTGAGGAAGATCCAAAGTGAAGGGAGGAGTAGAATAGAATTTAAGTATAAGTTTTAAAGTCTTAGAAATTCGGGTCATGTCAATGTTGAAAATATGCCGCACAGCACTATATTTTGACCTTTGAAATAAATAGTAGTTCATATGAGCTTTCTTTTCCAGGATATAATTTTTGACGAAACTTCATAGTAAAAGTTTTATATTTTAAGCCGTAAAAGGAATTCCTATTTGAAATTAAGTTGTCTATATTTACAGAAGTGCAACCTATATTAGGTGAAAAAATAGATTATATAGAATGTCACCAAATCTTGTTTATCTTCAGAATCTTAATGAGATTAACTCAAATACAAAGTTTTATAAATATTTCATGAGGATAGAGAAAATCCTGCGCTTTTACTATGATGACTCAGCATATGTTCAAAGTTTACAATGTGCATAGTTTACCTAAAGCCCGGTATGCAAAGTAAATTCATAATATATGCACATTTTTTATTTAAATTGTTAAGCAGTGCTTATATTTACACTTCGCAGTCATTTGTTTACCAAGTGGTTCACGGATATGATCTTTATGTTTCATCTCGTAGAGACATAACTTGGGAATGTTACCAGTATAAATATACAATTTCATAACATCATAAAGTTTATTGTTGCAACTTTCATTGTGGAAATATGGAGCCTCAGAGTAGAGGGAAAGACAAGATGATTTATAATAATCGAACATTAGAACTGCTCGTCATGAATACTGTAATGCAGATCAAAAATTATAGATAACGATCTTCATTTTAGTAGCTTGTGAAGAAGTTTCACCCTTGTCTAACACTAGAAAAGGTCCTGCAAATTTGCGAAAGATGGATGTAAACAATAGGGTAAATACTATAAAATAAGTAGTTTACATCATCTGCTAATGAATCGATTACAAGTGCGCAATAGAGCGATTCATCACCCCCAAAAAAATATTTGCAAACGTAAAATTATCGGTTAGGATTTCATAGCAAAATCCATGAAAAAAACCAGAGACACGCTGATTGTCAAAATGCGCAACTGGTGCAGAGAAATTGGTTCCGTTTATGTTATTAATTATAACTGGTCGTTTGAAACTAGACACTTATCAAGCTGTATAGAATATTTTGATATTGGTTAAAGTTTCACATTAAACAATAAATTTTAAACAATTTACTATTTGATTGAATTTTTTTTTCACTTTGCATACTAGTAATTAATAAAGGTATACCAGTATTTGTTTTACTAGCACAGTACACTTTTCATGGACAGGATTAAAAAGTCTACCGTGAAGATTAATTCAAATCGTGCTAAACTAAACTAGTTCATATACAACAAAAGTTATATTTTTGCTATAACCCCCAAAATCAATCCCAACCTTCCTTTTGTGGTTATAAACCTTCTGAGTGTTTAATTTTCATAGATTTCTATTTACTTATATTAAAGTACAAATATTTCTTCATCATACAAAGAATGTACTTTTAACATAAAACATAGCCAAGCATGAAGCAACAGAGAAATTATGCCTTAAACCAGTCATCAAAGGCTATTATACAAAATTCATCAAATTGCTGAACAAAAATTTATAAACGTGCATTATGGGAAGTGAAAGTTTGTGCTATTTCTACATTTGAATGCATGTGCTCTCTGGCATAAATGTACAATTGATCTGCATAATGTAGGATCCTTATGTCAATAATTTAGCAAAAACAAACAGTATGGAACACAACATACATGTATCATTTTATTTTTAAAAATTAATCTTTAAAGTATATTAAACAATAGAAATACTGGTATCTCAAACATCCCAATTGAATAAATAAGATGCCAGTTTTTTAAAGTTTAATATGAAATGTCGACTGAAATATCTGACTATTGGACTTAAACAACTCGATGAGTTTACCTAAATATCTGACAATTGGACCTAAATATCTCGATGAGTTACCTAAATATCTGCCATGTCCTCTTGAATGTAAGAACTATTGAATTTTTTTTACCTGTTTACTTTAAATTGTCCCCATGAGAATAAAGAACAATGATGTTAGAAATTACGAGTCACCCTAAGACCTTCAACAACTAGCAATGTCCATACTGTAAAGTCAGTTAAAAAAGGATGTCAATGACACAATGTAAAGCATTTCAAGAAATTAAACAAATGGCCTGTAATCTCATTGAAAAAGCTTCACTCCATGGAATATTAGGAAAATCCATGCCAGGCACTCTGAGATATAACTGATGCACTATTTCTATGGCAACGGTTTTTAAAACTTACAATTTTGGAACTTCATATCTATAAATGAAAAATTTCTTCTAAATATATGAGTGGTAGAGAAATAGGAGTAATTGTCCTTATATACTTATAAAACAAGCTAACAAATGATTTTTTACTGGAGCGCTCATTAATTTCTTAAATGGCCGGTAACGGGTAAGCCCCAACTATTTCTATATATTTTCAATGTACATATTGTAGGGATCAACTAAAAATTCTAATATTTTTTATTTACCCCCACCCCCTTAAAATTTTGGATGTATGTTAAATATTTTTCAATCTTTGCAATTGTTCACCCAGATGCAACCATTATTGTAAATATCTCTCAAGTTTTATGATATATAATAAGGAACATGGCAACATGATCAGATGTGCATATATGTCAAATATATTTATCTCTCTAGGAAATTATAAATCCATGATAGCTATACTTTTAGGCAAAAATATATGAAAGAGTACGTTTTTTTTTCTTCAGATATTCAAAATATATGAAAAGGGTAGGTACTGGATGTCGCGACTGTTTATCCTTACTTAAAAGACTTCAAGTGCCACTCCCCTATACAGAGTTGGTAGGTAATTAACCTTGTGCTAGTAAGAACCATCACAGCCTTACTGAATTATCATTGAAACTTTTAAAGATATGTTGATATCAAACTTCTCTATTGACTAAAAATGCCCTATTTCTGAATTGTTACTTTACGATATGTTTCCATGGTAAGCCAGTCATAACAGGTAAATTATTGTTTTTATATTGCTGGTGGTCCCAAAACTTTATTCCAATCTTATAAACTTGAGACATTAATCTTTTCAGTATGAAAAAATTAACAACTTCTGTATACAAAGTATGAAAACATTCTGTCATTTCCTTTTTCTATACCCCTGAACTACCTTAATCACTAAAATTTTGGTTTAGACTAATATTCGAAAAAAAAATCAATTTTAGCGATATGTAATTGTCTGTATCTGACATACCAATTTAAAAAATCTTGTATCTTATATGAGATTTTTTTTCTTCTTAAAACAACATATTTGGTATACCAATATGACCCTTAAAGCCTATCGTACTTATCAAAGCAAAGTCGTTAACAAAACTGACGGAAATCTTTTTAATAAGATCTGAATATTTGCCCACCATAACTCTATGTCATTATATTCTAGATAGATAAGAAAAATCTCCTCTTATTCAAAAGACTTTCAAACCATTTGAAATCTTCACTGTCAGATTAAACAAAGATAAGGTATATCGTTTGATTTAGTTTGTATAAACATAGATTTATGAATATCTATACTTAATGTCAAGATCTAAATTGATCTGACTTTAGATACACTGATAACCATTTTAATAAACAAAACTGCAACCCAAACTACAATAATATTTCTACACGAAAACAAAAATTGGTGTAACAAAAGACATCAACTGCTTAATTTTCTTGATTAAGACATTTTGGAAAATTATTGAACTTTGCAAAAAGGCCTAAACTGGACAGTCATTTTATAAAATGCATTAAAATACCTAGTCATTGTATACAAAGCTTGAAATTTCTAAAGCAAATTAAACAAATTGCCGATGTAGTTTCATGTAAATTGTAAAAAAATTAAATAGTTTTACATGAAATTTAGGATAAGATTTTTGCTTGGAAAGGTTTATTATGGTCTTTGTTGAGTCAATGAGTGAGTTCATGCATCTCTTTATCAAATAGTTAATGTATAATTTATGATGTAGGAGTGCATAGGGAAATTTGCAAAACATAATTAAAACAAAAACAAATTAACTGTGTCTGCGCTTCAGTAACATGGCAAAATAATATAATGTTCAAAAGCAATGCATGTTATAGAATGTCCAATATAATTAATATTCAATGCAACAGTGACATAATGATAACAATGGTGTAAGATGTATACATACTAAATTAGATTCCCGCATCATTTAAATGCCAAAAAAGTTATATATTTGAGGCATAACTACATTTCTAGCATTATTAAATTTCGTTTTTTCCCATATGTATTGAAGCATAGCTACATTATTAGTATAATTATTATATTTCGTTTTCTTTCCATACG
This sequence comes from Mytilus californianus, assembly GCF_021869535.1. NCBI lineage: Eukaryota > Metazoa > Mollusca > Bivalvia > Mytilida > Mytilidae > Mytilus > Mytilus californianus. The sequence goes on from NW_026262699.1 coordinate 1,377,647, forward strand.
TATCTGCAAACTTTTGAATTTAATACCGAGTACAACATAATGATTAATGATGAATATATTGATTGTGAAAACATGTGCACATTATTTTGGGGTTATTTAATGTAAGATTCCTCTGTATTAACAGATTACAAATAATTATGATTTGAACTTATTGTGAATGCTTGCTATTGTCCATATTTCATGATAGGATTGCTCATGTATTTTTGTAAATGTTATCAGTTTTACACTAGCAATTTATTATGAATGCATTTAAACTACGCCTAGCCAGCTGAATAATATTTTTGTAAAGCATCCGTTGATATAATTGTGGAATGTGATTTCCCTGCCAATATTTAATTTTATTTCATCTTCAGACTTGTCATTCAATGTCAAAAGAAAAACCCTTCTTTTCCCATTATCATAATATATGGCGAAATACTAGCTATACACTTCCCTTATTACGACATAATTCTCTTGAATCGCCGCTTTCGGACATTGTTCGGGCGTCTTGAATATTATTTTGTAAGCTTAGAACAACACAATATTTTTCCATTTTTGATAAATAATGTATCGTTTCGTTAAAGCTGTCAAATTTATGTTCACCGATTTGATTCAAATTTTCATATTTGATTTATAACATACTTAAACGTATATCAAAATTACAAATAGTCTAAAATAAACAATTAACAATGCATGGACTCGATAATATGTATCAACATTTCGTATGTATTTTTGTCTAGACGCCATCTAATTACCCATCGAGATGACATCCGAAGACAACCGACGATCATATAACCCGATATAAACATAAATATAAATATAAACAGATAGTGACCACGTGAAAGGGAATTTTTCTTAGTCTGTTTGATTTCGTGTTGTAGATTAAAATGTATTTTTATCATATTTTTTACTTGTATAAAGAAATAAGAATATGTGGTATGAGTGCAAATGAGACAACTCTCCATCCAAGTCACAATGTATAAAAGGTAAACAATTATAGGTCAAAGTACGGCCTTCAACACGGACCCTTGGCTCACAACGAACAGCAAGCTACAAAGGGCCCCAAAATGACTAGTGTAAAACAATTCAAACAGGAAAACCAAAGGTCTTATCTATAAAAAAAAACAAGAAACGAGAAACAAACACTTAAGAACCACATCAACAAACAACAACCACTGAACAACAGGTTCCTGACTTATGACAGGTGCAAACACATGCAGCGAGTTTAAACGTTTTAACAGGCGCCAACCTTCACCCTAACCTGTAATAGAAGTGTAAAATTACCACATAGAAAGACACACTACAAAGTATAAATTGAAATGGCTTAACTCAATCAAAAAGACATAATAACAATAACAAATAAACATTCACTGAACGAATGAATTTGATCTATGACACAACATAAATACAATATTATATAAAAAAGGGCGGACTTAAAACAGATTGGCTGCTAAAAGCGAATTATTATTTCACTATTTCACTTTCATTAAAGACTGAACAAAAAAATATATATTTGAATAGACCCGTTTAACATTTAACTGCGCATGTCTAAACTAATTAGCCAAACTATGAAATCACGCGATAATCCCCGAGAATTCATCGACTGGAGGCAAACGGTTGTTAAGCAGTCACCAAATAACCACCTGATTAAGTGTGTTTTTTTTTTACATGTACATGCAACACGAGGAGCATTTGAATCAAAATACATATTGAGGAGACAACTTTATTAACTATGACACATTAATACAGTGATACTGCTGTACCTATATTTTGACAATGTTACCTATTATGTCTGTTTTGTTCACGCATCGTTGTAAATATAATGGAATTTGATGCGACTGTCATACAAGTGAGAGGTTTGGCGCTAAAAAACAAGGTTCAATCCACCATTTTCTACATTTCAAAATGCCTGTACCAAGTCAGGAATATGACATTTGTTGTCCATTCGTTTGATGTGTTTTATGATTTGATTTGGAATTTTCCTCGGAGTTCAGTATTTTTGTGATTTTACTTTTTAAAAGATTTTAACACGGACTACTGTTGTGTTGTTTGTTGCAATAATACTAATAGACGATCTGATATACCGCCTTATAATTTGTACCTTTAATTATTACGACGAAATGCTTAGATTCATGCTGGTGTCGTTCACTTAGCGGGAAGAATAAATTAGATAAATAAGCGGGGGTCACTTCATATCCATATATTAGGTCATAAATTAGGAAGTCAATTAACACCTTAGCCATGTGGAATCCTAGTTTTACCTTGTACAATCTCACCAGGTGACAATAGATAAAAATGTACCCTTGTCTACATACAGGACGACCATTTGATATTCTCACGGAAGCCAGGAGTATCTATTCGGATTGAATATGCATCTTCGTCTGCTGCTATCTGGGAATAGTTAACTGTCAATATTGACTGTCCCAGTAGCTACGCATTCCAAATGGTGAAGTTGAAATCATCCCTTCGTAAATTTTACGGACGCCATCACGAGTTGGTTGACCGTTATGGAATAACCGTTTCAAAGATGATATCGGATATGTTCCTTATGTCGTAACTACAATACCCTTTCCCTTTCACGAATGTGACCTACCGAATTAGACTATTTACCGGATTTGTAATAACATAAGCAACACGACGGGTGCCACATGTGGAGCAGGATCTGATTACCCTTCTGGAGCACCTGAGATCCCCCCCTCCAGTTTTTGGTGGGGTTCGTGTTGCTTAGTCTTTAGTTTTTTATGTTGTGTCATCTGTACTATTATTTGGCTGTTTGTCTTTTTATTTTTGGCCATGGTGTTGTCAGTTTGTTTTCGATCTATGAGTTTGACTGTTCCTCTGGTATCTTTCGTCCCTCTTCTATTTTCATTTATTTTTAGCTGCATTTTGTGTTACAGATTATTCTGTTTCATCCTGCCTTGGGCAAAATTGTTTATTTTCAGCTCTGGCTAGGCCAGGGTTTTCATTTTCTTATCCCCCCAAATAAAAATTAAATGGTCATCCGCTAGTACAGATGTTAAAAATATTAACCCTGTTTTTTTAAAAATTACACGGTATCTAATTTACACTGAGATCATAGCAATTTGATCTTATTTTATGGTAAAGCCTGGTAAATACAGGACATTCAATTACTTTAAATGATATCGTGTTGTAAATTCATTCAATATTAATAAAAATAAGTAAACAAACAATTTTCACAATAACTTGGATTTTACTTGTACATTTGTTTTATATAGACGTCCTCCTAAACAAATCCTTGACAATACCACGTATACTCTCTCTTTTTTGAATTAATGAGGTTTGTTTTTTTTTTTAATTATTTTGAAATGTTATAATATGTATCCTCTTTTTTCATGAAACTTTGAAAATTTTGGACACAAATTATGCTAAGATGTCATGCATTGAATAGAATTTGCAAAAGTTGAAAATATGTAGAAAATTACTCTGCCGTTGGCACTGAACCACAGCTTAGACAAAGTCGATTATGAACATAGCCTAGAATTTAAAATGGTATTGAATGCATTGTTTTGAAGTTCGTTATGTTTGAAAATTGAAGATAAACCTGTACTTCTGATACGTATTTTAAAACTGCCTTATATCTCACTTCATTGTCATGTCAAAATATTACTGAAACAGAAATATTTGAAACAAATGTTCTTGTCTATATTACAACATACAGGAAAGTGTTCTATTGCATGGTATATGCCATGTATGCTTTAGCAGGATAGAACGCTTTGTGACACCATTTTTTCTCTTGGTATTCTGAAAGCATTTCATAAGAGCACGGAAGTATTATTTCCATAATGAGAGCTATCTTCTCACATTTTATTTAAAAATTCTATCATTTAGTTTACTTTCAAATATTCATATAATGATGCCTTTTCTCTGTATAATCCATACAAAATATTTGAAATTTTCACAGACAGTATCTTGAAAACAAGCTCGGTGACCTATCATTGTATTTCTATATTTTTGAACATATCACAATATATACTACATCTTTGAAAAAGTATATAAGAAAAAATTCTATCATTTTTCGATTATACTTCCATACTACCTTAGGTGGAAATTTCGATTATTTAATAGCTACATTCTTAACTGCCGGTAACTGCATGGTCCTCGTACCAATAAAATTTCACTCAAAAGTCACCATAACAGTAACATGTTTTCGTTTAAAAGTAGATTAAAAGTTCGAGTCTATGGCACTAAACATAACTGTAGGCCGTAACCCTTTATATGTTACAAGATGATTTTAAAAATATTTGAGAAAAACTGCGAATTGTTTACGGTAACTCAAACAGAGCGAATTGATACTGGAACGAAACTATATAAAATGTATTTCTGATGTATAGGTTGATTTCTGTTAAACAAAATATTTGTCTCATTTCACAAATAATCAAACTGACATACAGCACTGACGCGCAGTAATCAAAAGATAGCAACTGCAAGATCTTATCTCTGCTTTTTGACAGTTTTAATTTTTAGTTATATAAACGGAGAGGTTTGACGCCAATTTGCATGAGTTTATACTTTTGTTTAATACAATTTTATTTATAAATATAGCTGTTGTGAACTCTTTACGTCAACGAGAAGATTTGTCTTTTCGTTTGAATTGTTTTGTGTCGGGACCTTTTATGGCTTACTATTCGGTATGGATTTTTTTATTGTTGAGGGCCGTATGATGACCTATGGTTGCTTTCATCTATGTCCTTTTGGTCTCTGGTGGATAGTTGTCTCGTTCGCAATCATACCCCATCTTCTTATTTTAAATTCACGTTATTCTGATTTCTTTTCTCAATAAGATTTTGATTATTCGTATTCTGTTTAAACGGTCATACTAATTTTTTTTAATTAGTTCGTCCCAATCATAATACAGTAACATTAAATTTGTTATTATGCAATTGTTAAGTGTCAACAATTGCCAAAGATATAATAGCTATTTTATCTATGATGTCAGTGACATGTTCTCAAATAGCTACGTTCGCCGTGACAAAAATACTGTGTACTGTTATCATCTGTTCACCGTCCTCCAGAACACACCAAGAGAGAGAGAGATGTGTATTATCGGTTGGTTTTTTATTGTGTTGCCAAATGTTGGGGTCAATCGGATAGCCCCTGTCACGTATGATATCGTTGATTATCGCGGGATTTAAACTAAAACGCGCATATGATTTCGAGATCAGGGTTGATAAGTCGATTAACTGGTGTATTGATTTATATCTCGTAGCTAATGCCCCTATAAAACGCACCACAAGGCTCGCGTTAAAAATAAAAGCTGTCTTAAAGACTATTACGACAGAATCTATATATTTGCTAATCAGAACGTTTTAACTTTTCTTTCCGCTATATAGATGATGTTCTCTCACTAAATAATTCAACATTTGGTGATTATGTTGAACGCATCTATCCCATCGAACTTGAAATAAAAGACACAACAGATACAGTTAAGTCTGCCTCATATCTTGACTTACATCTAAAAACTCACAATGAGGGTCGGTGGAAAACAAAAATTAAGACAAAAGAGATTATCTGAGCTTCCCAATTGTGTACTGTCCATTTCTATATTGCAACATTCCAGCAGTGCCTGCATATAGAGGATATATCTCCCAGTTGATACGATATTCCAGGGCTTGTATTTCCTATCATGATTTCCTTGATAGAAGGTTGCTGCCACAATCAAACCAAGAGTTCCAATTGGGGAAGTTGGAATCATCCCTTCGTAAATTTTATGGACGCTATCATGAGTTGGTTAACCGTTATGGAATATCCGTTTTACAGATGATAGCAGATATGCTCCATACACGAATGTGACCTACGTTGTTAAACTTATTAACGGGTTTGTACTAACATGAGAAACACGACGGGTGTCACATATGGGGCCGGATCTGCTTTCCCTTCCGGGGCACCTGAGATTACCCCTAGTTTTTGGTGGGGTTTGTGTTGCTTAGTCTTTAGTGTTCTAAGTTGTGTTTTGTGTACTATTGTGTGTCTGTTGGAATTTTTCTTTTTTAGACATGGCGTTGTCAGTTTATTTTCGACTTTTGAGTTTGGATGTCCCTTTGGTATTTTTCACCTCTCTTTTTCTTATTCATAATTGTGAAAAACTTTGTGATTATTTCTTACAGTTTTTAGGCTGTCAATTTTATATTAGATTTTACCTTTATGGCCCTAATAGCCCGACGAAAAGTACAGACATACCAATCACATATAAATGCACCTTATATGAACAAAACCACCACGTGGTCACAATCCAAAAGCTGACTAGCCATACCATATGTCCGAGTACATACCATATTTCAATCACTGAACATGTTGAATTACTGGATAGCAATACACAGTTAGAAGTTTAGTTTCGCATTTTGGCCATGGTGAATTTTTTAAATTTGAAAGTTTTTGTACAATTAAATTGATTTTTAGATAGTTGAAGAATAATGTAGCCTTCCAAGTGGGTTTATATGAACATCTAGATTGTTTTAGCATGTTTTATCGGCCATTTTTCTGTTTGACAGTCCGTATTTCCACATTTGTACCGCCCATAGGTCCAGAAATTATTGTAGTGTTTTTCAACAAATATTTGACCCTCGATCTTTTCAATTTAACTTTATGAAAAAACGAGCAGAAATGCATATGATTTTTTTTTTACCTCTTGATAGATAAATGTCTATTGTTTCAGGAAAGGTATCATTCTAATGGATTGAAATTCTCCTTTGGATCAAATTTTGGAGACTTTTGTGACATTTTCACCCCCCTTTTTGCAATATTTTGTATCAAATAAATGTAGATTGTTGCCATGGTTACACCAAAAAGAGATTATATTTCACCATTATAACTATTGGAAACTAAATCTATGGAAGATGCTCTTTCCATAAATATATACATGCATAAAACAAATATTAAGCCTTATTTGTTAGAAAGGAAGGGAAAGAGGGTGGTTAAAAATTATGAGTGTCAATTTTAAGTTTTTTTTTCCTAACTGTGTATTGCTACCTGAACATGTTGAATTACTCACAGTTAAGAAAAGTAGGGAATGATAGAAAAATATTTGACAATGGATGACTGTTTAACACTCATTGGGAAATGAAATGCAAATAAATATCCTGTGTCGCTCACCTAGGTCTATGTTCATCTTCAACAATGGGCAAAAACACAAAACAAACTACAATAAGGAGTCAACTGACACTTTTAGTCACTAAACTTGTAAGGAGATCATGTCTTGCTGATCATTGTTACTGTTAAAAATATCTACCTGTCTAGCATAGGTTTCAACATAATAGGAAAAAACACAAAACATTGGTAAACAAAACACCATTTAAGACACAAGAACTCCAATGAGAAGTCTTCTAACGATTTCGACCATAGACTTATTTGATCTTGGGTTGTTGATCAATTATTGCCTTAAAGGATTTTATCTATCTATCATAGTTTTCAATATAAATGGCAAAATGAAAAAGTGGTAAAAAACATGGAAAACTTACAATCCTACTCAAATAAGATAAGAGTCGAACGCACATTCGGAGTTAAAATGATACAGAAGATAAGCTTTTTAGACAACTCGGTCACCGCGGCCCTTGTTACATTAAAAAGTTGGGAGTATTTCACTTCTTACGATCATGCTACTATCTAGGTATACACAACTAATTTGTAAAAAAATATGTTCATTTTAGATCTGCGTTATTGATTGATTGATTGATTGATTTTTTTATCATTGATAATTTGTTAATTTTAAAACAGACAGGACAAAAAAATAAGACAATATCATATTTTGTTGTACTTAATAAACCAACCACATGACAGGTGTAGTAAGTAGGTCTTTTTGATAAGAAAAAATTAATCTGCATGGACTCTGCCGACACATTTGCCGTCAATGCTCTATATTCTTTTTCATGAGTATATAATCAATGTAATTAATTCAATCAAAGAAGCAAATACAGGAAAAGGTGTTTTTGTATTCAACTAACGATACAAGAAAAATTTTACACAGATACCCAGAGTGTCCATGAATATCTAAATGCATGGTATAATAATACAGAACCATGCCTTGCCAAAAGAAAATTCTACCAAGTATGATTCAAGTAAATCAGTTTTTGATGGGGTTCGTGTTGCTCAGTCTTAGGTTTTCTGTGTTTTGTTTGGTGTACTGTTGTGTGCCTTTTTTACTTTTCCTTTTTTAGCCTTGGCGTTGTCAGTTTATGTTAATCTTATGAGTTTGAATGTTCCTTTGGTATTTTTCGCTTTTCTTTTTAACTTACAAATAATCGAAAGTAGTGCGAGGTGTGCATGGTGCCAATGTAACAGTATAGAAATGCGACATTATTGAGAAATATTTCAAGGTCTCGGCTTGTAAACATAAATTCTTTTTTTTTTCATCATAACGTTGATTATAAAAAGATGCAAACTATTAAGTCTTATAATAAGTTTTGAAAAATAAACAGATCAATAAGGCCATTTCTTGGGATTCTCGACCCTACCTCTTTGTATCTGTATTGTTAGTTACACCATTTTAATTTGAAATTTAAAAAAAAATAATTCATTGATCATTTTGACAGATATATTTCATACACGTTGTATAAAGTCAAAATGTTTGTATAGTGCCTAACAAGATTTTGTGAAGTAGACGAAATTGACCTTAAAACGATCGTATTGAATTTTGATGTCCAAAAATAGGCAGCTCGGACTTATTTTGACTTTATTTACTGACTACTTTTGTATGGGATTAATTGTAATTATAACATTATAATGAGACTGAAAAATGTTTTTGTGTTGTTGAGATAAACAATGATTTTACCTGGCATAGCCGTGCGTAAAATGTATTTCGGCATTTCTCTTTCTCTTCGAAAAATGACTTGTATAATGGAATAAAACGTCTCATTTGTAAACTTTTTCTTTTTTCTCCGGAATAGGCTATTAAAAATTAACTTATCTACTCTATATGTGACAATTTTGTGAAAATATAAGAAGTGCTTTTTTATCTTTCATACGTTAAGTTTCATTGATAAAAAATAATATGGATTCGTCCAGTGTCCAGTGTGAAGGCCATTTAAGTAGCTGTACACATTCATGCATGTTTTGACTTAATCAATACACGTGTATGAAAAAACTAAACAGTTTGAAGGTAAACTTATAATCTTAATCCAATCAAATTGCGTAAGATTCAATAACAATGACCGGTCCACATCATAATAAGTAATAGGGGTAAACTGGGTAGGGAGAAAATGACAGATATTTTCAGTTCATTTTTTGCAATAACGAATAAAAACTTCTCAACCAAAAGTTTTGCTATAATTTCAAAAACATGTCGTTCTGTATTGGAATAGTTTTCGGAACTTTCATTTGCGTATTTAAGGCAATAGAAAGTTTGGGCGTCAAAAGTCTACATAATTATTGACTTTATACAGAAATTACGCCCTTTTAAAAATGTAAAGTAAAATCATTTCTTAAAACACTGCATAAAAATAATTCTGATTGGTATTGGTGTATTGTCATATACTGCGTTGGAATGAACCGTTGTATAGCAAACATCGAATTCCCGCACAAAATGTTATCACGCACTATGACTCTAAAATACTGCTTTAATAACAGTGTTACGAAATATTTCTTAGCAAATTGTTTAGTTGGAATCTCCTTTATGTTTCATGTACGAATGGCACAAAAACTTGCATTTGAGCTTGATTTAATTTTGGTTCATCAAACTGCAAATTGGCATTTTCTTCATTAATTATTATGCTGCCTAGATGACTAATGTTGTCTAAAAATGATAAAATGTTAGCACCAAGTTCAAGATTCATTTCATATGATTTTCCAGCGTTAACTATGGTCTTTATGGAACTAATCTCTTTTTCAACAGTTTTGCCTATTTCACTCATTCCTAGAAATATTTGCTCATCTGATGCAATTCGTTTCAAGCTTTCGGTTTCCTTTTTTAACTTTGCTAACTTGTCGTCTGCTGAGATTAGTTGCTTTATTGTATTTGCGTATGCAGTTTTACAATATTCAGATTTTGTTGAAAGATCTTTTGTCAATTTCTGCTCCATATCATCTAAATGTTTATTCAATTTTTCTCGCATTTCCTTTATGTATTTCTTAATATTTTCCTCTTGTATATCGAATGCTTCAGCAGATGACTTAATATCTTTGATATTTGTTTTTGTATTATGTAGTGCCCCATTTATCGTATCTTCTAAGTCAGTAAGGGTAGTCGACTATTTCATATTTACAGTAGCTTCAATCAGTGGCGTGACTTGTTCCTGATGAAGGTAAATCCAGAAAAGCGCTTCGGACGCATGAAATTATTAAACGTGTTGTTTTCAATTTTTTACATCACTGGGTCGATACCTCTGCTGGTGGACTATCAGTCCCCATGGGTATCATCAGCTAAGTAGTCAGTACTTCGGTACTGACATGATTTATAACAAACTTTTCTAAAATTGTCCGCTTATAAATTTTGAAATTATAAAGAAACTAAGGTTTCAACTCCCTCAGGCAAAGTTGACCTTAGATGATTTTGGCTATTTGTTTTAGGTATTTTTGTCATATAGCTCTTCAATTGTTTCGGTACTTATACATCCCTCGGATTTCAAATGTTTTGCATTTAGCGTTCCTGATGAAGGTAAATCCAGAAAAGCGGTTCGGACGCATGCAATTATTAAACGTGTTGTTTTCAATTTTTTTAGAACAGGATTTATGCTGATCGACGCAGGCGATACAAAGAGCGAAGTAGTGTGTTGGACAGTATTGATCGTAACTTTTTCCATGTTGCTCGCATACTTGAGATACCATCACATCCTTTATTTGCTGATAATCGATAAGGGAAATGATTTTGTGGTTTCTCGTAATTTTGGTTGATCTATGAATTTTTCCACAGTCCTCACAAAGTCCTTCTTCACAAATTGTACACCACTGCGTTGCATCTTTGATAGTATCCGCATAATGACATGTACCACACAAAATTGTGGAAGTCATGCTAAATTTTCTGTAAACAAAGAATAAACATCTTAGGTCATATCGAAATAGAAATAAATTGTAGTAGACACTTTAGGGCAAAAGAAAAATATTTTTTAACAAAATAAGAAAATGACAAGAACACTATCTATAAGTTGTGGTGGAAGTGCTATATTTGTTTTATCTCATCAGGAACGTTCAAACCCAAAATATGAACGCCACAAATGTATACGTTACTGCCACGTGATTAGCTAAATGATCAAACGACCTTCGATGTCCCTTTAACAGAAAAACTAAATCCATGTAAGTCAACTTTACCCGAGATAGTTGAATCTTTTTTTCTATATAACTTCTAATACACTAGATCCAAAAGGTTAACCAATAGAGTATAGTATATAAAATGGGCACATACAAAAACGTAGCGTTGACTAATACTAACATTGGTCATGAATTGAAAACAATGAAATAAAACCACTCAGCCCAGGCCTTGCGGTTATAAAACTTTCGAGCACGATTTTCGTATTCAGACTCAGAAATCAACTAATCAAAATCATGGATTTGGTGTTTCGAGCACAAATTTTGTACTCTGAGTACTGAGTAAAGTTTTATGACCGAGAGCCCTGGCTCGCACATCCTATGATAATTCTATTGTAGTACAAATTAAATGTTGCTTATGATAATTAAGTATTCGGTATCAGCTAATCAAATATTCAGATAGATATTTTCTCCTTTCAAACATTTACAGTTCAAAAAGTTTATCAATTTCAAATAAAGTTTATCTATTACAGTAACTGAACAATTGATCTAATTTATCCCCATTTTTTGTGGGGTCCGTGTTGCTCAGTATTTTCTATGTTGTGTTTTGTGTACTATTGTTTGTCTGTTGGTCTTTTATCTTATTTAGCCAAGGCGTTGTCAATTTATTTCCGACTTCTGAGATTGAATGTCCCTTCGTTATCTTTAGCCTCTCTCTTTCTAATCAATCTAATTATGAAAACTGAACTTATTTATTAACAGTGAATAAGACACAGATGTTTCCTCTCCTTAGAAATGACAGTAAGTTTTGAATTGAATCCTCTGAAAAGTATTTACTCTGCACCACGTTTGAGTCTTATATAGTCGAAACGCATTACGCACTTACGTTGTAACTATGAGCTTGTTCCGTTAAATTGTTTTTTTTGTAAACTACTGGGTCGATGCCACAGCTCAAGAGTCGGCACTTCTGTGTTACCATGGCAAACATTGATGCATTCATTTTGATGTTTACAAATTGTTGAAATTTTGAAAAACCAAGGATTTTCGAAACTTATTTGGCATACTTTTTTTGATTTGTTAATTTTCAATCCCTTTCAACTTTAAACTTGATTTTGGTTACAGTTGTACGGAAGGTTCTAATGTAGACGAAACGTGCATCTGGCGTTCTAAAGGGTATTAGATTTAGATTAAACTCCTCAATCTATTTTGATACATATCTTTACACCGTACATTTATATTTTCAAATTTCTAACTAAAGGCTTGGCATGTGTTTTAAAATCGATAATATTTAATTGTCATAATATGCTATCAACTGATTGTATAGAAAACGTTTCACATGAGATATCAGGTTGAAATATAAGTCATAAAATATAAGATTGTTTAACGATACATAGACAAATATGTACTTTCCTTTTAAATGATCGACAAAATAAGTATTTCCTCTGTGACACGTCAGCATACATTTTCACTTCTCCGAGTTATGTCACATTAGGGAAATCAGAGTAAGGACTGTTATTTTGTGTCACATTTGAATGTTTGCAAATAAACAACTGAAAGAAAAGCGAACCAATCATGTAGGGGGACATTTCATTCTTCTGCATACCATTACTTGACTTTGACTTGGGTACATTTTAGTTGCACACATATTAATTTTCGGGTTTTAGTGTATTATCTGATACAAGTACATTATAATGACATTTCAATAATATATTAGCCATAAAGCCATCATGACATTGGTTTTCACAATAGTAAGAGATGATAATGAGATAAAAGAACAGCTCTTTTTCCGTTGGTACATATTTTATATGGCTAAGTAACTCGATAACATTTATTTCGGGTGGTTTTTTTTAAGTTAACTGACAAAACACTTGATACGTGTGGTATCCTTTAGGTAGCAATACACAGTCAGGAAAAAAACTTTAAGTTGACACTTACAATTTTTAATCCCCCTCTTTCCCTTGCTTTCTAACAAATAAAGCTTACTGTTTGTGTGTCATGCATGTGCGTTGCATGGAAACAACATCTTCCATATTTTTAATTTCCAATAGTTAAAATGGTGAAAAAATCATCTCTTTTATGTGTAATCATGGTAACAATATGCAATTATTTGATACAAATATTGCAAAAATAGGGGTAAACACAGTTTAACACTACAATAACTTCTAGACCCCTGGGCAGTACGGATGTGAAAATACAGACTGTGACACGATTTTTGCTTATTGTCGAAGACCGTACAGTGACCTATAGCTGTTAACTTCTGTGTCATTTTGTCTCTGGTGGAGAGTTGTCTCATTGCAATTGGCAATTATAGCACATATTCTTATTTTTATATAGCTACCTTAACCTTGACAAAACCATAACTTAGTAATTTTGATGAATTTTTACATCACATCTTCTGGATTGCTTTTTGATTTTGATATATGATAATAAATCCTGAAACACCTATAATCCTGTAAGAATGATCAATAGGCGATAACTTGAAAACTTGTCCGAGAAAATGCTTAAACACTTCATAAAAAACCTACAAGCGCTAAATAAATATGTCTGGATGGACGTACAGACACAAGGAATCAAATTAACGTTCGATAACAACAAAAAAAACATTTATTGAAGGCCTGATATTTAAGGCAAATAAGCCATAGCCCTTATTGTTTACCTTTCCTCATCGTAATAAACAAATCACAATTCTTCGATAAATACTTTGCCTGCACACTGACCAGTTTAAAAAATAATTTCTTTTAGAATCTACTTATTTGGTAAAAGTAAGTACAGTGTACGAGTTTGAAAAGTTCAAATGATTTTTATACAAGTGATATTTTTACTTTAATAAAGTTGATGATCAGATTTGCAATATGAGTTGCAATATTCTAGATTTAACTGTGAAAAAATCAAGGCAGATATAGAACTATTTATCTTTATATTAATATAATGTTGTGTGTCTTAATTTGATTTCTAGTACATTTTTTTTTAAATAAAACATGTAAACATGTCAAAGCATAATGTATGTTATTCCACTTAAAGATCAAGCTGATATATTACAATGTTGCACTCATGCTATAATGGTAAATACATCATTATCAGATAGTTTAGTGTAAATAGTTTGTAGATCTCTACATTCTTTTTTTTTCAAGGCACTAGACAAATTTGCATATTACCCAAATATTATATTCTTAGCAATGTCTGCCATGTTGGTTGGCAAACTGGATCATTGGACTCAATTTTTTAACAAGATATTTAAATGATGATTGTGGCCAAGTTTGGTCCCAGTTGGCCTTTATTTTCAGATCTTTGTAAAAGTGAACAGAAAAAAAGGCAATGGAGCTAAATGATGAGAATAGATTACTTAAATCTGATAGCTAAAGTCCTGTACTCTGGAAAGACAACCCAGAAAATTTTCTAAACCAAAAGGGAGTTTTTAGGAAATGAATCCGAGTTAGTGTGTGTTATGTTGAAAAAATGTCTCTATGAATAAAGTCCATTAACTCTGGAATGACAAATTAATCAATTCTAGTCCTGTGAAAATTTTTTACAATTGTCATGCATCACCAGTTTTCAAAATTATGAATCCAGATAGATTTTAGCAAGAACTCTGTAAATAAAATGTCTGTCATATTTGATTTTTGTAAATTGTTTTGTTATAAATTAGGCTGTTAGTTTTCTCAATTGAATTGTTTCATATTTTTCATGTCGGGGCCTTTTATAGTCGACTATACGGTATGGATTTTTCTCATTGTTGAAGGCCTTACATTTTTGCTTTCATCAACTTCATGGATAGTTGTCTCATTGGCAATCATACCACATCTTATTTTGATGTTGACATTTTCAAATAAGTATTTAAATATCTTGATTGCATTTAAAATTGTAAACACATTGTGAAAGAAGTCAATAACATTTCAATAAGTCAGTTTCCAAATTTATATATCAAATATCAAATGCCACTTTCTTTATATCTGATTATCATTCTTTCCTTTTGGGAGATTTCATATGTTTTCTTTTTAGTATGAAGATATTGGAGCAGTTGCTCTTGCAGCATGTTTTATGCAATGCTACTGTGCATAATAATTTCCTGAAGTATTAAGAAGGGACAGCAACAAAACTCACAGCTTTATGTTATGTGATAGTCGTCTGTAATGAGCTACAATGCATTATATATTATCTGAAACAGCAACGAAATGACACAAAAAAATGTAAAGATGTTTAGTGGTAACCATGCAATCAACAATAGATAGGTGTCTATACAAAATATCAAGCTCTAAATCAACCCAAGTTCAGAAAAATATTTACAGATTTTAAAAGGGATCAGCTATGAGCTCAAAATTCTATTTAGAACATAAACTTTAAGAAATTGTTTAAAAAAACCACTACAGAATTTGCCTTCGTTGTTTTCTTAAGCATCTCCAACATGTATTCCTTCTTTTCAAAGTTAATTGCAGCTAATAAATCTTTGTTCTTACGCTAAAATGCTGCAAATAATGCAAGCAGATGCAAGGAACACACATTAGATATTCAGAATTTCAAACCTGACAGAATGTACAACAAAAATTTTACAAACAATAAAACTATGACATAATCAACAAAAATCATGTCCTTCTTACCAGGTTAGCAGAAAATATGAACAGATGGATTTTCTATAGAATGCAACAAAAAAGAAAAAAAAGGAATTAAAATGTATTTATTATTCATAAAAAAAACCAATCAATATCCTTATTAATAAAGCTTTTTTTCTCTGTATTCATAGTAAGGTAATTATTGCTGGCATGAAATGACAAACATAATATCAATTCAATTTTAATGGCTAACAAAAAAAAATTCCTGAGTGTCCTTTTCAAAATCTACAAAACCCACTCATGACTGAAATGACTGTATAATACATTTTGTATTTTATTTTTATTACAAACATTTTGTAATTCTTAATAGTTACCCCTAGGCTTACCAAAGAAAACATTGTAAGAAATTTAATTTGATAAATAGTTGACTGCATAAATTGAAAGGAAAATTCATCATTACATAATCAAGATAAATGTATATTAATTTTTAATTACATTATCAATTTATATACTAATTTTAGTACAGACATATACTCAAAACAAGTTATCTTTAAAAAATTGTGTATACTGTTTTCATAAAATGGAAAAAAGCTCATATAACTCAGATGGACAGACTAGCAATCACCTGGAATTCTTAATATACTGTGAAAGTCCTTTTATTCGTGGGGTACCAATTTTCGTGGTTTTCGTGGATGGCTTTATCCACGAATTTAAGTGTCCAGTGAAATATAAGAACTCTTGTCCAAATCAGGACATGGAAAGATGGAACATGGAAAGATCCCCAATACTGTAGGTTTGACTACATCGAATATCAGCAAACGCACTTTGAACTAAAGATGCAACTTCAGACAGAATTCTGTCCATCTAATCTTTAAAAAACCTAAACAGTACGACTTTAAACCTTTTAATTCTCAAGAAAATTCAAATTCCATTTGTTACCGTTTTCTTTAACATGTTTAAGGGACAAGTTATGGTCCAATTAACACCTTTGGTGACCGTTAATCTGTTGATCAAACAATCTCGGGTTAATTAGTGTCATCACTTCTGATTACCCGTGTGCAACAATTAAAATGTTTACTCTGCAATTTCCTTCAATCGAGAACATTTGTAAGAAAAGATGAATCGGCTTATTTCAGAAAGCAATTATCTTATTAAAAGTTTGAACAATGTTGTCAGTAATGAAACATGAACAAGTAGGTGAAAATGAACACCATATTTTGAAATGTCCCAGAAATTATTATAAAACAACATATGATTATGAGTTTTCGTCTCAGATGGTTTCACATTCTTCACCCAATTTGTTTTTCTTCAAAAAACTTAAATCCACAAATTTAAGAACCCACGAACATGCAACTTTTGCTTAAACCACGAAAATTGATACCCACGAATAAAAGTACTTTCACAGTACATGTAAGTTCCTGGTGAATCGAAAATAATTTACAATCAGTAAAAAGTCTATAATAAAACGAATATCATATTTTTTTCTATTAATATATTATAGCAAGTTTGGCACCAATTTCACCATTTATACAACAAGGTACTTGTATAGTAATTATTAATATATTCCATTTAAGAGTTGTTTTATTTCTTCCTATAATCTGTAGGTATTAATGTGAATGTATTTAGTATATGTTTAACTCTTGTTTTACATTTGTATGTGGCAGAGTATTTTTTAAAAAATGCATTATTGTATAGTATTGCTCCATTTTCTAGCTTCTACAAGTAGCTGCTGTAAACTTGGAAAAATCTTTGGCTTTTGAACTCTGACACAGGCTAAAGACTATATGTATTATTAACATTTATTCATAAGACCTAGCAAAGCACGGTTATATCAAAGATCTGTGTGAACTGTGTGTAGATACAAAATGTATGTAAGATATTTATCAAATATATTTCTTATTTCTTGAATGTGTTGAAATTATTCCGTAAGTCATAATAAAAAATTATCTTAAAGTGTTTACATGGTAGATATTTTTTCATAGTTCCCATAACAATCTTTGAACTTTTTTTTTTAAACTGTAAAAATTGATTGCAAAAGGGAATAAAACATTTGATTGCTTTTATAACCATTTTACTAGAAAGACTTTTCAATATTTACATGAGATTTGCTATTATCCTGATATTTTCCCAAAAAAATAAAAGAAAACTTGGTGTTGAATTCAAACGTTCTAACATTAATTGTCCATTCAAATGGTCTTAATAATTAGTAGAAGGGAACCACGTGGATGAAGGTTCAGGTCATAACCTCGGTCATTCCTACATTCAGTAGCCATTCAAATGGTCTAAGTAATTAACAAAAAGTATTAAAATATGTTTTAAAAACAATCTCTAACAAAACAAATAAGTTACTATCTACACATTGTTGCATCTATTTGCTTAAGCTGAGGCAACGCTAACATAATTTTGCGTCTATAATTTGGATCTGGTACTTTGTCCCCATCATAATAAAGAGGATTTCTTTCTAAATAAACAGTTTGTAGAGTAGCTATTGGAGCTAATTCTTTCAAATCATCAAAATTTGATATCTTGTTGCCATTGAACTGAAATAAAAAAAAAATATATATATATATCAAAACTAATTAGATGAAATAAAAGAAAGAATATCCGTAATATCCGCTTGTTTGAGATGTCTTCCATGTTAATTAGACTTAGTTGTGATTTCAAACATTGCTTTTATTTTCAAATACATTTAAAGTTATGATTTTCGGTTTAAATCTGTGGTGTGTAAAACCGGTGTTCTCCAGTGGTCCTGTAGTCCAGGATTGGCAAAACTACAAGAAGTCTTTACTATTTTGTGTAAAAATTAGCTTGAAAAATCATATTACCCAGTATTGCCCAGTATTACCTGTTTCTAGTATTGCCCAGCCCGGGAAAACCTGGACCCGGGTTTTCCCGCCCCGGTAATACCTTGCCAACTCTGTCCTGTACATATTCGCTTACCGCAAAAATGGCGAAAAGAAAACTGAGCTGTGAAAATTTCTGTGTTTACAGTAAAAGAATGGCCTGAATTTTGCAAAATAACTGCTTAGACATTTTGGACATATGTAGGTTTTGCTTTGGCAATCAAACATAAAATTGAAAGAAGGATTACATTGTTTTATGCCTAATTTGCCATGCTTGAAATTTTAAATGATAATATGTTTAAATTCTCAAAAACAAACAAGAATCATAAATAATGTATTATACACATCTTAACTTTGCCCTAAACAAATATTTAGTTAAAAACCATCCATCAAAAAATCATTCTGGAAGTTCTTCAGCTAATAAACATTGTTTGAGACCAACATAAAGCTAAACTAGATCTGTGTGCTTTCTTTCCTCCTCATATAATAAATTCGTACAGACAATGTACCAAGGCTTGTATGGTGATCCTTACATGTATAAATACAGAACAAAATAAATGGGGAATTTGTGTCCATGGGACACAGATGATGCCCCCGCTTGCATATAACATATAAAGGGACATAACTCAAGAACTGTATAAGTGACGCTTCCCAAATTTCTACTTGATCTGAGCTTAGTGGTAATAAGTATTGTGTATAAGTTTCATAACATTTGGTTGAGGCAAACTGAAGTTAGAGAACGGTAAAACAATTCAGCAATTTTTCCATTTGTAAAGGGCATAACTCTAGAACGGTAAAAGTGACACCGCCAACATTCAAACTTGATCTGTGTATTGTGGTAATAAGCATTGTGTATAAGTTTCATAACATTTGGTTGAGGCAAACTAAAGTTAGAGAACGGAAACGAAAAATTCAGCATTTTTTTCCATTTGTAAAGGGGCATAACTCTAGAACATTTAAAGTGACACCACCAAAATTCAAACTAGATTTGTGTTTTGTGGTAATAAGCATTGTGTATAAGTTTCATAACATTTAGTTGAGGCAAACTAAAGTTAGAGAACGGAAATGAAAAATTCAGCAATTTTTCCATCTCTATAGGGGCATAACTCTAGAACGGTAAAAGTGAACGGAAACCAATTTTGGGACGTACGGACGGACGTACAGACGAACAAGGGTAAAACTTAATGCCCCCTCCGCTACAGTGGGGGCATAAAAAAGAACTGAATTTGAAAAATCTTTACTCATGCTATTGGTGTTGACATAAAAATCCCTACATGTACTAGACAAAATCCTAAACAAACGTACAGTGTTTTGACTGCTCTTTAGTCTCAGAGTGTGTATGGAATAGGCAGAATTTGCACAATGAATACTTACCCAGAACTCTTCTAATGCAATAAGATGGCTGACATTTTCAATGGTTGATATTCTGTTGTTACCAAAATCAATGGTAGTCAATTTAACCTGAAAAAATATAATGTGAAAAATTAAGAAACTAGAGGAATTTGAACAGAGCCATCATACAGGGGATCCTACATGTAAATAAGTAAATTGTTATCAAAGTCAAATAACTCCTGTAAAAATGGTGGAATCTAATTGACGGTGCCATATGGTCAACTACACACAATACACCTTATCGCTATTCCCAGCTGACCCGAGAATCTGTCCCGCTTGAACTATTGACGTCATACAACAATCACTTTTCCATGTGGCGTCAGATATTTTGTATTATGACGTCAAGATTTTACGGGAACCTGTGTGATGTCCAGTAATGGCGGACAAATAGTGATAAGGTGTATGGCAAATAATCCTACTAAGTATTAGAATTTTCTGTCAAACAATCTCTGAGGAGTCGTGTTCACAAAGTCTCAGAGAAATTACGTCCATGTTGGTCATTGTGGAACGATAGTTCCAAAAAAGTCAAATCCAATAACTTCCATAAAACAGATTGAAACAAAATGACAGTATTGTATGGCCAATAACACATGATGGCAAACAGTCCTACCAATCAGCAAGTTTCCTATCAATTGGGTCTCAGCATTCAAATGGTGTCATTATGGTTTGTGAAGGATACCTGATTATGCAGATGAAAACACTGATTACTATTAGCTATATAATGGTAGGGCTCTACTCATAAAATAAAATTACTGATCTACATTTAGAAAAAATTGACATTAAATATGAAAGTTTACATTGATTTTATGCTTTGTTGATTGATTGATTGCTGGTGTTTAATGCAACTTTCATCACTAATAGCTAGGGGCCTAGGTGGCCGAGTGGTCTAAGTAGTTACTACTGTAATCACTAGCCAGTCAACATTGAGGTTGTGAGTTCAAACCCAGCTCGTGTGGGTGCACTCGACTCCAATCTTAATTGACTAGGACTGTCAGTTTTCCTATCGAAGGTCGGTGGTTTTCTCCAGCCACTGAGGCTTCCTCAACCAATTAAAACTGGCTGCCACGAAACAGCCCAAAAGCGGTGCTTAAAAGTGGCGTTAAACACCAAAAATCAAAAATCAAATCACTAATGGCTATATCTTAGCAGCAAGTTTTTATTGATGGAGGAAGCCGAAGTGCCCAGAGAGAACCACAACCTTTGGCAGGAAAACTTAATTAACTGTCAATTAAGTTTGGAGTTGAATACACCTGCTAAAGGGGCTTTTATAGCTGACTATGCTATATTGGTTTCACTCATTGTTGAAGGCTGTAAGGTACCTGTAGTTGTAAACTTCTATGTCATTTAGTCTCTGGTGGTGAATTGTCTCATTGGCAATCATACCACATCTTTTTATTTTTTGATCTATACTTAGTTTCTTACTTAACACAGACAAGCTGAGCTACATTTACCTGTGATCAGCTCACAAGGTAATAAATTATCAATGCAGAAATATATATATCTAATCCATTCAAATATTTTATTTTTCACTGGAATCTGAGCCTTCTTTGTTCTATGCTGAATGGAAAAGATGATGATGATGATGATGATGATGATGATGATGATGATGATGATGATGATGATGAATTCAAATGGCTGTTTAACTACTACTGGACCAAGAAAAAGAGCTGGATTTTTAACAAACTAGTTCACAAAGTAACAGTCCGCAGGAAAACATGACCTCCCACACTTGAGGCAAGCACACAACCATGTGACCACCAATTCGTGAGTGGAACAGCAGCACTTTTCAATTTTGAAGAATTTGATTTGAAGGCAGTCTGGAAATGAACCCTTTGTTCCTCCAGCACCTAAGGTGACCATGTTATCACCAAGACAACCATTATCTACTTACATTTTTGTCTAGTCCTTCAACTTTCTCTATGCCATTATCACTAAAATATAATTCTTCTAAATTGGTCAAAGTATCCAATCCTTCCAGCTTCACTATACGATTACTCTGAAAAAAGAAATTCTATACTGAAGTCATGTAAGTATATTTGTTGTTGACAAAATCACTTCTTTTTTTTACAGTACAAATTCGCTTTTTCAACGAATAAAGTTGCATAACTCCGTCATGTCATATCAGAAATTCATAAAAAAACTAAAGGGAGCTTATTATAATAGATATAAACATGTTGACGATGGACGGACAGACGGACGAACAACGATATACCATAATATTATTAATTCATATATTTTAACTAATTTGATTCGTTCAGGGATAGTCACATGTTAAACTATATTTTCGAAGGTAGACAGAAAACGGCGGATTGCAAAAAGCATATTGCATAGCAAAAAGCATATTGCACGGTTATTTTTAGAGTATCTAAAAACCGATATACTTTGTGACGTCATGTAATGAATTTCATGATATTGTTAAAAGTTTTATTAAAAAATATCTTTGATCGATTATTTGAAGAAAAAAATCTTCAAATACATAAGATGCTAAAAAACAAACATAAAAAATAAATGAAATAACAACTAATATGTTGTTATTGTCTAGGAGACAATATGATATCTATAAATTTCCAACAAAATCAAACAACGATTTTCATACAAATATGGTCGGAAATTAATAATATTATTAATTCGTATATTTTAACTAATTTGATTTGTTCAGGGATAGTCACATGTTAAACTATATTTTCGAAGGTAGACAGAAAACGGCGGATAGCAAAAAGCATATTGCATGCGGTTATTTTTAGAATATCTAAAAACCGATATAATTTGTGACGTCATGTAATGAATTTCATGATAGTGTTAAAAGTTTTATTAAAAAATATCTTAGATCGATTATTTGAAGAAAAAAAATCTTCAAATACATAAGATGTTAAAAAACCAACATAAAAAATAACTGAAATAACAACTAATATGTTGTTATTGTCTAGGAGACAATATGATATCTATAAATTTCCAACAAAATCAAACGACGATTTTCATACAAATATGGTCGGAAATTAATAATATAACAATTATAGCCTATGTATGAGGTCAATACAGGATATATCCTTCTTTCAGGTCAATATATCCTTGTATCGACCTCATACCAAGGCTATAATTGTATAATACGTCCCGTAAACAGGCAGATAAAAAGTAATCACAAACAAGAGGCTGACTCACTCACTCGCCTGGCAAAAATGTGCCAATTTAATTTTTTGTCATCCAATATTATTTTCGTTTAGAAACAAATGGTTTATTTTCAAATATACATCTTTTTGAGAGCATTGAAGTTAAACCAAGGACCACATTAAATATTTACATAAAAATCAGGCTGCAATTTTGTGGCTAACTTCACCCCTAACCTTTTTAATTTAAATGGCTCTCCACTATTGTAGCCATCACTATATCATAGACCACAAAAAATGCTTTGTGGATCATGTGGATATCAATTCACTTATTTATCAATTTAAAATGTTTATAGTCTATTACTGTTCAGGATAATTTCAAATTCATAAAAATCATTATTAAAGAGCATAAGTCAATTGATGGCTTCAGTCTTATCAGCATATTTGTAGTTTTAACTTCTTGTTTTGCCGAGCAGTTTTGCTGTTTACAGTTTCTATCTATTTTCAAAATAATACAGTAAATTAAGAAATTTTGGTGTGCATTTATTATTGCAATTGCTGATCAATGTACAAACATGTGAGATTAATTATTGGGATTTCAGGAAATGTTGCATACACAAATGCCATCAAAATTTAAATTATCAAGTTATATTATCACAAATCTCATTTAGTCACAAATTTCGCAATCATAAAAACTCTGCAAAAATGCAAAAATTCATTAAACGGATGTAACGCATATACAGTCCGTGGCATACTTCAATAAGATATTCTTAAAAACTTGAAAATGTAAGTAGTAATTACTTATATAAATTTATAAGTAAATTTGAAAGATTTAAACTTGCTTTTCAATGTTTGAATTATCTCCCCTTTTACATGTAATTCTTTTACCAATCCTAAAATTTTCCAGTTTTGTGATCAAGTGAAAATTTAATGAATGGCAGAGTAGAATAAAAAGTGCCTTCTTATCCCCCTCCTAAACATTTGTTTCTGAAACAGCTCTTAGATGTTAAGTAAAATTAAAATCAAAAGAAGAAAAACAAAAATCACACTGTTCTATTGTTTTCTTATTAATTTAATATTTCTTAGTCTCTCTGAGTTCTTTTTTTCTCTCTCTCCATTAATTTCTATTCGTCTGACAATAAATAATTACAAGATATATTAAGACTCACACACACACACAACAAGCGACTGGAATAATCTCTATAGACTCAAAATTTGAAATGTAAATAAAAGAAAAATGTGTCTGAGGACACGAATGCCCCCACTCAAGCTATGCAACAATAAAATGCTCCGCTGGGGCGCAGCTTGATACGACCGCAGAGGTCGAACCCTGAACAGTTGGGGCAAGTATGGACACAACATTCAGGCTTGATACAGCACTGAATTTGGATTGTAATTAAATATTTGACACAGCATAGGTTTCTGACACAGAATGAAAGTGGTCTAAGAACTTAAAAATTTTCAATTTACCTATTCATACATGTGATGGACTGTGAAACTCAGATCAGGAGATTGGGAAATTTTGGTCAGGAGATTAGGACTCAGATCAGGAGGTTTTTAATCGACATTAATTTTGTTGTAAATGTAACCGTGTGCTGTAAAAATGGTCTTTTAAAGTGTGTTTTCTTCAACTTTCCAACCAATTTATTATGTTTATAGTACCCTTGTACTTATAAAGTTTCTCCATCTTTATATTCTACATGTTCAATCTAACATTGTTTTTTTCCAGTATGTTCTTTAAATTTTTTACTTCATATTCTATAAAACAATCATTGCAACCAGAACATTTGTTTAGCTGTCTGCAAATATATTTTTTTTTTTCTCTTGCAAATAGTTTTTATTTGCAAACTCAGAAATTCATTCTATCTGAAAAGTTAGGATCATAGTTATTATATAAATTTCAATTTAAGCCTTAAAAGGAAGTATAGAATCCTCAAATAATTTTCAAATTATTATTTTTTTATTTGTCCTAAGACATTTAAAATCATTTAATAACCATCCTTTTATGATTATTTGTTCAATTTATATTTTATTTATATTCTTTTAAAAATTTTCATTATTAAAAGGAAAGTAACTTAAAACAGGATAAATCAAGGGAAGTAACCCAATAAATACACAGTTTTTGTTACACAACGGCAGTTAGCCTGAGGTAAAAATCGTTGCTTACCAGTATGTTTGACACCCAAGCTGACAAGTGAAGCCATATAATTATGCATGTTAATTGATTTACAGGTAAAATATAACTTCAGGTAATGTCAGTTACACCAGATGCCTGAGATGTTATGTTGGGCAGAAATTTTTCATTCATGAAAAATTTCATACACGGGATTTTTTCAACGGGAGGGGGGGAGGAGACCCCTGAAAACGGGATTATTGTACTCCCGTCGGGAGGTTCACATGTATGCCTAATCAAACCATATCATTATTATTTGCTTTTATATATAAATCAGAAATAACCAATTTAAAATGGAAAATGTTAAAGAAAAAAAAGGAAAAAAAAAATCCCCCCCCCCCAATTTTTTGAACCCCCTTATGATTCATCGCCCCCAAACTCAATCCCAGCTTTCCCTTTGTGGTATGGTACCTTGCAGTACAATTTCAGAGAGATTCATACACTTGAACACAAGTTATTGTCTGGAAACTAGAAAAATGCTTGTTTTTTGGCCCCTTTTTGGCCCCAAATTCCTAAACGTTTAGGGCAATTACCCCCAAACTCAATTCCAGCTTTCCCTTTGTGATATGGAACCTTGCAGTACAATTTCATAAAGATCCATACACTTACACACAAGTTATTGTCCTGAAACTAGAAAAATGCATGTTTTTTTTGCCCTTTTATGGCCCCTAATTACTAAAATTTTGAGGGAAAACCCCCAAAATCAATCCCAGCCTTCCCTTTGTGATATGGAACCTTGTAGTACAATTTCATAAAGATCCATACACTTACAAACAAGTTATTGTCATGAAACTAGAAAAATGCTTGTTTTTTGCCCCTTTTTGGCCCCTAATTCCTAATATTTGGAGGAAATTACCCCAAAAATCAATCCCAGTATTCCCTTTGTGATATGGAACCTTGTAGTACAATTTCATAAAGATCCATACACTTACAAACAAGTTATTGTCATGAAACTAGAAAAATGCTTGTTTTTTGCCCCTTTTTGGCCCCTAATTCCTAAAATTTGGAGACAATTACCCCCAAAATCAATCCCAGCATTCCCTTTGTGATATGGAACCTTGTGGTACAATGTCAGAGAGATCCATACACTTACACACAAGTTATGTCTGGAAGTTACAAAAATGCTTATTTTTGGCCCCTTTTGGCCCCTAATTCCTTAACTGTTAGTACCATAACCCCCAAAATCAATCCCCACCTTCCTTTTGTGGTATTGAACCTTATGGTAAAATTTCAATGAGATCCATTCACTTAAACTAAAGTTAGAGTGCGAAAACTAATGTGTATTCGGACGACGACGCCGGACGACGACGACGACGACGACGACGACGACGCCAACGTCATACCAATATACGACCACAAAAATTTTTTTGCGGTCGTATAAAAATGGGACGGAGAGAAAGACGGAAAGACAGAAGGACAGACGTTCAAGAGTAACTCTTAATGGTTACGGCGGGAGCACAAAAACCTAAAACCTTTGAGATTATAGGTAAAAATAACAGATGGTCTTACAATAATCTTGTTAAAATTTAACTAGTGGCTAATCCAGCATAGGAGGACACAGGGAATCGGTTGGTTAGCAGATTAAATTTTGTTTTATTCAAAGTTTTTCAATTTATTTTTTCTTATTTCATGTCAATTTGTATTACACTATTAATATATTTCATGTTGGCATCAATATTTCTTTGTTTTCTAGCAATGTGCAGTTTACTATCCTTATCTGTATACTGAAAAATCCTAAAGGGATCTAATTCTCCATTTTGAATAGCCTACTCTATTTTGAATAAAATATAAAAAAAAATATTTCTATCTGACTATATACCTTACAAAGGCACTCATTTCTTCCTACATGATTCGTCTATCAGAAGCATGCATGTATTGATTTTCTGATCACTCAGGTTAAAAAATTCAAATTTCCCAACAAAAGCAACATAAGTGGCAAACGTGCATTTTTCAACAACATAAACGAAATGAAGAAAAATCTGTCATTTGAAAACTTCCCATGGCATTGTCAGTTTATCTGGACTTGATTTTTTACCCGTTTGTATAAAAGGCTAAAATTTTGAAATTGCAGGTATAAAAACCAGATGTTAAATCCTTTGAATACACTTCTTTTTGTCAGAACTAAGTGGTAGAAGGTTTCTCTCTCTCTCTCTCCCTCTCTCTCTCTCTCTCGCTCTCTTCTCTCTCTCTCTATGACTGGGTCCTGTAAAAATAGTGTTATATATTAACCTTAAAAAATAATTATAATTTACTCAATTGTAACATAAATTAAAAAGTCAACCTTGTTTGTGCCTTCTTTGGGTTTGAATGAATATATTTATCAAAGTAACAATCTGATATTATAACCAATGTTACATCATTTTTCTTTTCAATCTGGAGCTCAAGTAGGCATGGAAAATAAGTTTTATTCTTGAGTTACAATTATACTAGTGGTTATTTTGGTATTTATATTAGCTGCATGAGTTTAGCAACAAATATTTGTAATTTCTTATTTCAAAAAGATCTATACTATATATATATAAAATAATCATACATTGTCTCAAAATATAAATTTTATTTGTACAAGGCTTAGAATTGGGTAAATAGCAAGGCTTTGCATAGCATTTCTATCCTCAGATTCCTGTTTTGAGCCAAGTATAAATAAAATTTATATTTCAAGACAATTTATGGTTATTCTTTATATACTGTAACTCCTACAACTGTTCCAAATGAAATATTTAAGGTAAAAACCATCATTTTTTAATTTGGAGCGAACCTGCATTTTTTTATTGATGTCATAAATAAAACTCTATGGAAAAGCATTGTCAATGTTATAAACAAGGCGATATACGGTCAGTGAATGTATATCACAAATGAATATACAGTAAATGCAATTTGACTGCGCAAATAGCACAGCTGCAGTATATAAAACAATAAATAAATAAATTACTGTAACAAAGACAATATACCATATAGTTCAAATTTTCCTAGACAAAAAATTAATTAAAAATTTATTTCCTCAACTTTGGAAATTTGTAATCTTAATATTTTTACTTAAAATATATGTTGCTAATCTTTTTTTACTCAGTATATTTTTGACATTTTATGCCCATATCTAATATGGAAAGTAAGTGACCTAAAATTAGATAACTTGTTCTAAGGATTGAATAAAGAACTTTAACAGATTCCCTTAAAAACATGAGTCACTATCACATCGACACCGATTTACCTGTAAACTGAGACATCTCAGGTTAACCAATGTTTCCAGTCCAGTGATTTTTGGAATTTTATTTTTTCCGAGGTATAGACTTGTCAGGTTCACTAGCGATGATATGTTTTCAATTACCTGCAAAAATATATAACAAAATGAAAAAAAATTATTTGTACAAATGTTAATGGTAGCTTTTTCTTCTGTTACTTTAGATCAATATATAATCAAGTTTTTTTGTTTTCTATTCTCAACCTCAGGATGTTTGGTTTTCACATTTTCAACTTTTGCATGTACTTCATAATTTTTACCCTTTTTATGCTATCATAGGCAATGCATTAATTGTTTGGGTCCAATCCAACAAAAAAGTGTATATGTTATCTAAATAAACACACTCTTGGGATGTGGGATATAGGGGGTAAAAAATTGTGGGATCTGGGAGAAAGAAGGAAAATAAAGAACTGCGCCATGAGCGCATGATACGCCCATCGCTTTTTCAAAGAATAAAGTTCCATAACTCCTCTAAGTCATTTCAGAAATTTATAAAAATTCAAAGCTCACGTCAATAGATATAAACAATTCACCAAAGTTTCATGAAAACCGCTCAAAGAATTTTTGAGTTATTGTCTGAAAACTGGAAAATCCCCTTTTTTAATGAATAAAACCCAATAACTCGGAAACGTAAAATCTATAATTTATAAAAATTCGAAAGGGAGCTCACGTCAATAGATATGAACAATTCATAAAAGTTTCATGCAAATTGGTTAAAGCGTTTTTGAGTTATTGTCCGACATGTTGACTACAGACAGACAGACAGACAGACAGACAGACAGACAGACAGACAGACAGACAGACAGACAGACAGACAGACAGATGGACGGACCGATAGACGGACAGATGGACAACGGTATACCATAATACGTTTTGTAAACGGGTGTATAAAAATTAGACAGTGGGAAAATTACCCAAAAAATGGGATTTGGAACATGAGCACCCATGCAGCACACTTCCCCTCCCCCCTTACTTTCAACAAAACGTTTTAAAGTTCTCATTTCTTACAGTGTCTCTTTCAAAACTAGAGCTACTACACTTTTCATGTCAAGGTAAGATCACTCAAAATTTAACATGTATTAAGAAAAGTTAATCAAGAAATAAGCTAATTTTCTCAATATGATCTCTTTCAAATGTTAAGTCCACATCAAAGTAATTGAGCATAAAATCTTAGTGCAAATAGCATATAACAGAGTGGTATAAAATCCTTCTACAAAAAGGTGTCATTAGCTATATATAGCTAGTGGAGTCGGATATTAAAAGTGCAAGAAATATACAAAATGTATTAAATCTGGTTGCAGTTCACTTTCTGCAGAATTTTTTAAGGCTTATTGTTGAATTTTCATTCTCATATTCTATGTTTTCAACCATACCAAATGTATGACATGATTATTTCAAAGATTACCTATAATATTACAAAATCTAAAATATTTGAATTATGAAGACAACAACATATTATTTTCTGACTAGATACATAGACAGAATGACAAATACAGTATAGTAAAACACACGGTTTAATCAAAATGACCATGAATATATCATTTCTATGTACAATATCATAACTATTGTTTTGTATTAATCTGTTCATCATGTTCTAATTATCTCACTTTATCTCCCTTGGACCCAATAATTGTATCTTCAATATTCTCAAGACTGGACTGGCAAAAAATATTTCCAGAATTTAATATATGGGGGTGGGGTGAAATTCAATTTATGTTTACATTCTCAATCAGTGAATAAAAGATGCCATCATGGCTAATAACAGATATAAATAATGCAAAAGATTATGTTTCAGGTTAGCCACGATACAGCCTTTTTTGTGCTGAGGCAGCATGAAGCAAACACCAATCAATCAATAAACATATGATTCAGGTTTCTTGCCATAGAATTATAGTTTCAGTAAGCTTAAGTCAAGTCATGAAATATCAGAAAATGTAGTCTCTTTACTATGTCCAAAATTATACATATTGTTTTTTTAAAATGTTTGCCATTTTTAATCTTTCAATGAACAAAGTAGCAATGGTCAACCTCATTTCACACAAAATCATGGGTACTGGTAGTTTTGTGCAATAAAACTTCAATAAAACAGTTTATACTGCATCTAGAAAAATTCCTGCTGTCTTTATCTCTCAAATTTAGTAACAAAGGAATATTTGTGCAAGGTACATTTCATGTCACCTAACTTTTCCTCACAATCTGGGGTTCATGTTGATACGGGAAATAAGTTTTATTTTCGTGATAACCTTTTCATAAATATAATTGTAGCAATTCTTAGCTTCATTATAAAAACAATTTTAGGTCAATATCAGAAAAATATCGACTTGTTTGTATTTGGCACAAAACTGTTGAAGGGCTCAGTAAACCTCGCTCTTCCCCAGTTTTCAAGCCTCATACAAAAAAGTTGATATGTTTCTGACATTGACCAAATATTGTATATATATGTATAATGTTTGACATTGTGCAGATATTTTATGTCTGACTTTCGACCCCCATATGCACATTTTGATAGATTATAGCAGTTACTACAACTGATATGTTAGTTAATAGCTGAGTTGCAGAAACCCTCATTAGGGTCGTAGTTCAAAATGAAGGTCTGTAAGAATACCCATAACACAAATATTCTTTTCATATGGCCTACATATTGAATTACTATTGCTAAAGATTAATTGATTAATTGTTTGTTTATTTGTTTGTTTGTTGGTTGGTTGGTTGGTTGGTTGGTTGGTTGGTTGGTGTTAAACACCTTTCAGCTTTTTACCTATACCATGGCGCTCAGTTTTAATTGGTGAAGGAAGCCAAAGTCACAGGAGAGAACCAACGACCTTCGGCAGGAAAACTGAAAATTCTTGTCAATCAAGATTGAGGACAAATGCACCTACTACGTGCAGTTTTGAACTCACAACCTCAGTGTTGACAGGCTAGTTATACAGTAGATGAACCACTTACACCACACGGCCTCAAAGGCCCCCCTACTGCTGATACAATATGCCTATGTTTCTTAATAAAATACTTTACCCTGATTCTATTAGCACCAAGTTCTAACATTTCTAGCTGCACTAAGTGATCAACATTCTCTATTTTGGTTACTCTGTTATTAACAAAGAATAATTTCTTCAGCTGAGTAAGATTTGTCAAACCCTCTATCTTCTTTATTCTGTTGAATGATAGATCCAGCAGTCTGAAAAAAATATGTATAACAAGAAATGATTGTAACAGGATGCTGTTACGAAGTCTCCCAAACGAAGCTCCCATAATTCGTAATTCCCAGGGTCGCCTGACATTGGGCAACGTCCAGTGAAAATTGGTTTGGTCCAGTAAAGTTATATGCATTAGTGATGCCTGGGGACTAACCTTGTATATCATTCAAATCATCTTGGCATGACAAACCAGAATATATATGGTTTAGGGGTGGGGATCTCGACCATTTACAAGATACTAGAACATTGGGGGTGGGGAGGAACCCCTGGGGACTGGCCCTATACGTCATTCAAATGTTCATTACATGACGAACAGGAATATATATGGTTTAGGGGTGGGGATCTCAACCATTTACAAGATATTAGAACATTGGGGGTGGGGGGAACCCCTGGGGACTGACCGTATACATCATTCAAATGTTCGAGACATGACAAATAGGAATATATATGGTTTAGGGGTGGGGATCTCAACCATTTACAAGATATTAGAACTTTCTCAAATGGCAGGGGGTCGGGATGACCCCTGGGGACTAACCCTGTATATCATTCAAACCATCTTAGCATGACAAACCAGAATATATATGGTTTAGGGGTGGGGATCTCAACCATTTACAAGATATTAGAACTTTCTCAAATGGCAGGGGGTCGGGATGACCCCTGGGGACTAACCCTGTATATCATTCAAACCATCTTAGCATGACAAACCAGAATATATATGGTTTAGGGGTGGGGATTTTGACCACTTACAAGATATTAGAACTTTCTTAAATGGCAGGGGGTGGGGGTGACCCCTGGGGACTAACCCTGTATAACATTTGATGTGCTTTATCATGACAAACCAGAATATATATGGTTTAGGGGTGGGGATCTCGACCATTTACAAGATATTAGAACTTTCTCAAATGGCAGGGGGTCGGGATGACCCCTGGGGACTAACCCTGTATATCATTCAAACCATCTTAGCATGACAAACCAGAATATATATGGTTTAGGGGTGGGGACCTTGACCACTTAGAAGATATTAGAACTTTCTTAAATGGCAGGGGGTGGGGGTGACCCCTGGGGACTAACCCTGTATTTCATTTGATGTGCTTTATCATGACAAACCAGAATATATATGGTTTAGGGGTGGGGATCTCGACCATTTACAAGATATTAGAACTTTCTCAAATGGCAGGGGGTCGGGATGACCCCTGGGGACTAACCCTGTATATCATTCAAACCATCTTAGCATGACAAACCAGAATATATATGGTTTAGGGGTGGGGATCTTGATCACTTAGAAGATATTAGAACTTTCTTAAATGGCAGGGGGTGGGGGTGACCCCTGGGGACTAACCCTGTATTACATTTGATGTGCTTTATCATGACAAACCAGAATATATATGATTTAGGGGTGGGGATCTCGACCATTTACAAGATATAAGAACTTTCTCAAATGGCAGGGGGTCGGGATGACCCCTGGGGACTAACCCTGTATTTCATTTAATGGGCTTCATCATTTAGAACATTTTCAATTAAAAAGATTGTGTCTATCACAAACGGTTTTCAATTTATAATCATTTGAAAATTTAAAAAAATAAAATCCCATAGGGTTCTATAGTAAAACCCTCTTTCTTTTTTGCCCCTCAAAGTACCCCTTTATAAACCCCATTGCACAAACAAACCCCTGATTGCACCACTAGACATGTTAGTCTAACATATTGTGAAACCCTAAGTTAATCTGACAAGCGGTTTTGGAGAACGGGTGTGGACAAGTTCAAATTTAAAAGCGGCGGAAGAAGAAGAAGAAGAAGAAGAAGAAGAAGAAGAAGAAGAAGAAGAAGAAGAAGAAGAAGAATAATAATAATAATAATAAGAACTGAGCAAAAACAATAAGTCTTCCCAAACTTCGTTTGGGAGACTTAATAAAGAAGTTAATATGATGAGAGTGCAAAAAAAGCAACATAACAAACATCATAGTAATAAATATCCAAAAAGTACATTTTTAAGTAAGTAAACGTTCTTCTTCAACATGTAAAGAAAATTCATATATAAAACTTCATAAACTGTTAACACAGAGATATGTCTCGCCTTTTTGTTATTTTGATAATGCAAATGTTGAAATTAAAATAGTAATACTTTAACATGTAAGTTATGCGAATATTCAAAGTCAATGAACCATGACTGAAGGTACAGGGCTAAACAATCTCCATGGAAATGAGATGTGCCAATGTCAATACAACTGCAAACCAAATTGTCTTTTAGTAAGTCGTTCCCTTTAAACAAACCTAAACACAAACATTAACTTGTAAACCATGTAAAAGTTTCAGTCAATGAACCATAATTAGGGGGTGGGGTTATATAATCTCCATATATAGAAATGAAACTTGCAAATGCCAATACATTTGCATACCAAATATCATTGACTTTACATAAGTGGTTCATCTTTAACTGACCTAACCACAAACTAATACATGAAAACTAAGCAAAAGTTTCAAAGTCAATAGACCATGAATAAGGGGGCAGGGCCAAATAATCTCCATGGAAATGAGATATGCCAATGCCTATACAACTGCATACCAAATATCATTGACCTATCACTAGTGGTTCCCCATAAACTGACATAATCACAAACTAATACATGTAAACTAAGCAAAGTTTCAAAGTCAATAGACCTTGACTGAGGAGGAGGGACCTAATAATCTCCAAGGTAATGAGATGTGCCAATGCTAATACAACTGCATACCAAATATCACTGACCTACCACTAGTGGTTCCCCATAAACTGACCTAATCACAAACTAATACATGTAAACTAAGCAAAGTTTCAAAGTCAATAGACCTTGACTGAGGGGGCAGGGCCAAATAATCTCTATGGTAATGAGATGTGCCAATGTTAATACAACTGCATTCCAAATATCATTGACCTACCACTAGTGGTTCACCATGAACTACACCTAATCACAAACTAACACATTGTTGACGCTGCCGTCGCCTCCATCGCCGACGCCGGAAACAGCATACCTAATTCACGCTTTTTGACTTCGTCAAGGCGAGACAATAATTGATAATATCTTATAACAATAACACCTAACGTCATAGTACCCAAATTGCACTGAGTACCCAAATTGCACCTTAGCAAAAATAGCAGCGAAAATCTTACAAGTTTTCTTAGGAACTAAACAATTTGTATTTTTTTATTATTTGACATTATGCTCGTCTTTGAAATAGGTAAATATATCTAAATATTCATAAAACGTTCACAGTATATATCAATAGATGAAGTATTGACTGGAAAAAGTAAAATCAACGGAAACGTCGCATTGCGACATCCACAAAAAGTCTTCTTTTAAAAATGAGCAAATAAAATATGTTACGAACATCCATTTCTTAAAAAATGAATAGTAAGCATGGACTAATGTCAAATTGTTATAAATATTTGAAAAAATATAACAAACCATCTGTCATTCCATTTTTAAGGATATGAATTTAAGCATGGATGCAATTTTGGTACTCCTCATTACAGAATCATGGATCGTTTGGAGGACGGTTCAAACCAATTTTTCTATGATTCATAATGGATTCAAAATTAAATTGGCAGAACTACAAAAATGTATATAGTAAATAAAGATACATCTACAAAATAAACACAGAATGGAAACTTCTGTCTGGATCATAAATAAACGTATGTGAAAAAACTGTCAAAATAGGTGCAATTTGGGTACCCTCATGTTAACTTCATCCCTGTCACCCATGGTATTTGGAAGAGTTTTGTGTTTGCTCAATTGTTTGTTTCTTGATAATTTTCTCTCTAATTTTCAACATTGTAGAGTTAACAGTTATACCTATAATTTTTCTACACAAAGTGTGATTCATTTATAAGCCACTCTTGCATTTTATGTACATGTGTCAGTGAATTTATAAAATAAGTGATTTAGTTAGATCCCTTAAATTCAGGAGTATTTTTGATACATTTATATGGTTTAAACAGCTAATCTGAGGTTTCACAAAATCTCTAACAATATTTTCAGTGATTTTATAAAATTCTTTACAATTTCATGGATTTAATAAAAAAAAAAAAGAAAACTGTTTGTTAGTGATTTATCAAATCCCTGATTTACAAATTCACTTAAGTCATTTGTATGTTTGCAATAATGTTGTAAACACTTGTTTCAATGATGTAATTTTGTCAAGTGATTTAAATTTTATCTCTTGGAATCAAAGTGTCATCAACGCAGATGTGTTTTTGTTGCTCTCATGCTTTTTTAGTTTTGCAGCACATGTGTCAAACACTTGTTTGTTATATGGTGGAGGACTGAAAAACATCCCTTTACTATGTGCTTTCTGTAAGCAGCTTTCCTTGAAGATCTGAATTTTTTTTTTTATATCAATAGCAATATTTTGCCCCTATCAAAATTTGATTACCGTTAAAAGGCTTGTATAGTACACGGTTTTATTCTCCAAAATTGACCCTGACAGCGGGGTGCGGACTATAGAGTACAATAAGCAAGAAATAAGAGAGAAAATTTCAATATTTCGCGATGTGGTTTGTTTACGTTCCGCCATGTTTGTTATTGACATTATAGAGGGCGCTCTTTTCATTTTTCAAACCAATAATTTTACCCAATCCATATTAATAAGTTATTTTATTCAATATCAAATAAATACTGATAAATTTAAAAATTAAATGCTTCATTACAAAATTCTCGTTTCTTTTCAATGCATTGCTAAATATAAACTGGTATCTGCTTGAATGAAATCGTACAAAAAAGGTAAAAAAAGACAACCGTAAACCAGCTTACGATGTGTAAACTACAAAACGTAATCGGTTATTATTCGTTCCGTTTTGGTGTTTCCTATTGACAAATATGTTTTGTTTTAGCTAAGACCCTTCAAACATTAATGTGATAGATATATTAAACACTGTTTTACATAAGGAGGGAACTGTTTTACTTTCAAAGTCGTATTATAGTGATATCTATTATGTACGGATTTCGACTCTCACCGGGTTTTTTTTATCTTTTACATGTGCTTTTCAATCTTCCGGTTTAAACATACACAAGTTTCTAAATTGTTTTAATGTGTGATTTAGACTTATTTTAACCAGCGTGAAGTGTTTTAGAACCATTTACAAGCAGTTTCAGCTTCTGTTTGGTGATGGAAAATAGTTTTTTCCAAGAAAATACCACAAACGACCACACACTATTTAAAATTACCGTTTCATTAGACCTTTTCTAACAGTTACAAAAAGTTTTTTTACCTGAAATTTCGTGGGGAGAATGGGGTGCGGACTATGTACCAGTGCGAACTATACAAGCCTGATTACGGTATATGAATATAAGTTAAAGTTTCATTCACACATGATACAAGTTCAAACACTTAGAGAGGCATGTACATGTATATGTACCAAGGTTCATAATACTGCAGATCCATTTAACTAGTCACTAGGTGAATGTTAGTGATTATGAGTGATTCACTCTGAAATATCTCAATAGATATCATATGACAGGGTTATATCGCACATCAAAGTGTTATCACCCTAAATCACAAGCAGCAACAACAGCAATATTTTACAGAAGCTCCTTGTTTGGAATTTAAATTTTCATTATCAATACCTTTACACAGTAAAAATTATATTACCTTAGCTCTACAAGAGTATCCAAGTTCTCTACAGCAGTAAGTTGGTTGTCATACAGTTCTAATTCTTCCAAAGATGTCAGGTTTTCCATACCTTCTATCTTCTTGATTAAATTCTGTCTTAAACATAATGTCTGAAGAAAAAAATGAATGATGAATAAATGAAATAAATAGTTGAAAGGAAAATGGCTGTAAGAAAAAAAATATACACCTTCTTGTTTGACGCACATGTATTTTTCTTTTATACCATAATGGATTTCCAATTATTTAACCATTTGTTGCTGAAAAAAATGGTTTTACAATAAATTATGTGTCTGACAATCTGAAAATAAAATGTATCTTTCAAAAGTAAATAACTAAATTTAAGTTACATTACATTTCATTTCTCAAAAAAACTCTCAATCATTCAAAATCACAAGGGATGATGCTGTCGCCAACTATGGAAAAATATCCAGCTCAGCTGTAGTTTATAAACCATTTATACATACCCTGACTTTGGTAAGCTGGTCTAAATTTGTGATCTTTGCAATTCTGCTTTGGTTCAAATCTATGTCCTGGAAATAAAAAAAAAAGCATCATCATTTAAAAAGTCAAAAGTGTGTTATTGATACAATGGCTGAAATAGATGTTTATAAATGTATTTTAACAAGGCTAGAAAAGCTGAAATTCAAAAAGAAACTAAAAAACTTTAAAACAGAACGATTATGTTGCATATGGAGTGGAAAATCAGTAACCAGAGATGGGTATGGCATTTTATTTGTCAAGTTTCGTGGACATCGTAAAAAGCTAACTGTGCATAGACTTTCATATTTCATTCATCAGAAATCAATGCTTTCTCGCACCAGACATGTTTCACATTTGTGCCATAGAAAAAAATGCATAAATGTTAACCATTTATCATATGAACCACAAGCTATAAATGTTCAAAGACAGGTGTGTAAAAATAGAGGTAAATGTAGGGGTCACAGAGGATACAACCACTGTATTATAAGGCTATAATAAAAATTAATCATTATTTTTGTCTGGAGTTACTTTATAAAATACGGAGATGTGGTATAGTTGCCATTGAGACATACATCAACCAGAGTCCAATTAGGGGAGATCTTTGTAGCTGTAGGTCACAATTCGGCCTTCAACACATGTAGTCAGCTATATAACAGGCACCAAAAAGTATATTGTATTTATATTGTGTCATAGATAAATTTTATTCGTTCAGTGTATATTTACTTGTTTTTGTTAATATGTCTTTTTGATCAAGCTAAGCCATTTCAATTGATATCTTATAGTGTGTCTTTCGATGTTGTAATGTTGCACTATTGTTTCAGGTTAGGGTGAAGGTTGGCACTTGTTAAAAAGTTTAAACCCGCTGCATTTGTTTGCACCTGTCCTAAGTTCGGAGCCTGTTGTTCAGAGATTGTCGTTTGTTGATGTGGTTCATAAGAGTTTCTTGTTTCTCGTTTTTTATATAGATTAGACTGTTGGTTTTCCTGTTTAAATTGTTTTACACTAGTCATTTTGGGGCCCTTTATAGCTTGCTGTTCGATGTGAGCCAAGGCTCTGTGCCGTACTTTGACCTATAACTGTTTACTTTTTACACATTATGACTTGGATGGAGAGTTGTCTCATTGGCACTCATACTACATCTTCTTATTTCTACTAACCACCACAAAATAAGAAACAATTTAAAACAAAAAAAAAATTGTGTGCCGCTACATCACTGTTGGGGGAGTGGAGGCATGGTCACAAACATATGCAACCCCTCAACATTCTGTACTAGCCTGTCACAAGTCAGGACTCACAGGAGCCTGTTATTCAGTGGATGTCCTTTGTTGCTGTATAACAATTTCAATTTTGTTTGAATTTTTAAATTTTTGTTTTGTACATAATTCAGGCCACTGGTTTTCTAATTTGAATTTTTTTAAATGTTGCCATGTTGGAAGACTGGATTTATATGACATCAGAGCACTGTATAAACATACATGTGGGCAAGATGGAAATTGCTGACAGACTTACATGTTAATAAATCGATTGCCAAGCAACTAAATAATATACTGCTTGTCTCCTTATTCATTTTTCTCCATGAATACATTATATGTTACTTTTATTTACTAACTACCCTTATCATGCTTATAGCACTAACGAGAGCTTTATTACCCGATCCAATAGCTATTCTTATGTAGTACAAACAAATGCTTTATTCCCATTAGATAAATCTTGAACAAACCCTGTAGATGTTTTTTTTTTTTTATTTTTGTGGATTGAGTTGATGTCTCACTGGCATGACTGGCTTATACCCCACATTTTCTTTTATTTACACAAACAGTGAAGAAAACTTGTGACAGTTCTAACCTCTGCATCAACGTCAACAATAACAAACTCTGTTCCGTCCTCATCCTTGACTTCCTCCATCTCTTCATCTTCTGACAGTACTTTGTCTGCCATCTCTCACTACAATAGAGGTAAATTGTAAAATATATAAAGGTGATTCACACTTAGTGATTCTTTTAAATTCAATGTTAAAAAAACCTATGAAATATAATGTATAAAGAGAGATAATTCAGCATGTTCAGAGTAGTAAATTACAAAAAGAGTAAAACTGCAAATTTTTAATCCTCAATTACCTCAATCGAAGCTCTAAATCGATACATTTTTCGTAATTCTATTAATCAAAATATAGAAATTATATTTATATAAATATATAACAACAAATATTGAAAGTTTTTTTTTCAAGAAGTACAAAACAGGATTCAGCATGTGTTCATGGCTATCAATTCCAAATAAATCATGTCATGGTAAAACAATCTGCTATTTTTAAACGTAGTGAAATATAAGAATTTCCTATCTTCAAATGAATACATATATCATGTATATACAAGTGGTTGACTTGTGTACTGTATATAAAATCAACTTTGAGAATTTTTTTCTCAACAACAACCAGACACCAAAACAAATATTTTTAAAAGAGGAGACAGAAATAACAATTAAATTTTAACACAAACGAGAGTTTACACTGTTCGATAATATTATCAATCAGTGATACCATTTTATGAACCTTTTTTTTTTTTTTTAAATTCCTGACTAGGTTTCAGTCAAATGAACGGCTGTATTTAAAGAAGTGAAATAAGAATTTAATTTTACAACGTATTAAAGTTCTTAAAACAAATTTATATCTTCAATACAGATATTTTATTTATTTTTTTTCATTTTGGGAGAAAGTATTTTATTTAAGTGTATTAATTTTCGTGAATGATGGTCCGCGGGACACAGTTATCCTACTTTGATTTTCATTGTCTACAAATACAGTCCCTAGTGTGGACAGTGTATAACTTGAAAAATTTTTTCATACACTTTCCAAATTTATTTCATTATATTTTATGCATGCATGACATATTAAGTAAGGGGATGAAATTACATGTTAAAAAAATTTGGGTGCTGAATCTTTATGTTAAGTAGTGATTTTGTCCAGTTAAAAACAGTAAAAAAAAATAGTATGTCTGAAGCTGTCAAACTGAATTTTAGACCCCCTTAACATAGAATTGTCAATATTTTGAGTTAGAGCTGGTAGATTTTTCTATAATTTTGAAATTACTTGTCCCAATAGCAGTACACTATACTGTAAAAATCTTTTTGAGATAGAGCATGTGCGATTTTTTAAATTTGAATTTATATATTGTCTAAAAGAAATGCACTACGAAATAACTGTGTTCTCCGGCCTGATGTATTAATATATCAAATAATTATTCATTATTTGGAGAAGACGCTTCTTATTTGAAAAACTTTTGTCTTGTCCATCATTTTTTGTCCATTTGAACAATAAAATATGTTTAAACTCAACTAATAATGTAATGTATGAACTGGTGGGTCTTTTTTTAATCAGCTTTTCTGTACTGTGTACTATCTTGAAGACTGTCAAAGAAACCCCTAGGGATGATTCTGGCCAAGTTTGCATGGTTTTGGTAAACATTCCACCTATTAATTTCAGAGAAGATTTTTTTAAAGTCAAAGGACAAGTGATGAGAAAAGTTCACACTGGCCCAAAATTCAAGTTTGGTTTAATTTGCTCATGCTAGGAAAATTTTATCCCAAGTAAAAATTGTAACTTGTTTGGGAAATGGTGCAAAAAATGAAGAAAATGAAGACCAAAGCACACATTGAAATGAAAACATGAAAATATCAAATGGGTTGTGAGACAGTTTGGGTTAGGGCTAGTATTGTCTTAATCTTGTATCTATCAATCAATCTTTATTGAGTGGTACCCCTCAAGTAAAAGAAGGTTTTTTTTTTTAAATCTCTAATCAGCAGTTATAAAAAAGAATACATATACTGGTACATGACAACGCGAACCACTTTTAAAGACAACTTGGACCACTTTTTAAAGACAACTCGAACCACTTTTAAAGACAACTTGGACCACTTTTTAAAGACAACTCGAACCACTTTTAAAGACAACTTGGACCTCTTTTAAAGACTGACAGGACCACTTTTAAAGACAACTTGGACCACTTTTAAAGACTGACAGGACCACTTTTAAAGACAACTTGGACTACTTTTAAAGACTGCTTGAACAAGTTTAAAAACTTCATGGACCAGTGTGAAAAACAGCTCGGACCACTTATGAAGTCACAGAAAAGTTTGAAATAATTATAATAACATATGAATGAAATGACCAAGATATAAATATATCTGTTTTATATCTGTTTTTTTTGTATGCTAAACATTTGCATGTAAAAATATGTGTTGTTTTATTTTTTATTGATCTACAATGTAATTGATCTCGTTAGGATAGACATAAAATAATTAATACAAAAATATGGTAAACACAAACAGGTCTGGGATGCCTATAAATCTGATAAAGGTATTTAAATGGGTCTGACAAGCATTTCTAGCATTTCTATAATCATGATAAACATGACAATGGTAACTGGTACCAGTTGTCTCTCAAACAGGTCAGAGTTTTCTTTCATACTGGTCAGAGTTGATTTTTCATTGGTCCAAGTTGTCCTGAGTCGGAAATAAGACGTTTCA
The DNA here is from genome assembly GCF_021869535.1 of Mytilus californianus. Lineage (NCBI taxonomy): Eukaryota > Metazoa > Mollusca > Bivalvia > Mytilida > Mytilidae > Mytilus > Mytilus californianus. The sequence continues at coordinate 1,419,956 of NW_026262699.1, forward strand.
GCCATGGAGCCAGTTTGGCCATGTAATTAAAATCTATCAGCCATACTTTTATTTTATATTAAAGAGATTTTGTTGCATATGTTTTCATTTATTTACCTTTCATAACTTTAAAAAATAACTTTATTACACTTTTAGTAATGACGTTTAATTAAAAAAACAACAGTGTATATATAAACTGATAATAGTCTTCTTTGTAAGTAGTATTTGAAGGTTAATTATAAGAAGTTGATTGCAGATACCACATACAATTATTTTTCATGATTGGTGTGATAAAAAGTACATGAAGTACACAATGATTAACTTTGAAGTTGTAATTGGTCACGTTTCAAAAAGAATAAAAGACTGCTACATCCCAAGCTGAGCACAAACTTTATGCATACATTCACTGTTGTCATGGTTAAAAATAATGCTAAAATCATAGACTGATTCCTTTGATATTGCATTGCACCTTTTTCCATGTGTCCAATGTGAGGCATTATTTCTATGTGTCCAATGTGAGGCATTATTTTCATGTCTCCAATGTGAGGCATTATTTCCATGTGTCCAATGTGAGGCATTATTTCCATGTCTCCAATGTGAGGCATTACTTCCATGTGTGCAATGTGAGGCATTATTTCCATGTGTCCAATGTGAGGCATTATTTCTATGTGTCCAATGTGAGGCATTACTTCCATGTGTGCAATGTGAGGCATTATTTCCATGTGTCCAATGTGAGGCATTATTTCCATGTGTCCAATGTGAGGCATTATTTCCATGTCTCCAATGTGAGGCATTACTTCCATGTGTCCAATGTGAGGCATTATTTCCATGTGTCCAATGTGAGGCATTATTTCCATGTGTGCAATTAGAGGCATTATTTCCATGTGTCCAATGTGAGGGATTTGGAACTTGTTGAATTGTACGATTGTGATGAAGATCGAAAAAGTTAACAATGAATAAAATGTTTGGTCCTTGGTGGAGAGTTGTCTCATTGCCAATCATATCACATCTTCTATTTTTATGCTCCTGTCCATTAAGTTTTATCCTTTAGGTCCACAGAATTAAACAAATTCGTTTTCTTTTTGTGTCTTTTTTTCTCTGTTTTCTTTTAACAGGCATGTTTAAAACAAAACAAAAAGGCAAGTCTTGTTTTCAAATAACCAAATTGAATTACAACATGTACAAATTGATTGGTTTATTATGAGACACACACATTCGTCAATCACTTAGACACGAATCTTATCACTAAGTTAATCCAATTATCTAATTAAATATACAAACGTATCCTAAATTTTTTTAAATAATGTTTATAAATTATTTGGCATGCATATATATCATGTATATAATAGATATGGGGTATATATTTTGATCTGCTCTAATTGAGACTTCAACCTACTATGCCTACAGTACCTAATAAAAAAAAAAAAATTTTGACCTGGCTCTGCCGACTGTGACATTTTCCGTACACTGCATCTCCTTATTTTTATTAGGAATGTCTAAACATATACATGATATATAAAGAAATATTTACTTACTTCTCATTTTATTAAAAACTTTGATAGGCTTGACCATTGTTGACATTAAGAAAATATATTTAATGGGCCGAAACGACCAAAACCAAACTGGTACATGGCGAAAATGACATATAGCCGAACTGGTTCATGAAATGTCTTGAAAGCTCCTGATTCCATTAAGAAAAAGTCGGTCTCACTAATTAGCGACAAGAAGAAAAAATTTAGGTACATATCCTGTGAATTTGTGGCATGAATTTGGTTTGATATAGCCTGGAACTATTATATTGTGTCCCAGATATAGCAATCATGCCGACCCTATGAAATTCGGATCTCCTGTAGTTGGTGATCGCAATACTGGTATACCAGTATTGTGCACAATACTGGTATAAAAAATTTGTACCAGTATTCATGGTATTGTACCAGTATTGTGGTTTTTTTTAAATAAACAATACATATAGGTAATTAATCTTTAAATTTATTAAAGGTGTCACATATATATATATATACATGTATATATATGCATAATGAAATTGACATATGACATGACAATTTTATAAGGAATGATTGGACATAGAGATTGTATGTTTAAATGATGGTACACTGTGATTGTCATCAAAGAAAGTTTTAAATCTTCTGATGTTTTTTTTTCTTGAGGAAACATGCAGTACTGTCCCAGCATTTCAACAAACTCTTTATTTTCTTCTACAGTGTATCTTTTCTTTCAGCTCTAGCGCTCTCTTTCCAAGACTCATAGTATATTTTAGTGAATTTTATATTGACATTGCTGTTATAGCTGCTGTATCATCAGCATTGGTATTGTCTATTTCTTCTTCAGATGGCATTTCTGTATATTGTATTCAGTCTCTGTGGACTTTCTCTCTTACGCTTAACAACATGACCAGCTTCTTCAGATGGCACTTGTACGGCTCTCTTACTATCATAGGTGATGGAGTGCTTGTCTAGTACTAGTATTTGTACCATTTGATATATCTGCTACGAATTGTGTTGCCCATGGTTCTGAATCATCTGCTTTAATTAACCTAAACATTCATGTAGTTAAATTGATTATAATCAGGTTCCCCTATTACGCAACTTTTTATGTTTAATGGATATTGATATCTTTAATTGTGAAAAATAAATTAGAAAATAACGACCAACAGTCAAAGTTATTAGAGAAGAATATTATTACAGATACTTTCTCTTAATCTGTAGTAACATATGTTTGTTATCAGTTAAATGTACCATAAATTTTTTTATTTTCAGTGGGCACTTGGGAATTCTTGAAACTTGCGCAGTAACTTAATACATAACCTTGAAAGCTAATTTTCCAATTCAATTAATACATCTTTGATCAACCATGGTAAATCAATGAGACAAGGCTTTTAAGTGATAACTTAGCTGTAATAACAAGGCTTAGTTATTACAGGCATTTAACTTATTACATGAGACACTTGGGAATGACTAGGAAGCTTGCACAGAACCTCATTACATGGTCTTATCATTATTTATTACAATAAATTAAAATACATTGTGATATATGTAGGAGGAAAGGCTTTGAAGAGATGTAGAGAAGCTGTAATAACACCCTTTAGTTATTACAGGCATATTTTTTCTGTAATAACATGGGTGTGTTATGCATGATTGGCAAACTATGGGCTGTTATATCTTTCTAAAGTTTAATATACATTAAAACAATTATAATATCAATAGAACTAGTACACAATTTAACAAAATAAAGGATGTATAATGCCCTTGGATTGATGGATGGATGGATGGATGGATGGATGGATGGATGGATGGATGGATGGATGGATGGATGGATGGTGAGTATTTTTAACTGGTTGTTAATTTCACAATATTCCTCTTTAATATTGTTGATTTCACTTAATCCCCTTTTGATCTTTAATATCTAATTTTGCTTAATATTCATTTTTTTATTATACACCTTAATCATGTTAAAGTATAGTTAACAATACAACTACAATACTAGGTTATCAGTAATGTACCAGTATTGCTGTTTTTTTTTTAAAAGTTACAATACTGGAACAAAATTTTTATACCAGTATTGCGATCACCAACTACAGGAGATCCGAAAATTCTAGTGGATCTATCAGTCTTCACGCTGAACCACAGGCCCAGCAGTCCAGGCTTGTAAAATAGCTCTTGGTGGGGCCTGTAAAAATCATCTCTACAGGCCAACAGAATCTTACTTAAATTTTCCAAAAATTAAGCTCCAGGCCTGTAGATTTTAAAGTTCATCGTGAAAACTGATCTATATCTTAAAAAAATCACGCTTTAATACATGTTTCTATATTTATTTAAACTATATGTCTTGAAAACTAAATGTGTTTTTTGTTGTCGCTAAACTAATCTTCCTGTCGCTAAATTATTCTTCTTGTCGGTAATCAGTGAGATTCGAAAAAGTAAGTGCATGAGTTCTAAATGGTACATACAAGAACAAGGGAAGCAAGTTAACTCGTACCATTGTAAACTCGTACCAAAAAAGTTAACTTGTACCAACATAAACTCGTACCACTGGGAAGTCGTACCAATCAGAACTCGTACCACTGCAAACTCGTACCATCAAAAATATATTCAAAAATACGAATGTTTTATGATTATTCTTTTTAAGCTTTATACAAAAAATTAAAATATCTTTGAATTTTATACCAGTTTTTAATGAAAACTTAGACAAAAAAAGAATTTAATTTCTTAATTACCATGCTAATTTAGTAATTAATATATAAAATTCCTTTGATTGTGTGATTATTGGTTGATAATTATCTAATCAACTTGTTTAATCATATTAGAATGGTCATATTCTGCTAAAATGTGCTGAATATTTTATAAAAATAAATTTCATACTTTCTACCTGTTGGTCATAAACAATTTTAAACCTTTAAAACACAATAAATAAATTCTTTCATTAAATAAAATTCCTTTTAAAACAATAGAAAAATACCCAAATCTATTCAATGTTACTGATTTGGAATGATTAAAAATAAAATCAAACAGTTGTCAAAAAAAGTTTAAAAAAGAGTCTATTCAAGGGAGACAACAAAGCCAATCTGCCACGGTTTTCTCTATCCAATTAGACATGGAAAATTAGCTACAAATTGGTCATTGTAATTTCAAATTATATACATTTCACAGACTTAAGAGGTATTGAGTGAAATTAAAGTATATATTCATCATTAAACACCATTTGAATGCATTTAAATAAGTTGGTACGAGTTTACAATGGTATGAATTTACAGTGGTACGAGTTAGCAGTGGTACGAGTTTGCATTGGTACGAGTTTTTTTTTAGTGGTACGAGTTGACATTGGTACGAGTTTACAATGGTACGAGATAACTATAATTCAGAACAAGAACAGGACTCAATGTATAACTTGAAAATATAACTGTATGACCCATTTGTACTTGACTAAAATTGTCTCTTATCGAGAAGAACACCCCCCCCCCCCCTCCCTTTCCCCTTGCAATAATGACTCAGGTCTACAAATGATTATTACGAAATGTCAAAACTGCGTTTTAGAAAAAGATCACAAGGAAACGAAGAAAGTTACAAAAGGCGGAACAAAAGGTTAATTTTTAGTTTAATAATGGTGTAGTGTTGACATTATAGCATGTTTACCTATACTTTGAATATTTCTTCAAGATTGGAAGAGAATGAATAGCCTTTCAGACTTTCCCGGGTGTTGTGAGACAGGCAGAATGTAAACAATGTAAGGCTAGCGGTTTTGTAAACTCTATTTTTATTGGAGGAAATTTCCTAACAGAACTACCTATAACTATGATTAAATATCCGTTTTCGGATCAGTGGAGAAACGGCATATTTTTACCAGAAAGATATATATATACGTCTCTGTTTTGAACAATGTAAATCTGTGCATTTATATACTAGTAGTTCGTAAAAATAATTGTAAAATAAAATAAAAGTGAAATTCTAAAGATATATTCTAGTTACTTATATTACAAATTTTAGATTGAACTTGAATAAGATGTAATATTGATGTTCTAAAAAAGACAAAAAAAAGATATTGAAGGTGTGAAGTATCAGAATCCTGAAGGGGTGGGGGTTTACATCGGTACTAACATGTGAAAATAACAGCCGAATATCGGAAATTGTAGTTTATTGATTTATAATCATAATCATAATCAATATCAATCCTCTGTTAAAATCGGAGCCGTATTGGATAAGGACCCTATAACTTAATTAGCAAGTAAATGTAAAGTGTGTTAAATTCCAAAAAAATGTGTATGTTAAATTATAATTACGTGGCGTAAATTAAAAAAAAAAATTACACACAATTTGGTTTCTGCTATTATAAACTTATATATAATAGTATGTTAGATTATGTAGATAGGTGGATTAAACTCCTCTTGAAGAGGTTTGTAGTATACGAAAAAAAATGAATGTTAAAAAGTTCTGTCAATAAAAGTAGTAGTGAAGTTTCAGGCATGTTATGGTCAAGTTCTAATCTAAGCAGTACTGGAAGCAGCTAAAGCTTGGAATCACCATGCAAGAATAGATAGTGCTATAGGTCAATCATTTCTAGTTATAATAGTTATGACTATTGCCGCTTTATTAAATTGTATATATCTATAACACGTAAATTGTATGTGAAATGAACATTTCAAGTTGGCCATGATTTCAAGAATCACCGAACATAAGCACATATCCTTGTTTTATTTAGTATAATTTCTTTGTTGTTGTAAAGGAAAAAACTGGTAACATTACCGGACGTCTTTCAATTCAATGAGGGAGACGCCATATCCTTTTTTGTCCTTTCTATTTATAAGACTTCGGTAATTAAGTCGAACTCCGCCTGAAACGAGAATTCAGGTATATATATAAACAAAACAAGTGAGTTGTTATGTATTGTTGCTTTTTGGGGAACTTGCCTACTGTTTGACCTTTTTGGTAATTACTTCCTGGTTCGGCATCCTGTAAAATAGTTCTTATGAAATGAGAATTTCTGGATAACCTTACATAACCAAAAATTACAATTCTAATCAAATTTTTACAAATCGCTTACATATCGGTTTTATATTTCAAAACTTATTAATGGTCAGAAATGGTCAACCTCTCACCAAGAGGACTATTTCATCGTGCATTGATAGTGATTTTTTTTTTTATCAAAGACCAAAAACTAGAGTTTTGAAAGGAACGACCAAAAACGAAAGCAAGCTTTCGTGTTTCGTGTGATTTTTGTATAGAAATTTGCAAAATTTGTGTTCATTTTGTTAGAATTAGAACACCTTGTTCGAGTAAGAAATAGGAATTATAGACTTTGCAAACTCGGAAAGTTTGGAGTATCGCTTCTCGGCCTTTTGGCTAAGATCAAAGTGTAGTATCTGTTCTTATCAGCTTAATATCTGATACGTACCCCATGTGGGTACTTCGATATTAAACTGATTTTTGCAACTAGGTGAGATGTTAGGTGCTTGCACCGCTCTTGCCACGAGTTGGCCTGGTATTGCAGTACCTCCAGGATCGGCTCACTCCCCCATTTGGGGGAGAAAAAATCAAATAGAAAAATAGATTCCCCTCTTTACACCATCAAACAGCCTGAATTAGATATTCTGTAATGCTTTTCACTGCACATATGTACTCTTTCTGTATTTTTTTCTTTGATTTTTATGCTATGAATTTGCGTAAAATGTATAGTGTTACACATTGTTGTAAATTAATTCTACCACACGTGCATGTTAAATATTAAGTAACATTTTTTTACGTCTGTTCGCTTAAAAATATTTGATTTTTGATTTTCTATAGTGTAATACTTTTGTTGTCGCTTGTGAATACAAATAAAACAGTACATGCGAGTCGAATTATATTCTCGCTCCTTAAAAGAAAAATCTAAATTTTTAGCGTTACGAAAAAGCGTCGGAAAAGAATTCCGTCCTCCTTCTATTGTCAATTATTGCTATAGCGACGTAGCCTGAGAACGAGGGCAGACGATGGAAACTTCAGTTGGCCGGTAAGTTTTTTCTTCTTTCCAAAATATATTCAAACATAGCTATACCGGTCAATTCCTAAATATTTAAAAACATGTGTACTTTAATGTTTGTGTCAATCAAATGAGACAGTCAAAAGTCCGTGCTATTTGTGAAAAGCGTGGAATTTATTTATGATCAAAGAAATTTCTCGAAAAACTACGTTCATCGGACCTAAGGGAAATCGATATGAAAATGTAATTTGGTTCGACATAGAGAAAATACGTATGATATACGTTTATAATATTATTACCGCTTTTATTCCGACTTGCCGTATTTCACAAGCCGTTTTTTATTTTCACGCCAGTTTTGTCAAGCAAAAATCGTTTCGTACTGCCAGGTGTTTGATTCAAAGCAAGCTTTCGTGTTTCGTGTGATTTTTGTATAGAAATTTGCAAAATTTGTGTTCATTTTGTTAGAATTAGAACACCTTGTTCGAGTAAGAAATAGGAATTATAGACTTTGCAAACTCGGAAAGTTTGGAGTATCGCTTCTCGGCCTTTTGGCTAAGATCAAAGTGTAGTATCTGTTCTTATCAGCTTAATATCTGATACGTACCCCATGTGGGTACTTCGATATTAAACTGATTTTTGCAACTAGGTGAGATGTTAGGTGCTTGCACCGCTCTTGCCACGAGTTGGCCTGGTATTGCAGTACCTCCAGGATCGGCTCACTCCCCCATTTGGGGGAGAAAAAATCAAATAGAAAAATAGATTCCCCTCTTTACACCATCAAACAGCCTGAATTAGATATTCTGTAATGCTTTTCACTGCACATATGTACTCTTTCTGTATTTTTTTCTTTGATTTTTATGCTATGAATTTGCGTAAAATGTATAGTGTTACACATTGTTGTAAATTAATTCTACCACACGTGCATGTTAAATATTAAGTAACATTTTTTTACGTCTGTTCGCTTAAAAATATTTGATTTTTGATTTTCTATAGTGTAATACTTTTGTTGTCGCTTGTGAATACAAATAAAACAGTACATGCGAGTCGAATTATATTCTCGCTCCTTAAAAGAAAAATCTAAATTTTTAGCGTTACGAAAAAGCGTCGGAAAAGAATTCCGTCCTCCTTCTATTGTCAATTATTGCTATAGCGACGTAGCCTGAGAACGAGGGCAGACGATGGAAACTTCAGTTGGCCGGTAAGTTTTTTCTTCTTTCCAAAATATATTCAAACATAGCTATACCGGTCAATTCCTAAATATTTAAAAACATGTGTACTTTAATGTTTGTGTCAATCAAATGAGACAGTCAAAAGTCCGTGCTATTTGTGAAAAGCGTGGAATTTATTTATGATCAAAGAAATTTCTCGAAAAACTACGTTCATCGGACCTAAGGGAAATCGATATGAAAATGTAATTTGGTTCGACATAGAGAAAATACGTATGATATACGTTTATAATATTATTACCGCTTTTATTCCGACTTGCCGTATTTCACAAGCCGTTTTTTATTTTCACGCCAGTTTTGTCAAGCAAAAATCGTTTCGTACTGCCAGGTGTTTGATTCAAAGCAAGCTTTCGTGTTTCGTGTGATTTTTGTATAGAAATTTGCAAAATTTGTGTTCATTTTGTTAGAATTAGAACACCTTGTTCGAGTAAGAAATAGGAATTATAGACTTTGCAAACTCGGAAAGTTTGGAGTATCGCTTCTCGGCCTTTTGGCTAAGATCAAAGTGTAGTATCTGTTCTTATCAGCTTAATATCTGATACGTACCCCATGTGGGTACTTCGATATTAAACTGATTTTTGCAACTAGGTGAGATGTTAGGTGCTTGCACCGCTCTTGCCACGAGTTGGCCTGGTATTGCAGTACCTCCAGGATCGGCTCACTCCCCCATTTGGGGGAGAAAAAATCAAATAGAAAAATAGATTCCCCTCTTTACACCATCAAACAGCCTGAATTAGATATTCTGTAATGCTTTTCACTGCACATATGTACTCTTTCTGTATTTTTTTCTTTGATTTTTATGCTATGAATTTGCGTAAAATGTATAGTGTTACACATTGTTGTAAATTAATTCTACCACACGTGCATGTTAAATATTAAGTAACATTTTTTTACGTCTGTTCGCTTAAAAATATTTGATTTTTGATTTTCTATAGTGTAATACTTTTGTTGTCGCTTGTGAATACAAATAAAACAGTACATGCGAGTCGAATTATATTCTCGCTCCTTAAAAGAAAAATCTAAATTTTTAGCGTTACGAAAAAGCGTCGGAAAAGAATTCCGTCCTCCTTCTATTGTCAATTATTGCTATAGCGACGTAGCCTGAGAACGAGGGCAGACGATGGAAACTTCAGTTGGCCGGTAAGTTTTTTCTTCTTTCCAAAATATATTCAAACATAGCTATACCGGTCAATTCCTAAATATTTAAAAACATGTGTACTTTAATGTTTGTGTCAATCAAATGAGACAGTCAAAAGTCCGTGCTATTTGTGAAAAGCGTGGAATTTATTTATGATCAAAGAAATTTCTCGAAAAACTACGTTCATCGGACCTAAGGGAAATCGATATGAAAATGTAATTTGGTTCGACATAGAGAAAATACGTATGATATACGTTTATAATATTATTACCGCTTTTATTCCGACTTGCCGTATTTCACAAGCCGTTTTTTATTTTCACGCCAGTTTTGTCAAGCAAAAATCGTTTCGTACTGCCAGGTGTTTGATTCAAAGCAAGCTTTCGTGTTTCGTGTGATTTTTGTATAGAAATTTGCAAAATTTGTGTTCATTTTGTTAGAATTAGAACACCTTGTTCGAGTAAGAAATAGGAATTATAGACTTTGCAAACTCGGAAAGTTTGGAGTATCGCTTCTCGGCCTTTTGGCAAAGATTATAGCGAGTGAAAAGTTAAAGTCAAAAGTAATTTTGTTAAAATGGAAATAGTGGATTATGGATTACTTAGATGCAGTGCAAAGTTTACGTTTACGGATGGATCACCTGTTAACACACGTACTTGGATTATCCGTATATTAAAGAACATTGTTAACCCGGAAGATGTGACAGCGATTTTCAAGGTGGATATTGGTGGTATCTGGTATACAACCTTTACTACTAAAGAGATTGCCGATAAAGTGATAAATTCGGACTTTTCGTCGTTAGACACTAGAGTTACCGTAAGCCGTGCAGACACAAGAACAGTGTTATTAAAAGTTTTGTGGCTTCCAGTGTGGTTAAAGTTAACTGCAGTTGAATCGTTTTTAGAACAGTATGGAAAAGTAGTTAGTTGTTCACGTGAAACGGAGAAATCCGAAGGAATAACGTTTGCTAATGGGAACATTAGAGTTACATTGGAGATATCAGAGAAGGATGTACAGTCGTTACCTTACCGTACTACTATAGCAGGGAAAGACTGTCTACTTACCGTTGTGGGTAGGGCACCGTTATGCCTGAAGTGTAAAACTATTGGACATGTCCGTAAGAACTGTCCGTTAGGTAAAAAGTCAACAGTACCAATGGAAGCAGTCTCAGTTCCAGAGACTCAAAACAGTGACATACATGTAAGTGATGATACACCGTTAGATAGTCAGACTACACAGGATACTTCCCCCGTTACACAGGATACGACACAGGAGACCGTGGATACGACACAGGAGACCATGGATACCGATAAGTCCTCGCCCAGTTCCAAGTTATGGTCCGATATCGCGACAGATCCGGACGATCTTTCTGGAGAAATACAGTTCAAACCCGTTAGTGGTAAAAAGAGAAAAAAGGGAGAAGTTAAAAAGGACAAGTTCGAACTTAGGTTTATACGAAGGCATTCAGGCAAAGTTGTGCCGGCCTTAGGTCGCATAGATGAAAATGACATGTTAGTATCGTTTATACTCAGTGATGAAGAACTAATAGACATCATAGGCAAAGAACCGGACAGACGTAAGCATAGACAGTTACTTATTGATACTTTACAAACAGATATTGATATTCAAATTTGGCCTCAGTACTATGATTTTAAGTTATAGTATTAGTTGTGTAATTTTTACTATTTAAAGTTAATAGTTAAAACAGTTCAGTTTAGGAATTTAAAGGTATTACTTTAATCGTAGCACACATGACATTTCATTATGGACTTTAGTGGGTTGTGTGTGTACGATATTGATTTAAATGTTTAAATGTAATCACTTATAAAGATATAGGTATTTTGTATTTTGATTTTGTTAAAGGTAAACATTATAGGTAAAAATTATCGGATGACATTTATTTATAGTTCAATTTAAATATTATACTAGTTTACGAAAACTGGTTTTAATTATAAAGGTAAATTATTTAAAGGATAGTTTATATATAGATTTATAAAAGGAATTTAGAACACTTTGTTGTTCAATCTAAAAGGGGGTTTTTCAGTAATTATTTAGGGGTTTTGAAAATAGATTTCATATAAATTTGTTTTTCAGTAATTTGATTTAAATTTAAAGTAAATAATTATCAGTATTTTTCGGGATTTATTTAATATTGAGTTACAATCGTATTATCTGTGATATATGATTTTAACTATTGATTGTAGTCAGTATAAGTATTTGATATCTATTATTATTAAAATGTTTGAAATATAAAAAAGTATCTGTTCTTATCAGCTTAATATCTGATACGTACCCCATGTGGGTACTTCGATATTAAACTGATTTTTGCAACTAGGTGAGATGTTAGGTGCTTGCACCGCTCTTGCCACGAGTTGGCCTGGTATTGCAGTACCTCCAGGATCGGCTCACTCCCCCATTTGGGGGAGAAAAAATCAAATAGAAAAATAGATTCCCCTCTTTACACCATCAAACAGCCTGAATTAGATATTCTGTAATGCTTTTCACTGCACATATGTACTCTTTCTGTATTTTTTTCTTTGATTTTTATGCTATGAATTTGCGTAAAATGTATAGTGTTACACATTGTTGTAAATTAATTCTACCACACGTGCATGTTAAATATTAAGTAACATTTTTTTACGTCTGTTCGCTTAAAAATATTTGATTTTTGATTTTCTATAGTGTAATACTTTTGTTGTCGCTTGTGAATACAAATAAAACAGTACATGCGAGTCGAATTATATTCTCGCTCCTTAAAAGAAAAATCTAAATTTTTAGCGTTACGAAAAAGCGTCGGAAAAGAATTCCGTCCTCCTTCTATTGTCAATTATTGCTATAGCGACGTAGCCTGAGAACGAGGGCAGACGATGGAAACTTCAGTTGGCCGGTAAGTTTTTTCTTCTTTCCAAAATATATTCAAACATAGCTATACCGGTCAATTCCTAAATATTTAAAAACATGTGTACTTTAATGTTTGTGTCAATCAAATGAGACAGTCAAAAGTCCGTGCTATTTGTGAAAAGCGTGGAATTTATTTATGATCAAAGAAATTTCTCGAAAAACTACGTTCATCGGACCTAAGGGAAATCGATATGAAAATGTAATTTGGTTCGACATAGAGAAAATACGTATGATATACGTTTATAATATTATTACCGCTTTTATTCCGACTTGCCGTATTTCACAAGCCGTTTTTTATTTTCACGCCAGTTTTGTCAAGCAAAAATCGTTTCGTACTGCCAGGTGTTTGATTCAAAGCAAGCTTTCGTGTTTCGTGTGATTTTTGTATAGAAATTTGCAAAATTTGTGTTCATTTTGTTAGAATTAGAACACCTTGTTCGAGTAAGAAATAGGAATTATAGACTTTGCAAACTCGGAAAGTTTGGAGTATCGCTTCTCGGCCTTTTGGCTAAGATCAAAGTGTAGTATCTGTTCTTATCAGCTTAATATCTGATACGTACCCCATGTGGGTACTTCGATATTAAACTGATTTTTGCAACTAGGTGAGATGTTAGGTGCTTGCACCGCTCTTGCCACGAGTTGGCCTGGTATTGCAGTACCTCCAGGATCGGCTCACTCCCCCATTTGGGGGAGAAAAAATCAAATAGAAAAATAGATTCCCCTCTTTACACCATCAAACAGCCTGAATTAGATATTCTGTAATGCTTTTCACTGCACATATGTACTCTTTCTGTATTTTTTTCTTTGATTTTTATGCTATGAATTTGCGTAAAATGTATAGTGTTACACATTGTTGTAAATTAATTCTACCACACGTGCATGTTAAATATTAAGTAACATTTTTTTACGTCTGTTCGCTTAAAAATATTTGATTTTTGATTTTCTATAGTGTAATACTTTTGTTGTCGCTTGTGAATACAAATAAAACAGTACATGCGAGTCGAATTATATTCTCGCTCCTTAAAAGAAAAATCTAAATTTTTAGCGTTACGAAAAAGCGTCGGAAAAGAATTCCGTCCTCCTTCTATTGTCAATTATTGCTATAGCGACGTAGCCTGAGAACGAGGGCAGACGATGGAAACTTCAGTTGGCCGGTAAGTTTTTTCTTCTTTCCAAAATATATTCAAACATAGCTATACCGGTCAATTCCTAAATATTTAAAAACATGTGTACTTTAATGTTTGTGTCAATCAAATGAGACAGTCAAAAGTCCGTGCTATTTGTGAAAAGCGTGGAATTTATTTATGATCAAAGAAATTTCTCGAAAAACTACGTTCATCGGACCTAAGGGAAATCGATATGAAAATGTAATTTGGTTCGACATAGAGAAAATACGTATGATATACGTTTATAATATTATTACCGCTTTTATTCCGACTTGCCGTATTTCACAAGCCGTTTTTTATTTTCACGCCAGTTTTGTCAAGCAAAAATCGTTTCGTACTGCCAGGTGTTTGATTCAAAGCAAGCTTTCGTGTTTCGTGTGATTTTTGTATAGAAATTTGCAAAATTTGTGTTCATTTTGTTAGAATTAGAACACCTTGTTCGAGTAAGAAATAGGAATTATAGACTTTGCAAACTCGGAAAGTTTGGAGTATCGCTTCTCGGCCTTTTGGCTAAGATCAAAGTGTAGTATCTGTTCTTATCAGCTTAATATCTGATACGTACCCCATGTGGGTACTTCGATATTAAACTGATTTTTGCAACTAGGTGAGATGTTAGGTGCTTGCACCGCTCTTGCCACGAGTTGGCCTGGTATTGCAGTACCTCCAGGATCGGCTCACTCCCCCATTTGGGGGAGAAAAAATCAAATAGAAAAATAGATTCCCCTCTTTACACCATCAAACAGCCTGAATTAGATATTCTGTAATGCTTTTCACTGCACATATGTACTCTTTCTGTATTTTTTTCTTTGATTTTTATGCTATGAATTTGCGTAAAATGTATAGTGTTACACATTGTTGTAAATTAATTCTACCACACGTGCATGTTAAATATTAAGTAACATTTTTTTACGTCTGTTCGCTTAAAAATATTTGATTTTTGATTTTCTATAGTGTAATACTTTTGTTGTCGCTTGTGAATACAAATAAAACAGTACATGCGAGTCGAATTATATTCTCGCTCCTTAAAAGAAAAATCTAAATTTTTAGCGTTACGAAAAAGCGTCGGAAAAGAATTCCGTCCTCCTTCTATTGTCAATTATTGCTATAGCGACGTAGCCTGAGAACGAGGGCAGACGATGGAAACTTCAGTTGGCCGGTAAGTTTTTTCTTCTTTCCAAAATATATTCAAACATAGCTATACCGGTCAATTCCTAAATATTTAAAAACATGTGTACTTTAATGTTTGTGTCAATCAAATGAGACAGTCAAAAGTCCGTGCTATTTGTGAAAAGCGTGGAATTTATTTATGATCAAAGAAATTTCTCGAAAAACTACGTTCATCGGACCTAAGGGAAATCGATATGAAAATGTAATTTGGTTCGACATAGAGAAAATACGTATGATATACGTTTATAATATTATTACCGCTTTTATTCCGACTTGCCGTATTTCACAAGCCGTTTTTTATTTTCACGCCAGTTTTGTCAAGCAAAAATCGTTTCGTACTGCCAGGTGTTTGATTCAAAGCAAGCTTTCGTGTTTCGTGTGATTTTTGTATAGAAATTTGCAAAATTTGTGTTCATTTTGTTAGAATTAGAACACCTTGTTCGAGTAAGAAATAGGAATTATAGACTTTGCAAACTCGGAAAGTTTGGAGTATCGCTTCTCGGCCTTTTGGCTAAGATCAAAGTGTAGTATCTGTTCTTATCAGCTTAATATCTGATACGTACCCCATGTGGGTACTTCGATATTAAACTGATTTTTGCAACTAGGTGAGATGTTAGGTGCTTGCACCGCTCTTGCCACGAGTTGGCCTGGTATTGCAGTACCTCCAGGATCGGCTCACTCCCCCATTTGGGGGAGAAAAAATCAAATAGAAAAATAGATTCCCCTCTTTACACCATCAAACAGCCTGAATTAGATATTCTGTAATGCTTTTCACTGCACATATGTACTCTTTCTGTATTTTTTTCTTTGATTTTTATGCTATGAATTTGCGTAAAATGTATAGTGTTACACATTGTTGTAAATTAATTCTACCACACGTGCATGTTAAATATTAAGTAACATTTTTTTACGTCTGTTCGCTTAAAAATATTTGATTTTTGATTTTCTATAGTGTAATACTTTTGTTGTCGCTTGTGAATACAAATAAAACAGTACATGCGAGTCGAATTATATTCTCGCTCCTTAAAAGAAAAATCTAAATTTTTAGCGTTACGAAAAAGCGTCGGAAAAGAATTCCGTCCTCCTTCTATTGTCAATTATTGCTATAGCGACGTAGCCTGAGAACGAGGGCAGACGATGGAAACTTCAGTTGGCCGGTAAGTTTTTTCTTCTTTCCAAAATATATTCAAACATAGCTATACCGGTCAATTCCTAAATATTTAAAAACATGTGTACTTTAATGTTTGTGTCAATCAAATGAGACAGTCAAAAGTCCGTGCTATTTGTGAAAAGCGTGGAATTTATTTATGATCAAAGAAATTTCTCGAAAAACTACGTTCATCGGACCTAAGGGAAATCGATATGAAAATGTAATTTGGTTCGACATAGAGAAAATACGTATGATATACGTTTATAATATTATTACCGCTTTTATTCCGACTTGCCGTATTTCACAAGCCGTTTTTTATTTTCACGCCAGTTTTGTCAAGCAAAAATCGTTTCGTACTGCCAGGTGTTTGATTCAAAGCAAGCTTTCGTGTTTCGTGTGATTTTTGTATAGAAATTTGCAAAATTTGTGTTCATTTTGTTAGAATTAGAACACCTTGTTCGAGTAAGAAATAGGAATTATAGACTTTGCAAACTCGGAAAGTTTGGAGTATCGCTTCTCGGCCTTTTGGCTAAGATCAAAGTGTAGTATCTGTTCTTATCAGCTTAATATCTGATACGTACCCCATGTGGGTACTTCGATATTAAACTGATTTTTGCAACTAGGTGAGATGTTAGGTGCTTGCACCGCTCTTGCCACGAGTTGGCCTGGTATTGCAGTACCTCCAGGATCGGCTCACTCCCCCATTTGGGGGAGAAAAAATCAAATAGAAAAATAGATTCCCCTCTTTACACCATCAAACAGCCTGAATTAGATATTCTGTAATGCTTTTCACTGCACATATGTACTCTTTCTGTATTTTTTTCTTTGATTTTTATGCTATGAATTTGCGTAAAATGTATAGTGTTACACATTGTTGTAAATTAATTCTACCACACGTGCATGTTAAATATTAAGTAACATTTTTTTACGTCTGTTCGCTTAAAAATATTTGATTTTTGATTTTCTATAGTGTAATACTTTTGTTGTCGCTTGTGAATACAAATAAAACAGTACATGCGAGTCGAATTATATTCTCGCTCCTTAAAAGAAAAATCTAAATTTTTAGCGTTACGAAAAAGCGTCGGAAAAGAATTCCGTCCTCCTTCTATTGTCAATTATTGCTATAGCGACGTAGCCTGAGAACGAGGGCAGACGATGGAAACTTCAGTTGGCCGGTAAGTTTTTTCTTCTTTCCAAAATATATTCAAACATAGCTATACCGGTCAATTCCTAAATATTTAAAAACATGTGTACTTTAATGTTTGTGTCAATCAAATGAGACAGTCAAAAGTCCGTGCTATTTGTGAAAAGCGTGGAATTTATTTATGATCAAAGAAATTTCTCGAAAAACTACGTTCATCGGACCTAAGGGAAATCGATATGAAAATGTAATTTGGTTCGACATAGAGAAAATACGTATGATATACGTTTATAATATTATTACCGCTTTTATTCCGACTTGCCGTATTTCACAAGCCGTTTTTTATTTTCACGCCAGTTTTGTCAAGCAAAAATCGTTTCGTACTGCCAGGTGTTTGATTCAAAGCAAGCTTTCGTGTTTCGTGTGATTTTTGTATAGAAATTTGCAAAATTTGTGTTCATTTTGTTAGAATTAGAACACCTTGTTCGAGTAAGAAATAGGAATTATAGACTTTGCAAACTCGGAAAGTTTGGAGTATCGCTTCTCGGCCTTTTGGCTAAGATCAAAGTGTAGTATCTGTTCTTATCAGCTTAATATCTGATACGTACCCCATGTGGGTACTTCGATATTAAACTGATTTTTGCAACTAGGTGAGATGTTAGGTGCTTGCACCGCTCTTGCCACGAGTTGGCCTGGTATTGCAGTACCTCCAGGATCGGCTCACTCCCCCATTTGGGGGAGAAAAAATCAAATAGAAAAATAGATTCCCCTCTTTACACCATCAAACAGCCTGAATTAGATATTCTGTAATGCTTTTCACTGCACATATGTACTCTTTCTGTATTTTTTTCTTTGATTTTTATGCTATGAATTTGCGTAAAATGTATAGTGTTACACATTGTTGTAAATTAATTCTACCACACGTGCATGTTAAATATTAAGTAACATTTTTTTACGTCTGTTCGCTTAAAAATATTTGATTTTTGATTTTCTATAGTGTAATACTTTTGTTGTCGCTTGTGAATACAAATAAAACAGTACATGCGAGTCGAATTATATTCTCGCTCCTTAAAAGAAAAATCTAAATTTTTAGCGTTACGAAAAAGCGTCGGAAAAGAATTCCGTCCTCCTTCTATTGTCAATTATTGCTATAGCGACGTAGCCTGAGAACGAGGGCAGACGATGGAAACTTCAGTTGGCCGGTAAGTTTTTTCTTCTTTCCAAAATATATTCAAACATAGCTATACCGGTCAATTCCTAAATATTTAAAAACATGTGTACTTTAATGTTTGTGTCAATCAAATGAGACAGTCAAAAGTCCGTGCTATTTGTGAAAAGCGTGGAATTTATTTATGATCAAAGAAATTTCTCGAAAAACTACGTTCATCGGACCTAAGGGAAATCGATATGAAAATGTAATTTGGTTCGACATAGAGAAAATACGTATGATATACGTTTATAATATTATTACCGCTTTTATTCCGACTTGCCGTATTTCACAAGCCGTTTTTTATTTTCACGCCAGTTTTGTCAAGCAAAAATCGTTTCGTACTGCCAGGTGTTTGATTCAAAGCAAGCTTTCGTGTTTCGTGTGATTTTTGTATAGAAATTTGCAAAATTTGTGTTCATTTTGTTAGAATTAGAACACCTTGTTCGAGTAAGAAATAGGAATTATAGACTTTGCAAACTCGGAAAGTTTGGAGTATCGCTTCTCGGCCTTTTGGCTAAGATCAAAGTGTAGTATCTGTTCTTATCAGCTTAATATCTGATACGTACCCCATGTGGGTACTTCGATATTAAACTGATTTTTGCAACTAGGTGAGATGTTAGGTGCTTGCACCGCTCTTGCCACGAGTTGGCCTGGTATTGCAGTACCTCCAGGATCGGCTCACTCCCCCATTTGGGGGAGAAAAAATCAAATAGAAAAATAGATTCCCCTCTTTACACCATCAAACAGCCTGAATTAGATATTCTGTAATGCTTTTCACTGCACATATGTACTCTTTCTGTATTTTTTTCTTTGATTTTTATGCTATGAATTTGCGTAAAATGTATAGTGTTACACATTGTTGTAAATTAATTCTACCACACGTGCATGTTAAATATTAAGTAACATTTTTTTACGTCTGTTCGCTTAAAAATATTTGATTTTTGATTTTCTATAGTGTAATACTTTTGTTGTCGCTTGTGAATACAAATAAAACAGTACATGCGAGTCGAATTATATTCTCGCTCCTTAAAAGAAAAATCTAAATTTTTAGCGTTACGAAAAAGCGTCGGAAAAGAATTCCGTCCTCCTTCTATTGTCAATTATTGCTATAGCGACGTAGCCTGAGAACGAGGGCAGACGATGGAAACTTCAGTTGGCCGGTAAGTTTTTTCTTCTTTCCAAAATATATTCAAACATAGCTATACCGGTCAATTCCTAAATATTTAAAAACATGTGTACTTTAATGTTTGTGTCAATCAAATGAGACAGTCAAAAGTCCGTGCTATTTGTGAAAAGCGTGGAATTTATTTATGATCAAAGAAATTTCTCGAAAAACTACGTTCATCGGACCTAAGGGAAATCGATATGAAAATGTAATTTGGTTCGACATAGAGAAAATACGTATGATATACGTTTATAATATTATTACCGCTTTTATTCCGACTTGCCGTATTTCACAAGCCGTTTTTTATTTTCACGCCAGTTTTGTCAAGCAAAAATCGTTTCGTACTGCCAGGTGTTTGATTCAAAGCAAGCTTTCGTGTTTCGTGTGATTTTTGTATAGAAATTTGCAAAATTTGTGTTCATTTTGTTAGAATTAGAACACCTTGTTCGAGTAAGAAATAGGAATTATAGACTTTGCAAACTCGGAAAGTTTGGAGTATCGCTTCTCGGCCTTTTGGCTAAGATCAAAGTGTAGTATCTGTTCTTATCAGCTTAATATCTGATACGTACCCCATGTGGGTACTTCGATATTAAACTGATTTTTGCAACTAGGTGAGATGTTAGGTGCTTGCACCGCTCTTGCCACGAGTTGGCCTGGTATTGCAGTACCTCCAGGATCGGCTCACTCCCCCATTTGGGGGAGAAAAAATCAAATAGAAAAATAGATTCCCCTCTTTACACCATCAAACAGCCTGAATTAGATATTCTGTAATGCTTTTCACTGCACATATGTACTCTTTCTGTATTTTTTTCTTTGATTTTTATGCTATGAATTTGCGTAAAATGTATAGTGTTACACATTGTTGTAAATTAATTCTACCACACGTGCATGTTAAATATTAAGTAACATTTTTTTACGTCTGTTCGCTTAAAAATATTTGATTTTTGATTTTCTATAGTGTAATACTTTTGTTGTCGCTTGTGAATACAAATAAAACAGTACATGCGAGTCGAATTATATTCTCGCTCCTTAAAAGAAAAATCTAAATTTTTAGCGTTACGAAAAAGCGTCGGAAAAGAATTCCGTCCTCCTTCTATTGTCAATTATTGCTATAGCGACGTAGCCTGAGAACGAGGGCAGACGATGGAAACTTCAGTTGGCCGGTAAGTTTTTTCTTCTTTCCAAAATATATTCAAACATAGCTATACCGGTCAATTCCTAAATATTTAAAAACATGTGTACTTTAATGTTTGTGTCAATCAAATGAGACAGTCAAAAGTCCGTGCTATTTGTGAAAAGCGTGGAATTTATTTATGATCAAAGAAATTTCTCGAAAAACTACGTTCATCGGACCTAAGGGAAATCGATATGAAAATGTAATTTGGTTCGACATAGAGAAAATACGTATGATATACGTTTATAATATTATTACCGCTTTTATTCCGACTTGCCGTATTTCACAAGCCGTTTTTTATTTTCACGCCAGTTTTGTCAAGCAAAAATCGTTTCGTACTGCCAGGTGTTTGATTCAAAGCAAGCTTTCGTGTTTCGTGTGATTTTTGTATAGAAATTTGCAAAATTTGTGTTCATTTTGTTAGAATTAGAACACCTTGTTCGAGTAAGAAATAGGAATTATAGACTTTGCAAACTCGGAAAGTTTGGAGTATCGCTTCTCGGCCTTTTGGCTAAGATCAAAGTGTAGTATCTGTTCTTATCAGCTTAATATCTGATACGTACCCCATGTGGGTACTTCGATATTAAACTGATTTTTGCAACTAGGTGAGATGTTAGGTGCTTGCACCGCTCTTGCCACGAGTTGGCCTGGTATTGCAGTACCTCCAGGATCGGCTCACTCCCCCATTTGGGGGAGAAAAAATCAAATAGAAAAATAGATTCCCCTCTTTACACCATCAAACAGCCTGAATTAGATATTCTGTAATGCTTTTCACTGCACATATGTACTCTTTCTGTATTTTTTTCTTTGATTTTTATGCTATGAATTTGCGTAAAATGTATAGTGTTACACATTGTTGTAAATTAATTCTACCACACGTGCATGTTAAATATTAAGTAACATTTTTTTACGTCTGTTCGCTTAAAAATATTTGATTTTTGATTTTCTATAGTGTAATACTTTTGTTGTCGCTTGTGAATACAAATAAAACAGTACATGCGAGTCGAATTATATTCTCGCTCCTTAAAAGAAAAATCTAAATTTTTAGCGTTACGAAAAAGCGTCGGAAAAGAATTCCGTCCTCCTTCTATTGTCAATTATTGCTATAGCGACGTAGCCTGAGAACGAGGGCAGACGATGGAAACTTCAGTTGGCCGGTAAGTTTTTTCTTCTTTCCAAAATATATTCAAACATAGCTATACCGGTCAATTCCTAAATATTTAAAAACATGTGTACTTTAATGTTTGTGTCAATCAAATGAGACAGTCAAAAGTCCGTGCTATTTGTGAAAAGCGTGGAATTTATTTATGATCAAAGAAATTTCTCGAAAAACTACGTTCATCGGACCTAAGGGAAATCGATATGAAAATGTAATTTGGTTCGACATAGAGAAAATACGTATGATATACGTTTATAATATTATTACCGCTTTTATTCCGACTTGCCGTATTTCACAAGCCGTTTTTTATTTTCACGCCAGTTTTGTCAAGCAAAAATCGTTTCGTACTGCCAGGTGTTTGATTCAAAGCAAGCTTTCGTGTTTCGTGTGATTTTTGTATAGAAATTTGCAAAATTTGTGTTCATTTTGTTAGAATTAGAACACCTTGTTCGAGTAAGAAATAGGAATTATAGACTTTGCAAACTCGGAAAGTTTGGAGTATCGCTTCTCGGCCTTTTGGCTAAGATCAAAGTGTAGTATCTGTTCTTATCAGCTTAATATCTGATA
This sequence comes from Mytilus californianus, assembly GCF_021869535.1. NCBI lineage: Eukaryota > Metazoa > Mollusca > Bivalvia > Mytilida > Mytilidae > Mytilus > Mytilus californianus. Next base: position 1,442,566 of record NW_026262699.1, read on the forward strand.
CGTACCCCATGTGGGTACTTCGATATTAAACTGATTTTTGCAACTAGGTGAGATGTTAGGTGCTTGCACCGCTCTTGCCACGAGTTGGCCTGGTATTGCAGTACCTCCAGGATCGGCTCACTCCCCCATTTGGGGGAGAAAAAATCAAATAGAAAAATAGATTCCCCTCTTTACACCATCAAACAGCCTGAATTAGATATTCTGTAATGCTTTTCACTGCACATATGTACTCTTTCTGTATTTTTTTCTTTGATTTTTATGCTATGAATTTGCGTAAAATGTATAGTGTTACACATTGTTGTAAATTAATTCTACCACACGTGCATGTTAAATATTAAGTAACATTTTTTTACGTCTGTTCGCTTAAAAATATTTGATTTTTGATTTTCTATAGTGTAATACTTTTGTTGTCGCTTGTGAATACAAATAAAACAGTACATGCGAGTCGAATTATATTCTCGCTCCTTAAAAGAAAAATCTAAATTTTTAGCGTTACGAAAAAGCGTCGGAAAAGAATTCCGTCCTCCTTCTATTGTCAATTATTGCTATAGCGACGTAGCCTGAGAACGAGGGCAGACGATGGAAACTTCAGTTGGCCGGTAAGTTTTTTCTTCTTTCCAAAATATATTCAAACATAGCTATACCGGTCAATTCCTAAATATTTAAAAACATGTGTACTTTAATGTTTGTGTCAATCAAATGAGACAGTCAAAAGTCCGTGCTATTTGTGAAAAGCGTGGAATTTATTTATGATCAAAGAAATTTCTCGAAAAACTACGTTCATCGGACCTAAGGGAAATCGATATGAAAATGTAATTTGGTTCGACATAGAGAAAATACGTATGATATACGTTTATAATATTATTACCGCTTTTATTCCGACTTGCCGTATTTCACAAGCCGTTTTTTATTTTCACGCCAGTTTTGTCAAGCAAAAATCGTTTCGTACTGCCAGGTGTTTGATTCAAAGCAAGCTTTCGTGTTTCGTGTGATTTTTGTATAGAAATTTGCAAAATTTGTGTTCATTTTGTTAGAATTAGAACACCTTGTTCGAGTAAGAAATAGGAATTATAGACTTTGCAAACTCGGAAAGTTTGGAGTATCGCTTCTCGGCCTTTTGGCTAAGATCAAAGTGTAGTATCTGTTCTTATCAGCTTAATATCTGATACGTACCCCATGTGGGTACTTCGATATTAAACTGATTTTTGCAACTAGGTGAGATGTTAGGTGCTTGCACCGCTCTTGCCACGAGTTGGCCTGGTATTGCAGTACCTCCAGGATCGGCTCACTCCCCCATTTGGGGGAGAAAAAATCAAATAGAAAAATAGATTCCCCTCTTTACACCATCAAACAGCCTGAATTAGATATTCTGTAATGCTTTTCACTGCACATATGTACTCTTTCTGTATTTTTTTCTTTGATTTTTATGCTATGAATTTGCGTAAAATGTATAGTGTTACACATTGTTGTAAATTAATTCTACCACACGTGCATGTTAAATATTAAGTAACATTTTTTTACGTCTGTTCGCTTAAAAATATTTGATTTTTGATTTTCTATAGTGTAATACTTTTGTTGTCGCTTGTGAATACAAATAAAACAGTACATGCGAGTCGAATTATATTCTCGCTCCTTAAAAGAAAAATCTAAATTTTTAGCGTTACGAAAAAGCGTCGGAAAAGAATTCCGTCCTCCTTCTATTGTCAATTATTGCTATAGCGACGTAGCCTGAGAACGAGGGCAGACGATGGAAACTTCAGTTGGCCGGTAAGTTTTTTCTTCTTTCCAAAATATATTCAAACATAGCTATACCGGTCAATTCCTAAATATTTAAAAACATGTGTACTTTAATGTTTGTGTCAATCAAATGAGACAGTCAAAAGTCCGTGCTATTTGTGAAAAGCGTGGAATTTATTTATGATCAAAGAAATTTCTCGAAAAACTACGTTCATCGGACCTAAGGGAAATCGATATGAAAATGTAATTTGGTTCGACATAGAGAAAATACGTATGATATACGTTTATAATATTATTACCGCTTTTATTCCGACTTGCCGTATTTCACAAGCCGTTTTTTATTTTCACGCCAGTTTTGTCAAGCAAAAATCGTTTCGTACTGCCAGGTGTTTGATTCAAAGCAAGCTTTCGTGTTTCGTGTGATTTTTGTATAGAAATTTGCAAAATTTGTGTTCATTTTGTTAGAATTAGAACACCTTGTTCGAGTAAGAAATAGGAATTATAGACTTTGCAAACTCGGAAAGTTTGGAGTATCGCTTCTCGGCCTTTTGGCTAAGATCAAAGTGTAGTATCTGTTCTTATCAGCTTAATATCTGATACGTACCCCATGTGGGTACTTCGATATTAAACTGATTTTTGCAACTAGGTGAGATGTTAGGTGCTTGCACCGCTCTTGCCACGAGTTGGCCTGGTATTGCAGTACCTCCAGGATCGGCTCACTCCCCCATTTGGGGGAGAAAAAATCAAATAGAAAAATAGATTCCCCTCTTTACACCATCAAACAGCCTGAATTAGATATTCTGTAATGCTTTTCACTGCACATATGTACTCTTTCTGTATTTTTTTCTTTGATTTTTATGCTATGAATTTGCGTAAAATGTATAGTGTTACACATTGTTGTAAATTAATTCTACCACACGTGCATGTTAAATATTAAGTAACATTTTTTTACGTCTGTTCGCTTAAAAATATTTGATTTTTGATTTTCTATAGTGTAATACTTTTGTTGTCGCTTGTGAATACAAATAAAACAGTACATGCGAGTCGAATTATATTCTCGCTCCTTAAAAGAAAAATCTAAATTTTTAGCGTTACGAAAAAGCGTCGGAAAAGAATTCCGTCCTCCTTCTATTGTCAATTATTGCTATAGCGACGTAGCCTGAGAACGAGGGCAGACGATGGAAACTTCAGTTGGCCGGTAAGTTTTTTCTTCTTTCCAAAATATATTCAAACATAGCTATACCGGTCAATTCCTAAATATTTAAAAACATGTGTACTTTAATGTTTGTGTCAATCAAATGAGACAGTCAAAAGTCCGTGCTATTTGTGAAAAGCGTGGAATTTATTTATGATCAAAGAAATTTCTCGAAAAACTACGTTCATCGGACCTAAGGGAAATCGATATGAAAATGTAATTTGGTTCGACATAGAGAAAATACGTATGATATACGTTTATAATATTATTACCGCTTTTATTCCGACTTGCCGTATTTCACAAGCCGTTTTTTATTTTCACGCCAGTTTTGTCAAGCAAAAATCGTTTCGTACTGCCAGGTGTTTGATTCAAAGCAAGCTTTCGTGTTTCGTGTGATTTTTGTATAGAAATTTGCAAAATTTGTGTTCATTTTGTTAGAATTAGAACACCTTGTTCGAGTAAGAAATAGGAATTATAGACTTTGCAAACTCGGAAAGTTTGGAGTATCGCTTCTCGGCCTTTTGGCTAAGATCAAAGTGTAGTATCTGTTCTTATCAGCTTAATATCTGATACGTACCCCATGTGGGTACTTCGATATTAAACTGATTTTTGCAACTAGGTGAGATGTTAGGTGCTTGCACCGCTCTTGCCACGAGTTGGCCTGGTATTGCAGTACCTCCAGGATCGGCTCACTCCCCCATTTGGGGGAGAAAAAATCAAATAGAAAAATAGATTCCCCTCTTTACACCATCAAACAGCCTGAATTAGATATTCTGTAATGCTTTTCACTGCACATATGTACTCTTTCTGTATTTTTTTCTTTGATTTTTATGCTATGAATTTGCGTAAAATGTATAGTGTTACACATTGTTGTAAATTAATTCTACCACACGTGCATGTTAAATATTAAGTAACATTTTTTTACGTCTGTTCGCTTAAAAATATTTGATTTTTGATTTTCTATAGTGTAATACTTTTGTTGTCGCTTGTGAATACAAATAAAACAGTACATGCGAGTCGAATTATATTCTCGCTCCTTAAAAGAAAAATCTAAATTTTTAGCGTTACGAAAAAGCGTCGGAAAAGAATTCCGTCCTCCTTCTATTGTCAATTATTGCTATAGCGACGTAGCCTGAGAACGAGGGCAGACGATGGAAACTTCAGTTGGCCGGTAAGTTTTTTCTTCTTTCCAAAATATATTCAAACATAGCTATACCGGTCAATTCCTAAATATTTAAAAACATGTGTACTTTAATGTTTGTGTCAATCAAATGAGACAGTCAAAAGTCCGTGCTATTTGTGAAAAGCGTGGAATTTATTTATGATCAAAGAAATTTCTCGAAAAACTACGTTCATCGGACCTAAGGGAAATCGATATGAAAATGTAATTTGGTTCGACATAGAGAAAATACGTATGATATACGTTTATAATATTATTACCGCTTTTATTCCGACTTGCCGTATTTCACAAGCCGTTTTTTATTTTCACGCCAGTTTTGTCAAGCAAAAATCGTTTCGTACTGCCAGGTGTTTGATTCAAAGCAAGCTTTCGTGTTTCGTGTGATTTTTGTATAGAAATTTGCAAAATTTGTGTTCATTTTGTTAGAATTAGAACACCTTGTTCGAGTAAGAAATAGGAATTATAGACTTTGCAAACTCGGAAAGTTTGGAGTATCGCTTCTCGGCCTTTTGTCTCAGACCAAAGCGAGTGAAAAGTTTTTCGTTCATAGTTATTTAGTCAAAATGGAATCAGTTGATGTACAGTTGTTGAGATGCAGTGCGAAGTTTATCTTCACAGATGGTTTTCCGGACAACCCGAGATCGTGGATTATCCGTATTTTGAAAACAGTTGTCGCCCCTGAGGACATCAAAGCAGTTTTTAAATGTGACATTGGTGGTGCATGGTATACAACGTTTACTTCAGCAGAAATTGCAGAGAAAGTTGTTAACTCTGACTTTTCGGCATTAGATACCAAGATTAATGTGAGTCGTGCAGACAAAAAAACCGTTCAGTTGAAAGTTTTATGGTTACCCGTGTGGATAAAACTGTCAGCAGTTGAAGTATTCTTTGAACGTTTTGGGAAAATACTTACCTGTAATAGAGAAACTGAAAGTGTAGAAGGTGTAACATTTGCAAATGGAAATATAAAAGTGGCTTTGGAGATGAAAGAACAGGATATACAGGATATTCCGTACCGTGCCGTTATCGGAGGTAAAGACTGTCTGTTAACCGTGTATGGAAGACCGCCATTGTGTCTTAAGTGCAAGCAAGTTGGACATATACGTAGAAATTGTCCTTACGTTAAAAAGGCAGAGGTGCCTTCGCAAGAAGTTTCTGTACCTGAAACGCAGAACAGTGATATGCCGGATACAAGTGAACAGTCAAGTGGTTCTACGTTGTGGTGTGATGCTGCTCCGGAACCAGAATCTCTTCTTCCTGGAATAGAAACAACAGATTATTTTGACATTCAATCCGTTATTGATAAGAATACAGGGGAAAAAGTAACAAAAGTGTATAAAAAGAACAAAGAAGGAACTGAAGTTGTATTAGTGGATCCTGAAAGTGTTAATATTATAATAGGGAAAGAAAAGGATAAAAGAAAACATGCTGGAATGTTACAAAAAGCAATACTAGAATCAACAGGACTTAAAGTGGTAATTAATTCTAATTATAGTGTTTAAATTTGACAAGTATTTAAAGGTGTAAAATAATTTTGTTTGAAAGTTTAAAAGTAAAAAGTGTTTATCGTAGCACACATGACAATGCATTATAGACTTTAGTGGGTTGTGTGTGTACGATATAGATTAGGATATTTAAATGTAATCACTTATAAATATATATGTACATGGTGTTTTGATTTTGTTAAAGGTAAATAGTATAGGTAAAATTTATCGGATGACTTTTATTTATAGTTTGATTTAAATATAATACTAGTATTCGAAAACTGGTTTTAATTATAAAGATAAATTATTAAAGGGAAGTTTATATATAGATTTGTAAAAGGAATTTAAAAAACTTTTGTTGTTTACTCTAAAAAGGGGGGTTTTCAGTAATTATTTAGGGGTTTTGAAAATTGATTTCATACTAATTTGTTTTCAGTAATTTGATATAACTAAAGTATAAAGATTATCAGTATTTTTCGGAATTTATTTAATATTGAGTTACAATCGTATTATCTGTGATATATGATTTTAACTATTGATTGTAGTCAATATAAGTATTTGGTATCTATTATTAATAAAATTTTTGAAATATAAAAAAAAAAAAAAGTATCTGTTCTTATCAGCTTAATATCTGATACGTACCCCATGTGGGTACTTCGATATTAAACTGATTTTTGCAACTAGGTGAGATGTTAGGTGCTTGCACCGCTCTTGCCACGAGTTGGCCTGGTATTGCAGTACCTCCAGGATCGGCTCACTCCCCCATTTGGGGGAGAAAAAATCAAATAGAAAAATAGATTCCCCTCTTTACACCATCAAACAGCCTGAATTAGATATTCTGTAATGCTTTTCACTGCACATATGTACTCTTTCTGTATTTTTTTCTTTGATTTTTATGCTATGAATTTGCGTAAAATGTATAGTGTTACACATTGTTGTAAATTAATTCTACCACACGTGCATGTTAAATATTAAGTAACATTTTTTTACGTCTGTTCGCTTAAAAATATTTGATTTTTGATTTTCTATAGTGTAATACTTTTGTTGTCGCTTGTGAATACAAATAAAACAGTACATGCGAGTCGAATTATATTCTCGCTCCTTAAAAGAAAAATCTAAATTTTTAGCGTTACGAAAAAGCGTCGGAAAAGAATTCCGTCCTCCTTCTATTGTCAATTATTGCTATAGCGACGTAGCCTGAGAACGAGGGCAGACGATGGAAACTTCAGTTGGCCGGTAAGTTTTTTCTTCTTTCCAAAATATATTCAAACATAGCTATACCGGTCAATTCCTAAATATTTAAAAACATGTGTACTTTAATGTTTGTGTCAATCAAATGAGACAGTCAAAAGTCCGTGCTATTTGTGAAAAGCGTGGAATTTATTTATGATCAAAGAAATTTCTCGAAAAACTACGTTCATCGGACCTAAGGGAAATCGATATGAAAATGTAATTTGGTTCGACATAGAGAAAATACGTATGATATACGTTTATAATATTATTACCGCTTTTATTCCGACTTGCCGTATTTCACAAGCCGTTTTTTATTTTCACGCCAGTTTTGTCAAGCAAAAATCGTTTCGTACTGCCAGGTGTTTGATTCAAAGCAAGCTTTCGTGTTTCGTGTGATTTTTGTATAGAAATTTGCAAAATTTGTGTTCATTTTGTTAGAATTAGAACACCTTGTTCGAGTAAGAAATAGGAATTATAGACTTTGCAAACTCGGAAAGTTTGGAGTATCGCTTCTCGGCCTTTTGGCTAAGATCAAAGTGTAGTATCTGTTCTTATCAGCTTAATATCTGATACGTACCCCATGTGGGTACTTCGATATTAAACTGATTTTTGCAACTAGGTGAGATGTTAGGTGCTTGCACCGCTCTTGCCACGAGTTGGCCTGGTATTGCAGTACCTCCAGGATCGGCTCACTCCCCCATTTGGGGGAGAAAAAATCAAATAGAAAAATAGATTCCCCTCTTTACACCATCAAACAGCCTGAATTAGATATTCTGTAATGCTTTTCACTGCACATATGTACTCTTTCTGTATTTTTTTCTTTGATTTTTATGCTATGAATTTGCGTAAAATGTATAGTGTTACACATTGTTGTAAATTAATTCTACCACACGTGCATGTTAAATATTAAGTAACATTTTTTTACGTCTGTTCGCTTAAAAATATTTGATTTTTGATTTTCTATAGTGTAATACTTTTGTTGTCGCTTGTGAATACAAATAAAACAGTACATGCGAGTCGAATTATATTCTCGCTCCTTAAAAGAAAAATCTAAATTTTTAGCGTTACGAAAAAGCGTCGGAAAAGAATTCCGTCCTCCTTCTATTGTCAATTATTGCTATAGCGACGTAGCCTGAGAACGAGGGCAGACGATGGAAACTTCAGTTGGCCGGTAAGTTTTTTCTTCTTTCCAAAATATATTCAAACATAGCTATACCGGTCAATTCCTAAATATTTAAAAACATGTGTACTTTAATGTTTGTGTCAATCAAATGAGACAGTCAAAAGTCCGTGCTATTTGTGAAAAGCGTGGAATTTATTTATGATCAAAGAAATTTCTCGAAAAACTACGTTCATCGGACCTAAGGGAAATCGATATGAAAATGTAATTTGGTTCGACATAGAGAAAATACGTATGATATACGTTTATAATATTATTACCGCTTTTATTCCGACTTGCCGTATTTCACAAGCCGTTTTTTATTTTCACGCCAGTTTTGTCAAGCAAAAATCGTTTCGTACTGCCAGGTGTTTGATTCAAAGCAAGCTTTCGTGTTTCGTGTGATTTTTGTATAGAAATTTGCAAAATTTGTGTTCATTTTGTTAGAATTAGAACACCTTGTTCGAGTAAGAAATAGGAATTATAGACTTTGCAAACTCGGAAAGTTTGGAGTATCGCTTCTCGGCCTTTTGGCTAAGATCAAAGTGTAGTATCTGTTCTTATCAGCTTAATATCTGATACGTACCCCATGTGGGTACTTCGATATTAAACTGATTTTTGCAACTAGGTGAGATGTTAGGTGCTTGCACCGCTCTTGCCACGAGTTGGCCTGGTATTGCAGTACCTCCAGGATCGGCTCACTCCCCCATTTGGGGGAGAAAAAATCAAATAGAAAAATAGATTCCCCTCTTTACACCATCAAACAGCCTGAATTAGATATTCTGTAATGCTTTTCACTGCACATATGTACTCTTTCTGTATTTTTTTCTTTGATTTTTATGCTATGAATTTGCGTAAAATGTATAGTGTTACACATTGTTGTAAATTAATTCTACCACACGTGCATGTTAAATATTAAGTAACATTTTTTTACGTCTGTTCGCTTAAAAATATTTGATTTTTGATTTTCTATAGTGTAATACTTTTGTTGTCGCTTGTGAATACAAATAAAACAGTACATGCGAGTCGAATTATATTCTCGCTCCTTAAAAGAAAAATCTAAATTTTTAGCGTTACGAAAAAGCGTCGGAAAAGAATTCCGTCCTCCTTCTATTGTCAATTATTGCTATAGCGACGTAGCCTGAGAACGAGGGCAGACGATGGAAACTTCAGTTGGCCGGTAAGTTTTTTCTTCTTTCCAAAATATATTCAAACATAGCTATACCGGTCAATTCCTAAATATTTAAAAACATGTGTACTTTAATGTTTGTGTCAATCAAATGAGACAGTCAAAAGTCCGTGCTATTTGTGAAAAGCGTGGAATTTATTTATGATCAAAGAAATTTCTCGAAAAACTACGTTCATCGGACCTAAGGGAAATCGATATGAAAATGTAATTTGGTTCGACATAGAGAAAATACGTATGATATACGTTTATAATATTATTACCGCTTTTATTCCGACTTGCCGTATTTCACAAGCCGTTTTTTATTTTCACGCCAGTTTTGTCAAGCAAAAATCGTTTCGTACTGCCAGGTGTTTGATTCAAAGCAAGCTTTCGTGTTTCGTGTGATTTTTGTATAGAAATTTGCAAAATTTGTGTTCATTTTGTTAGAATTAGAACACCTTGTTCGAGTAAGAAATAGGAATTATAGACTTTGCAAACTCGGAAAGTTTGGAGTATCGCTTCTCGGCCTTTTGGCTAAGATCAAAGTGTAGTATCTGTTCTTATCAGCTTAATATCTGATACGTACCCCATGTGGGTACTTCGATATTAAACTGATTTTTGCAACTAGGTGAGATGTTAGGTGCTTGCACCGCTCTTGCCACGAGTTGGCCTGGTATTGCAGTACCTCCAGGATCGGCTCACTCCCCCATTTGGGGGAGAAAAAATCAAATAGAAAAATAGATTCCCCTCTTTACACCATCAAACAGCCTGAATTAGATATTCTGTAATGCTTTTCACTGCACATATGTACTCTTTCTGTATTTTTTTCTTTGATTTTTATGCTATGAATTTGCGTAAAATGTATAGTGTTACACATTGTTGTAAATTAATTCTACCACACGTGCATGTTAAATATTAAGTAACATTTTTTTACGTCTGTTCGCTTAAAAATATTTGATTTTTGATTTTCTATAGTGTAATACTTTTGTTGTCGCTTGTGAATACAAATAAAACAGTACATGCGAGTCGAATTATATTCTCGCTCCTTAAAAGAAAAATCTAAATTTTTAGCGTTACGAAAAAGCGTCGGAAAAGAATTCCGTCCTCCTTCTATTGTCAATTATTGCTATAGCGACGTAGCCTGAGAACGAGGGCAGACGATGGAAACTTCAGTTGGCCGGTAAGTTTTTTCTTCTTTCCAAAATATATTCAAACATAGCTATACCGGTCAATTCCTAAATATTTAAAAACATGTGTACTTTAATGTTTGTGTCAATCAAATGAGACAGTCAAAAGTCCGTGCTATTTGTGAAAAGCGTGGAATTTATTTATGATCAAAGAAATTTCTCGAAAAACTACGTTCATCGGACCTAAGGGAAATCGATATGAAAATGTAATTTGGTTCGACATAGAGAAAATACGTATGATATACGTTTATAATATTATTACCGCTTTTATTCCGACTTGCCGTATTTCACAAGCCGTTTTTTATTTTCACGCCAGTTTTGTCAAGCAAAAATCGTTTCGTACTGCCAGGTGTTTGATTCAAAGCAAGCTTTCGTGTTTCGTGTGATTTTTGTATAGAAATTTGCAAAATTTGTGTTCATTTTGTTAGAATTAGAACACCTTGTTCGAGTAAGAAATAGGAATTATAGACTTTGCAAACTCGGAAAGTTTGGAGTATCGCTTCTCGGCCTTTTGGCTAAGATCAAAGTGTAGTATCTGTTCTTATCAGCTTAATATCTGATACGTACCCCATGTGGGTACTTCGATATTAAACTGATTTTTGCAACTAGGTGAGATGTTAGGTGCTTGCACCGCTCTTGCCACGAGTTGGCCTGGTATTGCAGTACCTCCAGGATCGGCTCACTCCCCCATTTGGGGGAGAAAAAATCAAATAGAAAAATAGATTCCCCTCTTTACACCATCAAACAGCCTGAATTAGATATTCTGTAATGCTTTTCACTGCACATATGTACTCTTTCTGTATTTTTTTCTTTGATTTTTATGCTATGAATTTGCGTAAAATGTATAGTGTTACACATTGTTGTAAATTAATTCTACCACACGTGCATGTTAAATATTAAGTAACATTTTTTTACGTCTGTTCGCTTAAAAATATTTGATTTTTGATTTTCTATAGTGTAATACTTTTGTTGTCGCTTGTGAATACAAATAAAACAGTACATGCGAGTCGAATTATATTCTCGCTCCTTAAAAGAAAAATCTAAATTTTTAGCGTTACGAAAAAGCGTCGGAAAAGAATTCCGTCCTCCTTCTATTGTCAATTATTGCTATAGCGACGTAGCCTGAGAACGAGGGCAGACGATGGAAACTTCAGTTGGCCGGTAAGTTTTTTCTTCTTTCCAAAATATATTCAAACATAGCTATACCGGTCAATTCCTAAATATTTAAAAACATGTGTACTTTAATGTTTGTGTCAATCAAATGAGACAGTCAAAAGTCCGTGCTATTTGTGAAAAGCGTGGAATTTATTTATGATCAAAGAAATTTCTCGAAAAACTACGTTCATCGGACCTAAGGGAAATCGATATGAAAATGTAATTTGGTTCGACATAGAGAAAATACGTATGATATACGTTTATAATATTATTACCGCTTTTATTCCGACTTGCCGTATTTCACAAGCCGTTTTTTATTTTCACGCCAGTTTTGTCAAGCAAAAATCGTTTCGTACTGCCAGGTGTTTGATTCAAAGCAAGCTTTCGTGTTTCGTGTGATTTTTGTATAGAAATTTGCAAAATTTGTGTTCATTTTGTTAGAATTAGAACACCTTGTTCGAGTAAGAAATAGGAATTATAGACTTTGCAAACTCGGAAAGTTTGGAGTATCGCTTCTCGGCCTTTTGGCTAAGATCAAAGTGTAGTATCTGTTCTTATCAGCTTAATATCTGATACGTACCCCATGTGGGTACTTCGATATTAAACTGATTTTTGCAACTAGGTGAGATGTTAGGTGCTTGCACCGCTCTTGCCACGAGTTGGCCTGGTATTGCAGTACCTCCAGGATCGGCTCACTCCCCCATTTGGGGGAGAAAAAATCAAATAGAAAAATAGATTCCCCTCTTTACACCATCAAACAGCCTGAATTAGATATTCTGTAATGCTTTTCACTGCACATATGTACTCTTTCTGTATTTTTTTCTTTGATTTTTATGCTATGAATTTGCGTAAAATGTATAGTGTTACACATTGTTGTAAATTAATTCTACCACACGTGCATGTTAAATATTAAGTAACATTTTTTTACGTCTGTTCGCTTAAAAATATTTGATTTTTGATTTTCTATAGTGTAATACTTTTGTTGTCGCTTGTGAATACAAATAAAACAGTACATGCGAGTCGAATTATATTCTCGCTCCTTAAAAGAAAAATCTAAATTTTTAGCGTTACGAAAAAGCGTCGGAAAAGAATTCCGTCCTCCTTCTATTGTCAATTATTGCTATAGCGACGTAGCCTGAGAACGAGGGCAGACGATGGAAACTTCAGTTGGCCGGTAAGTTTTTTCTTCTTTCCAAAATATATTCAAACATAGCTATACCGGTCAATTCCTAAATATTTAAAAACATGTGTACTTTAATGTTTGTGTCAATCAAATGAGACAGTCAAAAGTCCGTGCTATTTGTGAAAAGCGTGGAATTTATTTATGATCAAAGAAATTTCTCGAAAAACTACGTTCATCGGACCTAAGGGAAATCGATATGAAAATGTAATTTGGTTCGACATAGAGAAAATACGTATGATATACGTTTATAATATTATTACCGCTTTTATTCCGACTTGCCGTATTTCACAAGCCGTTTTTTATTTTCACGCCAGTTTTGTCAAGCAAAAATCGTTTCGTACTGCCAGGTGTTTGATTCAAAGCAAGCTTTCGTGTTTCGTGTGATTTTTGTATAGAAATTTGCAAAATTTGTGTTCATTTTGTTAGAATTAGAACACCTTGTTCGAGTAAGAAATAGGAATTATAGACTTTGCAAACTCGGAAAGTTTGGAGTATCGCTTCTCGGCCTTTTGGCTAAGATCAAAGTGTAGTATCTGTTCTTATCAGCTTAATATCTGATACGTACCCCATGTGGGTACTTCGATATTAAACTGATTTTTGCAACTAGGTGAGATGTTAGGTGCTTGCACCGCTCTTGCCACGAGTTGGCCTGGTATTGCAGTACCTCCAGGATCGGCTCACTCCCCCATTTGGGGGAGAAAAAATCAAATAGAAAAATAGATTCCCCTCTTTACACCATCAAACAGCCTGAATTAGATATTCTGTAATGCTTTTCACTGCACATATGTACTCTTTCTGTATTTTTTTCTTTGATTTTTATGCTATGAATTTGCGTAAAATGTATAGTGTTACACATTGTTGTAAATTAATTCTACCACACGTGCATGTTAAATATTAAGTAACATTTTTTTACGTCTGTTCGCTTAAAAATATTTGATTTTTGATTTTCTATAGTGTAATACTTTTGTTGTCGCTTGTGAATACAAATAAAACAGTACATGCGAGTCGAATTATATTCTCGCTCCTTAAAAGAAAAATCTAAATTTTTAGCGTTACGAAAAAGCGTCGGAAAAGAATTCCGTCCTCCTTCTATTGTCAATTATTGCTATAGCGACGTAGCCTGAGAACGAGGGCAGACGATGGAAACTTCAGTTGGCCGGTAAGTTTTTTCTTCTTTCCAAAATATATTCAAACATAGCTATACCGGTCAATTCCTAAATATTTAAAAACATGTGTACTTTAATGTTTGTGTCAATCAAATGAGACAGTCAAAAGTCCGTGCTATTTGTGAAAAGCGTGGAATTTATTTATGATCAAAGAAATTTCTCGAAAAACTACGTTCATCGGACCTAAGGGAAATCGATATGAAAATGTAATTTGGTTCGACATAGAGAAAATACGTATGATATACGTTTATAATATTATTACCGCTTTTATTCCGACTTGCCGTATTTCACAAGCCGTTTTTTATTTTCACGCCAGTTTTGTCAAGCAAAAATCGTTTCGTACTGCCAGGTGTTTGATTCAAAGCAAGCTTTCGTGTTTCGTGTGATTTTTGTATAGAAATTTGCAAAATTTGTGTTCATTTTGTTAGAATTAGAACACCTTGTTCGAGTAAGAAATAGGAATTATAGACTTTGCAAACTCGGAAAGTTTGGAGTATCGCTTCTCGGCCTTTTGGCTAAGATCAAAGTGTAGTATCTGTTCTTATCAGCTTAATATCTGATACGTACCCCATGTGGGTACTTCGATATTAAACTGATTTTTGCAACTAGGTGAGATGTTAGGTGCTTGCACCGCTCTTGCCACGAGTTGGCCTGGTATTGCAGTACCTCCAGGATCGGCTCACTCCCCCATTTGGGGGAGAAAAAATCAAATAGAAAAATAGATTCCCCTCTTTACACCATCAAACAGCCTGAATTAGATATTCTGTAATGCTTTTCACTGCACATATGTACTCTTTCTGTATTTTTTTCTTTGATTTTTATGCTATGAATTTGCGTAAAATGTATAGTGTTACACATTGTTGTAAATTAATTCTACCACACGTGCATGTTAAATATTAAGTAACATTTTTTTACGTCTGTTCGCTTAAAAATATTTGATTTTTGATTTTCTATAGTGTAATACTTTTGTTGTCGCTTGTGAATACAAATAAAACAGTACATGCGAGTCGAATTATATTCTCGCTCCTTAAAAGAAAAATCTAAATTTTTAGCGTTACGAAAAAGCGTCGGAAAAGAATTCCGTCCTCCTTCTATTGTCAATTATTGCTATAGCGACGTAGCCTGAGAACGAGGGCAGACGATGGAAACTTCAGTTGGCCGGTAAGTTTTTTCTTCTTTCCAAAATATATTCAAACATAGCTATACCGGTCAATTCCTAAATATTTAAAAACATGTGTACTTTAATGTTTGTGTCAATCAAATGAGACAGTCAAAAGTCCGTGCTATTTGTGAAAAGCGTGGAATTTATTTATGATCAAAGAAATTTCTCGAAAAACTACGTTCATCGGACCTAAGGGAAATCGATATGAAAATGTAATTTGGTTCGACATAGAGAAAATACGTATGATATACGTTTATAATATTATTACCGCTTTTATTCCGACTTGCCGTATTTCACAAGCCGTTTTTTATTTTCACGCCAGTTTTGTCAAGCAAAAATCGTTTCGTACTGCCAGGTGTTTGATTCAAAGCAAGCTTTCGTGTTTCGTGTGATTTTTGTATAGAAATTTGCAAAATTTGTGTTCATTTTGTTAGAATTAGAACACCTTGTTCGAGTAAGAAATAGGAATTATAGACTTTGCAAACTCGGAAAGTTTGGAGTATCGCTTCTCGGCCTTTTGGCTAAGATCAAAGTGTAGTATCTGTTCTTATCAGCTTAATATCTGATACGTACCCCATGTGGGTACTTCGATATTAAACTGATTTTTGCAACTAGGTGAGATGTTAGGTGCTTGCACCGCTCTTGCCACGAGTTGGCCTGGTATTGCAGTACCTCCAGGATCGGCTCACTCCCCCATTTGGGGGAGAAAAAATCAAATAGAAAAATAGATTCCCCTCTTTACACCATCAAACAGCCTGAATTAGATATTCTGTAATGCTTTTCACTGCACATATGTACTCTTTCTGTATTTTTTTCTTTGATTTTTATGCTATGAATTTGCGTAAAATGTATAGTGTTACACATTGTTGTAAATTAATTCTACCACACGTGCATGTTAAATATTAAGTAACATTTTTTTACGTCTGTTCGCTTAAAAATATTTGATTTTTGATTTTCTATAGTGTAATACTTTTGTTGTCGCTTGTGAATACAAATAAAACAGTACATGCGAGTCGAATTATATTCTCGCTCCTTAAAAGAAAAATCTAAATTTTTAGCGTTACGAAAAAGCGTCGGAAAAGAATTCCGTCCTCCTTCTATTGTCAATTATTGCTATAGCGACGTAGCCTGAGAACGAGGGCAGACGATGGAAACTTCAGTTGGCCGGTAAGTTTTTTCTTCTTTCCAAAATATATTCAAACATAGCTATACCGGTCAATTCCTAAATATTTAAAAACATGTGTACTTTAATGTTTGTGTCAATCAAATGAGACAGTCAAAAGTCCGTGCTATTTGTGAAAAGCGTGGAATTTATTTATGATCAAAGAAATTTCTCGAAAAACTACGTTCATCGGACCTAAGGGAAATCGATATGAAAATGTAATTTGGTTCGACATAGAGAAAATACGTATGATATACGTTTATAATATTATTACCGCTTTTATTCCGACTTGCCGTATTTCACAAGCCGTTTTTTATTTTCACGCCAGTTTTGTCAAGCAAAAATCGTTTCGTACTGCCAGGTGTTTGATTCAAAGCAAGCTTTCGTGTTTCGTGTGATTTTTGTATAGAAATTTGCAAAATTTGTGTTCATTTTGTTAGAATTAGAACACCTTGTTCGAGTAAGAAATAGGAATTATAGACTTTGCAAACTCGGAAAGTTTGGAGTATCGCTTCTCGGCCTTTTGGCTAAGATCAAAGTGTAGTATCTGTTCTTATCAGCTTAATATCTGATACGTACCCCATGTGGGTACTTCGATATTAAACTGATTTTTGCAACTAGGTGAGATGTTAGGTGCTTGCACCGCTCTTGCCACGAGTTGGCCTGGTATTGCAGTACCTCCAGGATCGGCTCACTCCCCCATTTGGGGGAGAAAAAATCAAATAGAAAAATAGATTCCCCTCTTTACACCATCAAACAGCCTGAATTAGATATTCTGTAATGCTTTTCACTGCACATATGTACTCTTTCTGTATTTTTTTCTTTGATTTTTATGCTATGAATTTGCGTAAAATGTATAGTGTTACACATTGTTGTAAATTAATTCTACCACACGTGCATGTTAAATATTAAGTAACATTTTTTTACGTCTGTTCGCTTAAAAATATTTGATTTTTGATTTTCTATAGTGTAATACTTTTGTTGTCGCTTGTGAATACAAATAAAACAGTACATGCGAGTCGAATTATATTCTCGCTCCTTAAAAGAAAAATCTAAATTTTTAGCGTTACGAAAAAGCGTCGGAAAAGAATTCCGTCCTCCTTCTATTGTCAATTATTGCTATAGCGACGTAGCCTGAGAACGAGGGCAGACGATGGAAACTTCAGTTGGCCGGTAAGTTTTTTCTTCTTTCCAAAATATATTCAAACATAGCTATACCGGTCAATTCCTAAATATTTAAAAACATGTGTACTTTAATGTTTGTGTCAATCAAATGAGACAGTCAAAAGTCCGTGCTATTTGTGAAAAGCGTGGAATTTATTTATGATCAAAGAAATTTCTCGAAAAACTACGTTCATCGGACCTAAGGGAAATCGATATGAAAATGTAATTTGGTTCGACATAGAGAAAATACGTATGATATACGTTTATAATATTATTACCGCTTTTATTCCGACTTGCCGTATTTCACAAGCCGTTTTTTATTTTCACGCCAGTTTTGTCAAGCAAAAATCGTTTCGTACTGCCAGGTGTTTGATTCAAAGCAAGCTTTCGTGTTTCGTGTGATTTTTGTATAGAAATTTGCAAAATTTGTGTTCATTTTGTTAGAATTAGAACACCTTGTTCGAGTAAGAAATAGGAATTATAGACTTTGCAAACTCGGAAAGTTTGGAGTATCGCTTCTCGGCCTTTTGGCTAAGATCAAAGTGTAGTATCTGTTCTTATCAGCTTAATATCTGATACGTACCCCATGTGGGTACTTCGATATTAAACTGATTTTTGCAACTAGGTGAGATGTTAGGTGCTTGCACCGCTCTTGCCACGAGTTGGCCTGGTATTGCAGTACCTCCAGGATCGGCTCACTCCCCCATTTGGGGGAGAAAAAATCAAATAGAAAAATAGATTCCCCTCTTTACACCATCAAACAGCCTGAATTAGATATTCTGTAATGCTTTTCACTGCACATATGTACTCTTTCTGTATTTTTTTCTTTGATTTTTATGCTATGAATTTGCGTAAAATGTATAGTGTTACACATTGTTGTAAATTAATTCTACCACACGTGCATGTTAAATATTAAGTAACATTTTTTTACGTCTGTTCGCTTAAAAATATTTGATTTTTGATTTTCTATAGTGTAATACTTTTGTTGTCGCTTGTGAATACAAATAAAACAGTACATGCGAGTCGAATTATATTCTCGCTCCTTAAAAGAAAAATCTAAATTTTTAGCGTTACGAAAAAGCGTCGGAAAAGAATTCCGTCCTCCTTCTATTGTCAATTATTGCTATAGCGACGTAGCCTGAGAACGAGGGCAGACGATGGAAACTTCAGTTGGCCGGTAAGTTTTTTCTTCTTTCCAAAATATATTCAAACATAGCTATACCGGTCAATTCCTAAATATTTAAAAACATGTGTACTTTAATGTTTGTGTCAATCAAATGAGACAGTCAAAAGTCCGTGCTATTTGTGAAAAGCGTGGAATTTATTTATGATCAAAGAAATTTCTCGAAAAACTACGTTCATCGGACCTAAGGGAAATCGATATGAAAATGTAATTTGGTTCGACATAGAGAAAATACGTATGATATACGTTTATAATATTATTACCGCTTTTATTCCGACTTGCCGTATTTCACAAGCCGTTTTTTATTTTCACGCCAGTTTTGTCAAGCAAAAATCGTTTCGTACTGCCAGGTGTTTGATTCAAAGCAAGCTTTCGTGTTTCGTGTGATTTTTGTATAGAAATTTGCAAAATTTGTGTTCATTTTGTTAGAATTAGAACACCTTGTTCGAGTAAGAAATAGGAATTATAGACTTTGCAAACTCGGAAAGTTTGGAGTATCGCTTCTCGGCCTTTTGGCTAAGATCAAAGTGTAGTATCTGTTCTTATCAGCTTAATATCTGATACGTACCCCATGTGGGTACTTCGATATTAAACTGATTTTTGCAACTAGGTGAGATGTTAGGTGCTTGCACCGCTCTTGCCACGAGTTGGCCTGGTATTGCAGTACCTCCAGGATCGGCTCACTCCCCCATTTGGGGGAGAAAAAATCAAATAGAAAAATAGATTCCCCTCTTTACACCATCAAACAGCCTGAATTAGATATTCTGTAATGCTTTTCACTGCACATATGTACTCTTTCTGTATTTTTTTCTTTGATTTTTATGCTATGAATTTGCGTAAAATGTATAGTGTTACACATTGTTGTAAATTAATTCTACCACACGTGCATGTTAAATATTAAGTAACATTTTTTTACGTCTGTTCGCTTAAAAATATTTGATTTTTGATTTTCTATAGTGTAATACTTTTGTTGTCGCTTGTGAATACAAATAAAACAGTACATGCGAGTCGAATTATATTCTCGCTCCTTAAAAGAAAAATCTAAATTTTTAGCGTTACGAAAAAGCGTCGGAAAAGAATTCCGTCCTCCTTCTATTGTCAATTATTGCTATAGCGACGTAGCCTGAGAACGAGGGCAGACGATGGAAACTTCAGTTGGCCGGTAAGTTTTTTCTTCTTTCCAAAATATATTCAAACATAGCTATACCGGTCAATTCCTAAATATTTAAAAACATGTGTACTTTAATGTTTGTGTCAATCAAATGAGACAGTCAAAAGTCCGTGCTATTTGTGAAAAGCGTGGAATTTATTTATGATCAAAGAAATTTCTCGAAAAACTACGTTCATCGGACCTAAGGGAAATCGATATGAAAATGTAATTTGGTTCGACATAGAGAAAATACGTATGATATACGTTTATAATATTATTACCGCTTTTATTCCGACTTGCCGTATTTCACAAGCCGTTTTTTATTTTCACGCCAGTTTTGTCAAGCAAAAATCGTTTCGTACTGCCAGGTGTTTGATTCAAAGCAAGCTTTCGTGTTTCGTGTGATTTTTGTATAGAAATTTGCAAAATTTGTGTTCATTTTGTTAGAATTAGAACACCTTGTTCGAGTAAGAAATAGGAATTATAGACTTTGCAAACTCGGAAAGTTTGGAGTATCGCTTCTCGGCCTTTTGGCTAAGATCAAAGTGTAGTATCTGTTCTTATCAGCTTAATATCTGATACGTACCCCATGTGGGTACTTCGATATTAAACTGATTTTTGCAACTAGGTGAGATGTTAGGTGCTTGCACCGCTCTTGCCACGAGTTGGCCTGGTATTGCAGTACCTCCAGGATCGGCTCACTCCCCCATTTGGGGGAGAAAAAATCAAATAGAAAAATAGATTCCCCTCTTTACACCATCAAACAGCCTGAATTAGATATTCTGTAATGCTTTTCACTGCACATATGTACTCTTTCTGTATTTTTTTCTTTGATTTTTATGCTATGAATTTGCGTAAAATGTATAGTGTTACACATTGTTGTAAATTAATTCTACCACACGTGCATGTTAAATATTAAGTAACATTTTTTTACGTCTGTTCGCTTAAAAATATTTGATTTTTGATTTTCTATAGTGTAATACTTTTGTTGTCGCTTGTGAATACAAATAAAACAGTACATGCGAGTCGAATTATATTCTCGCTCCTTAAAAGAAAAATCTAAATTTTTAGCGTTACGAAAAAGCGTCGGAAAAGAATTCCGTCCTCCTTCTATTGTCAATTATTGCTATAGCGACGTAGCCTGAGAACGAGGGCAGACGATGGAAACTTCAGTTGGCCGGTAAGTTTTTTCTTCTTTCCAAAATATATTCAAACATAGCTATACCGGTCAATTCCTAAATATTTAAAAACATGTGTACTTTAATGTTTGTGTCAATCAAATGAGACAGTCAAAAGTCCGTGCTATTTGTGAAAAGCGTGGAATTTATTTATGATCAAAGAAATTTCTCGAAAAACTACGTTCATCGGACCTAAGGGAAATCGATATGAAAATGTAATTTGGTTCGACATAGAGAAAATACGTATGATATACGTTTATAATATTATTACCGCTTTTATTCCGACTTGCCGTATTTCACAAGCCGTTTTTTATTTTCACGCCAGTTTTGTCAAGCAAAAATCGTTTCGTACTGCCAGGTGTTTGATTCAAAGCAAGCTTTCGTGTTTCGTGTGATTTTTGTATAGAAATTTGCAAAATTTGTGTTCATTTTGTTAGAATTAGAACACCTTGTTCGAGTAAGAAATAGGAATTATAGACTTTGCAAACTCGGAAAGTTTGGAGTATCGCTTCTCGGCCTTTTGGCTAAGATCAAAGTGTAGTATCTGTTCTTATCAGCTTAATATCTGATACGTACCCCATGTGGGTACTTCGATATTAAACTGATTTTTGCAACTAGGTGAGATGTTAGGTGCTTGCACCGCTCTTGCCACGAGTTGGCCTGGTATTGCAGTACCTCCAGGATCGGCTCACTCCCCCATTTGGGGGAGAAAAAATCAAATAGAAAAATAGATTCCCCTCTTTACACCATCAAACAGCCTGAATTAGATATTCTGTAATGCTTTTCACTGCACATATGTACTCTTTCTGTATTTTTTTCTTTGATTTTTATGCTATGAATTTGCGTAAAATGTATAGTGTTACACATTGTTGTAAATTAATTCTACCACACGTGCATGTTAAATATTAAGTAACATTTTTTTACGTCTGTTCGCTTAAAAATATTTGATTTTTGATTTTCTATAGTGTAATACTTTTGTTGTCGCTTGTGAATACAAATAAAACAGTACATGCGAGTCGAATTATATTCTCGCTCCTTAAAAGAAAAATCTAAATTTTTAGCGTTACGAAAAAGCGTCGGAAAAGAATTCCGTCCTCCTTCTATTGTCAATTATTGCTATAGCGACGTAGCCTGAGAACGAGGGCAGACGATGGAAACTTCAGTTGGCCGGTAAGTTTTTTCTTCTTTCCAAAATATATTCAAACATAGCTATACCGGTCAATTCCTAAATATTTAAAAACATGTGTACTTTAATGTTTGTGTCAATCAAATGAGACAGTCAAAAGTCCGTGCTATTTGTGAAAAGCGTGGAATTTATTTATGATCAAAGAAATTTCTCGAAAAACCTACGTTCATCGGACCTAAGGGAAATCGATATGAAAATGTAATTTGGTTCGACATAGAGAAAATACGTATGATATACGTTTATAATATTATTACCGCTTTTATTCCGACTTGCCGTATTTCACAAGCCGTTTTTTATTTTCACGCCAGTTTTGTCAAGCAAAAATCGTTTCGTACTGCCAGGTGTTTGATTCAAAGCAAGCTTTCGTGTTTCGTGTGATTTTTGTATAGAAATTTGCAAAATTTGTGTTCATTTTGTTAGAATTAGAACACCTTGTTCGAGTAAGAAATAGGAATTATAGACTTTGCAAACTCGGAAAGTTTGGAGTATCGCTTCTCGGCCTTTTGGCTAAGATCAAAGTGTAGTATCTGTTCTTATCAGCTTAATATCTGATACGTACCCCATGTGGGTACTTCGATATTAAACTGATTTTTGCAACTAGGTGAGATGTTAGGTGCTTGCACCGCTCTTGCCACGAGTTGGCCTGGTATTGCAGTACCTCCAGGATCGGCTCACTCCCCCATTTGGGGGAGAAAAAATCAAATAGAAAAATAGATTCCCCTCTTTACACCATCAAACAGCCTGAATTAGATATTCTGTAATGCTTTTCACTGCACATATGTACTCTTTCTGTATTTTTTTCTTTGATTTTTATGCTATGAATTTGCGTAAAATGTATAGTGTTACACATTGTTGTAAATTAATTCTACCACACGTGCATGTTAAATATTAAGTAACATTTTTTTACGTCTGTTCGCTTAAAAATATTTGATTTTTGATTTTCTATAGTGTAATACTTTTGTTGTCGCTTGTGAATACAAATAAAACAGTACATGCGAGTCGAATTATATTCTCGCTCCTTAAAAGAAAAATCTAAATTTTTAGCGTTACGAAAAAGCGTCGGAAAAGAATTCCGTCCTCCTTCTATTGTCAATTATTGCTATAGCGACGTAGCCTGAGAACGAGGGCAGACGATGGAAACTTCAGTTGGCCGGTAAGTTTTTTCTTCTTTCCAAAATATTCAAACATAGCTATACCGGTCAATTCCTAAATATTTAAAAACATGTGTACTTTAATGTTTGTGTCAATCAAATGAGACAGTCAAAAGTCCGTGCTATTTGTGAAAAGCGTGGAATTTATTTATGATCAAAGAAATTTCTCGAAAAACTACGTTCATCGGACCTAAGGGAAATCGATATGAAAATGTAATTTGGTTCGACATAGAGAAAATACGTATGATATACGTTTATAATATTATTACCGCTTTTATTCCGACTTGCCGTATTTCACAAGCCGTTTTTTATTTTCACGCCAGTTTTGTCAAGCAAAAATCGTTTCGTACTGCCAGGTGTTTGATTCAAAGCAAGCTTTCGTGTTTCGTGTGATTTTTGTATAGAAATTTGCAAAATTTGTGTTCATTTTGTTAGAATTAGAACACCTTGTTCGAGTAAGAAATAGGAATTATAGACTTTGCAAACTCGGAAAGTTTGGAGTATCGCTTCTCGGCCTTTTGGCTAAGATCAAAGTGTAGTATCTGTTCTTATCAGCTTAATATCTGATACGTACCCCATGTGGGTACTTCGATATTAAACTGATTTTTGCAACTAGGTGAGATGTTAGGTGCTTGCACCGCTCTTGCCACGAGTTGGCCTGGTATTGCAGTACCTCCAGGATCGGCTCACTCCCCCATTTGGGGGAGAAAAAATCAAATAGAAAAATAGATTCCCCTCTTTACACCATCAAACAGCCTGAATTAGATATTCTGTAATGCTTTTCACTGCACATATGTACTCTTTCTGTATTTTTTTCTTTGATTTTTATGCTATGAATTTGCGTAAAATGTATAGTGTTACACATTGTTGTAAATTAATTCTACCACACGTGCATGTTAAATATTAAGTAACATTTTTTTACGTCTGTTCGCTTAAAAATATTTGATTTTTGATTTTCTATAGTGTAATACTTTTGTTGTCGCTTGTGAATACAAATAAAACAGTACATGCGAGTCGAATTATATTCTCGCTCCTTAAAAGAAAAATCTAAATTTTTAGCGTTACGAAAAAGCGTCGGAAAAGAATTCCGTCCTCCTTCTATTGTCAATTATTGCTATAGCGACGTAGCCTGAGAACGAGGGCAGACGATGGAAACTTCAGTTGGCCGGTAAGTTTTTTCTTCTTTCCAAAATATATTCAAACATAGCTATACCGGTCAATTCCTAAATATTTAAAAACATGTGTACTTTAATGTTTGTGTCAATCAAATGAGACAGTCAAAAGTCCGTGCTATTTGTGAAAAGCGTGGAATTTATTTATGATCAAAGAAATTTCTCGAAAAACTACGTTCATCGGACCTAAGGGAAATCGATATGAAAATGTAATTTGGTTCGACATAGAGAAAATACGTATGATATACGTTTATAATATTATTACCGCTTTTATTCCGACTTGCCGTATTTCACAAGCCGTTTTTTATTTTCACGCCAGTTTTGTCAAGCAAAAATCGTTTCGTACTGCCAGGTGTTTGATTCAAAGCAAGCTTTCGTGTTTCGTGTGATTTTTGTATAGAAATTTGCAAAATTTGTGTTCATTTTGTTAGAATTAGAACACCTTGTTCGAGTAAGAAATAGGAATTATAGACTTTGCAAACTCGGAAAGTTTGGAGTATCGCTTCTCGGCCTTTTGGCTAAGATCAAAGTGTAGTATCTGTTCTTATCAGCTTAATATCTGATACGTACCCCATGTGGGTACTTCGATATTAAACTGATTTTTGCAACTAGGTGAGATGTTAGGTGCTTGCACCGCTCTTGCCACGAGTTGGCCTGGTATTGCAGTACCTCCAGGATCGGCTCACTCCCCCATTTGGGGGAGAAAAAATCAAATAGAAAAATAGATTCCCCTCTTTACACCATCAAACAGCCTGAATTAGATATTCTGTAATGCTTTTCACTGCACATATGTACTCTTTCTGTATTTTTTTCTTTGATTTTTATGCTATGAATTTGCGTAAAATGTATAGTGTTACACATTGTTGTAAATTAATTCTACCACACGTGCATGTTAAATATTAAGTAACATTTTTTTACGTCTGTTCGCTTAAAAATATTTGATTTTTGATTTTCTATAGTGTAATACTTTTGTTGTCGCTTGTGAATACAAATAAAACAGTACATGCGAGTCGAATTATATTCTCGCTCCTTAAAAGAAAAATCTAAATTTTTAGCGTTACGAAAAAGCGTCGGAAAAGAATTCCGTCCTCCTTCTATTGTCAATTATTGCTATAGCGACGTAGCCTGAGAACGAGGGCAGACGATGGAAACTTCAGTTGGCCGGTAAGTTTTTTCTTCTTTCCAAAATATATTCAAACATAGCTATACCGGTCAATTCCTAAATATTTAAAAACATGTGTACTTTAATGTTTGTGTCAATCAAATGAGACAGTCAAAAGTCCGTGCTATTTGTGAAAAGCGTGGAATTTATTTATGATCAAAGAAATTTCTCGAAAAACTACGTTCATCGGACCTAAGGGAAATCGATATGAAAATGTAATTTGGTTCGACATAGAGAAAATACGTATGATATACGTTTATAATATTATTACCGCTTTTATTCCGACTTGCCGTATTTCACAAGCCGTTTTTTATTTTCACGCCAGTTTTGTCAAGCAAAAATCGTTTCGTACTGCCAGGTGTTTGATTCAAAGCAAGCTTTCGTGTTTCGTGTGATTTTTGTATAGAAATTTGCAAAATTTGTGTTCATTTTGTTAGAATTAGAACACCTTGTTCGAGTAAGAAATAGGAATTATAGACTTTGCAAACTCGGAAAGTTTGGAGTATCGCTTCTCGGCCTTTTGGCTAAGATCAAAGTGTAGTATCTGTTCTTATCAGCTTAATATCTGATACGTACCCCATGTGGGTACTTCGATATTAAACTGATTTTTGCAACTAGGTGAGATGTTAGGTGCTTGCACCGCTCTTGCCACGAGTTGGCCTGGTATTGCAGTACCTCCAGGATCGGCTCACTCCCCCATTTGGGGGAGAAAAAATCAAATAGAAAAATAGATTCCCCTCTTTACACCATCAAACAGCCTGAATTAGATATTCTGTAATGCTTTTCACTGCACATATGTACTCTTTCTGTATTTTTTTCTTTGATTTTTATGCTATGAATTTGCGTAAAATGTATAGTGTTACACATTGTTGTAAATTAATTCTACCACACGTGCATGTTAAATATTAAGTAACATTTTTTTACGTCTGTTCGCTTAAAAATATTTGATTTTTGATTTTCTATAGTGTAATACTTTTGTTGTCGCTTGTGAATACAAATAAAACAGTACATGCGAGTCGAATTATATTCTCGCTCCTTAAAAGAAAAATCTAAATTTTTAGCGTTACGAAAAAGCGTCGGAAAAGAATTCCGTCCTCCTTCTATTGTCAATTATTGCTATAGCGACGTAGCCTGAGAACGAGGGCAGACGATGGAAACTTCAGTTGGCCGGTAAGTTTTTTCTTCTTTCCAAAATATATTCAAACATAGCTATACCGGTCAATTCCTAAATATTTAAAAACATGTGTACTTTAATGTTTGTGTCAATCAAATGAGACAGTCAAAAGTCCGTGCTATTTGTGAAAAGCGTGGAATTTATTTATGATCAAAGAAATTTCTCGAAAAACTACGTTCATCGGACCTAAGGGAAATCGATATGAAAATGTAATTTGGTTCGACATAGAGAAAATACGTATGATATACGTTTATAATATTATTACCGCTTTTATTCCGACTTGCCGTATTTCACAAGCCGTTTTTTATTTTCACGCCAGTTTTGTCAAGCAAAAATCGTTTCGTACTGCCAGGTGTTTGATTCAAAGCAAGCTTTCGTGTTTCGTGTGATTTTTGTATAGAAATTTGCAAAATTTGTGTTCATTTTGTTAGAATTAGAACACCTTGTTCGAGTAAGAAATAGGAATTATAGACTTTGCAAACTCGGAAAGTTTGGAGTATCGCTTCTCGGCCTTTTGGCTAAGATCAAAGTGTAGTATCTGTTCTTATCAGCTTAATATCTGATACGTACCCCATGTGGGTACTTCGATATTAAACTGATTTTTGCAACTAGGTGAGATGTTAGGTGCTTGCACCGCTCTTGCCACGAGTTGGCCTGGTATTGCAGTACCTCCAGGATCGGCTCACTCCCCCATTTGGGGGAGAAAAAATCAAATAGAAAAATAGATTCCCCTCTTTACACCATCAAACAGCCTGAATTAGATATTCTGTAATGCTTTTCACTGCACATATGTACTCTTTCTGTATTTTTTTCTTTGATTTTTATGCTATGAATTTGCGTAAAATGTATAGTGTTACACATTGTTGTAAATTAATTCTACCACACGTGCATGTTAAATATTAAGTAACATTTTTTTACGTCTGTTCGCTTAAAAATATTTGATTTTTGATTTTCTATAGTGTAATACTTTTGTTGTCGCTTGTGAATACAAATAAAACAGTACATGCGAGTCGAATTATATTCTCGCTCCTTAAAAGAAAAATCTAAATTTTTAGCGTTACGAAAAAGCGTCGGAAAAGAATTCCGTCCTCCTTCTATTGTCAATTATTGCTATAGCGACGTAGCCTGAGAACGAGGGCAGACGATGGAAACTTCAGTTGGCCGGTAAGTTTTTTCTTCTTTCCAAAATATATTCAAACATAGCTATACCGGTCAATTCCTAAATATTTAAAAACATGTGTACTTTAATGTTTGTGTCAATCAAATGAGACAGTCAAAAGTCCGTGCTATTTGTGAAAAGCGTGGAATTTATTTATGATCAAAGAAATTTCTCGAAAAACTACGTTCATCGGACCTAAGGGAAATCGATATGAAAATGTAATTTGGTTCGACATAGAGAAAATACGTATGATATACGTTTATAATATTATTACCGCTTTTATTCCGACTTGCCGTATTTCACAAGCCGTTTTTTATTTTCACGCCAGTTTTGTCAAGCAAAAATCGTTTCGTACTGCCAGGTGTTTGATTCAAAGCAAGCTTTCGTGTTTCGTGTGATTTTTGTATAGAAATTTGCAAAATTTGTGTTCATTTTGTTAGAATTAGAACACCTTGTTCGAGTAAGAAATAGGAATTATAGACTTTGCAAACTCGGAAAGTTTGGAGTATCGCTTCTCGGCCTTTTGGCTAAGATCAAAGTGTAGTATCTGTTCTTATCAGCTTAATATCTGATACGTACCCCATGTGGGTACTTCGATATTAAACTGATTTTTGCAACTAGGTGAGATGTTAGGTGCTTGCACCGCTCTTGCCACGAGTTGGCCTGGTATTGCAGTACCTCCAGGATCGGCTCACTCCCCCATTTGGGGGAGAAAAAATCAAATAGAAAAATAGATTCCCCTCTTTACACCATCAAACAGCCTGAATTAGATATTCTGTAATGCTTTTCACTGCACATATGTACTCTTTCTGTATTTTTTTCTTTGATTTTTATGCTATGAATTTGCGTAAAATGTATAGTGTTACACATTGTTGTAAATTAATTCTACCACACGTGCATGTTAAATATTAAGTAACATTTTTTTACGTCTGTTCGCTTAAAAATATTTGATTTTTGATTTTCTATAGTGTAATACTTTTGTTGTCGCTTGTGAATACAAATAAAACAGTACATGCGAGTCGAATTATATTCTCGCTCCTTAAAAGAAAAATCTAAATTTTTAGCGTTACGAAAAAGCGTCGGAAAAGAATTCCGTCCTCCTTCTATTGTCAATTATTGCTATAGCGACGTAGCCTGAGAACGAGGGCAGACGATGGAAACTTCAGTTGGCCGGTAAGTTTTTTCTTCTTTCCAAAATATATTCAAACATAGCTATACCGGTCAATTCCTAAATATTTAAAAACATGTGTACTTTAATGTTTGTGTCAATCAAATGAGACAGTCAAAAGTCCGTGCTATTTGTGAAAAGCGTGGAATTTATTTATGATCAAAGAAATTTCTCGAAAAACTACGTTCATCGGACCTAAGGGAAATCGATATGAAAATGTAATTTGGTTCGACATAGAGAAAATACGTATGATATACGTTTATAATATTATTACCGCTTTTATTCCGACTTGCCGTATTTCACAAGCCGTTTTTTATTTTCACGCCAGTTTTGTCAAGCAAAAATCGTTTCGTACTGCCAGGTGTTTGATTCAAAGCAAGCTTTCGTGTTTCGTGTGATTTTTGTATAGAAATTTGCAAAATTTGTGTTCATTTTGTTAGAATTAGAACACCTTGTTCGAGTAAGAAATAGGAATTATAGACTTTGCAAACTCGGAAAGTTTGGAGTATCGCTTCTCGGCCTTTTGGCTAAGATCAAAGTGTAGTATCTGTTCTTATCAGCTTAATATCTGATACGTACCCCATGTGGGTACTTCGATATTAAACTGATTTTTGCAACTAGGTGAGATGTTAGGTGCTTGCACCGCTCTTGCCACGAGTTGGCCTGGTATTGCAGTACCTCCAGGATCGGCTCACTCCCCCATTTGGGGGAGAAAAAATCAAATAGAAAAATAGATTCCCCTCTTTACACCATCAAACAGCCTGAATTAGATATTCTGTAATGCTTTTCACTGCACATATGTACTCTTTCTGTATTTTTTTCTTTGATTTTTATGCTATGAATTTGCGTAAAATGTATAGTGTTACACATTGTTGTAAATTAATTCTACCACACGTGCATGTTAAATATTAAGTAACATTTTTTTACGTCTGTTCGCTTAAAAATATTTGATTTTTGATTTTCTATAGTGTAATACTTTTGTTGTCGCTTGTGAATACAAATAAAACAGTACATGCGAGTCGAATTATATTCTCGCTCCTTAAAAGAAAAATCTAAATTTTTAGCGTTACGAAAAAGCGTCGGAAAAGAATTCCGTCCTCCTTCTATTGTCAATTATTGCTATAGCGACGTAGCCTGAGAACGAGGGCAGACGATGGAAACTTCAGTTGGCCGGTAAGTTTTTTCTTCTTTCCAAAATATATTCAAACATAGCTATACCGGTCAATTCCTAAATATTTAAAAACATGTGTACTTTAATGTTTGTGTCAATCAAATGAGACAGTCAAAAGTCCGTGCTATTTGTGAAAAGCGTGGAATTTATTTATGATCAAAGAAATTTCTCGAAAAACTACGTTCATCGGACCTAAGGGAAATCGATATGAAAATGTAATTTGGTTCGACATAGAGAAAATACGTATGATATACGTTTATAATATTATTACCGCTTTTATTCCGACTTGCCGTATTTCACAAGCCGTTTTTTATTTTCACGCCAGTTTTGTCAAGCAAAAATCGTTTCGTACTGCCAGGTGTTTGATTCAAAGCAAGCTTTCGTGTTTCGTGTGATTTTTGTATAGAAATTTGCAAAATTTGTGTTCATTTTGTTAGAATTAGAACACCTTGTTCGAGTAAGAAATAGGAATTATAGACTTTGCAAACTCGGAAAGTTTGGAGTATCGCTTCTCGGCCTTTTGGCTAAGATCAAAGTGTAGTATCTGTTCTTATCAGCTTAATATCTGATACGTACCCCATGTGGGTACTTCGATATTAAACTGATTTTTGCAACTAGGTGAGATGTTAGGTGCTTGCACCGCTCTTGCCACGAGTTGGCCTGGTATTGCAGTACCTCCAGGATCGGCTCACTCCCCCATTTGGGGGAGAAAAAATCAAATAGAAAAATAGATTCCCCTCTTTACACCATCAAACAGCCTGAATTAGATATTCTGTAATGCTTTTCACTGCACATATGTACTCTTTCTGTATTTTTTTCTTTGATTTTTATGCTATGAATTTGCGTAAAATGTATAGTGTTACACATTGTTGTAAATTAATTCTACCACACGTGCATGTTAAATATTAAGTAACATTTTTTTACGTCTGTTCGCTTAAAAATATTTGATTTTTGATTTTCTATAGTGTAATACTTTTGTTGTCGCTTGTGAATACAAATAAAACAGTACATGCGAGTCGAATTATATTCTCGCTCCTTAAAAGAAAAATCTAAATTTTTAGCGTTACGAAAAAGCGTCGGAAAAGAATTCCGTCCTCCTTCTATTGTCAATTATTGCTATAGCGACGTAGCCTGAGAACGAGGGCAGACGATGGAAACTTCAGTTGGCCGGTAAGTTTTTTCTTCTTTCCAAAATATATTCAAACATAGCTATACCGGTCAATTCCTAAATATTTAAAAACATGTGTACTTTAATGTTTGTGTCAATCAAATGAGACAGTCAAAAGTCCGTGCTATTTGTGAAAAGCGTGGAATTTATTTATGATCAAAGAAATTTCTCGAAAAACTACGTTCATCGGACCTAAGGGAAATCGATATGAAAATGTAATTTGGTTCGACATAGAGAAAATACGTATGATATACGTTTATAATATTATTACCGCTTTTATTCCGACTTGCCGTATTTCACAAGCCGTTTTTTATTTTCACGCCAGTTTTGTCAAGCAAAAATCGTTTCGTACTGCCAGGTGTTTGATTCAAAGCAAGCTTTCGTGTTTCGTGTGATTTTTGTATAGAAATTTGCAAAATTTGTGTTCATTTTGTTAGAATTAGAACACCTTGTTCGAGTAAGAAATAGGAATTATAGACTTTGCAAACTCGGAAAGTTTGGAGTATCGCTTCTCGGCCTTTTGGCTAAGATCAAAGTGTAGTATCTGTTCTTATCAGCTTAATATCTGATACGTACCCCATGTGGGTACTTCGATATTAAACTGATTTTTGCAACTAGGTGAGATGTTAGGTGCTTGCACCGCTCTTGCCACGAGTTGGCCTGGTATTGCAGTACCTCCAGGATCGGCTCACTCCCCCATTTGGGGGAGAAAAAATCAAATAGAAAAATAGATTCCCCTCTTTACACCATCAAACAGCCTGAATTAGATATTCTGTAATGCTTTTCACTGCACATATGTACTCTTTCTGTATTTTTTTCTTTGATTTTTATGCTATGAATTTGCGTAAAATGTATAGTGTTACACATTGTTGTAAATTAATTCTACCACACGTGCATGTTAAATATTAAGTAACATTTTTTTACGTCTGTTCGCTTAAAAATATTTGATTTTTGATTTTCTATAGTGTAATACTTTTGTTGTCGCTTGTGAATACAAATAAAACAGTACATGCGAGTCGAATTATATTCTCGCTCCTTAAAAGAAAAATCTAAATTTTTAGCGTTACGAAAAAGCGTCGGAAAAGAATTCCGTCCTCCTTCTATTGTCAATTATTGCTATAGCGACGTAGCCTGAGAACGAGGGCAGACGATGGAAACTTCAGTTGGCCGGTAAGTTTTTTCTTCTTTCCAAAATATATTCAAACATAGCTATACCGGTCAATTCCTAAATATTTAAAAACATGTGTACTTTAATGTTTGTGTCAATCAAATGAGACAGTCAAAAGTCCGTGCTATTTGTGAAAAGCGTGGAATTTATTTATGATCAAAGAAATTTCTCGAAAAACTACGTTCATCGGACCTAAGGGAAATCGATATGAAAATGTAATTTGGTTCGACATAGAGAAAATACGTATGATATACGTTTATAATATTATTACCGCTTTTATTCCGACTTGCCGTATTTCACAAGCCGTTTTTTATTTTCACGCCAGTTTTGTCAAGCAAAAATCGTTTCGTACTGCCAGGTGTTTGATTCAAAGCAAGCTTTCGTGTTTCGTGTGATTTTTGTATAGAAATTTGCAAAATTTGTGTTCATTTTGTTAGAATTAGAACACCTTGTTCGAGTAAGAAATAGGAATTATAGACTTTGCAAACTCGGAAAGTTTGGAGTATCGCTTCTCGGCCTTTTGGCTAAGATCAAAGTGTAGTATCTGTTCTTATCAGCTTAATATCTGATACGTACCCCATGTGGGTACTTCGATATTAAACTGATTTTTGCAACTAGGTGAGATGTTAGGTGCTTGCACCGCTCTTGCCACGAGTTGGCCTGGTATTGCAGTACCTCCAGGATCGGCTCACTCCCCCATTTGGGGGAGAAAAAATCAAATAGAAAAATAGATTCCCCTCTTTACACCATCAAACAGCCTGAATTAGATATTCTGTAATGCTTTTCACTGCACATATGTACTCTTTCTGTATTTTTTTCTTTGATTTTTATGCTATGAATTTGCGTAAAATGTATAGTGTTACACATTGTTGTAAATTAATTCTACCACACGTGCATGTTAAATATTAAGTAACATTTTTTTACGTCTGTTCGCTTAAAAATATTTGATTTTTGATTTTCTATAGTGTAATACTTTTGTTGTCGCTTGTGAATACAAATAAAACAGTACATGCGAGTCGAATTATATTCTCGCTCCTTAAAAGAAAAATCTAAATTTTTAGCGTTACGAAAAAGCGTCGGAAAAGAATTCCGTCCTCCTTCTATTGTCAATTATTGCTATAGCGACGTAGCCTGAGAACGAGGGCAGACGATGGAAACTTCAGTTGGCCGGTAAGTTTTTTCTTCTTTCCAAAATATATTCAAACATAGCTATACCGGTCAATTCCTAAATATTTAAAAACATGTGTACTTTAATGTTTGTGTCAATCAAATGAGACAGTCAAAAGTCCGTGCTATTTGTGAAAAGCGTGGAATTTATTTATGATCAAAGAAATTTCTCGAAAAACTACGTTCATCGGACCTAAGGGAAATCGATATGAAAATGTAATTTGGTTCGACATAGAGAAAATACGTATGATATACGTTTATAATATTATTACCGCTTTTATTCCGACTTGCCGTATTTCACAAGCCGTTTTTTATTTTCACGCCAGTTTTGTCAAGCAAAAATCGTTTCGTACTGCCAGGTGTTTGATTCAAAGCAAGCTTTCGTGTTTCGTGTGATTTTTGTATAGAAATTTGCAAAATTTGTGTTCATTTTGTTAGAATTAGAACACCTTGTTCGAGTAAGAAATAGGAATTATAGACTTTGCAAACTCGGAAAGTTTGGAGTATCGCTTCTCGGCCTTTTGGCTAAGATCAAAGTGTAGTATCTGTTCTTATCAGCTTAATATCTGATACGTACCCCATGTGGGTACTTCGATATTAAACTGATTTTTGCAACTAGGTGAGATGTTAGGTGCTTGCACCGCTCTTGCCACGAGTTGGCCTGGTATTGCAGTACCTCCAGGATCGGCTCACTCCCCCATTTGGGGGAGAAAAAATCAAATAGAAAAATAGATTCCCCTCTTTACACCATCAAACAGCCTGAATTAGATATTCTGTAATGCTTTTCACTGCACATATGTACTCTTTCTGTATTTTTTTCTTTGATTTTTATGCTATGAATTTGCGTAAAATGTATAGTGTTACACATTGTTGTAAATTAATTCTACCACACGTGCATGTTAAATATTAAGTAACATTTTTTTACGTCTGTTCGCTTAAAAATATTTGATTTTTGATTTTCTATAGTGTAATACTTTTGTTGTCGCTTGTGAATACAAATAAAACAGTACATGCGAGTCGAATTATATTCTCGCTCCTTAAAAGAAAAATCTAAATTTTTAGCGTTACGAAAAAGCGTCGGAAAAGAATTCCGTCCTCCTTCTATTGTCAATTATTGCTATAGCGACGTAGCCTGAGAACGAGGGCAGACGATGGAAACTTCAGTTGGCCGGTAAGTTTTTTCTTCTTTCCAAAATATATTCAAACATAGCTATACCGGTCAATTCCTAAATATTTAAAAACATGTGTACTTTAATGTTTGTGTCAATCAAATGAGACAGTCAAAAGTCCGTGCTATTTGTGAAAAGCGTGGAATTTATTTATGATCAAAGAAATTTCTCGAAAAACTACGTTCATCGGACCTAAGGGAAATCGATATGAAAATGTAATTTGGTTCGACATAGAGAAAATACGTATGATATACGTTTATAATATTATTACCGCTTTTATTCCGACTTGCCGTATTTCACAAGCCGTTTTTTATTTTCACGCCAGTTTTGTCAAGCAAAAATCGTTTCGTACTGCCAGGTGTTTGATTCAAAGCAAGCTTTCGTGTTTCGTGTGATTTTTGTATAGAAATTTGCAAAATTTGTGTTCATTTTGTTAGAATTAGAACACCTTGTTCGAGTAAGAAATAGGAATTATAGACTTTGCAAACTCGGAAAGTTTGGAGTATCGCTTCTCGGCCTTTTGGCTAAGATCAAAGTGTAGTATCTGTTCTTATCAGCTTAATATCTGATACGTACCCCATGTGGGTACTTCGATATTAAACTGATTTTTGCAACTAGGTGAGATGTTAGGTGCTTGCACCGCTCTTGCCACGAGTTGGCCTGGTATTGCAGTACCTCCAGGATCGGCTCACTCCCCCATTTGGGGGAGAAAAAATCAAATAGAAAAATAGATTCCCCTCTTTACACCATCAAACAGCCTGAATTAGATATTCTGTAATGCTTTTCACTGCACATATGTACTCTTTCTGTATTTTTTTCTTTGATTTTTATGCTATGAATTTGCGTAAAATGTATAGTGTTACACATTGTTGTAAATTAATTCTACCACACGTGCATGTTAAATATTAAGTAACATTTTTTTACGTCTGTTCGCTTAAAAATATTTGATTTTTGATTTTCTATAGTGTAATACTTTTGTTGTCGCTTGTGAATACAAATAAAACAGTACATGCGAGTCGAATTATATTCTCGCTCCTTAAAAGAAAAATCTAAATTTTTAGCGTTACGAAAAAGCGTCGGAAAAGAATTCCGTCCTCCTTCTATTGTCAATTATTGCTATAGCGACGTAGCCTGAGAACGAGGGCAGACGATGGAAACTTCAGTTGGCCGGTAAGTTTTTTCTTCTTTCCAAAATATATTCAAACATAGCTATACCGGTCAATTCCTAAATATTTAAAAAACATGTGTACTTTAATGTTTGTGTCAATCAAATGAGACAGTCAAAAGTCCGTGCTATTTGTGAAAAGCGTGGAATTTATTTATGATCAAAGAAATTTCTCGAAAAACTACGTTCATCGGACCTAAGGGAAATCGATATGAAAATGTAATTTGGTTCGACATAGAGAAAATACGTATGATATACGTTTATAATATTATTACCGCTTTTATTCCGACTTGCCGTATTTCACAAGCCGTTTTTTATTTTCACGCCAGTTTTGTCAAGCAAAAATCGTTTCGTACTGCCAGGTGTTTGATTCAAAGCAAGCTTTCGTGTTTCGTGTGATTTTTGTATAGAAATTTGCAAAATTTGTGTTCATTTTGTTAGAATTAGAACACCTTGTTCGAGTAAGAAATAGGAATTATAGACTTTGCAAACTCGGAAAGTTTGGAGTATCGCTTCTCGGCCTTTTGGCTAAGATCAAAGTGTAGTATCTGTTCTTATCAGCTTAATATCTGATACTTACCCCATGTGGGTACTTCGATATTAAACTGATTTTTGCAACTAGGTGAGATGTTAGGTGCTTGCACCGCTCTTGCCACGAGTTGGCCTGGTATTGCAGTACCTCCAGGATCGGCTCACTCCCCCATTTGGGGGAGAAAAAATCAAATAGAAAAATAGATTCCCCTCTTTACACCATCAAACAGCCTGAATTAGATATTCTGTAATGCTTTT